>NC_092051.1:146852169-147537386 GCF_003086295.3 Arachis hypogaea | reverse complement strand
GCGAAGCCCTGGCCGCAGTACTGGTACGGGAGGACGGGAAAGCCCAACAGCCAGTCTACTTCGTAAGCAGGGCCCTGCAAGGAGCAGAATTAAGGTATAGCAAGTTGGAAAAGCTAGCCTTGGCACTCCTAACTTCCTCGAGAAGGTTAAAACAGTACTTCCAAAGTCACCAAGTTGTCGTTAGAACGGACCAAGGGATCCGGCAAGTTCTCCAGAAACCCGACCTGGCGGGAAGAATGATGACTTGGTCCATCGAACTCTCTCAGTATGACATACGGTACGAGCCCCGGCAAGCCATCAAGGCGCAGGCCATGGCGGATTTTTTGGTTGAAGTAACAGGAGACCCAGGCGAAGACATGGGTACACGGTGGAAGCTCCACGTGGACGGAGCCTCCAACCAGACCTACGGAGGTGCCGGGGTCATCCTGGAGAGCCCGATCGGGGTTGTATACGAACAGTCGGTTAGATTCGAGTTTCCCATCTCGAACAACCAAGCAGAATACGAAGCCCTCATAGCAGGCTTGATCCTAGCGGCAGAGGTCGGAGCAAGGAGGCTGGAAATATGCAGCAATTCCCAAGTCGTCATTTCCCAAGTAAACGGCAGCTACCAAGCCAAGGACCCCTTGTTACAGAAGTACTTGGAAAAGGTTAAAAGCTTGAGCCAGAAGTTCGAAGAGGTCACGGTCCAACACGTACCCAGAGAAAGGAACACACGGGCAGACCTTCTATCAAAATTGGCCAGCACAAAGCCAGGGGAGGGGAACCGGTCTCTTATCCAAGGCATGACAAGAGAACCAGCAATTGCACTACACATAACAACCCTAAGTTCTTCATGGCTAGACCCCATCACCAACTTCCTAGAACACGGCCAAGTCCCTGGTGATGAAAAGGATGCGGCGAAATTAAGGAGAGAAGCGGCCAAATACGCCGTCATCCAAGGACAGCTGTTCAGAAAAGGGCTTAGCCAGCCCCTACTGAAGTGCCTACACCCCGACCAGACGGACTACGTCCTCAAGGAAGTCCACGAGGGTTGCTGTGGGCACCACATCGGAGGCAAGGCCATAGCAAGGAAATTAATCCGAGCTGGATACTACTGGCCGTCGATGATGGCAGATTCCAAGGAGTTTGTCAGAAAGTGCATAAAGTGCCAACAGAACGCCAACTTTGCCAAGGCACCGGCCTCCGAGTTAAGCTTGCTAACGACCTCCCGGCCATTCGCTCAGTGGGGAGTCGACCTCTTAGGGCCCTTCCCGGTCGGCCCTGGGCAGGTCAAATATCTCATAGTGGCAATTGATTACTATACCAAGTGGATAGAAGCCGAACCACTAGCTAGCATATCCTCGGCCAATTGCAGAAAATTCATGTGGAGGCAGGTGATAACACGATTCGGGATACCGGAAGTCGTCATCTCGGACAACGGCACACAGTTTACTGACAAGAAGTTCACGGAATTTCTCAGCGGCCTGGGCGTGAGGCAAAGGTTCTCTTCGGTAGAACACCCTCAGACGAACGGGCAAGTGGAGTCCGCCAACAAGGTTATCCTCTCAGGGCTAAAAAAGAGGTTGGACAATAAAAAGGGTGCTTGGGCCGATGAACTAGCAGCGGTTCTCTGGTCCTACCGAACGACCGAACAGTAATCTACTAAAGAAACTCCTTTCCGATTGACGTACGGTGTGGACGCAGTGATACCCGTGGAGATCGGGGAACCAAGCCCGCGGTTGCTCCTAAAGGGAGTGGAGGAAACCGTAGAAAAGGACCTGATAGATGAAGCCAGAGAGATGGCCCATTTGACAGAAACGGCGCTGAAACAAAGAGTGGCTCTGCGCTACAACACCAAAGTGCTCAAGAGGAAATTCGAGCCAAACGACCTCGTCCTAAGACGAAACGACATCGGCCTGCCGACCCCCGGAGAAGGCAAGCTAGCGGCTAACTGGGAAGGCCCCTATAGAATCCGGAAAGCGATGGGAAAAGGAGCATTCAAGCTAGAAAGACTTGACGGCAAGGAAGTCCCGAGAACATGGAACGCGGACAACCTAAGAAGATTCTACTCCTAGATGAAGGCCCGACAAACCGACCAGGCTAGCTAAGTAGTCAATTCGCAAATTTATCTTTTGAACTTCTCATAGCTACTTACGAGTCCTTTATACGATTACCGAATAAGATATACTTGTGCAAATTTCCTCTCCTATTTTGTCACTTAATTTTCTAGATAAATCACCGCGTCCAACGACGACTCGCGTTCCCGGGACTGATCACCCCGGGAACCCGTCAAACGACTACCCAAAAGGCCATGGGCCACCGACATAAGAAACGAACATTAAACCAAAAACGGTTAAAGGAAACGGAAATACAACCAAACGAATGAGGAGAAATTCGTCACGACAACATGAGTAAACAATTAAAAACGGTCGTTAGTCACAAACCAAGATAAAACGGTTAAACGACAAATTGTTCACAAGCCAAAAACGGCCGAAACTAAAATAGTGTACAAGTCAAAACAAAACGGCTAAAACTATAAAAAGAAGACTTATTTCTTCGGAACATCAACAACCTTGCCATCCTGAATAACCTTGCGGACACCAATCGCCGACGTGTCGAATTCGGGGGCAACAATTTTAATTTGAGCTTTGAGGGCGTCCTCGGTAGCCAGGATCGCACCCTTCCCCTGTTTGATGACATCCTTATACTTCGCCTTCCATGTCGACAATTCGGCCTCCACGGCCCGCTTCTCTTCCTCAACTTCGACCACACGCTTTTGCGCTGCGCCGACTTGACCTTCCAGAGCCATTTCACGCTCGACCAAGCGTTCAATCGTCGCGTCCGACTCCTTCTGTTTCTTCTCGGCAGCTGTTACCTTTTGGTCGGCGGCGGTAGCTTTCTGTTCGGCAGTGGTGGCTTTCTTCTCGGCAGCATCAAGCTTCTCGTTTGACCGGGTCAACTGCTCCCGAAGAGTTTCAACTTCGCTTTTTAATTCATTATTGGCCTTCCCACTAGCCTCCAACCTCCTGCGGAGGGACTCCATCCCAGAAAGCTCAAACTCGGCCTTCCGGGCTATCACGGCACCCCGCAGAAGTGTCCGGTACATCCATCTCGCTTGCCCGGCAAGGGAAGACTCGTGGAAGTACTCCTCGGTGCCAGGGATCAGTTGGGTATCTATAAAGTTGCTTGCATCGAAGTTCCTCTCCATGACGGTGAGGACCCCCTCGGGACTAGAAGACGCCTTCCTTTTCCTTTTAGGGGTGGGGACCACCTCCACGTCATCGTCAGGGGCAGACGTCGAACCCCCTTGGCCTACCACTTCGCGAGGAGGAGAGGCATGAACCGTTTTCTCGACCTCGACTTGGGCAGCTTGGGTCGAGGTCCCGGTTCCCCCAACCACGACCTCCTGCTCTGATGTAGTTTTGTCCTCTGGGGGAACTGTAGACGTCTCAGCAGCAGATTGGTCATTATCCTCTTCATCATCACCGCCGCCAAGGAAAGTCTGAAACAAGTCGGGAAGACCCGTCACCGACGCAGACATATCCACTGCAGGAAAACAAAGAAGGTCGGTTAATCGTCACACAATATCAACAAAAGGGAAAGAGATAAAGCGAAAAGTGAAAAGCTTCTCACAAATATAATTACGGCCGGACTCCCGGTCACCCATGAGGAGATGGGGATTTACTGGGTTCTTCCCAAAAACTGCCATTAGCACCTCGGCAATCTGCTTATCTACTGCCGACATGCTTCTATAAACTACCTTAATAAAACTATTGGCCCCTGCCCCGAAGCTCCAATAAGTCGGGATGAGCCGTACACCCTCCAAAGACAACCAAAAGGGGTGACGACCTTTGGCCGGGCGGACCTTAAAATACTTGTCTTTAAACCCATGGTAAGAATCTTCGAACAAACCAAAAATTTTCCTACCCTGGGCAGCCCGGAAGGACATGAACCCTTTTTTATGTTTCCCCTCCTTGGAAGGGTTTGTGAGGGTGAAGAAAAAGAGGAAAACATCCACGGACACCGGCAGTTCGAGATATTCACAGACCATCTCGAAACAGCGGATCGAAGCCCAACTGTTCGGATGCAACTGCGACGGTGACACGGAAATTCGGTTTAAGAGCGCCATTTGAAAGGCTGAGAACGGAATGCGAACTCCGACTTGAGTGAACATGGCTTTATAGAACCAAATCCAGTCGGCGACCTGGCGGGGTTGGAAGTTGAGTTCGTACAATCGCTCGTGAGGAGCCGGGACGAAAACGTCGTAATTGGCCTCCTCGTCGGTCCCGCCGCACAAATACCCGGCTTGTCGGAACTCGGTGAGCTCCTCCTCGCCCATTTGATTGGGCGAATCCCTTATATCAGAGACGACCCAAGCATATTGGTCGTACGCCGCAGGATTAACGGATGCCCGGGAGACCGTGCGAGCCATACCTACATGGGGGTACCATCCAGTTAGTCTAAGAGATCGGTTGCTCAGGCCGAACACAAACACCACCCCCCACGACTTCCCGACTAAGGCCAAACAAGACTAAATGGCTAAAAGAACGAGAGAAAGCCTACCCTGGAATGGTACTTTCCCCCCTAACATATCTACTCGCATCTAAAAGGCTACGCAGTAACATCAAAAGAACCAAGCAACAAGCATACCAAAAATAACGCATAAAAAGGGGAATGATTCGAAAGTTACCTAAGTTGATGAAAAAAGGATGATTGCGGGTCTGAGAAAATGCAAGAAACACGAACGGAGGCACCACAGCAACACCTTGAAATCTTGAAGCAGAGAGGAAGAAAGGAGAAATAGGGAGTGAGAAAAAAGTGTAGAAATGTCAAAACCGATCGTTTAAGAACTGCCTCCAAAGCGCGAAACACCTGGGGGCAGAATGGTCTTTTCATACGGGGTTTTTTCACCCCATTATGAGCATTCAATGCTCGGCGCAGGAAACGAAGCGATGAAACGGTTGTTTGAGCAACCAAGAGACGCGCGTTGGGGGCACATCCTTCCCACGAACGGCCGACCAGACGAGATGCGAGACGACGCGCCATTGGTGGCTCCCACGACCACCATTGGCGCGTGGGGGCACTGTTATGGCCCGGCCCAAGATCAGCGCGGGTCGACCCGGACACGCGCCCTCCAACCGACCCGGACACGCGTCCTGTACGGCTCACACACGGCTGCAGGACAGCGCCCTTGGAAATATGGGCCTGTCCCATGAGGGGGCCCACTACTGACATGTATATAAGGGGAAGATTGGCTCTTCCCCCGAGGTACGTCACATCTTTCCAACCCTTTACTCTGCTCGCCTGCACATTGCTGACTTGAGCGTCGGAGTGTCTTTGCAGGTGGCACCCCCCATCATTTCTCCAAGACGAGTGCTCGGCTTCTCGGCTACCCGTAAAACAGTGCGACCCAGGCTAAGGCGTCCTCCCCCCCTGCATCTATCCACCCGATCTGTTCAGAACCCGACCAACGAACAAGTAACATGGCAACTCTCTTATTCTTTTTTTATATGGGATTCATCACCTATATTGCATAGATATTATGAATATTGATGCTTACTAAAGATATGTTAATTTATACTTTGAGATCAATTAACCTAATTTTTATTTTTATTATAAACCTTCTGTCTCAACAGGTGAACCTAAAAATTGACATGAATAAACTATCTACCATAAATATTAATCACATGACGACTTTCTGATTTTTTTATATACGATTCATCCAATATATTCTAGAATTACTACAAATATTGGTACAATATAAAAAAAATACAAATTTCAACTTTGAGATCAATTAGCCTAATTTTTATTTTGATTATAAACTTGAGACGGAGTCTCAGTAAGGAAGGGGGCAATGCCCCTAAATTTTAATTTCTTCACATAAATTATATATAAATTTTAATTTAAGTCTTCTTAAATTTTTTATTTTAATTTTATTTTATTGTAAAATTAATTTTTGGCATCTTCTTAATATTTCACCTAATTTTGTCTCTCTTATAAACTCTGGTTTTCAATTGGTGAAGTCTAAAGTTGACATGAATAAACTAAACTAACACTAATTATATAATAAATTTTTTATTTTTCTATATGTGATTCATTACCTATATTTTATAAATACTATAAATATTATTGGTGCACTCTAAAATAAATTAAATGATAATTTAAACTTTAAAATCAATTAACCCACAACACATATGTTTATTATAAATTCTATATTTCAATTAGTAAACCTTAAAATTGACATGAATAAATTATATTTTGTAGATATTTAAATGTTGATGCTTACTAAATTATTTTTCAAAAAATAATTTTAATAAATTATTCTTGAAAAGCCTAAATTTTTACTAATTTGATCTTTAAAAGATACTAACTACTTCTAAAATATATCACTAACTCTTTTAATTAAAAATATAACATAATTGATTATTAAACAAACTACAATCAATCGTACCAAAAATTTTAAAATTTCAGCTAAATAAAAATAGTTGTTGTCCTAACATCAATTAGAGTATAATACTTAAATATAAATTCATTGGCGAAGCAAAGGCCCAATCCAAAATTGAGTCCATGATACATTGTAGTATAAATGGCAAAGAATGTCAAGTCCAAAAAAAAAACAGATACATTGTAGTATAAATGGCAAAGAATGTCAAGTCCAAAAAAAAAACAAAAGAAATGGCAAAGAATGTTGTATACAGTTATTCACACAGCCATCCCTAAAGTTGGTCTAAAATAGTATACCGAAAAAAAGTTGGTCTAAAGAGGTGATATATAGAACCCTTCCATAAAACAAAAAGCGTCTCACTTCTTTAATCTGAAGACCATGAAAAACCTGACTGGAGAAATTGTTATCTAAATTATTTTTTATTAGTTTAATATTAATAATAATTAATTATAATAAGAATATATAAGAAGTATATAAAATTAATTATAAAATATTTTTTTTAGTTTTTTATTTCATTCATTTAAAATTTTTAAAATAAAAAGAATCAATTTTTTTTAACTCTCATTCTTTTTCTTTCTCTTTTAATTTATCAAACTATTAATATTATTCCTTGAATAGCTTAAACATAATATTTTATTCGCTAATAATACTCATTTTTTCTTGTCAATATCACAGTTATAGTAATTTATTTTTAATATTTTTTATTTTTTTTATAATTTTTATTATTAATAGATTAGGTGAAAAGCCTTGAAGAACAAGTCATTCTAGGAAAGCAAGTAGAATCCAACTATAGTTGATCTGTTTAAGGAGAGTATGGGCAAAATATCCTACAAAAAAGGGTAATGTATTTGGAAAATTGAAAAGTGTTTTCTCTTTATTAGTTTCGGAAAACTGAATTTTTTTTTCTTTGATTTAAAAGACTAAAATATACCGTAAGAAATGAACCTTTTAAAAGATGATGATCAAAGAAGCACTGTTGAGTGCAGAAGCTACAAAAAAAACGATATGATTCAATACTTTATCGAAACAATTATCTTGTTTCTGTTATCTATAATTTTTTTATTGGTTTAATGTTGAATGTAATTAATTATAATAGGAGTACATAAGGAGTACATAGGATTAATCACGAAATATTTTTTTTAGTTTTCTGTTTTATTTATTTTAAATTTTCAAAATGAAAATAACTTTTTTTTTTCTACTTTCAACTTTCATTCTTTTTTTTTTTGCTTATTAAATTATTAACATTACAACTTGGTGAAACAACTATTTTTTTTCTTCTTTCAATTTTTACTCTTTTATTTTTTTTCTTTTCATCAATATTAGTGCATTCTAGGCTTTCCATCTTCGTCAAAATACCACAAAATTGTCTAGAGCTAGATAATTCAACTTTAATGGAATCAATCTTCAAGTTACCATGGTATTCCCATCCAAGAACATTTTCTTCAAAGTAGCCAAAATAGGTTTGAAGACCAGTATAAATTCCTCCCTTATATACAACCACCAATCTGTTGCTGTTGCTAGAGCTAGATAATTCAACTTTAATGAAATCGATCTTCAAGTTACCATAGTATTCCCCTCTAAGAATATCTTCTTCAAAGTAATCAAAACACAGATTTAAATATCAGTATAAATTCCTCCTTTATATACAAACACCAATTTATTGTTGTTGTTGGTCGCTTCTTGAATTTCTCTTCCAATAAAAAATGCTGAGCATGAATCTAAAGCATCGGGTGAAAGCTACAAAAAGTTGTATTATCAAACAATCATTTCTATTTCCGTTATCTAGATTATTTTTTTTATTAGTTTGGTATTGATGGTAATTAATTATAATAGAAGTACATAAAGAGTACACAAGGTTAACCCTTAATCACAAAACATTTTTCTTAGTTTTCTATTTTATTCATCTGAAATTTTGAAAATGAGAAGAAATCATTTTTTTTTCAATTTTTATTTTTTTCTCTCTTTTCTAGTTTATCAAATCATTAATACTACAATCTGAATAGCGTAGGATATGACATTTCCTTCAAAATAATGCCAGTAGTTGAGAATTGAAAAAGAAAAATTGAGTATCTAAGAAATCAGAGTAAGATTGAACTTATTGCTAAGTACTATCTCAAGCACTATATTCGAATTTTTTTTGACATATCCGGATGTACCATAATTGTTGTTACTATTTTGATTACTGTAGTATGCATATTGTTCAATAAGGTTGAGTGTGAGAATGTGATGAGCACTATGTTGATGTTACTTTTCATCCTCCCCAATAGATATCAGTTTTACATTACTTAGAAGTTTTGTTAAATTACTTGAAGGATTGCATTCATACTTATTTATAGTAAGATATAATTCTATATTAAAAGCATCGCGATATAACTTTACGTCTTTGTAGTTCTTTTGTGTAAGTTGAATTGTTATACTTAAAAAAAATAGTGAATATTTATGAGAATTTTCTAGTTCTTTAATGAATGATCATGGAAGTTTTTAAGAATTTTTCGCATTATTGTTGTTTTATGACAACCAAATCGATCATGTCAAATTATAAAATTATTTAGGCTAGTAAACTTCTTATTTACAATGGCATGGAATTCAATTACATTAATTTTAATATAATATAATACAGACGAAAGTGAGAGTAACTTTTTAAATATAACATTTTTATTTAAATTATGAGTGGTGATATATAAGTACTTATGATTTCACTTATTCATTGTTTCAATATGATATCTATTTCGGCGAATATCTTTAAAACTCAACAAGTTCTTTAGAGACTTGGTAGATAATAATGCATTATTTATTATGAATTTTGTTTATCCAGGAAACAAAATTATAACTTTTTCGGAGCCTTCTATCACATTGCCTGACTCAATAATAGTATTAACATATTATTCTTTTGATACAAGATGAGTAAATATATATTACTTTTGAGAATTGTATGCGAATTTGCAATATCCGTAAAACAAACATCTTCATTATATATTCTTGTCATTTTTTTCAAAAACAAATAATAATAATAAAATGAATAGCAGTACATGCACAGTAAAATTATATTTCTGATTGAAATTATTTTTTTAAGAAATACTGTACATAAAAAATAATGTCATATACTAAAATTTTATTATTATTATTATTATTATTATTATTATATTATTATTATTATTATTATTATTATTATTATTATTATTATTATTTTAGAAATGGACACATTTAGTGATTTTAAAATTCATAAAAATAAACGTAAATATTTTATTAAACATTATATATATATATCGTTCAAATACATAGAGAATAAAACATAGCAATTTTTTTTTACATTATCTAGTTACATAAATACTTAACGAACTTAAATATTAAACTTTTCCATCATTGATCAAATGGTCAATATTTCCTTTAAGATCCTAAAAGAAATAAGATACTTCATAATAAGTGGTATAATTTTCAATAACATTCTTTGAAACAAAATTTGTCTCTTTTTCGTTGTCATCTTTTTTCAAAGATATTTGATAAAGATCAACTCAGTGCCTTGGGATATGACAGATACGTGACCAATGACTCTTTCCACCACAACGAAAATATTTATCCTCTGTTGATTTATTTTGCCCATTATTTCTTTTTTTATCCCACTTCTGGTGAGATCCTTTCTTATGAACATAATTTGTCTTCTTCCCATAATTTTTCTTGTTACCAAAATCTTGCCATTTACCTCTTCTAGGGTTATAATTTGCCACATTTGCTTCAAGAAATGGAGCGGCACCAGTGGGGCGCGCTTCATGATTTTTCAAAAGCAATTCATTGTTTTGTCTAGCAACAAGAAAATAAGAATTTATCTCAGAATATCTTTTAAATTTTTTTTCTCGATACTGCTGCTGTAGGAGCACATTCGAGGCATGAAAGTAGGAGTGGCAATAAGTAGGGTAGGGTAGGGTTTGGAGCCAACCCTAACCCTATCCGCGGGTTGAGATTTTTATATAAACTCGACCCTACCCTATTCGCTGGTTGAGAATATCTAAATCCTAACCCTAACTCTACCCGTTCTTAACCCGCAAGTTACAAAAAAGATGCAACATTATTATATAACTTGATAATAATTCAAAATAGAACTGACTTTATGTAAAATAAAAAACATTAAATTATCAATTAATTATCTTCTTTTAGTGGTTAAAGATCTTTTACATTTAGTGAGAGGTCTTTAGTTCAACATCCACTTGAAACATATGTTTATATAAGTATATAACATATACTTATATAGGGTGAAGGTTGGTCGGGTAGAGTTGAGGTTCAACCCGCACCCTACCCGACCCGCACCCTAACCGACCGAGTAGGGTCGGATTGGGTACCCATGGATAAGGTGCATGTTGCCACCCCTACATGGAAGGTCGATAAAGTTTTCTCTAACATGTCATTATCAGTCATCTTTTTTCGACATAATTTCATTTGTGAGGTAATTCGGAGCATGCTGAATTATATTCATTTATGAATTTAAAATCCTATAGACGCAAGTGTGTCCACTCATATCAGGGTTGAGGAAGTATCACTAGCTTTTGATAATTATACCTTTTTTCAAAGTTCTTCCACAGATCTATAGGATCTTTTAGTGTGAGATATTTATTATGATGACGTAGGAAGATCATGTCTTTAACTTTATCCTTTTGGAATGCATTATTTTCAGCCCTGATGGTATCTCCAATATCCATTGAATCAAGATGAATTTCGGCATCTAATATCTATGCTAAGTAGTTGTTTCCAAATATATAAAGAGTATTAAATTCAAGATGAGAGAGTTTTGTCATAACAAAAATTTATTACCTGAGTTTTCCTAAATTTTAATCAAGAGTCTTGTGTTGATAACGTATTCTAAAATAAATAAATAAGGAGGAAGAAATAAATATAAAATAATAAAATATAAATAGAAGACTCTAGTGTTAATATCCACTAATATTATTATCTCAATATAATATAAATAATATATATATATATATATATATATATATATATATGACAACAGAAAGAGAGAGAAGAGTGTTTATTATTGTCAAGCTTCTGAGAACCGGACCGGTCTTTGAATCGTTCTAATTACTGGTTTACTAGTTTATTGGTTTAATCGGTCCAACCGTGATTTAACCGGTCCAACCGTGGTTCAACTGAAAAAATTGTTTTAGAATAAAATAATAAATAAATTATAAATAAATATCCTAAAATATAACTCAACCCATTTTTTTGTCTCATAACAACACTGTCATTCAGCCAACAATATCTCTTTCATCTCTTTCCTAATGTAAAAAATTAAAAAAGATCAAACAAATTGAACAAACCTTGTAATACTAATGGGAAATTCATCTCCTTAATATTACAAATAATAGGAATTAATCACATAAATACATTAATATTACAAAATGTACTAATAAAACATCCTAAAATATAACTCAACCCATTTTTTGTCTCATAACAATACTGTCATTCAACCAATAATATCTCTTTCATCTCTTTCCTAATGTAAAGAATTAAAAAAGATCAAACAAATTGAACAAACCTTGCAATACTAATGGTGAATTCATCTCCTTAATATTACAAATAATAGGAATTAATCACATAAATACATTAATATTACAAAATGTACTAATATACTTGACAAATAGGTAAGACATGATACAACAGTGCCTTTTGATCGATTTTAGAATACGTCAAGCAACATGTAGAGATGAATTAATAGCATAAAAATAGATAAGAAGACAGCACGGAAGGTTCAAATAATCATTGAATACAATGCAAAGTTACTTATTCATTGAGATCTCACATTATACAAACAACTTTTATGACTTAAGTTTGCACATTTTAAATAAACAATTGTAACTAATGTTATTATTTATTTTACTATGATATGTACAAATCACTTATAGTACAAAACTACAAACTAACTGGAAATAGATATGAGCATGGATGCATGACTATATAGTGTAGTGAGATGAATTTTGATGAGTTCAAATCTAGCATCATATAATACAATCCATAGTTGAAGAGTTTAGCAATGAAAATGTACAAAATTTCAATAAATATTACTAAACAGAGGCAAGAAAGAACAACCATCATTTAGCAACAAATACTACAAAATAACAACAAGTAAAAAAGAAAGAAAACCAGATAAACTCAATCATAAATACTATTACCAAATTAAATAAAAAATCAACCAAAAATCACCTTGCAAATTCAATTAAAAATAGTTTTCACTTTGTACCCTAAACACCAATTAAATCACATGAACCAAAATTAATTTGAGGGAAAACAGCACAGTTCAATGCTTATGAGTTTACTGAGAAAAAAATCGGCAACAGCAGCAAAAAAATCAGTTATCATTTATCACAAATTTCAGATTCAAAACACAAATCAATAATAAAGTAATCAGAGATATTCAAAATCACAAATCACTACTTCAGACTTCAGAGACATTCAAATTCAATAATCCAAGTACTCAACAGAAATCACAGTGCCACTAACCTTCCACCACAGCATGACGTCAACGGCGAGATGACGGCGCAGAATCTGGAAGCCTTGAACAGCAACTTCACCGGCAGAATGGATGACGCGCCGAGCTAGAGAAGCTCTGGTCGTGTGCCTTTGGGACAGGGGAAGGAGGAGGCCGCGAAGACGCAGACAACCACGAAGGCGGCGGCAGTTCCGGCGACGAAGTTGGGTTTTAGGTCTGGGGAACCTTAGGGCTAGCTGCTTCGATGTTCAAAGGAAGGGGGTGTTTGGTGTGTGTTGGGGGTTAACCTGGTGTTGGATAATTGTTAGGTTTTATCCTAATTTCGAGTGGATAAGGTGAAAAACTACTTAACCCTCTATAAATCATTAATTAGAAAATTCTATGTTAATTTTAGTGAATTTGGATTGTATTAGATTGAATTAGGTGTTTTGGAGTTAAATTAGTGGTCATTGGAAGCTTAAAATTGAATCATGGGAGCTGGAAATTCAGTTGGTGAGGAGTTAGAGTTTTGGAACTTGGGAAACAGTGGATGATTAAGGCGTTTCGATCTTAGGAAAGAATCGGACAAGGTATGGTCTCGGTTTCTCGTATCTAAATTATAATGTGTCGTGAAAACTTAGGTTAGTTGACCGTAAGATAGAAATTGAATTGTTGATGTTGTTGATGGTTGAGATTGATTAATATGGATATTGGTTAGTGATTTTGAGGTTGTGATTGGTGCTATTATGAATGATATGCCTAACTTGGTATATGAGATTGATAAATGATAATGATGATATCTTTGAGATGTGGATGTTGTTGATGATTTAGGATTGGTTGGTATTTATGAGGTTTGGCTAATTAAGGTTGTTGTTGGTGAAATAATATAAATTTTATAGAGATTGATGAAGTGTATATTCATGCTGTTGATGATTTTGCGTAATGTTGCTTTGGATATGGTTATGAAGGAATGAGTTATAATAAATTTGAAAATGAAATTGTTTTGAGCTTGACCTGGCAAGGTTCGTGGTGGTTTACCGCATGCCCAGTGTCGAGATGTATGTGGGCTTCGTGGTGGTGTACCGTCCACAAGTTTTAAAAGTGAATGTTGTATGGGGTTTGTGGTGGTGTACCGCTCACATGTTTTTAAAGAGAATGTTATGTGGGGTTCGTGGTGGTTTACCGCTCACATGTGTGTGTTGTTTTTCCAATTGAAAATCTTGCGAGGTTCGTGGTGGTGTACCACTCGCAATGGTGGGGTTCATGGTAGTGTACCACCCACCGATTTTCGAGAAGACGATATCTGGGTTAGCTGCCGGATGTGTCAGGTTCTGGCTAAGTAACCTATACATGAGCTTATTGCCAGTAGAAAAGGCATGCATCATATGCATTTATGTGACTTGTTTGGTTTTGCATTACTTGGGTTTGCTTACTTGAATATCTATGCTTATTTGCTATATTTGAATATCTACTTGTGCTTGCCTTACTTGTTTTGTTTGTCTGTCCATCGGTGTTTCGGAGGATTGGAGAAAGGGATGATGAGCTTAGGGGTTAAGTTAGAATTTGAGATGGAACCAAGAAGCCTTAGATACTTCACCCCGTTTATGGTTTAAAATGTTAGTTTTAAGTTTGAATCTATTGTCGGAAGTTCTAGGATCGCCTTTGGCTTTTCCAGGACCTTATATGTTAGTTATGTGGGCATCGTTAGCATGCTGAGAACCTCCGGTTCTCAACCCATACATATTTTTTGGTTTTCAGATATAGGTCAAGCGGCACCTCGCTGAGGCATTCTGGGAGCATCTGTCAGCGAAGGATTCTTAAGTTTTGGGTTTATGTTTTGGTATATTATATATATGGAGACATTTATCTCTCCACGGTGTATATATTATGCTTTGTCCCTACTAGAGGTTGACTTGGAGAAGCAGGTTTTAGAAACAGTATTTTGGGTTATCCTTGTGTATATATATGTATATATATATATATATATATATATATATATATATATATATATGCTCTGATCGGTTTTAACTTCGCTAACCGAGTCAGAAGCTTTGCTATCCATATCCTTGGAAGTCACCTCTTATGTATATATTTTTTGCTCTACTCTTATCCTATTTGTTTTATGCTAACTTTCACGTGAGTGTTGCGCTTTTCGGTTTAACATTTTGTTTTATCTTTCCTTCAAAGGCTCCTCGGTAAAAATTCATTTCAACTATTATTAATATATATATATATATATTTACTTTTAGAGGTCGTAATACCTTGCCACCTCAGTTTTATGACTTTAGCATAAGACTCTGTGTGGTAGGGTGTTACATTATGGTATCAGAGCAGTTTGTTCCTGTAGAGCTTGAGGGACGGACTGACTATGCTTCTGAGCATACTATGGTTGTGTGTACATGCTATTTAGGATGTTTGCTTGACATATATAGCATAAATGTTCATGAGCATACCTTTGGAGACTCGAAGCACTAGACTTTAGATATTAAGACTGATCACCTTAATATGAATTGTTCGGTGTGGACATGACCCAAATGGCGTCTCATGGATGCGAGCGAGATGATACGGTTGATCTTAGGGTTGCTGCTGTGCGAGCTACTACTGAAAGGGATGGAGGCGATGATGGATTAGGTGGAGAGACAACCAAGGACTAGAACTCGTGTAACTGAATAAATGGTCGACATCGTTTAGTTAGAGAGATAAAGAGATTCAAGGAGTGTTCTGGTAGAGTATATGAATGACTAATATCCTAGTGGCTTATAATCAGAGTAACGCTGTAGAAGCACAGTAAATTTAGTGGCTCTAGAATCGTAGAAACGAGAGAAAGGAGACTTGGGATATGCAATGATTTGGATGGCTGTCATAAGGTCAGAGATGTAAAGTGTGAGTGTGTGGTTTAGGTTATTGTGGAATTGACTCTGATTAAGGGATTGAAGAATTGATTAGTATTTGAGATAGTTGAGAAGGATTAGAGATTAACTTGAATTAGACGGAACTCTTGAAGGGTAAAGAAGTTTGCAGTCATTGAAAAGGAACTAGACTAAGTTAAGAGGGAAACAAACGGGTATAGTTAGGATTGAATTTGATTAAGTTTATGATGTTGTACCTGAGACTAGAGAATGTGAATTTGTGTTTGAATTTAGGTTGGAAGAATAGCGAAAAGAATGATAACAGGTCGATTGGATATGAGAGAGCATATATGAAGATTTGAGAGTGAATTTTCGAGAACAAAAATTTCTGTTAGGGGATAGAATGTAAACCCCGAGTAATTAGTGAATAATTAGCTAATAAATTAATTATTAATAAAATAAATTATAAAATGGAATTTTATGGTTTAGTGAGGTAGAACTAATTAAAATAAGAATTTTGATACTAATTTTAAAGAATTTGGCCCAAGATTGAGTCGAATAGGCCGAACCGGATGAACTGGACCCAAAACAGGCCCAAGGCCCAACCCAAGCCCACAATTAATAAAAGCTTCAGCTCTTCTTCCTTGTTTCATAATGAAACACATTGTGGAATGGATGAAGGGGAGAAGGCACATGCAAAACCCTTGGCTAGATTTCAATCTCACATAACTTTTGATCCGGAGTTTCGATTGATGAGCCGTCAGCGGCCACACGTTCGTCTTGAAATCCTCTTCAAGACTCACTAAACAATTTGGTAAGAGAATCACATTTTCTTACCCAGTTCTTCCCTTTTCATTTTGTGACTTAAGTTTTGGAAATTGAGAGATTTTGTAATTTTGATGGTTTAGAAATACTCTAGCGGTGGATAATTGTTAGGTTTCACTCGAATTTTGAGTGGATAAGGTAAGAAACCACTTAACCCTCTATAAATCATTAATTAGAAAATTTTATGTTAATTTTAGTGAATTTGGATTGTATTAGATTGAATTGGGTGTTTTGGAGTTAAATTGGTGGTCATTGGAAGCTTAAAATTGAATCATGAAAGTTGAAAATTCAGTTGGTGAGGAGTTGGAGTTTCGGAGCTTGAGAAACGGTGGATGATTGAGGCGTTTCGAGCTTAGGGAGGAATCGGCCAAGGTATGATTTTTGTTTCTCGTATCTAAAATATAATGTGTCGTGAAAACTTAGGTTAGTTGACCGTAAGATAGGAATTGAATTGTTAATGTTGTTGATGGTTAAGATTGATTAATATGTATGTTGGTTAGTAATTTTGAGGTTGTGATTGGTGCTATTATGAATGATATGCCTAACTTGTTATATGAGATTGATAAATGATAATGATGATATCTTTGAGATGTGGATGTTGTTGATGATTTATGATTGGTTGGTATTTATGAGGTTTGGCTAATTAAGGTTGTTGTTGGTGAAATAATGTAAATTTTATGGAGATTGATGAAGTGTATATGCATGTTGT
The DNA here is from genome assembly GCF_003086295.3 of Arachis hypogaea. Lineage (NCBI taxonomy): Eukaryota > Viridiplantae > Streptophyta > Magnoliopsida > Fabales > Fabaceae > Arachis > Arachis hypogaea. The sequence continues at coordinate 147,520,122 of NC_092051.1, read as the reverse complement.
TGATAATTTTGTGTAATGTTGCTTTGGATATGGTTATGAAGGAATGAGTTATAATAAATTTAAAAATGAAATTGTTTTGAGTTTGACCTGGCAAGGTTCGTGGTGGTTTACCCTCTTGTCCAGCGTCGAGATGTATGTGAGGTTCGTGGTGGTGTACCATCTACATGTTTTAAAAGTGAATGTTGTGTGGGGTTCGTGGTGGTGTACTGCCCACATATTTTTAAAGAGAATGTTATGTGGGGTTCGTGGTGGTTTACCGCTTACATGTGTGTGTTGTTTTTCCAATTGAAAATCTTGCGAGGTTCGTGGTGGTGTACCACTCGCAATGGTGGGGTTCGTGGTGGTGTACCGCTCATCGGTTTTCGAGAGGACGATATCCGAATTAGCTGCCGGATGTGTCGGGTTCTGGCAAAGTAACTGACACGTGAGCTCACGGCCAGTAGAAAAGGCATGCATCGTATGCATTTATGTGACTTGTTTGGTTTTGTATTACTTGGATTTTCTTACTTGAATCTCTATGCTTATTTGCTATATTTGAATATCTACTTGTGCTTGTCTTGTCTGTTTTATTTGTCTGTTCATCGGTATTTTGGAGGGTTGGAGAAAGGAATGATGAGCTTAGGAGTTAAGTTAGAATTTGAGATGGAACCAAAAAGTCTTAGATACCTCACCCTGTTTATGGTTTAAAATGTTAGTTTTAAGTTTGAATTTATTGTCGGAAGTTCTAAGATCGCCTTCGACTTTCCCATGACCTTATATTTTAGTTATGTGGGCACCATTAGCATGCTGAGAACCTCCGGTTCTCAACCCATACATATTTTTTAGTTTTCAGATGTAGGTCAAGCGGCACCTCGCTGAAGCATTCTGGGAGCATCTGTCAGCGAAGGATTCTTGAGTTTTGGGTTTATGTTTTGGTATTGTATATATGGATACATTTATCTCTCCACTATGTATATATTATGCTTTGTCCCTACTAGAGGTTTACTTGGAGAAACAGGTTTTAGAAACAGTATTTTGAGTTATATATATATATATATATATATATATGCTCTGATCGGTTTTAACTTCACTAACCGAGTCAGAAGCTTTGCTATCCGTATCCTTGGAAGTCACCTCTTATGTATATATATTTTGCTCTACTCTTATTCTATTTGTTTTACGCTAACTTTCACGTGAGTGTTGCGTTTTTCGGTATAACATTTTGTTTTATCTTTCCTTCAAAGGCTCCTCGGTAAAAATTTCTTTCAACTATTATTAATATATATTTTTACTTTTAGAGATCGTAATACTTTGCCACCTCGATTTTATGACTTAAGCATAAGACTTTCTATGGTAGGGTGTTACAATCACTATCTTCTTCTTCTTTTTTTCTTATTCATATTTTCCTTTTTGTTTTACCTTCTCAAGTTTCTTTATGGTTTACTCTCTTAACAAGAATAAAAACAAAAAAATCAAACAAAAAAGAAGAAAAAATACATAATATTGCAAAATTACTTGGAAGAAGATGAATTTACATTCATTTAACTAAAAGAAAGAAAAAAATAAGGAAAAAAAAGAAGAAAAAATGCAGCATTAGAGGAAACATTTTTCTGTATTTGCAGCAAATTTGGGTGTAACACGAAAATATTTGGATGTAACATGAAGATATTTGAGTGTATTTTTATTCTGATAAGTTCCTCCTCATTTTATGCTGCTTCTTCTTCATCTTTTTATTTCATATTCTCATAATTCTTCTTGGGAGGAAAAAACAAATAAAAAAGAAAATAAAAAATACATAATATTACAAAATCAAAAGAAAGAGAAGGAGGGAAAAAATACAACAACAACAATAATAGAAAAATGACTATGAAGATAAAACACGCAAAGAAAAAGGAGGAGAAACACAAAAAAGAAGAAAGAAGAGGAGGAGGAGGAAAAACGCAAAAAAAATGATTATTGTGGTTTTCATTGAGGAAGAAGAAGAGTCGTTAATAATGGTGAATGAGCATGCTTTGGAAATGTGATACGCGTGTTAACATGTTTCTGTGGGTGAACGTAGTTTCTATTGAATTTGACCCAACTTATAAGACTTGTAAGTCAAAAAGACTTGTATGTATATAATATAACTCTTAAAATTCATATCTTGTGTTTACATGAATATTAAATTAGGACGGATATTTAAAAAAAAATCTAATACAGTTTAGATTGATTTAAAACGTGTACCACCGCAGCCTAATAAAAAAAATAGAATTAAATTAATTTAATTTTATAATTTCTAATTTCATCTAAATAATATAAAGTAAAAAAAAACTTTTTATAAAATATCTTTACAATTGTGGGTTAGTCCTGAAAAAAGAATAATATAATTTTATGATTTTATTTAAAATTTAAAATTATATCTATTAGTTAGGCTTGATTTAAGATTTATACATCTAACACATATTATATTTTAACATTAAACAAATAAAAGTTTTAAATTATATTTAATTGGATCTATAAGTATTATATAAAACAATTTATAGATAATTTAAGTTATATTTTTAGTAATTTTTACATTAATTTAATAAATTATTTTAATTGAACATAAAAATTTCATAATGATAAATTAAAAAAAGTTGCAAATTTTATTGTTCGGGATTTTGATTGAAATTCATAATAACACAATAACAAAAACATTAATTTATAATTTTTTAATTAAATAATTAAAATTGAAATTATATAATTCTGCAAATTAATATTTTTGAGACTTGTTTTTTAAAATATTGTTATATATAATAATAAAAAAGTTAATCTTTTATACTTAGATTTTAAATTTTTAATACCGTAAACGCTAATTTATATAATATTTATAAAAAAATATACATATATTTATTACACCATAAAAATTAGATTTAGTGACTTAGTTAAAATTATATTGACAAAGAAAATGATTCCATACATCAAAATTAAATTTAAACTCTAAAATAATTAGCGAAAATTAAAAAATAAAAACAGAGAACATTCTCGAAAACGAAAATCCAGTAAAAAAAAATTTTTAAGTGTGGGAACTGGGAAGAGATAGTCTAGTTGGATACTAGTGGACCCCACAACACCGCACTTTTTTTTAATTATTATTTGTTTTTTTCCTCTCTACCCTTTTTATCGGACACAGATGATGTTCTTGTTTCTCTTCTTCTGTATCCCTAAATAGCCTCTCACACCTCTCAAAATTTCTTCTTTCTTCACACCCACAAATTTCCACAAGAAACCCATTCACTTCCACATCTTCATTCTCTTTTCTAATTTCAATCACATACCTTCATGTGTGTCTCAATTAGTTCCGAACTTCCAGATTCACACAATTTAAAGACTTAAGTTTTTTCCTTTTGTGTTTGTAGGGTATTATTGAGCTATTGAGCTATTAATCGCTTTGATTTGGGTCTGAGGTTGTAATTGTTGTTATGCCTTGTTTCGGTGGTGTTTTTTCGTGTTGTGGGGTGTTAAGCACTTAAGGTGTTTGTGTAATTGTCTCTGAGGATTTTAGGTTAGAAGAAGAAGAGGAGAATGAAGAGAGGGAAAGAGGAAGAGAAGGTTGTTGGGGAAGCAATGTTTCCAAGGCTTCATGTGAATGATACAGAGAAAGGAGGGCCAAGAGCACCACCTAGGAACAAGATGGCACTTTATGAACAGTTTAGTGTTCCTTCTCAAAGGTTCAACAACCAGCGTCTTCTACCAATCAATCATCCAAGTACCCCATCATCCTCAAGCCAGGTATAATTATTGCTTCGATTTTGTGTTGTGGTTATTGTGATCCACTTTTTATAGTTCTCATGAGATTGTTTGTTTAGTTGATTCTAGCATGAGACTATGACTTGTTGTGTATCAATCAATTTTGGGGCAATCCTCACTTTTTTATGTAATTCCTAGGATCTTGGAAATTATTGTCTTTTGTGTGTGTGTGTGTGTGTGAACTGAGATTTGAGATATAAAAATCTTATGTGTATGGTTCTACTTCTTTAGAACTGATTGTAGGTAGAGTTAATTCTGACAGAATTGGTTTAGTTAAAATTGATTTTTATGTGAAGTCATTTATGTTTAGTAATTTACTTCTCTAACAGTGATTTTGTGTGAGGAAAATATTTGCACTTCTTCTAAAGTCAATTTTAGAGGTAAGAACTTATTCTAGTTGAGAAAAACCAAACATGATTTAAATGGCCAAAATCAATTGTGGTGGAAGGGAATTGACACTCCTCCCTCCAACAGCTCGTCCAAACATGTAGGAACGTATAACAGTTTTATGTTCGGCGTATGTCAATTGTTATACATTCTTATGTGGCCTCACTGTATTTATGGATTTGAGGAGAAGGCTTGTAGATACTTTTATATCCAATTATTAATATTGCATGTTTTAAATTCAACTTCTGTTTTGAAAGTAGAAGAATGTGACAACCCTACTTGGCCATGAAGACTCTGATTTTTGTGACGAACTAACCATGTCAACAATATAAGCTGCTCGTTGAAGGTTCATGAATGGCTTCTTTTATGTATTGCAAACATAAGTTGATTTAACTTACTTGCAGGGGACTGGTCCTGAGAGGAGCTATGCATTCCCAGTTCATAAACCTTCTCAAGCATCTACTCGTCGAGAAAGTTATAGTTCTCGCCAATATGATGGAGCAAACCTGAACACTCCGTCCACACAAGTTGAACAGAGGAGAAAGGTAGATGATGATGACTTCATGGTTCCTGTATATGTTCACTCAAGGAATGGTCAATCAAATGATGAAACAGTTCAAAGTTCCAATGGGAGACATCTCACTCCAATGGTGAGGAGTGAAAGACATCCATCAATAATCTCCAATGGACAACAGCCAGTAATGTCTTGTAGAGACATATCATCAAGGGAAACCGTTGATGGTCTAAGTCAAACAAAGACAATTCCTAATCAAGATTGTTTTGTGTCAAATATTAGTAGATCACATCATGCTGATGCTTGCTTATGGCCAGTGTCTGTTGCTGGCTCACAAACCAATGATGATGAACACGGCGATATCTTGACAGAAAACCAAACTAGTCCACAAGAGGATAACAATGATCCTGAATGTCAGGATACACAGATTGGTGGCCCAATGCAAGGGGGGAATTTAGATGACAGTGATGACATTTCCAAAATCTCCAGTATAGAAAATTCGTCAACCTTGAGAGTTAGTACTGATGATGTTGTAGGGATACTAGGTCAAAAACATTTCTTTAAAGCAAGACGAGAAATTGCCAAGTAAGTCTCATGTTAAATTATTAGTAGCATCTGCCTCTCTGGTAGTTTTTAACCATATTTTTGTGAAACCGTGTTACATGATAAATGCATATTATTATATGCTCAAGTCTAATAGTGTCTTGTTAATTCTTGAGTTTTGTGAATTTTATAAGTCTGATTTTTCATAAAAGAAGTGATAATTTAATTTCTATGTCTGCCAGGATTTCAAAATTAACACCCCCCTCAACCCCCAACAAAAAAAAAGTAACAAGTCCTAAGTTAGATTTGGTGGAAGTTTGATTTCTGATGTATGATGAGATTTTCTCTCCCTTCTCCTATTCTTTTGCATGCATATTTAAGATATTTGGTATAATTTTGGAATGTGAAAGTTTTACCCTTGGAAGGTAGATAGAAAGGTGAATTTCCAGGCTTCTAATTAAAGCTTCTGCTTTCTTGTCTTCCGTTGCAAATTTTAAGCCACATTAGTTTCTTTTGGGCATTGTTAGTCATATTAGTCAATATGGTTAAGATATGTGTTTTAGTTATGAGTTCTAACTCTGCCTTTGTTATTTAATTTTTTTTATTCTACACATTCTCTCAAATTTCTCTTTTCTCTCTTTTTTCAGAAGTCACACACCTTTTAAACTAATTTACAAATTGGTTATAGCATAAAAGAAAATGTGACTCTGAAAAAAGGAAATTTAAATATTCTTGGGGTCCCTTCTAGATTGGTTTTTCTGTTTGTTCAAAGTCTTACTAATGTTTCTATGGTGGGTACTGGATCATCTTTATAACAGGGCATTGAGCAATCTTAAATATTGTACTATGTCGGAGAGGGACCCTTGTGACAGCCGATCATCTCATGATTCACTGTTTGGATATTCCTGTCTTGGTTTCCTCTTACTTTGGTTCTCAATGTGACCATTGGGGCAAGTCCCCTTACTACACTTGCCCTTAATTACACTGAAGGACTTGGGCTAAGAAGGGGACCAAGTATATGCAGGATGATCCCAGGGAGTATGGTAGGGACGCTTCGAGAGTTTTGTGATGACTTGAGGGGTCTAGACTAATCATAATATTGGGTTTTCTGGTATCGATTAGATGCCTTTTTTATCTGCTGTATATGTGCTTTCTTCTTCCTGAAAGAAAGATAACCATAAAGCTTTAGATTTCAAAGGGTTGGATTTTCTGGGTGCTTTTTATTGTGAGATCTTTATATTTTGATTTAGAAATGGCAGATGCTGAAGATGAGTGGACAGATATTACTTTTGTATATTATAATTTGTTGTCCGATATTAGCTATATTTTGTTAATTTGTATTAGATTTTTAAACTGAAGCAATCTATGAGTAAACAATAGGAATATTGAATTTGGAAACAAATATGGTTATAAATGTGTAGTTAATATATTTTAATCTCTGTGGAATAGTCCTCTTAAGATTTCTATGAACATATGAAATATTTTGAGTACATGAATGGTAGATTTTTTGACTTAATTGATTAGCTAAGACTAGAGATCCTCTGATTTTAGTGGTTACTTGTTGATGAAATGGAGTGTCACATGAGAATTTCACATTATTTTGACTGCTAGAATTTTCACTTCTTCTTGTCCATTCTATTTTATTTTGTTGTGTCTAATGTTCCACACCGGACGAGTTTTGTGCAATTGTCTTGATTGAACTCCCATTCCTCTGTACAGTCAACAGAGAATATTTGCAGTCCAAGTGTTTGAATTGCACAGACTGATCAAGGTATCATCATAATCTCCAACACTAAGTGCCTTGCACTATTCTAAATTGGAAGCTTGTTCGCCTATCTTGCTCGCTTGCACAAGCACACAGTTTTGCCCTTCCACTTGGTTTGTGCTGATTGGTTCTCTTTTATTTAACAGGTCCAACAGCTGATTGCTGGATCGCCCGAACTTCTGATTGAAGATGCTGCTTTCATTGGAAAGATCCCTTTGAAGGGGTCTACTACTAAAAACCTCTCACTGGAAGAACTTGTGGAACCTAAGCGACAAAATCTAAAGCGCAAGGATGATTCCCAGAAGTTAAACCATAAGATGGAATGTTCAGCTGAGAATGCAGTTGGGAAAGCATCTTTTTCGTCCCAAAAAAGTGGTAGCCACCATTTGAATTACTCTTCTACTCCAGGAGATCCACACCAAGCCAGTGGTGCCGCTGATAATAGAATGGCCCCCATGTGTTTCAATCCGTCACCTGGGCATCAATGGTTGATTCCTGTTATGACTCCTTCTGAAGGGCTTGTCTACAAGCCATATCCCGGACCGGGATTTACTGGGTCATTTTGTGGAGGATTTGGACCCCTTGGGCCGGTTCCTATGAGCAATACTTACATGAATCCCGTCTATGGACTCCCGGCTTCGCACGAAGCAATTGGGGTCCCGCCTTACATTCCTCCAGGAAGTCATGCCTACTTCCCTCCTTATGGGATGCCATTTATGAACAATCAAGCAATGTCAGGGTCGGCCGTTGAACAGGCAAACCAGTTCATGGCACAAGGTTCTCATCTTCAAAATGGTCATTCATCAGCCGACAGAATGGATTTCCCTGCTCATAATCAAGGCTCCTCTAATCAGCCGGTACAGAGAACCGGATCTGCATCGCTTGCTGGGAAATCTCGTACACCAAAGGATAGCGAGTTCCAAGGAAGCTCCACGAATAGTCCTAATGAAACGGCACAACAGACTAGAACAACACAAGAAGTTGCTGAAGCAAGAGAAGCAAATTCACCTTCCCTTGTGGATCCTGTGGTGGTAATAGATGGAACCAATCAGTCTCACGAAACTAGATCGGAGACTAGGGTGATCAAAGTGGTGCCTCACAACCGAAGATCTGCAACAGAATCAGCTGCTAGAATCTTTTTATCAATTCAAGAAGAGAGAAAAAGGTATGATTCCTAATAATCAGCATATGGAATTCCATCGGTTTCTGCAAGTCTTTTTTATGGTCGGATATATATGATGTGACAAATGAATGTAAGAGGCTAAGTATACTATAGGTTTCGCCTTTGACCAAATTACAAAGCATATTTATATCATATGTAGATATAATATGTTTATGGAATATCAAAACTGGTCAAAATGTAACACTAATATATGTTGTCTACTTATATACTTGTTTTTTCATTTTATCGTTTATATTAGATTTTACCTTAGTGATCCAATCGTGTATCTGATTTTGTAAACTTTTACGAATAGACATTTAGGGACGATTTAGTGATCCAATCGTGTATCTGATTTATTAGGATTTAATTTAAATGGGTTTTCTTCTACTGATTTACTGAATGAGTTATAAGCATAAAAGGCCAAATATAAACAAGTCAATAATTTGATTTGCATAATCATAACTACCATAATTTTCATATTCTAGAAACTAGAAAAAGAACAAGGGCTATTTTATTTTACTACATTTCCAATTTTCACATAGTGCTAATCCTCTATGGCTCCATCATTGCAAATTATCACTCAATTTTGGAAATTTCTATGTTTGGTGTTTGTTTTTCATTTTTAAAATTGTGTGTGGTAAAAATTGGAAGCTGGAAATATACTTGCAAATCAAACATCCTCAGTAATTAGTTATTCAAAATAGGACATTTCATATTCAAATAAATATTAAAAAATTTATTTCATACAATTAGATTTACTATATAATAGTAAATGATAAAAGAATAATTTCTCATTTAATTTTTAAAAGATATTTGAGCAATTGCTTGTATGTGCTTACCGTCCAAAATGTGGTAAATCTAGGTTTATTATTGTTGTCATGATAAAAATGCGGAGCTACGCCTATCTGCATTAGTTTTCATTAACCGTATGAATGATCGTCTAATAGAATAGTTGTAATTGCAAATTGTGTAAAATATTTTACACTGTCAATATATCAAATTAAACTCTAATTATTATGTGGTATTTAAATGTGTAATAACTAATACTAATACATATCACTAATATAGTGAAATAAAAGACACACAAACTAGAGTGAAATATCAATGAAAGTTGAAAAAAGGATATAATAATTTCATGTAAGCAATATCAATATTGGGAAAATCCCCTGCTTGAACCCACATAGAAACTGAACTAGGTCCAATTTTGATGCCACCATTGGTTTCCAAACATTTATGTCTGCTTCCATGCCATCATATCTTCCTTTAGCGTTGAGAGTAAAGAGGGCATCCTAAATAAATATCATGCAAAACAAAGTATATAGAAGCATCATTAATTATTACACTCTCTTGAGAAGATATAAATTAAATTATTTATTGCTTTATTATTTTTATTGACCGCTAAATTTATTGAATAATACTTTAAATAAATTCTTAACAAATTCTTTTCTACTAGATAAATAAATTAGTTTTTTAAAGAATAAAATAGTTCCTAACATTTAAGAAAAAGTAATAAATTAATTCTTAATTTTATAAAATATAATATAGCTAAATGATTAAATTATCTCAAATTTTAAAGATAAAAAATAATTTGTTTAATATTCTAAGGAATCAAGTGTTTAGTTTACCTTTACGCCAGGGTTGGATAATGCAAAGTAGTGGTAGCATTAGGTGTCTGCATGATATACCAAATAATAGTAAGCTATATTAATAAGTGCCAAATTAAATGGAACCAATGATTAAATAAAAATTTATAAAATTTACGAAAGACTCGTTTAAAGAAGAATAAATCTGTGGATGTATAATTATGATAGAAAATATCTAATGTTGTTCTTTTATAATAAAGTTAAATAAATTAATATATAAAAAAAATATTCTCAAAGCTAAAACAAGGAACAAGACCTTAATTTTTTTTATTCTTGGGTAAGTGCAAGAAAAACAAACAGCGATTATTAGGAGAAGACTAATTAATAACGGGATAATATATCATATTTATTTACACAATAATAAGAACAAGTTCTGACCTCTGTACAATATTGTTGAGAATTTTCTTATTCCTTCAACAGAGTCACATACCGAAAAGTAAGAGATTATGAAAAATATGATGATTTTGATACATATTTTCACCTATCAACCTACTCGAATATTTCTTTACTTGGATAATCTGATAAAAATGTTTTGAGAGATCATGACCGATTTGTCAAAATTATATATGTAGCACTCTTTAAATAATAATAAGTTTAATTGGTCTGTTTATCTCTAACATTTACTAAGATTTTAATTAATTTTGAAAAAAGACAAATCAATCATTGACTTTTTAGTTCGCAGACATTTAAGTTTCTGATAATTTAAAAATACATTTAAATTTATAACCTCTTCAAAATCTGGACATATCGATCCTGAGTCAAATTTGTCCAATTTTAAAAACCCTCTCATGTGTGCATCCGTATTAATCAGATCACTACAACGAGTTTGATTTTTTCGTTGAGTCTCACAGACTCAAGTGAACATGAGGGATTGATATGTCCAATTTTTAAAAATGTCAGAAACTTAAATGTATTTTTAAATCTTCGAAAATTTAAATATCTGCGAATCAAAAGGTCAAAGACTTATTTGTCCATTTCTTATTAATTTTAATTGTTTAAAAATTTGTAATAGAGATTTTGTATTAAAAAAAACTCTTACTAATTTGAGTTTTTTTTAAGAATAAAATACAATGATACTAGAATATTGAAAATTCTTAACTCTTAAGTCATTCTATATCGAATACAAAACAAATATTTCAAAAGATGTATTTTTTAATAAAATATAATTAAAAGGGATCTAATTAATTTTTTTATCTAATACAAATATTCAATTACAAATTTCTAAACTATAAGGATTTAATTAAAACTTTATTGAGACTATAAATATTTACTGATTAATTAAACCTAAAAAATATTAATATAATCAATTTATGCAGGGTTCATCATGTCAAGTTTGAACTTTTCTTTTTCCTTTTTTTCCGTTCTTTTTTACAGCAATTTTTTTCAGTAATGTCATATATATTAAGTACTTGTCAAACTTGAAAGAACCAAAGAAAGTAAAATGTTAATAAGAATGAGTATATAACATTAAAGGAGGATAACATATATAGCTTGCATTCATTACATTGACCTAATTATATACTTTTTTTTTTTTTTTTACTCAAGATAAGGAGACTCGAATCCGCAATTTCTAAATAAATATGAGGAGACTATGTCATTTGAGTTATATCTCATTGACACCTAATCATGTACTTTTACCCACTTAAATAGTATTTAATTTAATTATTGGACATACATCAATATAAATATAGTAATGCCAAAATATTAATAAGTAAAAACTATCAAAACAAACAACAAAAAGCAACATAAGCTTAGATATAATTAAAGCATAAACCTTAGAAAATAATAAATAATGCAAATTAAAGAAATGTATTCTTAGAAGCCCTATAACCTAGAATATGCTTCATATAATGAATTAATTAACTCTAACATCATAATAAATGGCTACAACTATATGAAAAACAAATTAAAGGCACATATAATTATAGTCACTTGAGCCAGGACCACCATAATATAACTCAGGATCTTCAACATAATCCCCAAGAAACCTAACATCATAGCAATTATATTCATCAGAGTAGGGATCAACATATTCAGGAAACTTCAAAGATTCAGAGTTATCATGAATTCTCATCCTTTTGAAGTAGGCAGAGTTGGGTTGTGAGCCAAATTTACCATTGCCCATGTTTGTTTTAGTGTGAGGATAGTGTAAAATCTTAGAGCTATAAACTTCACCACCCCATTCCACAGAATCAGCATTGTAACATAATGTTTCAAATAGCTCTGCTGGCCAATACCCTATGTTTGTCTTCTCTCCATATTGCACCCACCAATTGTTAGTTAAAATGTCCTAAATAAATAAGGAAATTAAATTAATTAACTCGATTAAATAAATAAGAGCAATTTCAGATAATTAACTTTTTTTGAGTTAACATACATCAACTAATTCTTTTAAAATTATTTTGTTTATTTTGAATTATAGATTCTAAATCAAAGACTTTTGAGTGTAAATTCCAAATTATAAACTTAAATATTAAAGTTAGATAATATTGATCACGGGTGTTCAAGATCCGGTCCAGACTCAAGCATGCTTGTCAAGCTCAACCCCCTTCCCTCCTTTTCCCTCACCCTTTTGGGTCGGGCCAAGTTATGCTTTGGTCCGTCCGATCCGACCTAAGACTACTTTTTATAATTTAAAATAAAATTAGTAATGTCATATTTTGTTTATACTTTAATTAATTTTTTTTATATTATACGGTATTGTTTTGTTTTAAAATATTTTATTTTGGTATAAATAGGATATAATATTTATTAAATTTAATTTTCAAAAATAAAATTTTATTATTTTAATATATAAAATTTTAAAAATTTGTATATACTTTTTAGGATCGAATCTGAGGTCTAATTAAATTCGGACAAAAATATACTTGGTGACCATTTACGGTCGGATTAGAAGTCTAATTAAATTCGGCCTGTCCCATGAACACCTTTAATGTCAACAACTAACTAACCATTAATTTTCTATATCTTTTCAATAAATAATATAAAAAAACATACAAAACTAATTTTTAGTTAGTCAATATTAACTAACTTTAGATTTTATGATTTATAATTTATAATTTATGGTCTATATTTAGGATAAATAAAATAATTTTAAAAAATTTGAACGATATTAGCCAAAAAAAAATTTAATGCCCTAACATTACTCAAATAATATGTAATAGGGATAATAACAAATTAAATTAAAACTAGGGTTTTATTTTGATATAAAGTATTCTGACCTTATAGATGTAAATATTTATATCGTATGGAAGGTCACCGGGAACTGGAATGATTGGATAAATTGCAGCACCTAATGCAATTTCTTTACTAGTTTGAACAAAACCAGGACAAGTTAGATCAAAGCAACCCGTTTTGTTTGAACCATCAGCCTGCATTATTATCATGTAACTATTTTTCAATTAACATTTATTTATCGGATCCTTATATAGAACCCAATAATTAATTAAAATTAAATGCTTACCGTCCAATATACGAACACACGAGTTTGTCTATCACCATATACACGCGGATTGACCTGTTTTCATTAAAGACAAATAAAAGGATTGAAATTTATTGCTAAAAATGCCTAAAATTAAACACAACTTGGTGTATATAATTTTAAATTGACGCATGAGGCAGTTAGCATGTTTAACAAAAAAATGGCACTTTAGTTGGTCTGTTGGTGACCATTTATCATGCAAAATTTATTATTCGAACTTTATACGTACAAGTAATAAGAGAATTAAAATTAGGGGACTAATAAAATTAAAAAAATTTATACACTAAAAATTTTAATTTGGGAAGCCATTATTCCCCCCTTACTATATAATAACTACCGCCCCTGAATTTGTCCAAACTCATTACTTATGTAAAAAAATTTAAATTAATAAAAAATATTGTTGCCTTCTTTTCCGTAAAATTCTTTTTGGGGTTTCAAATAATTGTGAATTGTGCATATACTGTAAGCCTCTTTTTTTCATATATGTTTTTTTGGTAACAAATATTAACTAAAATTATACTGATACATATTATGTCATGAAACTACTTATTTCAACAATTTAAATTAGAATTAGCTAAAAAAACTATTTATTTTAATAAAAAATATTATTTATATATTAAAATTAATTATTAAAATTAATTATTATATATTTATATAAATATATGTTATTTAATTTATTTTAATATATATTTTTATTATTTTGTATTATAATATATTTTTTATATTAGTGACTGATTTTGATAAAAGATTTTGATATACATATTGTTTTCGATAATATATGTTAGTTTGTGTTATGAATGAATGAATTACCGCCCATCCAGATTGAACAGATTCAAAGTGAATATAAGAGCCAGTGAGGAGAGAAATCTGTGCAGTGCTGAATTCATCATCTTTCTCAACAAATGGCCAGCATACATTTATATCTGCTTTTGCTCCCAAGTACCTGAACCCTACTGCGAACAATATTGCCTTCTGTATATATATATTAGGTACATGCTATTGTGTCTATGCATCATTGGTTTGTTATATATAATTTAAATTTAATTAAATAACTATATCAAATATTTTACACTAATATTATTATCAATATATTAGTATTTGTAATAGACTCACAGAGTGGTTTCTTAGTGGTACATAGGAGTCAAGATTCTCATGAACTTGTCTAGAGGGAGAGAAGCTAGGTTTCTTCCTTCCATATTCTTCAACTGAAGGAGCCTTAAGCATGTCATTCTTTCTTATTCTTCTAATAGGTATTGTTCCCTCTGGACATGTTCCACTTTTCTTCCATATTTGGGAAGTTAACACCCTCAATGATAATGAATCTTCAGCATCCTTTGTTTTGCTTCTACTTTTGGTCCATTCAATAGGTTCCTTCTTTGCTGAATTTTTAGTGGGAGCCATCTGATTAATATGCAAATAAATGTACTAATTAGTAGGTAATAATGTAGTGCATCAAGGATGTGATTATTTCAGAATTTTTTTAATAACTAAAAAGCACATTCATTTCCATTGAGGAATAAAAAAAAAATTAGACATTTTTTATAATTTTAACTACATAAAAGATGTTGGAAAGTTTAATTATTCTGTCGGCCTTTATAATTTTATTAAATTTTTAATTCGTATACTATATCAAAATTTTCAGTTAGAAGCTTACTAATATTTTTTTAAATAATTAATTATAAACAAATTATATATTATATATAGTGACCTGGATTTTGTGATCTTTCAAAGCAGGGTGATCAAAAGCTGGCTGCTTATTAAGGTCAATGCAATCAATAATATCCCCATCTTCACTCTACAATTATTAGTCATGCAATACATGTTAGTGAGATTAATTAGCACCAAAATATTAGTAATAAGCATCTTGTCTAAAAACAACTTAAAAATGTTGAGAAACTTAACAAAGTAACTAATTACCTACTTTTTAATGTAAATGCTGTAGAGGATTTGATTAATCATTGACAAACATATGAAAAGCATGTACTAGTTTTTCTTCTAACGATCACATGCAATATATAATTAAATAATTAATTTGAAGAGTATAAAAATAATTATTATTAATTAGTAAATACTTTTTTTTTTACCTTGATGGTTTTCAAGGAGTGCCTTCTAAGATGTCTCAATTTGTTCTCAACTTCCAAAACCTTCTGTTTGGAGAATGCACCACCATGGTTTACAAAACTTTGAGCTATGATTGCTAGGCCCAACAATAAAAAGATGAAAATTATTTTGGAATAATCCATCAAGATTTAATTTGATAAAAGATTATCTATATATATTATTTATTGGTGATTATTATATTATTTGAGACAATATAATTGAAATGGAAGACAAGGATATGATTTGGGGTTTGAAAACATATGTGTTATGTGCCATTAATTATTATTATTTATTGGAAACATATATATAGATATGAACTAACCAGAAAATAAGACATTATTGCTTAACAATATAATGAGTGAGTAGTCAGTGATGACTGCATGATTTACCATCTAAATATGTCATTCAACTTTTGTTTTATGATGATTTTAATTGGATCTTTGGCATGAAAAGCATGCTTCATTTATCAGGTACCTCCTTTTTAGTCTTTACTCATTTGTCAAGTTAAAAGAAAATTGCAAATATTTAAATTAGATATAATGGATAATTTAAAAAATATTTTTATTTTTCATCATATTTTAGGAATCCAGTATCTTCATAAATAATATGATTTAAGAAGATTGAGTATCAATTCATTAATATATATAGAACGATATATATTATTCCTTTTTTCATTATTCATAATTTCAAACTTGAAATATGTACATGAAGTTGAAATCATGGTAATGGAAGGAATAAACAGATATCATAATTACTTTAACTTTTGAACTTACATGCACAAAAGCCATAATCTTTGCAATGTATACAAACATGTTCATAGTTGTAGAGTTTTACCTCGTCTAAAGATAATTAACTAGCTAAGTATATGGCATATTTATTTAGTTATGGTTTAAATTATTTCATAGGTCCTTATAGTTTCCAAATTTTTAAATTAGGTATATATATATATATATATATATATATATATATATATATATATATATATTTTAATTAGGTCTTATACCAAATTAAATTTTGTAGGTAAGTTTTTATTGTGATAAAAATATTAAAATTAACAGAATATTTTGTTAAACTATATAAAATATTCAGTCAAATATTAGACATATTCGTTTTGTTTAATGAAATATTCCGTTAATTTTAACGTTTTTGTCACGATAGAGACTTAATTATAAAATCTAATATAGTACAGGTCTACATGGACACAATAAAAAAAATATATATATATAAAGACCTAATTAAAAATTCAGTAAAATTATAAAAATTGACAGAGCAATTAGACCTTTATTTATTTATTTATTTATTTATCTTCATGTGTTAACTATTCGTTAAACCCACTCAATTTAAAGAACAAGGATATACAAATCTTTTCATTCTTTGATTAACAGGACAAATATTTTTTAAAAGAATTTTATAATGGTTTTATATCTTTTATTTTAAGAAAAATTAAATACTAAGTAAATTTTTGATACAATTTTGAAGATAGTCTATATTTTTAAGTAGCTAGTTAATTGTTTATATTAAATTTAAGGACAATTCACTTCATTAAACCAAATACATATCAATATTACTTGAATATCTCAAATAAAAAAAATCAACATAAAAGTCTCAAAACATATTTATATATAAATCGAATTAATTAATATTTTGTATTATTAGTGATAGATAATGGCTATTTTTATGTGGAATTTAAATATTGTAAATTTTAATATTTTGTGTTATTAGTCATTATAAGATTATATGTTAATGTTTTATGTTCAAAATGCATAAGACTTTATACTAATGCATAATATTGTATTATTTGTATTGATTTAAATATTTGGTGTTATTAGACAATATTAGTATTAATTATGATTATGCTTTAATTTTAGAGAAAAGGTTTGTTCTTATTATATTTTTGTAAATGAATTTTACTAAGTGAATTGTGAAATAATGGTTGGAGATTATGTGATTTTTACATGCTTAGACCCGATTTTTATCCAGATTTCACTCGTCCCGAAAGTGCGTAAGTTTCATCGGATTAGGATCGAGTTAAAGTCTAAAAATTAGGCCCGATCTATATTTTGAGTCAGATTTAAATTAAGCTAAATTCAATATAGCCCGGCCCATGTACACTCCTAATAAAAAAATTTAGTATTTACTTTATTTAATAAAAAATAAATATAAATTTACACTAAAAATAAATTGAATAACAATATATTTTGAGAAAGTGTTACAGAATCGAGGGAGCGAGCTTAGAGAGAAGAAAACTCGCTTGCGATTGACGCCAACGGAAAAAAAAGAAAGAAAGAAGAAAGAAACGAAAATGGTGCTCCTCATGCTGATGATCACCGCCGATCTCGAAAACCTAACCGATCTTCAACCTCAATCTGGTTGCAATGACCCTGACTTCCCCTATATGTTCAAGGTCTTTCTCGTCATTTCCCCTAATTCCATTCTTCCATGCTTCTCTCTTCTTATCACTTCCCATTTTCTCTCTCTGTAGGTCAAATGTGGAAACTGCGGTGAGGTCAGCCAGAAAGAGACTTGTGTTTCTTTGAAGGAGACCATTACTATTCCCAGGAGTAGAGGTATCGCTCATCTCTTTCAGAAGGTACAATTCAATTTCAATCACTTCTTTTTGTTGACTGTGTTTTCAGATGTTTCGATTCAAGAAAAATGGATCAATTGTGTTTCGTTGCAGTTATTTGATGTTATTTGTTTTTCTTCCATTTGAATTTCTAAATCTTGCAGCATATATATGTGTTAACGTCATAGATTCTTCATTCGAATAGGCTTAAATCTTGATATCTCGAGGGTAGAGGGAGAAGTAGAAAGAAAGAACTATAATTAGAAGCCAAGCCGTTCGGTTCAGACTTCAGACTTCAGACTTCAGACTCCTTAGGGTTTTTGTTTCGGAGTGAGTTAGTTTTATTAGCACTGGATATAAGGGTGTTAGCGTTGTCGAAAATAAGATTGTGAATAGTGAAGTTGAGTTCAGCGAATTCCTACTGGAGTTAGCTGTTGATGTGAAAAGCTTGAATGGTTTATGTTACAATGGTTTTAACATAGACAGGATTTATTATGACTGACAATGATGTCATCTAGTCCTTTTAGTCGACCCTGCGGAGTGAGACAAGACTGTTGGTGACGATGATGGTAATTTGTTAATATGTTATTAGGAAACTCGCAAGTCGCAAGGTGATGTTATCCAGTATATTATTTGCAGTTTTAATGGATATAGCTTTCGTGGAATTCTTTCAATAAGGGTGAATGCTGCACTCTGGAACACGAAGAATATGCAACTCTGGTGTCTGTGAAGTTATCTATCTAAATAGTTTCTTGCATGTGGTTGTAGACTGGATGAGTACTGGAATTTTCGTTTTTATTGACTTGACAACTTCGAAGTATATATATATATATATATATATATATATATATATATATAAGCTCTTTTTTAGTTTAAGAGTTAAGACTGAGAGGAATTTTGTTTCATTTAGCCTTATCACAGAAAGTTTCCTTGGACTAGGATCCTCAATTACACTCAGAAGAAGGTACAATTAATCACTCTTCAGCTCTTGTTATTTTTGTTAACTGTGTTTTTAGATGATTCAATTCAACAAAAATAGATCAACTCTTGTTATTTTTGCATGGCCAAATTTGTAACCTGTGCTACCCAGCAATTACTTTGGTTGTAATCTTCCATTAAATGAGCTAATACAGTTTGCCCCTATTTACCGTATAATTTTATTCATGCATTCTGTTTGATTAAATGGGTAGAAGACATGTGAGAGGCCCCATTAAGGAGGGTTACCGGATAGATGATAGTCTTAATAGCTAGAGATAGAGGGGGAACTGTGACTAGAAGGCCAGAGCCCATTAGCCCAGTAGTTTTGGGCCAATTAAGGGTTGTTAGGGATTTATTTATTTAGTTACTAATTATCAATATAAATAAGGCATCAGTGAACTAACAAATTATGAATTCTATGAATTCCTATGGAGTTGGCATGGTACTTGACTCAAAAATGTTGTATCACTCTGATCGTAATGGTTTTAATATCGACAAGATTTGACTAGCACTGATGTCATCTAGTAGAACAAAACTTTGCTGTTGGTTTTTTATGACTATAGTCTCCATTGAATTCATTTCAATAAGATTGATTTGAATGAGTGCACCACTGGAGAACAAATGATATGTAGCTCTGGTATTTTTGAACCGTGAAGTTATGCTGCGCTCTGGAACACGAAGAATATGCAACTCTGGTGTCTGTGAAGTTATCTATCTAAATAGTTTCTTGCATGTGGTTGTAGACTGGATGAGTACTGGAATTTTCGTTTTTTATTGACTTGACAACTTCGAAGTATATATATATATATATATATATATATATATATATATATATATATATATATATATATATATATATAAGCTCGTTTTTAGTTTAAGAGTTAAGACTGAGAGGAATTTTATTTCATTTAGCCTTATCCCAGAAAGTTTCCTTGGACTTGGTTCTTCGATTACGCTCCGAAGGTACAATTAATCACTCTTCAGCTCTTGTTATTTTTGTTAACTGTGTTTTTAGATGATTCAGTTCAACAAAAATAGATCAACTCTTGTTATTTTTGCATGGCCAAATTTGTAACCTGTGCTACCCAGCAATTACTTTGGTTGTAATCTTCCATTAAATGAGCTAATACAGTTTGCCCCTATTTACCGTATAATTTTATTCATGCATTCTGTTTGATTAAATGAGTAGAAGACATGTGAGAGGCCCCATTAAGGAGGGTTACCGGATAGATGATAGTCTTAATAGCTAGAGATAGAGGGGGAACAGTGACTAGAAGGCCAGAGCCCATTAGCCCAGTATTTTTAGGCCAATTAAGGGTTGTTGGAGATTTATTTATTTAGTTACTAATTAGCAATATAAATAAGGGCATCAGTGAACTAACAAATTATGAATTCTATGAATTCCTATGGAGTTGGCATGGTACTTGACTCAAAAATGTTGTATCACTCTGATCGTAATGGTTTTAATATCAACAAGATTTGACTAGCACTGATGTCATCTAGTTGAACAAAACTTTGCTGTTGATTTTTTATGACTATAGTCTCCATTGAATTCATTTCAATAAGATTGATTTGAATGAGTGCACCACTGGAGAACAAATGATATGTAGCTCTGGTATTTTTGAACTGTGAAGTTATGCTGCGCTCTGGAACACGAAGAATATGCAACTCTGGTGTCTCTGAAGTTATCTATCTAAATAGTTTCTTGCATGTGGTTGTAGACTCGATGAGTACTGGAATTTTCATGTTTATTGACTTGACAACTTCGAAGTATATATATATATATATATATATATATATATATATAAGCTCGTTTTTAGTTTAAGAGTTAAGACTGAGAGGAATTTTGTTTCATTTAGCCTTATCCCAGAATTTTTCCTTGCCCTAGGATCCTCAATTACGTTCGGAAGGTACAATTAATCACTCTTCAGCTCTTTATTTTTGTTAACTGTGTTTTTAGATGATTCAATTCAACAAAATAGATCAACTCTTGTTATTTTTGCATGACCAAATTTGTAACCTGTGCTACCCAGCAATTACTTTGGTTGTAATCTTCCATTAAATGAGCTAATACAGTTTGCCCCTATTTACCGTATAATTTTATTCATGCTTTCTGTTTGATTAAATGTGTAGAAGACATGTGAGAGGCCCCATTAAGGAGGTTTACAGGATAGACAATAGTCTTAATAGCTAGAGATAGAGGGGGAACTTTGACTAGAAGGCCAGAGCCCATTAGCCCAGTAGTTTTAGGCCAATTAAGGGTTGTTAGGGATTTATTTATTTAGTTAGTAATTAGCAATATAAATAAGGGCAGTAATGAACTAACAAATTATGAATTCTTATGGAGTTGGCATGGTACTTGACTCAAAAATGTTGTATCACTCTGATCGTAATGGTTTTAATATCGACAAGATTTGACTAGCACTGATGTCATCTAGTCGGACAAACTTTGCTGTTGATTTTTGATGGCTATAGTCTCCATTGAATTCATTTCAATAAGATTGATTTGAATGAGTGCACCACTGGAGAACAAATGATATGTAGCTCTGGTATTTTTACTTGGCATGCAGTGCAAATTCTGAGTGGAATTCTATTTCATTTAGCACCTCTAACTTTTACTTGGCATGCAGTGCAAATTCTGTGGCAGGGATGGTACAGTGGCAATGATTGAAGGAAGAGGCCAACCTCTTACTCATTCACAAAGTCAGTCAGGGAAGTATGCTCCATTGATGTTGTTTGACTGTAGGGGATATGAGCCGGTGGATTTTGTATTTGCTGATGGATGGAAAGCTGAGTCGGTGAGTCTCCTTATTGTTGCTCATTGTTTTCTAAGTGTGGTATACTATGTGTGATTTCCTATTATAGTTCAGTGTTGCTGATATATCAACTAAATACTGCAATTAGCTCATACAGCTTTTCTCTAAGGTGGTAAAAGTGAACATTATCAGGGTTTATGTTTACTGTTGAAAACTAGATATACGTTATCCCTTATGCTTGAAAATTACTTAAGAACTCAAAACTTGCATGAATATTAATTTTTGTGCTGAAACAAAAGTAATAATTATAAGCAATAATGATTAGGTTCAAAATAAATTTATAGTGAGAGCCAGACCCCCTTTCATGCAAAGTTGTACTAGTTGATCATTTTCCCCTGATGCGGAAATATCTATCTTCACTTCCTTAGGTATTGGCTTTGTCATCTTGTTTTTTCATCCAAATCATTTTGGATATGTTATTTCTGATTTCATGATTGTTGAGATTATCAGCAAATTCTGTAATCCTTCATCTGATTTTCATTGTTTACTTGAGGTTTTGACTTTTGACATGCTTCATATTTTTTGACAACATAAATTTTCCACGTTTGTGCCTATTTTGTATTTTTCGAATAATGCAAGTTGTACCTTTGTAGCTGGAGGGAACCAGATTTGAAAATATTGACTTGTCAAGTGGAGACTTCGCCGATTATGATGAGAAAGGAGAGTGCCCTGTCACGATATCCAATCTTCGCTCCACTTTTGAGGTGGTGAAGTAGAGTAAACTAGTTTGCTGTTTGCTCATTTCCGGGTACATAAAATCGACCGTTCCATGTTTTACCTTTTAAGCTCACCTTTGGTTGTAATTAGGCACTGTATTCGTGAGAACCTTAAAACTATACATGTTAACCATGATGTATTTGGAGGGGGGAGAAACAGCTTCCTATTTCCAAGTGATCGATGTGAAGCACATTTTATTTCATATTTGGTAAGTTGCGTTATGTTGATTGATGTCTTTGTCTAATCTGAATTACCTTCTTAATGATGAGAACCTCTGAGACACCTCTTATGCCATAACCCCTGTGGTGGTTGATAATTCAAAGTATCTGCATGTTTTCCACTCCCATTTTGACACACAGAAATC
Organism: Arachis hypogaea; assembly: GCF_003086295.3. Taxonomy (NCBI): domain Eukaryota; kingdom Viridiplantae; phylum Streptophyta; class Magnoliopsida; order Fabales; family Fabaceae; genus Arachis; species Arachis hypogaea. The sequence continues at coordinate 147,497,339 of NC_092051.1, read as the reverse complement.
AAATGTGGTGCGTTTTCTGTTTTCATGAATAAAAATCTTTGAATGGCTCCCAAGTGTATTGTATGCTTATTCTATATTTCCATCTGAAGATCTCATTATTGTCTTGCTATCTTCTAATATTCACAAACTAGGTATTCTATTCTGAATTTTTCCATTATCTCCCACTTTCCCTTTTTCCTGTTTCTAATACTCCACATCTTTTTTTTATAGCTTTATATTGCTGGAATAAATTTTGAAAATATTAACAAATCAATTTCAATGCTTTTAACATTTTTAATTGATATTCACTTTGGAGGATAAGTCTGACTGATATATCATTTCAAAAAATCCAGAAGAATAAGATGACGGTAGAGTGAAAAATACTAATTAATTTGATGATATTAAAACGATAATAAAAATTAAAATAAATTTAACTCTGTTTGATTTCTAGGTTTTAACGCTCTCATGTTTTTTGGTAGAAGTCTTTTTTATTTTAAGTGAAATAACGCGCTCAATATAATTATTCACTTGTGTTTTTGTAGTAAGATGCTGCATTCTTTATTTAAATGTTTTTTGTGGTTTTAGGTTAAACTAATATTAGTTGTGAATAATACATCTCTAGTTTTTTTAATTAAAAAATGATTAGTAAACTGCCAAAATCGATTTGATTTAGAGTTTTGCTAACATATATTTTGTTATATATATTAAATATATTATCTATTTTTTTCACCAAATATATATAATAAATGCATTAAAAAAATTAAATTCTATATGTTTTTGTGTTAGGTAAACAATGAGCATCTTGAACAATATGAACAATTACTAATCAAATAAAAATATACTATGCTCTAATTTAATGTTATTAATTAAATTTAAAATTAATTTATTTTTTTAACCATATTAATTCACATAGTTCAAAAATGTTGTTAGTTATTTATATTTTTTCTTCGTAATAATATCCGGAGCCAAACCCTTGTGTTTTATAGCGTCCCCACACCCCACTCCAAACTGGGGGAAAGAAGAATTGACATAGACAGCAGCCAACAATAATGGAATTGTTGCCATGGGCCACGGCAGCTTCTGCAGTCAAGCATGTTTGTCTTTGCCTTGGTAAAATAAAGAACACTATTCACACTTAAATAAGGAAAAGTTGGTGTATTTTGCATTAAGCCATTAAGAATTTCACTTTTTATGAAAACTAATTTGATTCATAGAGTTATGATATTACTTGAAGACTCACTTTGGACAAATTAAGTTTCCCCTAACCCGTGCTAACTTTTTCGTTGGTTCTGGCTAATCTATCAATCACTAATTCAATTAATCTCCTAACTTTTCAAAAACAAGAGGTATATTATGCTAACTTATTTAATAATGAGTACGTTTCTTAACACATTTTTATCATATGTAGTATTATCATTCAGCGACAAAATGCTAACAATATGTGAAATTACAACTAATTAAAAGGTATAGCTAGAATAATATAATTAGTAATTTTAGCATTAAAAGAAGTATATATATGTTTCGAAATTGTAACAACCATTTTACAACTAAATATTTAATTTAAATGGTGGTCAGACTATCGACTTAGCCTAATCGAAAGGGTTAAACCAATTTATACTCCTATTTTATTTTATTTTATTATCTCGTCTTTTAAGACCGTTCGAATTAGCATCCTTCTAGAATTAATTCACATTCAAAGCCTCAAAGGGATTTAATTCAATAAATATAATAAGCATTTAAAATTTCTAGGAATTTTCATGCTCTAAGAATCCCACATTATACGGCAGCCATCTAAGATGAAAAATGGAATGTGAAAAGTACAGTGTCTGACTTTAATGAAGGTTGGCCATTTGGGTTTGACAAATAACAACGTGACACATTTCATTCATTTGTGCCAAACTCCAAAATAACACACTCCTCTTCATGCTTCATACCCAACAACCTTTGACTCTGTTTCTGTGCATACCAAACACAAATGCCATTCATCATAGATATGCATAGATTGCTTTACATCATTGTTAGTTACTCGCGCCACTACTGCTTCTTCTTATTTCAAAGTCCTTTTTAATTTCAGTTTCTAGTTTTCTGCATAACCCCTTTAATTCTGTTTGATCCCAATTATACAATCAGTAATAAAATAGTAAAAATCCCCAATTTTGCCTTCAATCATTGATAAAGTTCATGTTTTTATAACTACCCATGTGCCCATATTGATGATCTTCACTCTTCACTACATCACATGTTCAAGGCTTGATTTTTGGCGCAGTCTATGGTATTGGTACCCCCTATTAGATAGATCTATAGCGGTTTTATTATAGCTCATGGTGATTATTGCTGTGCCATAACCTTTCAATTCATGCTTTGAAAATAACAACCATATCATAGATTTTTTTTCTCCCCTTCATTTTGATGCCTTTATTTATATTCAGTGATGATGCTGTGTTCAGAGTTGACTTCATTACAAGAGAAGAAGAGTTCTGTAATTGAAATGTTAGATTTTTAGTGGTTTTGTTTTGCCTATTGGGAAAGATGGAATCTAGGGCTATGGTTCTTGAAGAAGGGAAAGAGAGAACAACAAACCAAGTAAAAGGGTTACCTATAACGTTGTTGAGGGTGCTTATTTTGTTTGTTACAATCTGTGCTGTTTTCTCAGTTATTAGCATATATACACTCAAGCATTTTGGGATTGAGAGTGTTGTCACAACAACAGTGATGAAATCTAGTTTTCAGCCATGTCGTGGGGAACAGGATAGGTTGTTAGACTTGGAAGATTGGATTCGGCCTAATTCAAATCCAATCCACAATATGAGTGACAAAGAATTGCTTTGGAGAGCTTCATTTGGTTCTAGGATCAAGGATTACCCTTTTAAAAGGGTTCCTAAGGTTGCATTTATGTTCCTTACCAAGGGACCATTGCCATTAGCACCTCTTTGGGAGAGGTTTTTCAAAGGAAATGAGAGGCTTTATTCGATATATGTCCATTCGCTGCCATCGTTTCAGCCTCAGTTCAGTCGTTCTTCTGTTTTTTATAACAGGCAAATCCCTAGCAAGGTATGCTGATATTGATCCTCTTATGGTACACATAGTTTGTTGATTTAAATTTCATTTGTGGATTACTTAATTTATCCCTTAATCCTTAATTGATACCAGTTTAGTTGTTTAGATTGTTTGTTCATCAATTACATGCTTGAAGAGAATTTAGTGTTTTCATAATCCTGGCTTCTGGTGTTAGTACTGTTTTGCTTTTCGTTTTCGCTATGTTGTAGATTTAGGTGCAACAGAGTTGAGTAACAAAAATCAGCAGTTTCTTGATGAAAATGCAGCAATTTTTTTCTTCTTCAAAATTATTAGTGATTAGTCTGGAAGATGAGTTTGAGGGGAGGTGTGGCTGTAATCTGCAATTACTTATTCTCTGTTTCGTTTCGTAGTTCTTATAAGAGATATTTGTTGCCATGATTAAGATAGACATGTGTTAGATTCTTCTGATGCATATTCTTAATGAGGAGTTTTTAAGGACAAATGGTTTTAGAGTTTAAGTTGCTATGTATAAGATAATAAGAACAAGATTGATTCTGTAGTACTTTGGGCTCGAAACATGGACATTATCTAAGCTTACTTGATCATATGCTAAAATCTAGTTTATGATCATACTCCAATCGAAGCTATAAAAATTCTAATACCATTATAGATCAGCTGTCTAAACGACGCAAACCTTTAGTCAAAAGTATGAGGTTGGTTCTTTGTCTCTCCAACAAGGTTGAAGAGTTTCTGTATTTGATTAATTATGGATAAATGTTCCCCTGAATCTAAGACTACGAACTATGGATTAGTTTAGCAAATTGGTAATCATGATTTGTGCTCTCTTTAGGAAGTGGTTGCATCAATCAGTTTTCCTAAGGTTTTTAACCATAGATTAAGGTTGTGTGAATTTACATAATTTGTGCTCAGCCATATTATAAGGATCATTCTTAGTGTATGTTTGGCCAGGAGGGAAAAAATCGGATTGAAATTTTCATGGACGAGCTTTATGTGTAATTTTAGTTATTTTACACATTCGAATCATTCATGAAAAGTTTTCGCCCCCTTCTTTACCTCCGGCCAAACACACCCTTACAAAAGAAATGATTATGCCTGATAAACTGGAGACTTGGCTGCATTTCAGAGTTGAGGTTATTCCTGTGTCGCTTTCGTGCTTAAACTCGTTCGAATATTGAAAATACATGAATTTCTCTTTTCTCCTGCAGGTTGCTGAGTGGGGAAGGATGAGCATGTGTGACGCCGAAAGAAGACTACTTGCCAATGCATTGCTTGACATCTACAATGAGCGGTTTGTTCTTCTATCCGAATCATGCATTCCTCTCTACAATTTCAGTTTCGTCTACAATTATATCATGGAATCCAAGCACAGCTTCATGAGTGTGTTTGATGATCCTGGACCTTATGGAAGGGGACGCTACCGGAATGAAATGGCCCCTCTTGTGAACATAACACAGTGGCGTAAAGGCTCTCAATGGTTTGAAGTGAATCGAAAGATTGCCACCAGCATTGTTGAAGACACGAGATATTATCCGATTTTCGAAAAGTATTGTAGACCAGCTTGTTATGTTGATGAGCACTATTTTCCAACCATGCTGAGCATTGAAGCAGGGAATGCATTGGCTAATCGGAGCTTAACCTGGGTGGACTGGTCCCGGGGTGGCGCGCACCCGGCTAGTTTTGGAAAATCAGACATCAGAGAAGAGTTTATCGTTAGAATTCGCAGTCGTCATCATTGCAAATACAATGAAAGGAACTCCACAGTTTGTGTTCTTTTTGCAAGAAAATTTTCTCCTAGTTCTTTGAAACCTTTGTTGGATATGGATTCAAGGGTCTTAGGCTTCTAACACTTGATATTTTTCACTTTCAACTGAAACTATAGGAAAGATATACATGTAGAATAATAATAATAATATAAAGTCTTTTGAAGCTTAGCTTATAGCTTAGTAAATCATATGGCTATGGTGATTGGTGGGTTTCTTGTTCACCATTTTAGACATTTTTTGATGTACAAAGTATATGATTAGCCATTGTCCTTAAAAATTTACATAATGATTGAATCTTGATCTTCATAATTTGTTTGTGAATTTGCAACTCTTTACATACACTAATCTCTTGAAATGTAGCCTCTATGACACTCAACCACTTTGTAATTTAAAAAAAAAATTAAGGGAATTAATAGTAGCTTCCAAGGCTTTTTATATGTTCTAGAAGCATCCTACTTCAACAAAAAGGACCAAACAAAAAATCATCATATTACATATATAAAAAGAATAAATTACCATTTATATCTATAAAAGATACAGACGCTGACAAATGTATCCATATAAAAATAAAACGACAATTGTAACTACAGAAGATGGCTTCCATCCAATTATGTAACCAACGTCTGGGTACTCTTGGTACAAGTGGTTACAATTATTGTTTTATTTTTATATGGGTACATTTGTCGGTATCTATATCTTTGATGGGTACAAATAGTAATTTATTCTATATAAAAAAAATTTCAGTTATCAATTATTACACGTATAAAATATATGTTAAAATATAAAATATACATTAAAAATGTACGAAACAACACATGTAAATATATATATATATAATAAAATGACTGGTTTTGTGGATTTTTTTATTAACTCAGAGTATTTTTGAATAAGAAACTAAAAGGTGCAGATAATATTTTTATGAAGAAACCACACTGTGATATAAACATCCAAGAAAAAAATTGAAAGGAAGAAGAATGGCCAAGAGAAAATGGATAGCAAGGACACTGAATACCATATACTCATCTATCTCTATCTAGTTTTTGTTTCTTTCTTTTTACTTGGAAAATTAATTTTAGAACATCTCAAAAATATGAGTAGAATTTTGAAATGTTACATTTTCTAGAACTACTTTGGCTATAAAATAAACTTGTGATAATAAGGCTAGAATATCAATTTAGACCTAAGAAAAATAAATAGTGCATTTGAATACTTGTGATATCAAACAAGTCTTCAAAGATTTGAAGGTATCATAGAACATTAAAAATAAAAATAAAAAAACTAGGAGTTCAACCATCTTAATTTATTTCAAGTTGACCCATCTAAGCTAACATTATGAACTTAGTCCTGTATATGTTAAAAAAAAAAAAAAACTTTGGCCAAATTTATAGATTCATAATAATGAAAGAGTAATGATATATTATCTTAAAAATATTCTTGCGTGTCCTCTAATTAATAAGCTTATCAATATGTTGGTAGATTTATGCTCAAATTGATGAGACACCTAACAATAACATTGTTGCAGAAATCTAGCCAACAATATTGGATGCAATTAAGGATGTCATTAGTTTGCGTTTTTATTTTTATTTTTTTTTAGTATTTTTAGTTTTTAAAACTTACGTAAAAAAAAATGTAAACATGAAATAAAAATATAAGTTTGATTTTTTTTTTATAAAATCCCGAAATAAAAAAAAGGACTAAAAAAGAGAATTTTTATTATTTTGCTTAATTAATTATTTATTTATTTATCAATTCATTAATGTGACAGATTTTTCTGATTTCAATAACCTGACTATTAGCCATGTCCATTAGAACAAGTTGAATTGAACAATTTCCCCTATTTCAAAGAGCTTAAAGAGTTTCTTTCTTCCTCTTTGTGAATTATCAGAGAAAGAGATTAATCTGTTTAGTGTAGTTAGCTATATTTTTCTAACAAAAATATTTGTTAACAAGAAAAAAATAATTAAAAATAGCTCAAATTTACTTTATTTGATATTTATTAATTATTATAATAATTAATAATTATTAAATAATATAAATTTTGACTTTTTTTTGTCTCCTTAGCATTATCATTTTTTTAATTAGTATTCTTTATGGGAATACCTCTTTGGATCTATGCTAACGTTTATTGTTACATGCACTAATGGTGCATTGAAATCAAATCAATAATATAATTTAGAACATTTCAAAATTTCTTTTGTTTTTTTTTCTCTTGGCTTCCGATAATTTCTAAAACAAAGTCAATTATGTTCCTTTGGACTCATTGATAGACATAACCTTGAATTTGCAATTTCATTGGAAACCCCGTTCTTATTAGAAGTTAGTTGAATTTTTCTTTGGTCTTATTTTGCGATAGCACTATTTTCTTACTATGCTGATTGATGAATGATTCAACTTAGCAATTAGTAGAACTATACAATACAATAGTTCTTGAATGCATGACCACCAATTTATTTCCGTTAAAAATTGCTATGCAAACTTTGTAGCATATGGATTCAAAGGTTATATATGAGGACTATTACTTTTCATTGTGATTACAAGGAAAATGTATGTGTAGAATAAAAGGTTTCAATTATTTTACTTATATAAAAAAACAATTATTAAATTAGTTATTATATATAATATATATCAAAATATAAAATATACATTTAATAATATTTTTAGTGACTGATTTTTCATATATACATAAATTTTCTATAAAATTTTAGGAACTAGCTTAATAAATTATATGGTAATTTTCATTCATCTTCCTTAAAGGGAAAAAATAAAAAACCCTTATTTTAAGAAAATTGATTTGAAGCAAAAGTAACCATATATATACGCCATAGGCCTATGGGCTTTGTCTTTGACCTTAAAATATGATGAGAATATTAACAAGATTAATTAAAGGTGGATATGTGTATATTGAACATTTTTAAGTTTTTAACCATTTTCAGAAAGACAATTTTGATCCGTGGAGAATGGTTCATAGACCTACCCTTCTTTGGTCAACTACTCATGCCAACCAAATTTGATAATCCATTATTATTCACTATTCCATTTTAATATGGGTTCATTATTTATTCGGAGAAAAAAAAAACTTAAATATAGTCTCAACCAAATTTATTAAAAGAAATGTGTAGATATGGGTGGAATTAGGTAAAGTCTGGCAGATTTTGCTCTTAACATGTCTATAATGTAATTAATTGATATGGACCTGGGTTGCAATAATGCAATCTGCTATAAACTCTTTTTAAAATATTAAGCCTGATTTGTTATTTAATCTGGTCTGGTCTAAAGTTTGTTAAAAGATTTATTAATTTTTTATAAAAATAAAAATATTATTTAAAAATATTTTTTAATAAAAAAATTTATATATAATATATTATATTTAATATTTATAAGAATTTTTAACTTTTAAAATATTTAAAATATACACAAAATATTTATAATAAAATATAATAAATTTAAAATATCTTATAATTTTGTTAATAATAAAAAAATTAGTTATATATTTAATTATGTTTTAACAGATCCAAACAAATCTAACAGGCCAATAAAACTAATTAATGAATTTAAATTTAACATATTCATATATTAAAATTTTTACAAAAATTTGTGCCTATTTTATTACAGATTTCCTCCCTAACAGATGATCTAACCTTTTTCCACTCCTAAAATACCTCTCTCTCTCCATCCCTCCCTACCTCCCCCTCTCTCTTATTGCTCTTGTTTTGTTTTGTTTTGTTTATTTATTTATCTATTTATATTTAATTTATTTTATATATCTGTAGGATTCTAAAACTTTTCTTTTTGTTTCGTATAGTACTTCTCATTCAAATAAATTTAAACAATTTAATTGCGTGGACCAAGTTTTTCAATATTTGGCTCGTATTTTATACACAGTATTTTGTAATGAGTTCTTCATTTTTTTCATTCATAATATTCGTCTTTTGATCATTTGAAGAGTTAGAAACCAAAAATGAAGAACTCATTACATAACTATTTATCAAATTAGACTTATTTAATAACTAGGTTATGAAATAAATACTTTGTGCATATATATTGTACTTAATACTATGTAGATCAGAGGATATAAATAAAGAATATTTAGCAAATATTAAATAAAAATGACAGATATACTAAGCTAAAAATTTTATTATTTTTCTTGAAAATTCTTAAAGTAAGTTAGCTAAGATAATCTTTGAATTGTGTTGACAATTCTTCAAGAACCAAAAAAAAGGTGTTAATCAATCTGAATTGTGGTTTTCAGAAACTTAATCAGTGAAGATAGAAATTGATGTCATTGTTCAACATCATTGATGTAATTAGCCAATAGGGTAACTTCAGGTGGAATCAATGTTTTTGTTAATACTATTTAGAAGAAGATCAAAATCAAGGGTGTAGTTATTCTCTATTTTGACTTTTGTCGCATCCTAGGCTTGGATGCCAGGCCCGTTGACTAATGACCCAACTTATAATTAAACGTGTCCTAATCAAAATTAAACAACTTGACCCAAAAAATAAAAAAAATCAAAATTAAACAAGGATTATTTGAACATACCAATAGGACTGGAAATGAATCAAGCTAATTCATGAGCCAATTCGAACTCGACTCATTAATAGCTCGATAAGCTGAACTTATGGTGAGCTGGTGAGCTAAGTTTGAGCTTGGAATTGAGCTCATAAATTAAATGAGCCGACTTGAGTTTGGATAAGCTCAGCTCACTAGCTCGTAAATTGGTTCGATTATATATTTAATATTAAAAATATAGATTAAATACATATAAGATATGCATATTAGTAATTTAATATATATATATATATATATAAAATAGTAATATATAATTTTACATATATATTAATATTTTTAATTATTTAAAGTTTTATAGTCATTTTTTATATATAATTTTGATGTAAGACATGAATAAAAAATTTATAATCGATAAAAAGATAATATATAAAATTTATCTTTTTTAATATTTTTTAATGTGTATATATATAAGTTATAATTTATTGATATATAAAATTATAGATTATGTTTCTATTATTTGAGTCAGTTTGTGAATTCGAGCAAGATTGTGAGATTTCGTTGAGCTAAACTTGAGTTTACGAAATAGACTCGATTGTTAATGAGTCGAGCCGTAAGTTAAGCTTAATTTTCGTGAACCGAGTTTTAGCTCGACTCACTTTCAGCCCTACATACAAATATATATATATATATAATTTTGAAATATATTGTATATTGTATATTATATATATTTTTTACGGTATTTTCTAATCTAATAAGTCAAAGATTAATCTGTCGCGGATCTAAACTCTATTTAGAGTTTGTCGTTGAACTAATGGGTTGTTGCATATATAAAACGGGATTCAAATTTTCGACACTTAAACAGATTAGTGAACTAACAACTAAACTAACTATTATATTATATTAGTTGAAAATAAATCGCTAACGTGATATTATACTAATTAGAAAATACTTGTAATTTTGATCCACATATAAATAAATTAATTAGTTAAAACACAATAATTTGTAAAACTGATGTTGGTATAGTTAAAGTTGTGTTTATTTGAAATACCAATTTAAATCTAAATGTGAGAAAGAGTGAATATACTGTATCCTATAAAATTAAGTAAAACCGTCTCACATAAAAGGATTTAGTTATACATAGTTAAAATAAAACATTTGATTATTTTAATGCATTGTAACTCAAGTATAAACTAAAATTAATTATTAAAATAAATTATTAATATAAAATATAAATTAAAATATAAAATATATTAAAAATAAATTAAATTATATATATCTTTATACACAAATATATATTAACTAATTTAATGATTGATTTTTTATATACACATAATATTTTTTATTGTCAATACATTCAATAAATTCAAACTAAAAAAATAAAAATGATATTTTTTCGTAAAAATTTCTATTTGTGACGCCGTTAACATTTCTTTTTTATTGTTTCCGATAACTTTCAACTCAAATAAGTATACATCTATATTTTTATTATTTTTAATTTGTGCCCTAAAATCTCAATATGAATTACAATATATTGAAAAGAGAATACTAATTTTACAAACTACAGATACAAAAGAGAAGGTTCTGGAAAGAAAGACACAAAATAAAAATCTTAGAGAGAAAGTGCCACTTGTTGCAATAATATTGGTGTTTGCCAAGGACCATGAATTCCATGGTCCCAACATTGCTCATTACTCATTATTCATTACTTAATTCATTAATAATCCTTAATTAGCATCATAACACCTCATAAAATATTCTCTACGTCTTTACTTTCTGCTCCTACTTTCTACCCTCCTCACTGGTCTCTATTCTATTCACCCCCTAATAAGTAATAACTAAATTACGGATAGTTAGTTTTTGTTAATAAGAGGTATTTTATTAAGAATATTTGTTCAAGTTACCTGATTTTGTGGCTATCAAATTAATTACAACCTTTTGTAGTTAAAATTAATTTCTCTTTTGTGCCATGCTAGATCTTATTTTAAATCAAATATCTATTTAGACACGAAAAAATCAAATATGTATTTGTCAATGCATTAATGTTAAGCACATGCACAAGAGTCCAAATGCGTTATGAACTCTGTGTCTTCTTCTATGATTACAATGGAAATAACCTTGCTAAGTCTTCGTAATTGATTAACAAACCAATTTCTTAATCAGTGTCTTAAAAGTACAGCTTAGCAAATAAGCAAGAAAAAGTATTTATCATTCATATCAATAGACTATATTAAAAATATTTAGATTCAGCAAATATAATTATAATTAGGTATAAACATATTTGTATTTTGGAGTACTTTTACCACTATCAAAAGACTACTTCTAAACAATTTTATTTTTTATTTTTATACCAATATAAAATAATTAAATAAAAATCACTTATTTACTTATATTAGTATAACAATTATGTTACGTAAACATTAAAATTAGTCATCAAAATTAATTATGTATAAATATAAAATATATATTAGAATACAAAATATACATTAAAAAAATTAAACAAATACACAATGATTGATTTTAATATATAAATAAAATTTTTGTAAAATCAAATATAACAATTTAGGGAAATAGATTTTCTAATTTTTTTAACACTTGAGAAATAAAATGTAATCTCTCACTTTTAATTCTATAAGTGGGGCCAAAAATAAATAGGAGAGAGAATAATGAAGGGTGAGATCAGATATTGGATAGCATCCAATTTTTTTCACAGAGGATCTACTCCCAACAATTTAGTTGGTCTAATAGTTAATTCATTAGTTGTTTAAAAAAAATGTGAAAGTTCAAATCCTATTTTGTGTATAGAATAATTTATTGGCTAACAACAAATTTTTAAATAAAATCATAAATTAGTTATTGATATGTGAAAATGAAAGTACATAAGAAACCAAAAAATGGATTATACCGTACTAAAATTAGCTATTAAAATAAATTATTAGTATAAAATACATATTAGAATATAAATACATATTGAAAATAAATTAAATTATACCTCTATTTATATATAAATATATTAATGCTAAATAGTGTATGAATAAATTGTTGAAAAAAATATATAAAAAATTCTGTTAAGTAAAAAAATAAGAAAAAAACTTAACTGGTGGTTAAGAAAAGGCGCGTGAGATGAAGCGCGCGAAAATGGTAGTTAATTTGCAACGACGTCGTTGATGATTGCTGTTAAGGAGGAGCCATGTGAAACTTGATTCGGTTGAAGATACAACAGAACCAGATCCAGCTGGCAAAACTACCCTATCACCAGCCTGTAATTCGGGCACCTACCCGAGCTGCCCGTAACTTCTTCCCGCTCCCCTTCTATATAAACCCCCCGTTCCTCTAGAATCTTTCCGTCATTCCCCGCAAAATCTCAAACCCTACTCCTTTAACAAATACAGCAGCAAGAAGAAGCACCAATGGCTTTCTCTAAAGCAATGATTCTCACCGCATTGTCGATGCTTGTCATCGCCGCCGTGGTTTCCGTCGCTTCCGCCGCCGAAGCTCCTGCTCCGAGCCCTGCTTCTCCGGCTACCGCCGTCTCACCGTCTTTCGCCGCCGTTTTTGTCGCCGCCGTCGCTGCTCTCGCCTTCGGATCTGGTCTCAGGATCTGAGCACGCGAGTCTGGCGAGGTTCCATGGATTTTCTTCTGCTATTTACCGGTGTGGATTCATAGTAGAGTTTGATGAGTGACTATAGTAGTATATAGACATATCTATATAATATATATTTTTTTCTTTTTCTGACTCTCTCTCTCTCTCTCTCATTTCTATACATATATCTGTGTAGAGATTAATGCTATGTTAAAGTCTATGGATCTGTGATGATTTATGATTTGAATTTCGAGTAGTAGTAGTATGATTGTGACGATTGTTTTTAGTATATAATTGAGCTGCTATTTTGTATTCAAATTTGTGCCTCTTTTCTCCCCGATTCAAATGTAGTTTTGAGGTAGCTCTAGTGCTCTACTCTCACTCACTGTGTGTAGCTAGCTACAAAAGCAACTGGTTCTACTTCGTTAAATTTTTTTATTGAATTATTTCTTAGTATTATGTAATTGAACTATAGAAATTTAATTATAAATAAATTACAAAATCTATTGGAAAACCGGTGACACTATAGAAATAAATAAATTGATTTAAAGTTTAATACGACAATGGCAAGCTAAAGTTTAGTATGCTTAATTGATTATTGTATTATACGTATCATCGTTTTCGTATAAATTACTAGTTCAATTTATTTAGCAAACAACAGAATGAAAGTGAAAGTGACATAAACTTAATAGCCTTGGTGCTGCTAATATTAACGCAGAGTTTGCCACGGTGAATGAAAATTTTGTTACGTGTTAGCATAATATAATAACAGAGCATGAATATTTTAGAAGTTCAAGAATTTAAATTTGAGTATGTAAAATTTAATTTTTAGTATAAGTGTACAACTAAATAGCTAAGGTCAACAAACAGAATGAACTAAGCCTGCTACTTGGCTACTTGGCTTTCGATTGAAGAGATTTAAGAATTTACGTCTCATTACTTAAAAAAAATTAATGAGTAATAAGCTGGGTGGTGGCCATTCGCAAAAACACAAGTGCGCACAGCTGAAAAGTAAACTCCTTTATTTTATTGAAAACTGAAAATGGTGTAGTTACACGTAATGACGCACAAAGAACAGAACAGAACATGAATTAGCGGCTGCTTTCTTATGATGCCTTATCAAAAGATAAAGGTGCTTTCAAATTGCGTCCTTACCTTTTTCTATGGGGCAAATTGCGTACGTGCCGGGTTCCGTAAATTGAAGAACAAATATTGTCAATTAAGTGTCATTTGGTCCTCAATTTTCTTGCTTGACTAAGAAATAGTAAAGTAAACATTGATGTGGTCATTTAGACCCCTTTGTGGACGCCACTTGCATTGCCACTGTGATTGTGGAGTCACTAAGCACACCATGTCATTTTCCACGTAAGCCTTATATTACATAGAAAAACACCACAAATATGAATGAATGAATAAATAAATAATAATAAATTATACCAATTTTTCTCAAATATACACTACAAATAATATTTTTCTACTTATGAAAATATATATTAACATTGTTTTTCGATGTTTAAGTTCGGTTATATTTCATATTCTTATGGGTAGTAAAAGAAAAATATTAGACAATTTAATTTAATTTTAATACACTAATACTACAAAAATTTTATGCAATTATTCAATTAAATTAATGTATTTTGGATAATTTTACTAATGTGTAATGTATAATTAGCTATAGTTTAAAAATGGTATAATCTCTCCATATTCACTTAAAATGTCACGGGTTCGAATCTCTCTATCTTTGGTTAAAAAAAAACTCAAAATAAATTATTACACAATTAGAGTTTGTGTCTAACCAACCTTGAGAACAAATAAGTGAATTCCATGCTTTTATGATTTTGTATAATCTAATGACCTTTATGATTTTTGTCCAAAAAGTTGGTATTGTTTTTGTTTGTGAAATTCGACACTAATCTTATTTGAAACATGGTCCCTCATTCCCTCAACATGTGCATAACAATTAAAAAAAGTCTTTTGTAATTTAGGTAAATTCAGGTTTGCATTTCATAACTAAAATTACCTCCAATTCCTTCTATTTTTAAGAATTTGTTCAGGAGCATTGTTACATAGCTTCATTACACAAGGGATTATTTAATTGAAAACGGAAACCACAAGAAGTAGAATAAGTGCTTAAGAATGTGTCCCTAAAATTATTCCACGTCTTTATTGTGTATGTTATTCCAAAAAAAATGAATTAATACTTCTCCTGTCCGCAAAGTGAACAAGTCGGATTGGAGATACCGTGTGCAAAAAAAAAAAAAAAAAATTTTGCTAAATAACTAACACCCAACTAGCCAATTTGTCTTTAATTGATAATTCTAATTTTTCAAATTGTTATAAAAATATAAAATTAATATTTATTAATGACAGTTGTTTAAAGTTGGTTAGTTAAGAATTATTCATCTATACTTTACAAAAAAAAAGATCACTTTATTGTGTGACATGCAACAAGAAAGAAAGGTGATTATAAGATTGTTTAAAAAATATATTCTATTATTCTTTTAGCAACTTTTGTGAAGAGTTTCTTTTCTAATTGAAAACAACTTGGTTACTTCGCTTTGAAGTTTGAAGAAAGCAATTTGAGGTCAGCTTTGCTACAACTTTCAATTTTCCAATGGCCCAAATATTAGGATTTAGCATAGAGAGAACATCGCAAGTATTTTTGTATTTTTGTTTATACTAGATAATATTACACGCGAAACTTTTTTAGTTGCAAAAATTTGACACTTTTTTTTCTTTCTAGATTTAAGTTATTAAGCACTCACCAACATATGTGGCTCGTAATGGAGTGTCATTTATTCTATATTTTAACAATTTAATTTTCTGTCTTTGTAGAAGAGTTTTGTACAGATAATCATTTATGTTTGTCATACTAAGAGATAATCCTATATGTCTTGGATTAATTTTATGTGCTTAATTAGAACACATTTTGGCAAACTATATTAGGGAAATTAACCATTTTTCAATCTGATACTAAGAGATAATTAAGGTGTGAAACACATGATGACCTTTGTGGTATATGTGCAAGGATTTAGTTGCTCAGCTTCAGAATGATGAGACCAAGTCCAAAACACATTTAAAAGATAGTCCAAATTTCAACAACATTTATTCAAAGTTGGTACCAATCAAAGTCACATAAAAGCTTTCTCATCACTTTAGGAGTGTCACTGGTTGTGTGCAGCTAGGACAAGGTGATGCTACTTCTGCTGTAATATCAAGTTCTGTTGTAAGTTGTAACCTAGTCAATCGAAAAAAAATGGCTTCTTTTTGTTTAGTTTTGTTGAAATCCTAAAACCATAAAAATATGCATCTCCATTTTACAACTACTTTCACTTCTCCATATTTGTATTTTTATCCTTTCAAATATGGCAATGCCTAAGACTAAGAAGCAACAATAAACTGCAAAACTAACATCAGTGTTACATTTATATCTCATGGTTTTGCTTAAGAAGCAAGTACAAGCCATCTAAAACATCAAGAACCACTTAAGTATTATACAGGAGAAGCAGAAACGACCAAAACCAGAGTTCTATAACATATAGCTAACTAGTTTAACCCTCCTGGATGGACAGCATTCTGATTCTGATTCATCTCTAAGAGAGAAACCAATTCAACAAACGAAAATACTTAAAAGAAACACTGAAATCCACATTAAACCCTTGAATATGCGGTTCCACTAATTCAATAACTGAGGCAATTCCATTCAATAACTGAGCACAAACTTTTCTCATTCTTCCTCAGATTCTGATTCAGCATTCCGAAGCCAATCAATGAATGGTTGAGCATTCTTCCATATCTGAGAGTCCTTCTTATCACCCTTCAGTCCCTTTGAATACCAATGCACGACGTGCTCTTCCTCCACCAAATCAACATCATAGAGGGCTTTCAGAATAAGTGCAACCTCATTCAACTCATTGCTACCTTTCTCGTAACAGAACTCCTCAGCAGCAATGAGCAATCACAGCTGCGATCCCTCGTCATCTCCAGCAACTGCAGCAGCAAGGTGATTCTTCCTCTTGGTAGCTTCTTTTCCAAACGCCTTTTCGACGCCATCAAATAATCCTTCAAGAAGTGCATTCATCTTCTCCTGATCAGATACAGGAAATGCAGCAATATGTGACTGCAATTCCTTCGCTGCAACACCTTTCTTCAAATATACTTTCACTTCCCTGACCACAGTTGCATAGTTCACAGTGTCACCATTCTCAGAACCCTTGCATATCAGAGCATATCAGGATCAATATTCAAGATCATTAACAATCCTAGATCACAGTAATGACTAATGATAACAACAATTGAAGAAGCAAGATGAAAATTTATAGATTAACTAACCAATTAAAAGTTTAAAACAACAATTACAGTTAAAAAAATAAAAAAAAATAAACTTCTAAAGAGAGCAGAGATTGTAGTATCGTTGTGAAAAATCCAACTCGACCAGGCTTAGTCAAGGGGGAAGATGAATGTACTTACCTGCTCAATCAATTAAGGAACGAACTAGATGCTTCAAGACAGAGCACAGAGCGGGACAAGGAGCACGACGGTGGGGCTGAGGCGGTGGAACAGACCAAAAGTCCAAAACAGAGTAACAAAAAAAGCTTCACCCAAAACATTTCAGCAAAAGCAGCATTTAGCATTCCAAAACCAGCAAAACCAGCAACTACAAAACACTAAAATCTGCCTACAGCATTAAGCATTTAGCACATTATGAAACATTCCAAAACACTAAAATGTTCTATACAGTAAAAAAACCAAATAAGACACACTAACAAGCTCTTCTCTTTTCTGCCAGGACAAAAACAAAAAAGAATGCTCAAATGACTTAAATTAGCGTCATGCTATTACAGTAATTGCAGTTATGCATTTTTCCATAATCATTTCCACAAATTCGTATTGTATCCACATGCAAAAAATTAACATCACAATCACATGGAAACATAAACCACTTACCTCTATCATCGGAATTTAAATCCCCAGTAGCATTTCCATTGTTGGCATACTCTTCTTGTGCCACTGTTTATAGGGGCAGAAAAATGGCAAAATTAAATAAATAATGAATAAATAGCAAAATCGCATCAAACCGAAAAATAAATGAATAAAATTTGAACAAAAAAATTTAGGAGCCATCAGCAACTAGTAAACCAGAGTAACAAACTAACAGAGCCATCAGTAAACTAACAGAGCAATCGAGCCATTGAGCAATTAGAAAACAGTCACACTAAAACAGAGTAACAAACTAACAGAGGGAACGAAGAAGAAGAAGACCGAAGAAGAAGACCAAAAATTGAAAACAGTCACACTAAAAATAGAACAAAAATTGAAGAAGAGGGAGAGAAAAGGATGAAAGAATTATATTTTTATTTATTTAACTTTTTTGTTGAAAAACAACAAAGAAAAATCCACATTTTTACATAATTGATCAAGAACCTAATTTCTAAAATCCAATTACAAGAAAAAAGGAAAAAGAAAATTAGAGTTCTAAAAATCAAGGCTATGCCTCTTCTCTTTCAGTTTCCTCTTCCCGGAGGTCGCGGATCCGTTCTTTGAGATTGCGATTCTCTCTTTTCAATCGCAGGTAAGGTGAACGTGGCCCTTTGATTCTATATCTTTTCCACATTGAAGCATTCCATAATAGGGCGTTCTTCGTATTTTTAAATTTTCTTCGACTGTGATGCGAGAGAGAACGACGATTGATGACGATTGATGCGAGAGGGAAGACAGAGACCGCCTTGGAACTGATTATCGAAAAAGTGACGATCGGGTAGGAAAATTAGGGTTTAGCTTATATTATATAATAACAGGTAGAATCTTTTACAGGGTTAGTTTTGTCCATCTCATAAAATTACTAATTTTCTAATCCTTAATATACTAAAATTGATGAATAATAAATAATTATACTAATTTAGGAACATATCTTCATTATAATTATAGTTTGGTTTGGTAAGACTCTTATTTTTCGAAAGTAGCTAAAAGACAGCTTTTTAAAAGCGGCAATACTTGCATTTGGTAAAATTACGTTAAAAATAGCTTTTAATAAACACAAGCACTACAATTGTGTTTGGTAAAACAGTTTTTAAAAATTAAAAAAAATATAATAAACATATTTATAACGAAGAATAATTTTTTTTTCAAATTTTAGAGACCAATAATTTAAATATTTATTTGATTTACTCTTTATATTAATATAAATAGACTTATCATTAGTCAATAATAAAACTTGTATGTAATCCAATGTTAGTATTGATACGTCCATTACCCATCTATATATATTGACTCACTTTTACAAATCACAGAAAATGGGACACATATCTAAAGTAAAATTATATATCTATATTTACATATGTATATATATGTTGTTATTATAATTTTGACTAATGTTCATGAAGTTGGTGTACGAAAATTTTATGATTGGTTTCTATAAATCAAGTCTCCTTCTTCACGTTTTAAAGAACAGAGAAAAACAAACATCTACTAAAAGATACAAAAATAATGCATAAAAAATAATTTAAATAGATAGAAGTTCATACCTAATACATGATAAAGATGTATTTGTGTTAAAATTGTGAAGATTAGGTTGAAAAATAAAAAATATATGAAGATTGTGTTAGAATTTGTGAAAATTAGGTTGAGAAATTAGAAATATATGACTATTTCAATGGCAATATAATAATTACAATAATAATCTACTTTTTTTATTATTAATCGGGTAATTTCAATAATAATAATAATAATAATAATAATAATAATAATAGGAAGGAGAATAATAATTATTAGGCTCACGAAGACTTGGGCATGCTTCAGTTTTTTTTTTTTTTAAATAACAAAACGGCGTTGTTTTATTCGAGTGGGTGGTTATCGGTCCGATCCAACCGATTGGTTCTCGACTGGTTCGACGGTTTTTAAACGGTTTTTTTAGCGGTTATTAGTAGCGGATTGAACCGTTTTTAGTGACGGTTTTCGGTTGAACCGGTTCGACCGGTCGGTTCGATCTAATTTTTAGAACCATGATTTCTACAATGAACGAAATGGCGCCGCTTGGCGAAGAATTTTTGGAAATCGGTCGGGTTTCGAATAGGTTCGAATGACCGGTGCCTGGCCGGTTTGACGGTTCAATAACGATTTTTTAATTTAGTGGTTATAGTTTCTAACTGAACCGTCTTGCTCACCGGTTTACGGTTCGACTGTCCGGTTTGAATCTGTTTTCAGAACCTTGTTAAAAATGCATATATGAAGTCTTTTTCAATCCAAGCGGCGCCGTTGTTGGCTTTTTGCGAAAATTCAAAAAACCGGCCGGGTTCCGGTTCGGTTCGACAGTCTTATATGGTTTTTCAAAATGCCGGTTTTGGCATCTGTCTGAGTCGTTTTCGCAGCGGATCACTTTTCAACCGGTTCGACCGGCCGATTCGAACCGATTTTCAAAACATTGATTAAAACCATTACTTGTCCAGCTTACAACACAGAAATGGTTCAAGGAATCAAAATGCTAGAGTGAAAATTAAGCTTCACCCAAATTCAACTATAATTGAACTAAAGATAGAAACATTAATTTTCAAAAGAGTCCATAAAAAATATAGTGCATACTAAAATAATATAGGAGTGTATACTAAAATAATTTTACCCACAACTTTTGCGGTAAGTATATAGGAGTGTATACTAAAATAATATTGGTAGTTGTTATTTGTATTGCGTATATAAACTAGTGGCTGAAATAATGTAGCTGTCAGAGAAGACAAAATTGGATCCCAACCGTCTGCCATCTTGTATCACATATGTTTATTTGGGCAAAGTTGACTGCTTAAAAAGAGTAAGTTTATATAATTTTAAATTCATAGTAGCAAATATTGGCATAAAATAATTTTAATAACTAAAATGACTTTCTCTTGATTAGGTTTTTATCCCTGTATCTGAAACTACTAACGAAGGTCATGAACACTGGTACCTCGTAGTGATTGATCGTGTTAAAAGACAAATTATTTTGCTAGACCCATTTCCCATTGAGAAACAATTCAAGCGAAAGAGGACAGCCTTGAAATTAGTAACTATATTTTCCTTTTTTTTTTTTGTTAATTATCTACATATATGACTAAAAAGGCAAACTCTAACATAGACATAAACATGCCATTTATTTGGACGAGGTATTGGAAGATGTTTATTCTATGACTTTAAGACCACTCCAAATCTAATTTCTTCACAATTTGAATTTGAAGAGTCAGAAGGCCTTCCCACCCTCAAAACTGGATCGTAAGATCGTATAATTAGTAGTTATTGATATGAAATTATGCAATTATATAATACTCTAATATAGCTTTCTCGATATGTAGGAATGACGCGGGTGTGTGGATTGCAAGTTGGATGATAGCTTGTTTTAAAAATGATAATTTTAACATCAAGGTAATATTATGCACTAATCTTTTCCTTCGTTCTTTCTTTTATATTTAGGTAGTTAAGCCTAATGTCACTCGTGTCAAAGAATCATAATATGATAAGCTATCGTGTCAAAGAATCATAATATGATAAGCTATAGAGTCAAAAAAAATGCCATTGAAAATCTTAATAAGCTGTATGATAATCATCATCGTGATGATTATGAATTTCCACAAAATTAGATTTATAACATTTTCTTTTTTACAAGATTAGGTTTTAAATAAAACCCTGTTGCTTGCTTTTCTCATTCGGAGTCTGAAATATTGATGTCATAGATATTTCCCAATTTTGTTAAATGATCAATTAGTAGAACAACCACGTGGATTATTATAGTTTGTGTTTTCCAATATCGCATTATTTGCACGCTAGTAGTATATATTATACTTTTTTTTTAACTTTTCATTCATATGGTTAAGTGTTTTGGCCTTATTTAAACTTGAAACGGAAATTGTGTGATTTATGAACCTGATATTGTTAATTCAACTATTGTCATTTTCATTAAAAAAAAATGGTGCATGGCTAAAGTCATATGCATCTCCTCCTCTTCTCACTAACGATTTCAGACTACTACAAGTTGGAGACTCACTTGTTTACACTTTACAGTGCTTGTAGGTACCTTGTAATATATAAATTCTTTGTTATTTCAAATGAAGTAAAAATACAAAAGCACATAAACTCACTTGCACATAAGCACATTTCCTCAGGCAACTCAGTTAGACCCCTACAATCAGATAACAACAATTCTGCACAGGTATGCTTGCTTCAACTGCGGTGGCACTATTACTTGAACTCTCATCTGATCTTTTTCCAGTAGCCTTGGGTTCGGAAGCCACAACATTACCATTATAATCAACCAGCACAACCTGAACCAGGAATCCTGGAGAAGGCAATTTCCTCTGCCAGAAGATAATTTTATTGAAAAGTTAACAAACTAGTTTCAGTTTCCTGAGAGTCACCATTGTGTACTATTACTTACAACACCAACTCTTGACAACAGAATTTACAGGAACTGGGTCAAATCTATAGATCCTTTTTGTTTTTAAGGATAAAAGAAGAGGCATATTTGAGATAAAGCTAGAAATTTACATTTAGTATAAGTGGATGACAAAAGAACAATTTGGACCCAAAAAGTTAGAGAATAAGGCAAATGTATCCTACTGTAAATTATGCACTTAAGATGTTAGTGTGTTACACATTATTAAGCTTGGCATGTGCATATCATTTGAAAGGATTTGGTTGCACACTGTTTCCTTTAACCTATTCTAACCATTGAAGAGGTGAACTAACTTCATACTCATTAAAGATTGAGTTCATCCTACAAAACTACCAAGTATGAGCTCGGACGGTGTCTAAGGGGGCTAGGTCAACTTGACAAAAATACACATTTCTAGTAGTTTTGATAACCCAATTTTTGGTTGGTATCAAGTTAGTTTATATATTCATTGTTAGAAATTGTAGTTTATTTATTTAAAATTAATATAATTTCTAACTATTCCTATTCAATATAAATAACAATTCAGATTAATACATAGCAAATAAAAGAAAAGGAAGGTGAGACTCAAAAAACTAAAAGGTGACTTACCAAGCATGATCATGCCTATTAAATCTAGTTTATATCATGTATATCAATTATGTTTACATGTCAGTATATTAATTTTGAATTGATTATAATTGATGTTAATAATTTAAAAGGCTTATAAAATCCAACAAAGTAGCTTGTTTGTTTTTTCTTCCCTTTCTTTTTTATTGAAACCATCAAACTAGATATTAACAACTCCATATGACTGCAGTTAGAAAATGTAGAAAGGAGAAAAAAATTACAAGACGAGCCAAAATAGTGAAAACTATAATTTCAGACAAAAGCATCAAATAAACACATCACATCTATCATGGTTCTAGATAATTAATATTTAATATAAAAGTTACAGTACTTGCATGAACCAAACACTATAAGAAGTGTACTCACAGTAGCTGTCCACCACTCTTGCAAATTAGACATGTGTGCTTTGTGACTTCTTTTGGTGAATTTACAGGATATTTCTTTTGCAACACACTTGCATCCGTATCAACTCCATCCTGAAGCTAATGCCAAGGGTAATGTAAGCAAGGAGCCAAGCACTATGACACAAATGAATACTAACAATACAGACATCAATGATTTCACATGATTATCGTTTTAGACTGTTTTGCCACTTGTGATTTACAAATTATGAGCTATTTTAACAAGGTGCCAATTGCCATGCCAGAACATGGATAATTAACAGTCATCAGTTTAGCATGGTTTCACAAATAGATCTAAATTATGAGCTTGAAATAGTCTGCAAAGTCTTTCTACTAAATCCAAACTGCAATGAAAAGAATCAATTATTGAGGCCTTAAACCCACAAACAACTATGAAATAATGTGTTTATAATATAATCCAACAAGAACAATTTAGCCCTCACATGTTTACATATTTTCCACAATCACATATGCTAATTTGACAAGAAAACCCAACACCATCAGAAACCAGAAAGAAGGGTAAGAGATGTTTGAAGGTAAAAATAATAATAGAGTCAAGTAGGAAAACAAATATATCCCAAGTCCTATGATAAATTCAAGAGTATCATAAGCTTCTTTAATCCTCTCAATCTGTAAAAAGAAGTCAGCAAGAGTAATAGATTTTCCATTTTCCAATATTCTTGGAGCTCAAGAAATGAAAACTAGAAGCCAATATGCAAGATATCGAAGACAATAATTTCAGAGATATACTTAGGCAAAATAGGAGGTAGTAGAATTTCAAGCTAAACTTTGATAAGCCTTTTACTTTAAAGTAAGGGACCATTCGTCTCATAATTTCTATGGAGTTATCTGACAATATGAAATCTAAACAACTTAAAAGAGTTTTCTGAACTGAGAAAACAATATTTTGATTCTCCTTCTCACAAATCAATCTAAAGCTCAATTATAGGAATATTGGGTAGTAGCAATAGCAAGTTATAAAATGATCAAAACAGAACGCAAAAAGAATAACAAAACAAATTTTGCTTGATACAAAATCTGCCAGAGGACTCAACAAATGAAAACAACACATGGCAGCCACCAAGAGTTAAATCAAGCAGTGAAATCTAACAGTAAATCCTAACAATAACCTTAAGCAGCCTTCTTACTTTTCTTGGCCCTCACTTTCTTTTCAAATCAGCTTCTTCTGACTTCAATAGAGATAGTTTCTTCTTGGTATTCTTCCCCTTCTTTCCTGAATCTCCATCCTCAACAGATAATTCACTATTCTGACTCTTCTTGATGGAATTTTCCTTCATCACTTTCGCAGATTTATCCTGTTTACCTCTTCTCTTAACAGATTTTTTCAATTCTTTGACACTGCTCAACTCACTCAATGCCCCTTTCTTCCTCTTCTTATTCGCCAATTCTCCACTACCTTTTCCAGCATCCTTTAAATCTTCCTCCATAACAACAACACCACCATCATCCTCACTACCTGCCACATCTTCAACATTATCCTCACCAACTTCGCTATCCATGTATCTAACTTCATGAATCCTCCCCTTCTTCTTCTTCTTCTTCACCGCTTCGCGCCACTATGGTCTTCGCCCTCTTCCTCCTCCTCCTCCTCCATCGTCTGCTTCTCTTTCTCCGCCTCCTCAACCTTACTTCCCTCAATCCTCAACTTCACCTCCGGAACAGCCTGGAAAACAGGCAGCGCCAGCGACTCGTAAAGCTTAACATGCAAGGACCTCACATTCGCCCACTTCTTCGGCACAACCTCAACAACCCCCTCAATGGCAGCCATCATATTCTCAACAATCTGCTCGCTCTCCATGGAAACCTTGGCAACCTTCACAACACAACAAGTCCCCGTTCCAAGAAACAGAAGCGCCGACGAACACGCCTTATCCACCTGCTCCTTCCAATTCTTCTTAATCAAGTCCACCTGCACCGGCACCTTCTTCTTCTTAAAGAATTTCTTCCCCAACAGCCTGGGCATCAAAGGCACCACTCTCTTATCAGCGAAAAAAAAGATCATATGAATCACAGAGCTTCCGCTTCGCCTCAAAAGGGCGGTAATCGGAGGCCAGCTTCGACAACCTGAGGACCTTGGAAACGGCGACGTTATCGGCCTTGATCTTCTTTTGAGCTTCTTGTTTAGTGAGTTTGGATTTGGACCTGTCGTCGATGATGAGGCAAGTTTCGTTGAAGGGAGAGAGGAGAGAGTGGGGTAAAGGGACCTTGTAAGAGTTAACGCGGGATTTGTGAGGGATGGTTTTCAGAGTGACGACTAAGTAAACGAATTCTTCGTCGGCGTCGAAGAGTTTGGGTTTGTGAGACTCGGAATTGGAATCTCGCCACTTCAGGAGAGCCTCCACGGCGTTCTTCACCGTCTCGGTGGGTATTCTTGGAGAGGCTGCGGAAGCCATTTCGGAGAGTAGAGGAAGAAGGAGAATGGGTGCGGGGCGGGTAATTAGGGTTTTGGATTTTTGCCTTTGAGGTTTTAGAGGGGTTTGATTTGATCTGATAGTGTCGGAGTCTGAGCTGCTTTTTTTTTAAAAGAACAAATTAATTTTTCTCGGTTTACTGAAAAACAATTTGGGGGAAAAGGGGGAAGAAAAATTTACTCACTGTTGTAAAATAAATAAAAGATATAAAATAGAGATGTATAAATAGAAGACTTTATTATTAATATAATTAGTTCAATAATTATTATATATATATAATAATATTATATGTTGTATTGTGTATATATATACAAAGATAAGAAAAAGTATTAAAAATAAAGAGAGAGAGATTTGCATTTGATACTATCTCAATATAATAAAGATGGTTAATATTGCTATTAATATTATATGTAAAGAGTAATAGAAAATAGAATTTAAAATACTTATAAAATAAAAGAAGAGAAAGAATTGTAATAGTAATATAAGGAGAAGGGTATTTGATTGCAACATAAAAGATGATTGATTTATTTGTATAGAAAGGAAGGAAGAATCTGTTGTTATTGTTGTGTGTTCATATCATGCACTGATGATGTCTATTTATACATGAAAGGAGGCTATAATTTTCAACTATCATTAAATATAAGGACATTGATAATGTAGCCATTCAGCATGGAAAATATGAACTGTTCATGGTCATCCATTTTTATCCTTATCGCAACACTCCCCCTTGGATGACCATTAAGGATTATTGTCTCATTAAAACCTTACTAAAGGAAAATCCTGTGGGAAAAACCTCAGTGAAGGACAAAGAGTACGATATCCTTTGTGATGGGGACTGCCTCATTAAAAACCTTGTCAAGAAAAACCCAATGGGAAAAAAAACCTGACCAAGGAAAAAAGAGTACAGTCTCCCCCTCTTGCCGACATCATTTAATGTCTCGAAATCGGCGCATCCCAATCTCATGTACCAATCTTTCAAAGGAGGATTTCGGGAGTGACTTTGTGAATAAATCTGCCAGATTGTCACTTGAACGGATCTGTTGGACATCAATTGTCCCTTGATTTTGAAGATCATGAGTGAAGAAGAATTTGGGAGAAATGTGCTTTGTTCTATCGCCTTTAATGTATCCGCCTTTAAGTTGAGCAATGCATGCTGTATTATCTTCAAACAGGACAGTTGGAGCTATCTTATGATCAATCAGTCCACATGATGACATAATATATTGAATCAGACTCCTTAGCCAAAAACACTCGCGACTAACTTCATGAATCGCCAGTATTTCAGCATGATTAGAGGATGTTGCAGCAATTGTCTGTTTCGTGGACCTCCAAGATATAGCTGTACCATCATATGTAAACAGATATCCTGTTTGAGATCTCCCTTTATGTGGATCAGACAAGTAGCCAGCATCTGCATAGCCAACTAGTTGTGACTTGGATCCATAGGGATAAAACAATCCCATATCAACCGTTCCATGAAGATATCGAAAAATTTGTTTGATTCCACTCCAATGTCTTTTGGTTGGAGAGGAACTATACCTTGCTAGTAAATTCACCGCGAATGATATGTCAGGTCGCGTATTATTAGCAAGATACATTAGTGCTCCAATGGCACTAAGATATGGTACTTCAGGACCAAGGATATCTTCATTTTCTTCTTTAGGACGAAATTGATCCTTCTTCACATCCAAAGATCTTACGATCATTGGGGTACTTAATGGATGTGACTTATCCATATAAAATCTCTTCAAGATCTTTTCTGTGTATGTTGTTTGATGAATAAAGATCCCGTCTTTTATATGCTCGATCTGCAGGCCGAGACAAAATTTAGTCTTTCCAAGATCTTTCATCTCAAACTCTTCTTTTAGAGTTTTTATAATTGTTGGAATCTCTTCAGGAGTCCCAATGATATTTAAATCATCAACGTACACAGCAATTATAACGAATCCAGATGCAGATTTCTTTATGAAAACACATGGGCAGATATCATCATTCTTGAATCCGTTTTTGGCCAGATACTCAGTAAGACGATTATACCACATTCGTCCAGATTGCTTTAGACCATATAAAGATCTTTGCAATTTGACTGAGTATAACCCTTGCGAATATTCATTGGATGGTTTAGATATCTTTAATCCTTCAGGGACTTTCATATAGATATCCCGATCTAATGAGCCGTATAAATAGGCTGTTACCACATCCATTAAATGCATATGCAGTTTATGATATGCAGATACGCTGACCAAATAACGCAAAGTTATCGCATCCACTACAGGGGAATACGTTTCTTCATAATCTATACCGGGCCTTTGTGAAAAACCTTGTGCCACAAGTCGGGCTTTGTAGCGCACGACTTCATTTTTCTCATTTCGTTTTCTCACAAATACCCACTTATATCCAACAGGTTTTACATCTTCAGGTGTACGGACTATAGGTCCAAAGACTTCACGTTTTGCAAGTGAGTCTAATTCAGCCTTCATGGCTGCTTCCCATTTTGGCCAATCATTTCTTTGTCGACATTCTTCGATTGATCTTGGCTCAAGATCCTTACTTTCATGCATGATATCTACTGCCACATTATATGCAAATATTTCATTGACAATTGTCTTATTTCGGTCCCATTTCTCTCCTGTAAAGACATAATTTATCGAGATCTTGTCATTTTCACAATTTTCAGGTACCTGAACGTCTTCTGGCGTTATATCAGAATTTTGGACAACTGCCGGTGTCTTTACTATGTCTTTTTCAACAGGAATCGTATTTACCTCTTTTCTCTTTCGAGGATTTTTATCTTTGGAACCGACAGGCCTGCCACGCTTCTGGCGTGTATTTGCTTCCGTGGCTATTTGTCCTACTGGGACATCAATTCGAATTGGGGCATTTTCCGCCCTGCCACGCTTCTGGCGTGAATTTGCTTCAGTGGCTACTTGTCCTACTGGGACGTCAATTCGAATTGAGGCATTTTCCGCTGGTATATAAGATTTGGTTATCCTCTTTGTATCGGAAAATGCATCAGGCAATTCATTTGCTATTCTTTGCAAATGTATAATCTTTTGAACTTCTAGTTCACATTGCCTTGATCGAGGATCTAAATGCATCAACGATGATGCATTCCAATTAAGTTCCTTTTCAGGAAGCTTATTCTCTCCCCCTAATGTTGGAAATTTTGATTCATCAAAATGACAATCCGCAAACCGGGCTTTAAACACATCACCAGTTTGTATCTCAAGATACCTCACTATAGAGGGAGAATCATATCCAACATATATCCCCAATTTTCTTTGGGGTCCCATTTTGGTGCGATTAGGTGGTGCAATGGGAACATATATTGCACACCCAAATATTCTTAAATGGGAAACATTTGGCTGCTGGCCAAAAGCTAATTGCATAGGAGAGAATTGATGATAACTTGTTGGCCTCAAACGAATAAGTGCTACGGCATGTAAAATAGCATGCCCCCAAACCGAGGTTGGGAGATTTGTTCTCATAAGCAAGGGTCTAGCGATTAATTGGAGGCGCTTAATAAGTGATTCTGCTAACCCATTTTGTGTGTGAACATAAGCTACTGGATGTTCAACACTTATTCCATTAGCCATACAATAAGCATCAAAAGCTTGGGAAGTAAATTCACCAGCATTATCAAGACAAATTGCTTTAATTGGATTTTCTGGAAATTGTGCTTTTAATCGAATAATTTGAGCCAGTAATCTCGCAAACGCCAGGTTGCGAGAAGATAATAAGCACACATGTGACCATCTCGAAGATGCGTCTATGAGGACCATAAAATATCTAAAAGATCCACATGGTGGATGAATAGGTCCACATATATCACCTTGAATCCTTTCTAGGAATTCAGGGGACTCAAATCCAATCTTTACTGGTGATGGCTTTAAAATTAGCTTTCCCTGAGAACATGCAGCACAACAAAATTCACTAGTTTTAAGAATCTTCTGGTTCTTTAGTGAATGTCCATGAGAGTTTTCAATAATTCTCCTCATCATGGTTGTTCCCGGATGACCCAAACGGTCGTGCCAAGTTATGAATTCATTTGGGCTAGTAAACTTCTGGTTTACAGTGGCATTTGATTCAATTGCACTAATCTTGGTATAATACAACCCAGATGAAAGAGAGGGTAATTTTTCTAATATAACTTTCTTATTTGAATCATGAGTTGTGATACATAAATACTCATGATTTCCCTCATTCATCGTCTCAACATGATATCCATTTCGGCGAATATCTTTGAAACTCAACAAGTTTCTCAGAGACTTGGTAGATAATAGTGCATTATTTATTATAAATTTTGTTCCTCCAGGAAACAAAATTACAGCTCTTCCGGAGCCTTCTATCACATTGCCTGAGCCAATAATAGTATTAACATATTCCTCTTTTGGCACAAGATGGGTAAAATATATATCACTTTTGAGAATAGTGTGCGAACTTGCACTATCCGCAAGGCATACATCTTCATTACATATCCTTGCCATTCTTCAAAAACAAATAATAAAATGAGTAATATGCACAGTTAAATTGAATACTTGATCAGAATTATTTTTCTAAGAAACACTGTACATAAAATAATGTCATATACTAAAATTTTATTTTAAAATTTGACACATTTAATAATTTCAAAATTCATATTAATATTTCATTATTTATGTACATCACATTTGAAACTTAAATACATAGAAAATAAAACTTAACAATAAGTTCTTTACATTATTTATTTACATATATACTTCACAATCCCACATATTAAACTATTCCATCATTGATCAAATGACCAATATTTCCTTCAGGGTCCTCAAAGAAATCAGATACATCATAATGAGTGGTGGAGTTCTCAGCATCATTTGAAACAAAATTTGTTTCCTTTCCTTTGTCGTTCTTTTTCAAAGATGCCTGGTAAAGATCGACTAGGTGCCTTGGGGTACGACAGGTACGTGACCAATGGCCCTTTCCACCACAGCGGAAACACTTCTCCTCCGTTGATTTATTCTGCCCGATATTCCTTTCTTTGTCCCACTTCTGGTGAGATCCTCTCTTTTGAACATAATTCTTTTTCCTTTCATAATTTTTCTTGTTATTAAAAGCTTGCCATTTACCTCTTCTGGAGTAATGATTTGCCGCATTTACTTCAGGAAATGGGGCGGCGCCAGCTGGGCGCACTTCATGATTTTTTAATAACAACTCATTGTTGCGTTCGGCAACAAGAAGGCAAGAAATTAACTCAGAATATTTTTTAAACCCTTTCTCTCGATACTGCTGCTGCAGGAGCACATTCGAGGCATGGAAGGTTGAGAAAGTTTTCTCCAACATATCATGATCAGTTATTTTTTCCCCACACAATTTCATTCGTGAGGTGATTCGAAACATTGCAGAATTATATTCATTTATAGATTTAAAATCTTGTAAACGCAAATGCGTCCATTCATACCGGGCTTGAGGAAGTATCACCGTTTTCTGATGATTGTACCTTTCTTCAAGGTCTTTCCAAAGATCTGCAGGATCTTTTAATGTGAGATATTCATTTTTCAATCCTTCGTCAAGATGACGACGGAGAAAAATCATGGCTTTAGCTTTATCCTTCTGGGATGCATTATTTTAAATCTTAATGGTATCTCCAAGATCCATTGAATCAAGATGGATTTCAGCATCTAGTATCCATGATAAATAATTGTTTCCAGATATATCAAGAGCATTGAATTCAAGATGAGAGAGCTTCGACATAATGAAAATATTACCTGAGTCTTCCTAAAGATTTGATCAGAGTCTCGTGCTGATAACGTGTTGTAAAATAAATAAAAGATATAAAATAGAGATGTATAAATAGAAGACTTTATTATTAATATAATTAGCTCAATAATTATTATATATATATAATAATATTATATGTTGTATTGTGTATATATATACAAAGATAAGAAAAAGTATTAAAAATAAAGAGAGAGAGATTTGCATTTGATACTATCTCAATATAATAAAGATGGTTAATATTGCTATTAATATTATATGTAAAGAGTAATAGAAAATAGAATTTAAAATACTTATAAAATAAAAGAAGAGAAAGAATTGTAATAGTAATATAAGGAGAAGGGTATTTGATTGCAACATAAAAGATGATTGATTTATTTGTATAGAAAGGAAGGAAGAATCTGTTGTTATTGTTGTGTGTTCATATCATGCACTGATGATGTCTATTTATACATGCAAGGAGGCTATAATTTTCAACTATCATTAAATATAAGGACATTGATAATGTAGCCATTCAGCATGGAAAATATGAACTGTTCATGGTCATCCATTTTTATCCTTATCGCAACACTCACATATATTTTTGTAAAATTTTTATTTTAAAAATTATAAATTTTATAAAAATAATTTAAAAATTAAGAATAACAAATATTTAAAAATAAATATAAAAATTTATAAGTTATTTAAATTTTAAAATGTACAAAATTTATAAATTTAAATTAAATAAGATATTAAAAAAATATTATATTATTATTATTGTACAAGATATCTCTTGTACGAGTCGAGGGATGGATCGGAAACTTGCGGGTCGAGGCGGATGCCGGATCGCTTGACTGGAGCAATGGGGGGTGGTACCTGCAAAGACACTCCGACGCTCAAGTCAGAATGGATCTGAGAGGTATAAGGTGTGAGGAATGAATGAATACCTGGAAGGACCTGGATCCTCTATTTATAAGTGATGGTGGCTATCTTATCTTATCTTGTTTGGCTAAGATAAGGAAGACGTTTGAATTCGAAAGTTAGTTAGGAGCTCTAGCGGACCGGTTTCGGGCCTTCTAGAAGGGCGAAACGGGTTAGACCCGGGTAACCGGATTCGGGTTCGATCATGAGTCATGGATCCGTGGGTCGGATCCGTAACAGTTGCCTCCTCAGCGGGAGAGCGAGCGAGATCGGTCTGTCGCTGGGAGATGTGGTTTCGACCGTGAGTTAGGTCGGTTCGTCGTTGGAAGCTATAGTTTCGACCGTGAGCTAGGTCTTCCCTTCCTTTTGGGAGGTCGTTCGATTCTTTTTTAGGCGAGGTCGGTGTGCCGGCCCCGGTCTTTTAAGGTCGTGCCGAAGATTCGCCTGGCCGTTTTTGGTCTGACGCGACTCTTCGGTATCTAATGCGCCTGTTGCATTTTTCGAGACGTACTTTATTGGTTTCTTTTTCTAAGGGGGGCATTTATTGTGAGGGGATGTTTTGAGGTGTCTTTCCCCTATTGCCCCTACGCGCCCTTTTATTGTTTAGGGCTATTTGCGTCTTTTTGCTCCCTTTTGAAACCGTTTTGGCTTTCCTCCTTACTTCCCTCGTCCGTTTCATTTTCTTTCACTCTCTCTTCTGAAAAAAAAATCTTCTTCTCTCTGTGGCGTTTCTGGTGTTTTTTCGAGGTCGACTTTTTGCTTCCCAGCTTCGTTTTCCAGGCTCGTTTTCTGCATGATTAGGTTGGTATTCCTCTGTTCTTTCTTGTTTTCACTTTGTGGTGTTCCATTTTTCTGTATTTGCCATGCATTGTTCTGCCATTTCCTTTTGTGCTGCATTTTGTGTTTTGGGTGGTGGTATCCGTGTCTTGAAGGGGTTGAGCACCACTGTGTTGGGTTGGTAGTGGTAGTAGGTCTTTGGTTGTCTTCCTTGCTTCTGTATAGGGTTAGTAGGCTGATGGTGGTGCTCCTCCTATTTTAGGTATGCATCGACGGAGGAGTGAGGGTGTGGGTACTCCGATAGTTCCCTCTAGGGGCGTCCCCGCTCGCTATGCTTGGGTAACTAGCGATGTGTGGGGCGTTCCGTCACCGATGACGGAGGCCGATCTTCAACGGCTCCGTGATCAAGGGGCGATTTGTGGTGGCGGCGATATGGAGCGGTAGTATGAGCTTGTCCTCCCTGATGAGGACGAGCGGGTTTGTTATCTGAATCTTAATTCGCCGACCGTGCCGGATTGGATGTGGGTTTACGAATCGATGTTTACTCAACTCGCTGTGCGCCTCCCCTTTTCCCCGTTTGTTCAGGAGTTGCTGAGTCGGTGCTCCATGGCACCGTCGCAGCTTCATCCGAAAAGTTGGGCGGCTGTTCGGTCTTTTGAGCTTGTGTGTCAATATCTCGACCTTCCGATTTCCGTGCATGTTTTCCTTTTTCTTTTCCTATGTACTCTTCCGACTAAGGAAGGGAGGCATAAAAAAGGATATATGTCTTTCCGGGCTCAGCCTCATCGTCGTATATTCAATTTATTTGAAGATTCTTTCCACGGTTTTAAAAGAGAATACTTTAAAGTGCGCCCCGTTCCGGGGCATCGTCCTTTTTGGTTGACATTGGAAGGGGTCGGTTTCCGATGTACTGGAATTTTGGTGCCGGTCCGTCGGTTTTGACTAAGGTTACCTGTGATGGCTTGTCTCCCGAGGATAAGGATATTGCTAGTGTCTTGTAGTATTTGTTCGGGGAGCGCCCGTTAAATCCTCGGGATGTCATGGGAGATCCTGAGGCCTGTCGAACGTATATTGGTGTGTGGTTTTGCTTCCTTCTTTTTCATGTTTGCTCCCCGATTTTGTGTCCCTGTTGTTTTTTGATGTTTTCTCTTTGATTTCTCTCAGTTGAGATGGCTGGTGGTTTGACTTCTCTGGCGAGGCTGAAGGCTGCCATGGATCGGGAGGAGGGGTCGTCGGCATCTCCTGCCACCCCTGTCTCTAATCCTGCTGTGGGTTCCCAAGCTGTTTCTCAGGAAATGGTTTCGGCCGGGGTTAGAGTTGACACCCAGGTCCCTCCTAGTCCCGTGGATTCGCTTGAGGAGGAGGTTGTTGTGGTTTCGGAGGCTGAGGCTTCTCGGAAGAGAAAGATGCTTGAGGAGCCTAGTAGCGAGACTTTGGGGGAAGAGGGTGCCGTTCCTACTGTGATGGATCGACGTTTTGATGCTTCGGGGTTCATAGATCAGCACTTGACGCCTGGCACGGAGCCATTTTTCGATGAATGTGATGTCTCTTTTCAAGCCAAGTCGGTGTATCGTGCCCTTATCCAGTCTGCCGTTATTGTTCGGAAGGCTGAGCCCGTGATGGCTCAAGTCGGTTTGTTGGATAAGAAGCTTCGCCACTCCCAAGCTGATGTGACCAAGTTGAAAGAGATGTTTATTATCCCAGGTACCCGAATGGTTATTATCCTCGGTACCCGAATGGTTATTCTGGATTAATTTTTTAGAAAAATAAATTTACACTAATAATTTTTCTCTTCAAATTATTAACGTACTTTTCTAATATACTCTAAGTACCTACACAATATATAATATCAATTAACGTTCAAATTTAAGTTCCAATATTGTTATTAACGAGAGAGGTTTATTAATTTTTAAAAAAATTTACATACAATAAGTTTTGTATCAATATATGATGATTCATTTTAAAAATAATATTTATTCATCTAAGTTATAGAGTGTCTTGAAAAATCATATTTAAATATTTTTTTATTTTTTAATTATTTTATATTTTTAGATTAAAAACTTTGTATTTTTTTATTCAAGCTTTATTTTTATATTTTATTTTAATTATCTTATTTAAAACTATTAATATGAATTTTTATTTTTTAGTATAAATAAAAAGATGAGATTTTTTTAATAAATTAAATTATTGAAAAACTTACTTATTATAAAAGAAGTTAAGTATATTTCTTAATTATAAGAATACATATAATTCACTTTTGAATGCAATCAAAATAAATATGAATTTATTCAATTTTTTAAAATTTACATTAATTATTAAAATTATAACATAATGAATGTACTCCTATACAAATTTATTCTTATTTGTGTGCTTTATTTTAATTTTGTTAAACAAAAAAGTTTAAATATTATTTACTTTTAATTTTTAACTTTTACCACAAATAAAAATATATGACTTTGTGTGTATTAAATAATTTTTTTCATTGGATATTTTTAAGATGTCAGGTATATTTACGGACACTGAGATGAATGAGCAATATCAGGAGGACGATGACTTTAACCAACAAGAAGAGCTAGTAAGTGACCAAGATATGATGGATGAACGGAATAAATTCGAACAATATTTTAGAGATGAATTTACTGAGGGAGCATTTTTTTCTGAATCTTATATGTCAGAAGATATCCTTGAAGCCGCTTATGCGGTTGACTCCGTGCAAGACATTACAACTTTGAAATTTAGTGAGAATTTTGCGGAGGAAATTGGCAAATACCACTTTTATACTTTACAGCTTGCATTTGATTTTTATATGAAGTACTCAAAGTCGAAGGGCTTTAGTGCAAGGAAGAGCAAGACCTTCAAGAATAGTACTGGCGAGATTTACAAACAAAAGTTTGTATGTCATAGGCAAGGATTCAGGATGGAGAAATATTACACGATGGAAAAAAGGAAGAAGGAGCCTATATTGGAAATAAGAACTGGATGTGAAGCACGAATTGATGTTAAATTTGTACCATAAAGTGGAAGGTGGCATATCTTTTATTTCTCTGACGAACACAACCATGATCTATTGGATACACAATTCAGTGCTATGTTGCCTGCCCACAGAAAAATGTCAGAGGCAGATATTATGCAAATGATGAACATGCTAAAGTCAGGGATTAGCACTTCACAGATATTTGGTCTTCTAGCCAGTCAAGCAGGCGGGTACGAATTTGTTGGCTATGGTCCTAGAGATATGTACAATGAGATTGCTCGGTAAAGGCGTCAAATTCCTGGTGATGCAGCACGAGTGTTGAAGAAGTTGGAGGATATGCGGTTGAAGGATCCACAATTATATTTCAAGGCATGTCACGATTCAAGAGGTTTGTTACGTAATTTGTTATGGTCTGATGGGATTAGCCAACTAGACTACCGACTCTTCGGGAATGTTATTGCTTTTGATGCTACGTACAAGAAGAACAAGTATAGTTGTCCATTAGTCATATTCAGCGGGGTTAACCACCACAACCAAACAATTATTTTTGCTGCTGCGTTAATTGCGGACGAAACTACTGATACATATATTTGGCTCCTGTGTCAGCTCATGTTTGCAATGAGGGGCAAGACCCCGACCTCAATCATAACTGATGGGGCCATGGCGATTAGGAATGCATTGAGAGATGTATTTCCCGAAGTCAGACATAGATTATGCGCTTGGCACCTTATTCGAAATGCAACTAGCAATGTTGGAAATCCATCGTTTACATCTAAATTTAGAAAAATTATGTTGGGAGACTACGAGATTCCCGTGTTTAAGCGTAAGTGGGTTCAGCTTATTGAAGAATTTGGCATTGAGGATAAGCCGTGGGTGATCAACATGTACGAAGAGAAGCATATGTGGGCTACTGCATATCTAAGAGGAAAATTCTTTGCTGGCTTTAGAACTACATCAAGATGTGAAGGTTTACACTAAGTTGTGGGAAGGTATGTGGGGTCGCGGTATGATTTGACAAGTTTTGTAGAGCATTTTCAAATGTGTGTTGCACACATGTGCTTTAAAGAATTTAATGCTGATTATGAATCTACACGTGGGGCACCCGTCATGCAAACTTGTATAGAGCTGCTAGAGAGATATGCTGCTGAGTTATACACTCATGAGATATTTTTTTTCTTTCGGCCATTTTTCTCTAGAGCTGGATCAATGCGGGTGCTAAACATAGATAGTACCAATGATTTTATAAAGTACATTGTGTGTAAGCATGGGAGGCCCGATTTTATGTGGACCGTTGATTTTCGTCAAGAAGAAATGATCTTCATGTGTACCTGTTTAAGAATGGAGTCATTTAGTATTTCCTGCGAACATATTGTGAAAGTTCTGGTTGACAGAGACATCTGTGAGATTCTCCGGTCATTGGTATTGGATAGATGGACAAAAAGGGTTAAATCAGCACTCAATGATCCAAGTGGGTTCACCAGGAATGCTGTTGTTATTAGTCATCAAAGTGCATTGGTGAAATTTTCTAAACAATTGGCTGCTGTTGCTGCTAAAGTACCAGAGAGATATAAAGAGACACGTGACATAATTATGGAATTGTACTCATCTTACAAGGCTGCAGACGAAGGCACTAACCAACCTCAGTCAGGTGTAGCTAGAAGTAGCAATCCGTATGTGCATCAAACCACTGGAGGCTCAGGACAACCATCTAAGAAGAAGAAGCGACAACGTTGTAGTGTTTGTCAAATGGAAGGACATAAGAAGACAACATGTCCTTGGCAAAAGGACATTGACAACAACGTTATAGAAAATGAAGCTAATGGTTCGGACGATGGCGACATGTGTACCGAAGCGACGGCTGAGTTAGATAGTGATAATTAGCAACCTCCATAAACTTTAATATTTTTGGGTAGAAAATCAGTTCCGTATTTGTATTTTTTTTCTCACTATATTAATGAGATTTTATACATTCATCCAATAGTTGTGCTTATGCTTTCTAGATGTAATAATTGTCAAATAAATACCGGTTAGCGATAACGGGTAAACTGCCCCTCTCCCTTTTCGCTCACTCTCAGTCTCAATCTCACTGGCAAAATCCCTAATTTTTAGGGTTCTGAAAATTGGCCTGGACAGACCGGTAGAACAGGTTTAACCGCGAACCGGTTAAGCACGCGGTCCGATCTTCCTGTAATAACCGTTGGAGATAAAACCGCTGGATAACCGTTAAATCGGATGAGAACCGGTTGGTTGGGTCGAACCGGTTGAATTGTGAACCGCTATACAAAACGATTCAGACAAATGTTAAAACCGTCAATTTCCAAAACCGCAATTAAATCGTCGAAACCGGTCGGTCGAACTGAACCGTGACCCGGCTGGTAATTTGAAAAAGGAACAAAACGCTGGCGTTTTATTGTG
The DNA here is from genome assembly GCF_003086295.3 of Arachis hypogaea. Lineage (NCBI taxonomy): Eukaryota > Viridiplantae > Streptophyta > Magnoliopsida > Fabales > Fabaceae > Arachis > Arachis hypogaea. Next base: position 147,458,793 of record NC_092051.1, on the reverse strand, counting down.
CTGCACATTGACTAATCCTACCGAGACTCCATCTTCGAGCTCCTGGTCGTCCGTCCAGCCACCGCCTGCTACCGCCGCCGTCGGAACTTCGATTAGCCACCGCATGCTCCCTCACTTCCCCTTCCTTCCCTTCCATCGCGCAGCCATCGTGCGAACGTGGAAGCCTCTGTCGCGCAGGTTCCCCACTTCTCCTCCTCTTCCTCATTCAGATACAGGTATACAGCGCCCCACCCCCAAAACAGAAACCCTAGGTTACTCCCCCACTGCCGCAAGGGTCTCACTCAACGCCGCCGTTGCGCTCAGACACCATCGTGTCTACGTCCGGTCGTCTGCGGCTCCACGCTTCTTCCTCAGTCAACAATTGGTGCGTCTTCCTCGAGCTCACGAAGGCAATGGCTTCATTTTCTTTTTTATTCTTTGTTCTGTTTTTATTATCTTTGCTCAGAACATTGATTCAATGATTTTTTTGTGATTCTGCTAGAACATTGATTTTTTTGGATTCTGTTAGTGCTACTCAAAATGAAATTTAAATCATCGATTAGCTCTGCTCCTGCGCTGTATTATACTATTTTCTTGTTTGGGATTGAATCATTGAATATTTAGTTAAATTAGTTCAGTCAATCTTTGTTAAATTTAGACTGATTTAGTTGTTAACCTTGCTTTAGTTCTCAAGTTGCTTGCTGCTTCAATTTAAAGGGATTGTGAATTTTGGTTTAAGCTATGATTGAAGTTTCCTTCGTTTGGGTGTTCTTAGATATTTCTTTCTTTGTTGCTTTGTTTTAAATGTTCCTATAGGTGTTGTATTGTTGCTGGATTTTAAATGTTCCTTTGACTCTTTGTTGTGTTGTTGCTGTGTTATATTTCTTTTTCTTGAATATTTGTATTGATTTGCTGTCCAAGGACCTGCACACCAACTTGCATTCTTGCAATGAAGCTTTCCATGTTAAAACTGTTTTTGCATACAAAATGAATGTCGTTTGATAATTTCTAATTGATATAACTTATTGTGGGATGAGCTAGAGATTACTTTGAAGGTGTTGGGAAGGAAAGGAGGTTATTGAGCAATTGGAGAGTTGATAATGCTAGCCTTTTTTTTTGCTATTAATCATTGTGCTGAACTTGTTAAAATTATTTCAATAAAATCTGGCATTGGTTGATCCTGGTTTAACTGTCTAATTTTGAGAATTTGTTGCATAGCGTATAGCCTCACTGTTTCCTTTCTAACTCTGATGATTAGTTTGCTTTCGATTCTTTTCTTGTTGTTGTTTGCATATGATTTCCTATAACTATAAGATAATTTTGGGTACTTTAAGTTAATATCTATTTATTTGTTTTAGAGTTGGTCCAATGGAGGATAGCTAGGAAATTGAGGAGCAGGTGCAGGAAGAAGTGATTTCAGAAAATGGAACTAAAAAGAAGCAGGGAACTCGTGATGAGATGCTTTCGCAGTACAGGTGATGTGTTAGGCTTGTCATTTTAGTGAATCTATTTGGTTCTCCATGTTCACGTAGTAGGATCCATTTGTCATGGAATCTATCGTATTTAGTAGAAATTGGTGGCTGCTGCTATTTTTAGCTTCTCACTTGTTACTGATTCAATGATTTATTCTTGTTTTGTTTTTGGTTTTGATTCACTGTTAGTGTTGATATTTACTGTTGTATCTGTGATATTTTTGCAGTTTGATCATAGTATGAGGGATAAGATTAGTGAAACTGAAGGTGGAATTGAAATGTTATGTAATATTGTAATCATAATTTGATTAATCTAGCTTTTTAATTATAAATAGTATTTGTTATGATTGTTCCTTGTTTTATAGAAGTTGCATCTACTATGTGATCAACTATTGTAATCATTTTTTGATAAATCTAGCTTTTTAATTATAATTTTGTATCACTGTGTGATCATATTGTTCATTATTTTTGTTTGAATTAATTAAAAAAAGCGAATAGTTCTCAACCGAGGCATTATTTTCGGAACACACAACACAAGGGCTTATCTTTGTGGTAGATAGCTATGACAGAGAAAGAAGATTTGAAGCCAGAGATGAACTCCATGGGATGCTAAGTGAGATCATTAATGGAAAACTGATTTGAATTAAAAGGAAATCTGTTATTTGAATTACTAGGCTATAATTATATTTTTGGATTTTTATTTATAGATTATTTATTATTCTATTCTAAGATGGTTTTTTTGGTTGAACCACTGAACCAATAAACCACTTACTAGAAGGGTTTGAAATAATATTTGTATGGGATGGTTGTTGAAATAATAAATGAAAATGACATTACTTCATTATAAAAATATGAGTTTTTAAACTAAATCTCTATAAATAGAGCAAAATTGCAAAAGCAACGAAGCAATACATATCTATCTAAAAAGTCATTGAAAAAAATTAGCAAGAAGTACATCCACTAACTCTAACAAATAAATATGCAATCACCAAAGTATTATAATCTATCTAGATTACTACTATTATCTTTATATCTCATAAAAACTGTGCATATTCCAAAACTCCTAGACGGATATTATAATCTGTGACTTCACTTCTTATGGTTGAATTACAAGAAAAAAGGAAAAAGAAAATTTCTAAGAATTCAGGTTTATACAAAATTGATATAAAAAAAAAAGCTAATTCCCTATACACTAACAAAAAAAAGAAAGCTAATTCCCTATACACACAAAATTGATAAAAAAAGAAAGCTAATTCCCTATACACTTACAAAAAAAATGCTAATTCCCTATACACACAAAATTGATAAAAAAAAAGAAAGCTAATTCCCTATACACACAAAATTGATAAAAAAAAAAAAAGCTAATTCCCTATACACTAACGTTGACCCGATCACCTTTTGGAGCAGTGTAGGCTATGCCTCTTCTCCTTCAGTTTCCATCGCTCTCTCTTCCCCGCTAACATTGCTTTCTCCATCTGTTGTCTCTGTCGTTTCCTCTCCCCCCGGAGGTCGCGGATCCGTTCTTTGAGATTGCGATTCTCTCTTTTCAATTGCTCGTAAGTTGTACGTGGCCCTTGGATTCTATTTCTTTTCCACATCGACGCATTCCACAAGAGGTCGTTCTTCATCTTTTTATATTTATTTCGACCGTGATGAAAGGCATCGCCGTTTAGGAACTTTAGAAGGCAATCGGCATTAAACACCTCGGTGAGCAACAGGAATTGCTCCTTCGCACGGCGAGAATTCGGCGAAAAGTGATGATCGGGTAGCGAAATTAGGGTTTCAGCTTATATTATATAATAACGGGTAGATCTTTTACAGGGTTAGTTTTGTCAATCTCATAAGATTACTAATTTTTTAATCTACTTAATATACTAAAATTGGTGAATAATAAATAATTATACTAATTTAGAAAAATATCTTTATTATAATTATATCTAATCAATATTTAATGTATTATTAAACTACTTATCAATTATCAATTAAAAATACTTTTAATTATTTTAATAATAATAATAATAATAATAATAATAATATGATAAAGATATGATAATGGCACCGTGGTAATCATGATAAGATTATTTAATTCTAATCATAAAATGATCAAATCTTATGATATTAATAACGCACATTGATTTTAAATATTTTTAGTTATTTTAATTATATTAATTTTAAAAATATTGATATAATTCTAATTCTTATTTATTATTAAAAATAATAATTAAAATAATAATAATAAAAGATTGAAATAACAACAATAATAATAATTATTAATCGGGTAATTTCAATAATAATAATTACACTAATAATCTACTTTTTTTCATTATTAATCGGGTAATTTCAATAATAATAATTACACTAATAATCTACTTTTTTCAATAATAATAAATTAATAATAATAATAATAATAATAATAATAATAATAATAATAATAATAATAATAATAGGAAGGAGAATAATAATTATTAGGCTCACGAAGACTTGGCCTGCTTCAGTTTTTTTTTAAATAACAAAACGGCATTGTTTTATTCGAATCGGCCGGTTACCGGTCCGGTCCAACCGATTGGTTTTCGGCTGGTTCGACAGTTTTTAAACGATTTTTTTAGCGGTTATTAGTAGCGGATCGAACTGTTTTTAGTGACGGTTTTCGGTCGAACCGGTTCGACCGGCCAGTTTGGTCCGGTTTTTAGAATCATAGTTTCTACAATGGCGCCGCTTGGTGAAGAATTTTTGGAAATCGGTCGGGTTTCGAATAGGTTCGACTGACCAGTGTCTGGCCGGTTTGACGGTTCAATAACGATTTTTTAATTTAGTGGTTATAGTTTCTAACCGAATCGTCTTGCTCACCGGTTCACGGTTCGACTATCCGGTTTGAATCGGTTTTCAGAACCTTGTTAAAAATGCATATATGAAGTCTTTTTCAATCCAAGTGGCGCCGTTTTTGGCTTTTTGCAAAAATTAAAAAAACCGACTGGGTCCCGGTTCGGTTCGACAGTTTTATATGGTTTTTCAAAATGCCGGTTTTGGCATCTACCCGAGTCGTTTTCGCAGCAGATCACTTTTCAACCGGTTCGACCGGCCGATTCGAACCGGTTTTCAAAACATTGATTAAAACCATTACTTGTCCAGCTTACAACACAGAAATGGTTCAAGGAATCGAAATGCTAGAGTGAAAATTAAGTTCCACCCAAATTCAACTATAATTGAACTAAAGACAGAAACATTAATTTTCAAAAAGAGTCCATAAAAAATATAGTGCATACTAAAATAATATAGGAGTGTATACTAAAATAATTTTACCCACAACTTTTGCGGTAAGTATATAGGAGTGGATACTAAAATAATATTGGTAGTTGTTATTTGTATTGCGTATATAAACTAGTGGCTGAAATAATGTAGCTGTCAGAGAAGATAAAATTGGATACCAACCGTCTGCCATCTTGTATCACATATGTTTATTTGGGCAAAGTTGACTGCTTAAAAAGAGTAAGTTTATATCATTTTAAATTCATATTAGCAAATATTGGCATAAAATAATTTTAATAACTAAAATGACTTTCTCTTGATTAGGTTTTTATCCCTGTATCTGAAACTACTAATGAAGGTCATGAACACTGGTACCTCGTAGTGATTGATCGTGTTAAACGACAAATCATTTTGCTAGACCCATTTCTCATTGAGAAACAGTTCAAGTGAAAGAGGACAGCCTTGAAATTAGTAACTATATTTTCCTTTTTTTTTGTTAATTATCTACATATATGACTAAAAAGGCAAACTCTAACATAGACATAAACAGGCCATTTATTTGGACGAGGTATTGGAAGATCGTTTATTCTATGACTTTGAGACCACTCCAAATCTGATTTCTTCACAATTTGAATTTGAAGAGCCAGAAGGCCTTCCCACCCTCAAATATGGATCGTAAGATCGTATAATTAGTAGTTATTGATATGAAATTATGCAATTATATAATACTCTAATATAGCTTTCTCGATATGTAGGAATGACGCGGGTGTGTGGGTTGCAAGTTGGATGATAGCTTGTTTTAAAAATGATAATTTTAACATCAAGGTAATATTATGCACTAATCTTTACCTTCGTTCTTTCTTTTATATTTAGGTAGTTAAGTCTAATGTATAATTATTCAAATTTTATTAGGTGGATGATGGGATTCACATGAAAATTGCAGTGTCACTCATATTAAAGAATCATAATATGATAAGCTATAGGGTCAAAAAAAATGCCATTAAAAATCTTAATAAGCTGTATGATAATCATCGTCGTGATGATTATGAATTCCCACAAGACTAGATTTATAACATTTCCTATTTTACAAGATTAGGTTTTGAATAAAACCCTGTTGCTTGCTTTTCTCATTCGGAGTCTGAAATATTGATGTCATAGATATTTCCCAATTTTGTTAAATGATCAATTAGTAGAACAACCACGTGGATTATTATAGTTTGTGTTTTCCAATATCGCATTATTTGCACGCTAGTAGTATATATTATACTTTTTAACTTTTCATTCATATGGTTAAGTGTTTTGGCCTTATTTGAACTTGAAACGGAAATTGTGTGATTTATGAACCTGATATTGTTGAATTCAACTTTGTCATTTTCATTAAAAAAAAATGGTGCATGGCTAAAGTCATATGCATCTCCTTCTCTTCTCACTAACGATTTCAGACTACTACAAGTTGGAGGCTCACTTGTTTACACTTTACAGTGCTTGTAGGTACCTTGTAATATATAAATTCTTTGTTATTTCAAATGAAGTAAAAATACAAAAGCACATAAACTCACTTGCACATAAGCACATTTCCTCAGGCAACTCAGTTAGATCCCTACAATCAGATAACAACAATTCTGCACAGGTATGCTTGCTTCAACTGCGGTGGCACTATTGCTTGAACTCTCATCTGATCTTTTTCCAGTAGCCTTGGGTTCGGAAGCCACAACATTACCATTATAATCAACCAGCACAACCTGAACCAGGAATCCTGGAGAAGGCAATTTCCTCTGCCAGAAGATAATTTTATTGAAAAGTTAACAAACTAGTTTCAGTTTCCTGAGAGTCACCATTGTGTACTATTACTTACAACACCAACTCTTGACAACAGAATTTACAGGAACTGGGTCAAATCTATAGATCCTTTTTGTTTTTAAGGATAAAAGAACAGTCATATTTGAGATAAAGCTAGAAATTTACATTTAGTATAAGTGGATGACAAAAGAACAATTTGGACCCAAAAAGTTAGAGAATAAGGCAAATGTATCCTACTGTAAATTATGCACTTAAGATGTTAGTTTGTTACACATTATTAAGCTTGGCATGTGCATATCATTTGAAAGGATTTGGTTGCACACTGTTTCCTTTAACCTATTCTAACCATTGAAGAGGTGAACTAACTTCATACTCATTAAAGATTGAGTTCATCCTACAAAACTACCAAGTATGAGCTCGGATGGTGTCTAAGGGGGCTAGGTCCACTTGACAAAAATACACATTTCTAGTAGTTTTGATAACCCAATCTTTGGTTGGTATCAAGTTAGTTTATATATTCATTGTTAGAAATTGTAGTTTATTTTTTTAAAATTAATATAATTTCTAACTATTCCTATTCAATATAAATAACAATTCAGATTAATACATAGCAAATAAAAGAAAAGGAAGGTGAGACTCAAAAAACTAAAAGGTGACTTACCAAGCATGATCATGCCTATTAAATCTAGTTTATATCATGTATATCAATTATGTTTACATGTCAGTATATTAATTTTGAATTGATTATAATTGATGTTAATAATTTAAAAGGCTTATAAAATCCAACAAAGTAGCTTGTTTGTTTTTTCTTCCCTTTCTTTTTTATTGAAACCATCAAACTAGATATTAACAACTCCATATGACTGCAGTTAGAAAATGTAGAAAGGAGAAAAAAATTACAAGACGAGCCAAAATGGTGAAAACTATAATTTCAGACAAAAGCATCAAATAAACACATCACATCTATCATGGTTCTAGATAATTAATATTTAATATAAAAGTTACAGTACTTGCATGAGCCAAACACTATAAGAAGTGTACTCACAGTAGCTGTCCACCACTCTTGCAAATTAGACATGTGTGCTTTGTGACTTCTTTTGGTGAATTTACAGGATATTCCTTTTGCAACACACTTGCATCCGTATCAACTCCATCCTGAAGCTAATGCCAAAGGTAATGTGAGCAAGGAGCCAAGCACTATGACACAAATGAATACTAACAATACAGACATCAATGATTTCACATGATTATCGTTTTAAACTGTTTTGCCACTTGTGATTTACAAATTATGAGCTATTTTAACAAGGTGCCAATTGCCATGCCAGAACATGGATAATTAACAGTCATCAGTTTAGCATGGTTTCACAAATAGATCTAAATTATGAGCTTGAAATAGTCTGCAAAGTCTTTCTACTAAATCCAACCAACCTCAGTTGTAGAAGGGTTAGATGAGACCACAGGATCACAATCCAACCTGCAATGAAACGAATCAATTATTGAGGCCTTAAACCCACAAACAACTATGAAATAATGTGTGTATAATATAATCCAACAAGAACAATTTAGCCCTCACATGTTTACATATTTTCCACAATCACATATGCTAATTTGACAAGAGAACCCAACACCATCAGAAACCAGAAAGAAGGGTAAGAGATGTTTGTATTGAAATTTCTCATTTCGTCATGAATTTAACTAAAAATATTGCTTGGCACGGCAAAAGAAATAGATCACACCTAAGGATCAGAATGAATATAACACCAATTTCATTCTACTTCAGATCCACTGCTACATAACTAAATTAATTCATAGATTCAAATATCATTTAAGTACCTTCTCCGTTTGGAACATGACCCACCAGTCCCTACAATATTGTCACGCAACCTTGAAGGGATGAGGTTGGAATCATCATCATCAGCCAATGTGGTAGAAAGATCTGAACCCGTGTCCAACATGATTCCATTTCTCTTAGAATGAGTCGATTTTTCTCCATCATGCCCAACATCATTCCTAACTAAATCTTCATCCAGTAATGGATTCCTTGACTCTGGCATTTGTGCTGTCTCGTTTCTAAAGATATCAGGTTGAACCCTTTGAGGCACCTCAACCTTGCCATTTTTTGGTTTTCGAAACAGAGACCGGTACCAACGAGCATCCATTCTCTTTGTTTCTAAGTGTGAAGTTCCCATATCGTGCTCTTCATTGTCATTGACTTCCTTAGCTTCAAATGTCAATTGTTTCACACTCTTTTCTTTTATTGGCTTCTGTTTTGAATTCATTGAACCTGAGCTAGAACATGTACTATTTGCCAATTCATTGAATTCTGTTTGTTTCATACATATGACGATATTTCCATCCTAAGTCGTCAATTCAGAAACAAGGCAGCATTTAGACATCTTCTAGTGTTTCCAGGAAGATACAAAAGAGACAGTGATGAAAAAAATATTTATGATACACTGTAGAAAATGAAGTTACAAGTGACATAACAAAATCATTAGGATGCACATTAACATTATTGGAGGTAAAAATAATAAGTCTAAAAGAAAACCTTCTATTTGAAGCCGGTATGACCAAGCCATAGCTAACTTTGACATACTCCAAACAGACAGTTGTGGTTTTAAACCATGCGAAACAGACAAGAGATACTCAGACTTTCCAGCAAAGGCGAGGCTGACAATTAGCTGAAAAAGAGAAGCATGAGCAGTTAAGACAAGATGCAGACGATGTACATGCATGAATCAATGAACCCTAATAGTATTTTCTTAGTTTAGTTCCCTTTTTTTGGGGAAAAAATGTATTTTTAATCCTAATACATGATATTTATTACGAAGCTAGGCCCTAATAAGTTTTTCATCTGAAACTTAGTTCGCATGCATGAAACTGTTCTGAATTTCATCCCATCCATCTATTGCCATCACAATCCCACAAGCACAGCACAAAGTTACAATTCCATGTAAAATTATCATATAAAACAAGTGCAACATTAAGGGCAAAAGATATGCAGCATTTTCCCCCCTTCCTTAGTTTGCTGGAGATTTGATGCATGTTGCAAGATAATTCTAGGGTATGAATAAACTACTAGAAATAACAAGGTTCCAAGAAAATCACCGAACAGGGAGAAGGGAATCTGGGAAAGGGAGAATAGGGGAAGTGATGATGCATGGACTTACCAAGGGCGACTGCGTGACGAAGAGGACCCGACCCCAGAAGAGGACCAGCGACGAAGCAAGTGACGACCCTACGACGGTCCACGATCCACGGCGACGAGAGGAGAGGAGCAACGAGACGCCGGTGAGTGTGAACGAGTAGAGACTCTAGTGAGACCGAGAGAGACTCTAGTGGTAGTGAGAGAGAAGAGAGAGTTTGAGACTCATAATTGGGAACGAGAGAGACGTTCGTTGAGAGTTGAGAGTGTGCTGGTGAAAAATTTAGGAAGATGAAGACATGACTGTTCTTTTATTTTTTTTTCAATTTTTCAGTTGATTTTTTTTTTTGTATGAACAATTAGAGATGAGGGTTGCGTGAGAACTGAGAACCCAATAAACAAAGAACAAAGTGATTTTGTCTGGCAGCAATGTTAGGGCCAACAACATTTGTAATTGGTAGTCATCAACTAGTCATTAATGATAAAGTTGGTATTGTTTTTATTTGTGAAATGTGACACTAATCTTATTTAAAACATGGTCCCTCGACATGTGCATAACAATTAAAAAAAGTCCTTTGTAATTTAGGTAAATTCAGGTTTGCATTTCATAACTAAAATTACCTCCAATTCCTTCCATTTTTAAGAATTTGTTCAGGAGCATTGTTACATAGCTTCATTACACAAGGGTTATTTAATTGAAAACAAAAACCACAAGAACTAGAATAAGTGCTTAAAAATGTGTCCCTAAAATTATTCCACGCCTTTATTGTGTATGTTATTTCAAAAAAAATGAATCGATGCTTCTCCTGTCCGCAAAGTGAACAAGTCGGATTGGAGGTACTGTGTATGTTTGCAAGAATAAAATGTATGTTTGCAAGTATTTGAATAAAAAAATTGTGTTATATAATAATATATTTTTAGCAAATTTGACTATAACAATATTTTTTAATTTTAACAAAATATAAATATTGCTACGTGATATCATTTGGGTTTTTGGGGACTCTTGTAGATGACAAAAAAATGTTTTCGGTTCAAGCATTTGTGTGGGGTACAAATTGTGGTTATGTGACAATAGAAGTTTACGATGAATTGTCATATTAAAAAGAACCAACAAACTTCTTAAAATTTTATAAACTACCTGGTCCTTAGAGGACCATATTATACTTTCCCCATAGTAGAACCAGCCTTCTTTTCTAATTGAAAACAACTTGGTTACTTCGCTTTGAAGTTTGAAGAAAGCAATTAGAGGCCAGCTTTGCTACAACTTTCAATTTTCCAATGGCCCAAATATTAAGAATTAGCATAGAGAACATCGCAAGTATTTTTTGTATTTTTGTTTATACTAGATACTATTACAGGCGACACTTTTTTAGTTACAAAAATTTGACACTTTTTTTTTTCTTTCTAGATTTATGTTATTAAGCCCTCACCAACATATGTGGCTCGTAATGGAGTGTCATTTATTCTATATTTTAACAATTTAATTTTCTGTCTCTGTAGAAGAGTTTTGTATAGAAAATCATTTATGTTTTGTCATACTAACAGAAATAACTAATTATTTATTGTATAAATAACAGCACCGTACTCTTTAATTAGAACACATTTTGGCAAATTATATTAGGGAAATTAACCATTTTTCAATCTGATATTTGCAACCTGTCCTTGCCACAACTATCATCCAAAAATCTAGATAATAAAAAAGAGCAACCCAATTGTTTATAAAGTAAAATACTATAGCTCAATAAATAATGCACAAGAACAAGAATAAATTCAAAATGAATATTTTTAATATTATACAATAATTGTACCAAATACATTGCTCTAAAAATAATTCTACAAAGGGATGTCAATTCCCTAGCAAATTGCCAAGGGAAGAGAACCTATCTGCCTAATTTGCCTATGGAATAAAAATATACACATTATATTATGGCATATGCATTCATGATCTTATGCCCTATATCATATTGGATATTCCAATTGGCCAAAGCAATTAGGTCCTTCCTTCATCCCTTGTAACTTCTTTTTCTTACAATGATCCAACCTTATAAATGCATCATTACAATGATCCAACCCCATTTTGTATTTACAAAGAGGGATCAAGAAATTAATAGTAATGGCTAGCATAAAAGATATGATAATGTAAACACTAATAATAGATTAATCTTCATTAGTGCATTATCTTATGAATTATGCACTAAAACCCCTCTCAAGAGAACTCCATGGATTGGAAGGGATGCTAACACATGCTTGTGCTGTGGCCTCATCCATTTGATCTTTATGGATCCCAGCATCGCAGATGTTTGCAAAGGTTCTCATATGTTTCATTCCATATTGAGATAAGGATCCACAATGTGTCTCAAAAGTCCTTACCTGCATTAAACAATGATTAATTTGGGTTATTCTCTCATAAACCAAAGTGAACTTCAAGATGTAAATTAAGATAAGACCATAAGAATGTCAATTACCAACGAAAGATCATATTCCTGACAAAATTATCCATAGAAGAATAAAAATTCAAACCATTAAAGATATGAAAAATCCTTAGATGGGTATTTTTGGTATTTCACTTGAAAATTTTATCATTACAACAAGGACCAACCACAAAGAAATTATTCTAATTCCATTATACCATATAATTTTTCAAAACAAGAATGTAATTAATTTATGATATCAGCATAAGAGAAGAAACTGAATCATGGGAAAAGGTACCATGTTTTTGAGGCAATCCCAGTCATCAACAAGAGGCTTCCCTGCAGGTCTAACTGCACTTAGCAATTCAGGACCCTTTTCAGTGCCAAATAAGAGATTTCCAATGAGTTTCACACTGTTGTCTATGTGCATTCTGTGAGACATCACTTCCACAACTTGTTTCTGTGCCGTGATCTTACTCGAAGAACCCTCGGGCGCTTTGCGGAACTGCCAAAAACAGTTGAGAATGAAGATGAAGTAATGAACAAGCAACCAATAAGAGTTGTGATATTTGTAGTGACTCCTTCTCAAACACTTAGCCAACTCACTTACCTCTGCTATTAGATCAGTTGTGGGATCCATATGAAGATCTCACATCTTATCCAATGGTAGAAGCTAGTGAATCGGCTTAGTATCCAAGAAAAGAGTGAGTACATGTATGATTTTTGAAAAAATAAACTGTTGTGAACACAAGATTACCTTCTCCCAGAAATGAATGAGGTCCGCATCGCGTTGGTTCACTGCTTTTGAAGGTGTCCTCAAGGAATTTTCATCCACAAAAGTGTAATTATCATTGGCAGGATTTGTTCCCAAATATTGGAAAAGAAGGTTCTCGCTGATCCCTACGTCACCATATTGCATCACATGAGAGCCATAGTATGCGTTTCCATTCAAAGTCCTATCTTTGACCTGTGATGAAAAACAAAAATGCATGTCAAAAAAACTTCTAGCATTGTTTTAATGAATTCTATCAAGGTATTGAATCACATTCTTTGATTACAATAGGAACACTTTTCTTACCAATTTATATTGTTGGTGTAAAGTTTCTGTCCTCAAATTGTGTGTGTCACTGCCATGATTAGATAAAAACTAGAATTAGTCTATGCAAGAACTAAACAAAATTACTTATAAAACAATGAAATTTCTTCTGATCCATAAAATTCTAACAGTAATATAACAGGTGAAAACTGTATACATTACCCTTGACTCATTTATGACCTACTCCCTCTCTTTCAAAATAAACATTGCTTTGGCTAATTTGTCATGTTAACAAAAAAAATCAATGTATCTAGACACAAATTGTGTCAAGATATACCAGATATAGATGCATTGATTTTTAAACGTACCAAATTAGTTGATGAGATTTTTATTTTGAAACAGAGCAACTAATTATGTTTATTTGTGAGGAAAATACCTGTCTTCCATCCAAGAAATACTGTAGAGGTCACCCAAGCAGGTTGAGTAGCAATATGTTCCCCAACTGCTCTCGACCGTGTTTGAAGCCGTCGTCGCGTAAATATTTATGTCTTCAGGAAGAAGGCCTTCAAAGATACTCCCAGATTCACATGCCTCTAGATAAAACACCTGCACCAAAAGAATTGTTGGCTTAATGTTGCTACAAAAATTAATGAACTCAATCAATAATTATTTGTATAGCTTACAAGGCTTTTGTATCCTCCAGAAGCATGCTTCTTCTTCAAGACATCATTAAGATCATTTGCATACAAGTAAGGACCAACAGGCATACCTGAAATTCCCACGGCGACAAACCAGAGCAAATAAGTAACAGAAAATAGCATATATCTATATATGAAGGAAAATGGTTTGTGTTGTAAATGATTTTTCAAAAGAGTAACCTGAATTAAGCACTCCGATGCGAGGACTACAACTTGCAACGCTACAAACCAAATTTCACAAATCAAACTTATTCATATACTCTTGTAGAACTTGCTTTGATAAGTTTAACAACTTGCGGCTATAAAGTATCATCACCTAAAAGCATAACACGGATCCAATTTATCTGATCCTTCATTGACATGTGAATAGGAACCATGATGACTAACCAGAAAATGAAGCAAATGAGGCAGAATCCATGATGTCTAAACAAAAAGGGAATGATGTTTCTTGCCCTGTTACCTATTGTCTAAGTGTAATCTTATAACATTTAACATCTTTTGCATGCTTTATTTTGTCCGCTTAAAGAGCATCCGGTGAGAAATCACACTTTATAACAACAATTGACAAAAATTGAGAAAATCTATTTTCCGAAATAACTGAAATTTACCTGGAAAACCCTGAATTATAACTCATTCAATCACACTTCGCAACAGATACTAAATATCTTCCAGCCGTGAAGAAAGTATGCAAGTGAATAAGAGACCAGATGACCCTCAACATAAAGTTATAAGAAAAAATAACAAAAAGGAAAGGAAAAGAAAAGAAAAAGAAAAAACAGACAACTTTGGAATATACGAGTTTCTAGTAAGCTAGTTAATGTTCAATACTTCAAAAAACACGGAACTAAAGGAATACGTAAGCTTGTTGTATCATTTGAGTTAACTGGAACTACGGCACGGACGATAAATGCCAAAACAATAAAAGATGCAAGTATGAAAGGGTATATTGCTAGGGTAAAGAGTGAAGAGTGAAAATTGCTTCTTATAGAATTAAAAAAAAAATTCACCAATAAAAAATTATATGTTCATTATAAATTAAAGAAAAATCTTCACTCTTTACCCAATTCTACTCTAAATTCCCGAATGAAACAGGAGTACATTTGACACCATTTACATTCGATATATAGCAAATCATAATAGAGTCAAGTAGGAAAACAAATATATCCCAAGTCCTACGATGAATTCAAGAGTATCATAAGCTTCTTTAATCCTCTCAATCTGTAAAAAGAAGTCAGCAAGAGTAATAGATTTTCCATTTTCCAATATTCTTGGAGCTCAAGAAATGAAAACTAGAAGCCAATATGCAAGATATCGAAGACAATAATTTCAGAGATATACTTAGGCAAAATAGGAGGTAGTAGAATTTCAAGCTAAACTTTGATAAGCCTTTTACTTTAAAGTAAGGGACCATTCGTCTCATAATTTCTATGGAGTTATCTGACAACATGAAATCTAAACAACTTAAAAGAGTTTTCTGAACTGAGAAAACAATATTTTGATTCTCCTTCTCACAAATCAATCTAAAGTTCAATTATAGGAATATTGGATAGTAGCAATAACAAGTTATAAAATGATCAAAACAGAACGCAAAAAGAATAACAAAACAAATTACGCTTGATACAAAATCTGCGAGAGGACTCAACAAATGAAAACAACACATGGCAGCCACCAAGAGTTAAATCAAGCAGTGAAATCTAACAGTAAATCCTAACAATAACCTTAAGCAGCCTTCTTACTTTTCTTGGCCCTCACTTTCTTTTTCAAATCAGCTTCTTCTGACTTCAATAGAGATAGTTTCTTCTTGATATTCTTCCCCTTCTTTCCTGAATCTCCATCCTCAACAGATAATTCACTATTCTGACTCTTCTTGATGGAATTTTCCTTCATCACTTTCGCAGATTTATCCTGTTTACCTCTTCTCTTAACAGATTTTTTCAATTCTTTGACACTGCTCAACTCACTCAATGCCCCTTTCTTCCTCTTCTTATTCATCAATTCTCCACTACCTTTTCCAGCATCCTTTAAATCTTCCTCCATAACAACACCACCACCATCATCCTCACTACCTGCCACATCTTCAACATTATCCTCACCAACTTCGCTATCCATGTATCTAACTTCATGAATCCTCCCCTTCTTCTTCTTCTTCTTCTTCTTCACCGCCTTCGCGCCACTATGGTCTTCGCCCTCTTCCTCCTCCTCCATCATCTGCTTCTCTTTCTCCGCCTCCTCAACCTTACTTCCCTCAATCCTCAACTTCACCTCCGGAACAGCCTAGAAAACAGGCAGCGCCAGCGACTCGTAAAGCTTAACATGCAAGGACCTCACATTCGCCCACTTCTTCGGCACAACCTCAACAACCCCCTCAATGGCAGCCATCATATTCTCAACAATCTGCTCGCTCTCCATGGAAACCTTGGCAACCTTCACAACACAACAAGTCCCCGTTCCAAGAAACAGAAGCGCCGACGAACACGCCTTATCCACCTGCTCCTTCCAATTCTTCTTAATCAAGTCCACCTGCACCGGCACCTTCTTCTTCTTAAAGAATTTCTTCCCCAACAGCCTGGGCATCAAAGGCACCACTCTCTTATCAGCGAAAAAAAAGATCATATGAATCACAGAGCTTCCGCTTCGCCTCAAAAGGGCGGTAATCGGAGGCCAGCTTCGACAACCTGAGGACCTTGGAAACGGCGACGTTATCGGCCTTGATCTTCTTTTGAGCTTCTTGTTTAGTGAGTTTGGATTTGGACCTGTCGTCGATGATGAGGCAAGTTTCGTTGAAGGGAGAGAGGAGAGAGTGGGGTAAAGGGACCTTGTAAGAGTTAACGCGGGATTTGTGAGGGATGGTTTTCAGAGTGACGACTAAGTAAACGAATTCTTCGTCGGCGTCGAAGAGTTTGGGTTTGTGAGACTCGGAATTGGAATCTCGCCACTTCAGGAGAGCCTCCACGGCGTTCTTCACCGTCTCGGTGGGTATTCTTGGAGAGGCTGCGGAAGCCATTTCGGAGAGTAGAGGAAGAAGGAGAATGGGTGCGGGGCGGGTAATTAGGGTTTTGGATTTTTGCCTTTGAGGTTTTAGAGGGGTTTGATTTGATCTGATAGTGTCGGAGTCTGAGCTGTTTTTTTTTTTTTTAAGAACAAATTAATTTTTCTCAGTTTACTGGAAAACAATTTGGGGGGAAAAGGGAGAAGAAAAATTTACTCACATATAGTTTTGTAAAATTTTTATTTTTAAAATTATAAATTTTATAAAATAATTTAAAAATTAAGAATAACAAATATTTAAAAATAAATATAAAAATTTATAAGTTATTTAAATTTTAAAATGTACAAAATTTATAAATTTAAATTAAATAAAATATTTAAAAAATTATTATATTATTATTATGTATAACAAAATCAAGATAAATATTTATAAAGTAATTATTTATAAATATTATATAAATTTATTTATTTATTTTTTAACAGTGTTTAATTTAAAGTAAAGATAAAATATTATATTCAAAGTATAATTCTAAATTTTATATTTAATTTTTAAATTATCTGTAATTTTTTTTTTAATTATTTATTTATACTTTTATTATATTTTTTCATTGTATCACACACTATTATTTTTTCTTATTATTATTTTCTATATACAAGATTGTCATTGTCTTACCGTAATTGTTATATTGTCTTGTTCTCCTTTTTTTATTTTCTTTTTCTCCTCTCACCTTCTCTTTAATTATCATCAAGTATCATATCACAATTTTATATCTTGTCTACCACTTTGATCTATAATCATTGGTTTTGTTAACTTTTATGAGTTGTTAAAGTGTTATTAAAAGAATTTATTTTTGTCGTTAATTATTTTTTATATGATGGATGAAATGGTGTAATACATTGATATGAGTTAAAATGGGTGTATTTCACAAGTGTGATGTATAATATAAATCGTTACTCACGATTTGCATAACAAAAAAAATCGTTATTCACGATTTCATAAATCACATTTTTTTTAATTAAAAAATTAAAATAGTGACTCAGGATTTCTTTTTTTTTTGTCTTATCTGAAATCGTAACCTACGATTTCTATTAACTTTTTTTTATTTTTTGTCTTATTTGAAATCGTTACTCACGATTTCTTTTATCTCATATCAGTGCATTACACCAAAATATCATAATATTAATGAAAAACACCCATAACAACACAATATAAAAAAAAATTAGCCTATTTTTGTGTCTTTTAAATATCTAGATATATAAAAATAATAATTTTTTCTTGATGTGCGTGTTAAATAATTTTATTAATCAATTAAAAAAAATTAAGACATAAAGTATTAAAAGTTGTTGTTCAAATTATCAAAATTTAATGTTAGTAGCCTTAAAAAATAGTATCAAAATATATTATTTTTAACTGATATAATAAAAATAGTATATTATTGTAAATATTTAACTAATAATTATAAATTTAAATTAAAATTTAATATAATACCTTAGAATAGAAGATTGTCACTACTTTTCATATTTGACTGCTATTATATAAGTTTTATGTTTGTTTTATTGTGCACATTAATTAAACTATATTTTATTATTTCACATTGTATGTTTTGAAATAATGTGATCGTACTATAAGAATGACTAGCGACTCAACAGGTACTACCATGCCTGTTCAGCCGCTCTTCTATTGGGTTAAAAAAATATTTTATATTTTTATTTTTAAAATTATAAATTTAATATCAATAATTAAAAAATAAATTATAAAAATATAAAATATTTTAAATTATTTAATATATGTAAAAAGTATAAAATAAATAAATTTAAATTAAAAAATAAAAAAATTATATTATTATTATATATAACAAAATCAAGATAAAAATTTATTAATATTATTTATAAATTAGTTATTTATATATTAAATTTACTTATTTTCTCAATTCTATTTAATTTGGAATAAATTTAAAAATTTATATTCATATTCAAAACACTCTTTTAGAAAATACATAATTTTAATAGATAAAAAATTATTTTTTTAATCTTATATTATACATCTTTAATTATATTAAATTTTATTATTATTTTAAAATTATTAATTTTTATTTTGCTTATATCTTCTCATCATACTATACACTATTATTTTCTCTTATTATTTTTTTATATGTATAATTATTATTGTCTTGCCGTCACTATTATGTTGCCTTGTTTTATTGTCCTTCCTTATATTTTCTTCTTCTGTTAATCCCAATCGCAATCAGTTACCACTATATCATTATCGCAGATCTCATTTTTATTTATCACTTTGATTCATACATATCCATTGTGTTAACTTTTGAATTATTAAAGATTTGTTAAAAGAATTATTTTCTTTTTTGATTTAGATATCTAAATGTATAACGATTATATAAATACTTATTTTTCATACTTACTTGTTAAGTCATGTTTTATCAGTTTAAAAAAAATTTAAGATATCAAGCATTCAAAAGTTTTGTATAAAATAATAAAATAAAAAATAAAAAAATTTATAAGTTATTTAATTTTTTAATATATAGAATAATTGAATTTAAATTAATTTAGATATAATACTAAAATCATTACGTTGTTACTATGTGTAACAAAGAAGATATAAATTTATAAATATTTGTAAATTTATTTATTTCTCAATTATAAATTTATAAAATTTATATTTAAATCACTCTTTCTCTCCTATAATTTTAATAGCTAAAAAAATTATGTCTTATAATTTTATATTCAACATTTTAAATTATCTTTAGTTTTATTATTCTTTTAGAATTTTTAACTTTTAGTTTTATTATTCTTTTTTCTTACCATTATATATCTATCTACGTATGTCTCACTACCATTCTTTTATTAGCTTGTTCTCTCTTCTTTCTTCCGTTTTTTATTCATCTTCTGTTCAATCGCAGTTAGTTACTATCATATATTAGTTCATAATTATTACACTCAAAAGTGAATACTAATTTAAAAATAAAATTAAAAAAAATCTCATAACTCTTATGTGAATCATCTACACTCCTATAAATGTAACGAATGAGTAAATTTAACTCTTTTTTATTATGAGTATTTTTTATTATCTAATGCATACAAAGTCATATATTTTCATTTATGATAAAAGTTAAAAATTAAAGTTAAATGACATTAATACTTTGATTTAATAAAATTAAAATAAAATACAAAAATAAAGATAAAAACTAAAAAAATAGATGACTCTAGAGAAGGATAATGTTAAATTTTATGTCATTATCTGAATCTACCCATAAACGAATTTGTGTCCGAATTAATTCGATTCCACTATCTAAACTCGTATGAGTTTACGAGTTAATTCAAGAGTTTGACAACAATGAAAAAGATTAAAATACTTTCCATTCTATATATTGATTAAGTATTATAATGGTTAATTCAAAGGTTTAATAATTTAAACTATGTAACTAAATGGCATATATATTAAAATAAAATTTAATTTTCCCTCAACAGAGATAACAATAATGTACTTTTTCTATTTTATTTTCAAAATATAACATTACTTACCCTTTAAGCTTTAGCATAAAATACAAATTTTTTCTTTAAAATATAAAAATATTATAATTTTGTCACCTCACTTAATAACAAAACCGCTATTAATTAATCGGTTTTTTAGATGATTCGATCATTTTAGACTCCATATATTATTGCAAAACAAACTTATCCACGGCACACAATATTTACACATCTACTACAACATTATTGTCATTCAAGTTCAATCCAAGTTCAATTAAGTAGACTAAACACGAACAAAAATCACTCTCATTAAAAAAACGTGATTATACACGCTTTACGTTGTCCTCGCCGTCATCTTTTTTTCGCGTTTTTCCTCCTTCTTCTCTTCTTTCTTTTTAACATTTCTTCTTCTTGATGTATTTTTTTATCGTTATTCTTTTATTGCTGGATTTTTTTCTTTTCCTCCTCTACACCTTGGTGATTTTGCAGCATTAAACTCTCTTGTTTGACGTTCATCCAAAAGAACTTCATCCCTGCATATGTATGTAGACAGAATTACTCTTAGAATCGATTCTTGTAAAAAATAGATCTCTTCTTTTTGTTTTCAGAAGTCCAAAACCGCAACTCTCCTCCGATCAGTTAAGTGGCACCCCCATGATAAATTATTCAAACTTCTATTAAGTACCAATTTATTTGTCATTCAAGTTAACCAATCTACCTCTGGGAGGCAATCTAAAGCATTTTGCAGCATTCTTGATGAAGAAAAGCCACTCCAAATTGGTCAGCCAACAAAAGCAGCTGGAGCAACAATGCGCCAGAATCAATAATTTTGTCATTCAATTCACCATCGTATAAGAAGTCAAGCATTGCCATGAAAGCTTCTGCCGGTACATCCTTTAGAGTAATCTCTGAGGTCATGCTTTCACTCACTCCATTTGTGAAAATATGGAAAAATGATGAAATACTTTATATTGGGAACATACCAAAATGTGAAACACTATCACTACCAAACATTAAATAAACATTGCTTGCAGTAGAAGAAATTTAATTCCCATACCGATATAAGTTGAAATCCCTGTTTCTGTACAGCATCCTGCCTTGCATTGAATTACTCAGACACAATACATTGCATGTTGAAACAATTTATAGTTGTATTGAGGAATTAATTGGTTGGTCTCACAAGTAAAAAAGATCTGTCCAATGGCATCCTAGAGTAATGACTTATTTTTTATAATTACATTTGTATAATAGTTTAGGCATACTGTCATTTTGATCGAATCATTGTTAGCATATATGTCAAGAATTTAAATATTGAAAGATAATAGCCAAATACACTACAATATGATTGAGATAATATTTTAAAAGTGTTACCTATAAAAAAAAAAGTTGTCTTTGATCTATAGCAATGTTTTGAGACTTGAGGCAACACTTTTAGGGGACCTGCCGATGTAGTCGTTGTCTTAGATCGAAGCAATACTTTTTTGCTTCAAAAGCAATGCTTCTAAAAAGAATTCTTCAGAAGGGTTGCTTATTCTTTAAAATAGACAACACTTTACCCGTACTCTTTTAGCTGTCATGCTTCAACTATTAGCAAAAAGTGTTGTCTCTTCCTTTGAATATACAACACGTTAAAATGTTGCCTATTGTTTAGAATATATAACACGTTAAAATATTGCCTATTTATTTGAATTTGCAACCCTTAAAAGTATTGCCTATTCTTCTAAATAAGTAAATATACAACCCTTAAAAGGTTGTCTTTTTGGCTAAAAATAAGGGTTATTTTTGCAGTGAAAATACAAAAAAAACGTATAATCATTTTAATTATTAAATAAATTTGTACACAATAAAATTCATAAGAGATAAAATCTTAATAGCTAATAAAGTTCTAATTAAAATAAATATTAAAAAGTTCAACTAGCATTTTAAATACATATATTCATGTTTGCCAATGTCATAACAATTTGCTGAAAACAAAAGATTGTTGCTGGAGGCAAAGATTCTAACTTAGTTGAATGCTCATTAGATATGATAGACCTCCGTGATTTTGATTGTCTAAAGAATTACAAACATATACTTGATTAAAGTACTCCTGATTTTTAGAAGTCAAGTATTGATGTACACTCAGAGATCTACCTAGGAAATGAGCAACCCTACATGACCAATTCGTACTCTTATGATATACTTATATAAAAATATATTTCAAGTGATGTTGAACAAACATCTCTCACTAAATACAAAAGATCCTTAGCCATTACAAGATGATCATTAATTAATAATTTAATATCTTTTTTTTTATACATAAAAGTTAATTCTATTTAAAATTATCATTAAATTATATAATAGTATTGCATTTTTTTTACTTTTACTTTGTTGATTGAAATCGACAAAGTTTGTCGATTAGGAGGTAGTTTTTAAAGCAATTTGAAATTTATGTTTATTAGAGAATGCAATGCAATTAAGTTGATATTTTATCTAGCCGTACTATTTGAACTTGGAAACTACTAAGAAAATAAATGGTCATCACTTAGAAAAGCTATTGAGAAACAAGTCACTTAAAATATACCAAAAAAACATGTTCATTATTGTCTGTTAAATCCATAATCAATTTAAATATAAAAATAGCAAGAGCATTATTCATAAAAGTGTATTTTGATAGATTAATCCATGGCATCTGAAGATGTATCATTGTATATATCGGCGTCAGTATCAGTGGTACTAAAGCTAGTATCGCTAGATACTTCATCGGATCCCTCATTCGGAGTGATGGGAATCCATTCGCGAAATTTCTCAATAAGATCGGGATGGCCCCGCAAAAGTGTAGCAACCTGCATGTATAGCAACAACAATGTGATGTGTGTATGTATATGTTGAAACCAAATAATCACAGTATAAACTTAAGTGCAGTTAACTTCATGTGAAGTTTGATACGTGAGAGTCGTTAAATGATTTGACAAGTTTAACTATATTGTCATCTAATAACGCTCGGCTATTAACTTCACATTAAGTTGACTGTACTTGAATTTTCACCAATAATCACAATACAATAGGAATAATGGACACATCACTAACGTCGGAACTTAGTTGGATGATAGACTTTCTTCCATCTTTGTACTTGTCCACCTTATCCTTTAGCGACTCACAAATCTCCATATCGCACTTAAACCGATCCTATATGCATCATCAACACACAAATGTTATTTATACAATTCAATTAAACACAGGATTTGACTTCGGAGTTACCTTGATCTTTTTCCAAATCTTCCAAACTTTATAGGGGCCTGTACATCCACCAAGCTTAGTCGACCTTCATTAATAAGAAAATATTTTATAAAGTATTACGAGCAATATATATTGGATAATTTTATACACTATAAATAAAAAAGGGGTATATGACTATGACGTGACTAATTAAAACAAAACTAAGACATCACTAACTCCTTACTACTTGAATGATGTTTAAAGAAAAAAAAAATAGAGAATAACCTTTTCAACCAGTCCCAATCTTCAGCATCACTATCTGTATCAATATCAGTATCCGTATCCGTAGATACTTCATCATCGCCCTCATCCTGTAGATCACGGTTCTCCAAATGTGTTGCTGCCAAGTGGTGCGAGAGTAACGTGCATGAATCTTGACGAGTACGGGGAATCCATTTGTTAAACTGGTCAATAAGATCTGGATGGCCCCGCATAAGTATAGCAGCCTACATTCGAAAAAATATTATTTGTTCACCAAATATTTTTTATATTCATATAAAAATACAATTATTAATTAATTATATGTTTAAATTAATATCTTGCAACTTTAAATTTCAATTATTCATGCAAAATACAACAAAATAAACGAATTATGATCATATAATTAACAAAGAGTATATCATTTTTAACTTGATAAAAGATATTTAAGATGAACCGGTTAGTAATAATTCTTTTTTATAAGTAGTAGAACATGTTTTAATAAAAACAGTTTAATTTAATTTAATTTAATTAATTTAAATATAATAAATTTATACCAAAATTCGATGGATTCAACCGATTTTTCCACTCCAGAAAAAATGAATTAAGGTATATAGTTTTTTTGGGAGATAATAGTTTTTTTCTGATTTATTTGGAAAATTTTCCTTCCCATAACAATAATGTATGTATGCATTGTTGAAACCAAACAATCAAGACAGAAACAATAAGAACAATAGAGACATCACTAACATCTGAGCTCAGTTGGGTGATAGACTTTCTTCCGGTCCTGTACTTAAATACTTTGTTTAGAAGCGAGCTGTAAATATCCAAATCCAAATTGTATTTGAATCGGGCCTGCAAGAATGATGAATAAACCCCAATTGAAATTAATTAGAAAAAAAAAATCTATATTCTGTCGACTTTACATAGATGGATATATTTAAATTATAAAACTTTTAAACTTTAACATTTGGATAGGATATAATTCAATGTTTGAAAAAATTAATTATAAGAAATTTTTAAATTATAAAATTTAGATAGAATATAAATCAATTCTAACAAAATTACAATGGTTTGAATCTGATTGGATTAAAAAATGAATTCAAATCGATGTAGTACATATGCAATTTAAAATAAGAGTTAAACCGATATGATTCAAATAGTAACAGATTATATTGCCATTTATACAAACTAGAGTGCAAAATATTATCTTATCTTATTGGGAGTGCAATATCTTGTTTGCAAATATACGTTTAAAGTTAGAAACTTATCAAGTGAGCAAACGAGATAACAATGTGAAAAAATATTAGATTTATTTTATTTATATAAAAAAATTTCCAATTTAAATATATGAATACATAAAACAACCATAAATATCTAATTTCTAAATAAAAATAATCATATATTAAATGAATTCAAATAATATGAAGGAGGTGGCCGGGATTTTGGTTTAGGGTTTAGGATTTTGATATTTAGTTACCTTGATGTTTCTGAAAAGTTTAAGGCGTTGTATAACCGCATCAAGCTTGCTTTTGTTGTATGGACGTGTATTGGGTTTAAATCTTGGCCGTACTACACCCGGACGTGGTGCACGTTCCTTCTTCATTATTAACCCTATTGAAAAATATTAACAATTATCACATGATTAAAAGAAATAGAAACAAACCTGTAACGAAACAACTCACTAAGCCAAATTAAAAGCAACTATATCCTATTGTTATATGAATCGGAAAACATGCATGAAATAAACTGATGAATAGCAACAATACAGTTTTACCAATAACAAGGGGGATTCAAGGAAACAAAGAAAGAAAGAAAAAACTCATACTTGAGTTATCGGTAGAAATTCTGGCTTAGCTTTTTCCGATTGTGAAAAGATGCTATTTATAGTCCTCCTTTAGCAATGAAACTTTTGAGAGGAGAGAACTTTCTATAAACACTCGAAACAAAATTCTTCTTTGAAAATAGACTATCGTACTATAGGAAAGAGAATTAGGGTTTGTTTGGATAAATTTAAAAAAAAAAAATTTGAGTGATTTTTTTTAGAAGATCTTTCAAAAAAATCTTATAAAATAATAAAAGTAATTTAAAAAGAATTATTTATCAATTATATTTAAATATAACAGTATAAAAATTATCGTTTGATTATTTTTATATGAAAAATTTTTTTTAAACAAATATAAATTATAACTTCTAAAAGATATATTCTGTTTGTTTCTTTAGTGTTTTTACTTTTACGATTAAAATTTGTCAAACACACTAAAAAAATATCGTCAAAAGATCTTTTTCAATAATTTAATGACACTTAAACAAATTCTTAGTCTATTTTTTTTTGTCAATTTAATTTTCAAACTTATCTTGTTCTATTTTAAATAAAATAATTTAGAATTCTATCCTAACTTTCTCAAATTTAAAACTCATTTGTAATTTTTAAAGAAATCTCCAACTAGCATTAATGCTATTTTAAATTTAAAAAGTTCACAGGTGAAAGTGAAACCGTCAAACAACAATTAGGTTGATATATAAGATTGCAACAAAAGTCATTCAGAGTTGGAAAAAATTGTGGAGAATCAAACAAGCCCCTGACATTAAAAATTAATTATTGATCGACCATGGCAGTTAATTTAATTCAATTCAATGAGAATATCAATCATGAATCAAACACTGCTTTGGAAGAAGACCAGCAAAAGCATAAGTTCATTTGAGTTCATGAATTCAACAAATAATATATCTAGATAAATTGCTAAGAGTTGCTATCTAATTCCCCCAACTGTTATGGACCTAATGCTCGTTGCTGAAGAATTGCTTGCTTGGTAGTATATATTTCTGACCTACCAAGTTATCATTGAAGGATTCACCCAGTGAGACCTTTGAAGGTATTACTATTATACACACGCACACACACACACAAAAAGAAACGGGTTGTGTTGGTTGGGAGTTGGTTCATGCTTACCTCTATGGAGCTACCATAACTTGCAGGAGATAGAGGTTGCAGTCCATGGTTATTCTGATTTCTCTCATTTGTTTAATTTACTCAACTATCAACTGCATTATCTAGATTAGGGGTGCACATGACCGGGTGAAGCCGAGTTTGATGGGACCCAGACCCGACTCGAAATATACACCGGGTCTATTTATTAGACCCGAACCCGACCCTGGATCCGATGAAACCAATACACTTTCGGGCCACAATTATACCGGGTGAAAACCGGGCCGTTAACATTACATTATGTTGATACCTTCTTGTAAGCTAGCATATAAAAATATTCAAATTTTCAAGACTCAAACCATTATTTAACATGGTAAAATTCACTTAGAAAAATATAACAAGAATCAACCCTTCTTTAAAATTAAAGCATAACCACAATCAATACTAAAGCAAAACCACAATCAATACTAATATTGTCTAATAATATCAAATATTTAAATATATAAATAACACAATAGTATGCATTAGTCTAAAGTCTTATGCATTCTAAACATAAAACATTAACTTATAGTCTTATAATGACTAATAACACAAAATATTAAGGTTTACAATACTTAAATTCCACATAAAAATAGACATGATGCATCACTAATAACACAAAATATTAATTGTGTATGATGACCGGGCCACCGGGCCGACTTCGGGTGACCCGAGTTATGGCCCGGACCCGACCCGAAATAATGACCGGGTCTATTTTTGATACCCTAACCCGGCTCTAAACCCGATGAAATCACACTAAATTAGCCCCTAAAGTGTTCGGGTCCGGGCCGGACCTTCGGACCGGACCGGGTCTGTGCACCCCTAATCTAGATGACCGCATAATGAGTCCTTCAACCAGAAAAATGAATTTCAAAAACAAAACTAACCTCTGATGGAAGATTAATGCCCAAATTACCACCACATAGGATAATAGCACCAGCTTCTTGTAGAATCTCATAAAAACGGACCCACCTATGCTTGAATAAAACACTTAGGGAGAAAGACGCCTAATTAAAAATTTGAAAGAAAAAAAAAATCCGATTATTAATAAGTGATTTTGTATCACAAACAGCCACATTGAAACCATAATCTGAGATGAAAATCTAATCTAAGATTCAACAGAAGAGGGGTTATTAAAGATTACTTAGGTATTGGCTGCTTAAAGAATTTTTTGGAACAAAACCACAAAGCCAACATAAGCATAAAAGAAATTACTCTCACGGTAAAAAGAAAGGGCCTATACTTATGTCTTTGGTAATTCATATATACTCATTAAACCTTTCTGAGTTCGGATGTATAATTTTGTTGTTTGCTTTAGATTTCATTTATATTATTTGGATAAATTCTAAAATTAATATATGAAGAGAGATTAAATTTCCATCCCAAGTTTCAAACACCATATGAAAAAATTCTAAACTTAAAAGCAAAAAAGAAAAAAACTAAATTAAAAATACAAAGAAACAAAATAAATAAGAAGGGAGTGAAGGCGGTAAAGATGAAAGTCCTGAAATAACCTAAGTTCTTTTCTGTAAAGGATGAAGCACTAAGCTCAGAATTGACTAACCTTCAGTCAACTATTGAACCTTTTTAGTGAACATGTACATTTATAGTTTTCCACACAATGAAACAATAAAAAAAAGTAAAAAACTAAACTCATGAAAAGCAAAAGGATAATGAAAAAAAATATAAATATTCAATTAATGGTTTCGGCATATTGCCCTTTTGATTGAATCATTGTATAATGAGAAAAAAAATAGAACAAAAAAAAAACAGGAGGGATTCACATGTATAACGACAATTATCGAGTTAAATCTCAATTTGACTCCTGGAATTTAGTCCGACACACAGAATAAACCCCACAATTTTACCGGCCCAATTAGAATCCTCAAATTTGCAATCGTGGCTCTGACTTGTCCCTGCGATTATCCCCATCACCGAAATGCTGATCTAATGCAATTACATGACACGATGGACACTACTTAAACGACGGGGCATTGGTTTCACGCCCAAACCCTTTGGAAACCACATCGTTTCAGTTGTTTTTTGGTTAAAACTCTCTTTCTTTCCACTACGACGATCCTAAGATGCAAAACATCAAGATGGTTTAATGGCCTCCCGCAGGGATCCATTTATGGGTTTTCGGACATCAGTCATGCCTTCTTAGCCCAATTCACAACACAAATAGCAAAGGCAAAGCACTCGATCAACCTTCTTGGGATAACCCAAAGACCCGGGGAGCCGACCAGAAAATACCTGGACCGGTTTAACGACGAATGCTTGAAAATTGACGGCCTAACCGACTCCGTGGCCAGCCTTTGTCTGACGAACGGCCTCATCAACGAGGACTTCCGAAAACACCTGACCACGAAACCTGTTTGGACGATGCACGAGATCCAAACGGTAGCTAAGGAGTACATAAATGACGAGGAAGTCAGCCAAGTCGTGGCTGCCAATAAACGACACTCTGGCTACAACCAACCTAGGCAACAAGGCAATGGAGAAAGACAAAAAGAGCAAGCCAGGGAGGGAGCGCCGGGCAAGGCACCCAGACCATTCTCCCGGGTCGGAAAATTCACCAACTACACTCCGCTCACTCTTCCCATCATGGAAGTTTATCAGCAAATTGCCGAGAAAGGAATCCTGTCGAAGCCCCGACCACTCAAGGACCGTACGGGGGGAAACAAGAACTTTTACTGTGACTACCACAAGGGCCATGGGCACCAAACACAGGACTGCTTTGACTTGAAGGATGCACTAGAACAAGCGATAAGGGACGGTAAACTGACAGAATTCTCCCATCTTATAAGGGAGCTGAGGAGGCGTCATCGCGACCAAGACGAAGAAGGCAAAACCCGGTCGGCAAAAGTGGCGACAAGAGCCAGAAGACAGAGACCACGGTCTCACCGTGATAAACGTAGTAACAGCCAAAAACATCGTGCCGAGGTCGCGATCGGCGCACAAGAAAGATGCCAAGGTCCTGGCGGTCTCCTCCTCGCTGGTGCGAAGCTCTAAGAAGCCCCCATCCATCTCTTTCGACCCGGAAGACCAATGGTTCGACGAGGCCCCTGAAAACCCACCCATGGTCATCATGGCCAGAGTGGGAACCGGCCTCGTCAAACGAATCCTTGTCGACACGGGGGCAGACTCGAACATTATGTTCCGCAACGTGTTCGACGCACTGGGGCTAAGGGACGCTGACCTATCGACTCACCAGCACGGGGTCATCGGGTTAGGCGACCACTTCATCAAACCTGATGGAGTGATATCCCTGCCAGTCTCTGTGGGACAGGCTCAAGGCCGAAGATCGGCGATGGCCGAGTTCGTGGTCCTCCGAAATTCCACGGCCTACAACATCATCTTGGGAAGGAAGATGATTAACGATGTTGAAGCGATAATCAACACAAAACTGCTAGTCATGAAGTTTCTTACCGACGACGGATCTATAGGGTCCATAAGGGGAGACCTTGAGACGGCGGTCGCTTGCGACAACGCCAGCCTATCCCTAAGGAAGAAATCTAAAGAGGCGTCGGGGGTGTTCCTGGCTGACTTGGACACCAGGGTTGACGACAAGCCCAGATCGGAACCGGAGGGGGACCTAGAGAAGTTCAGGGTCGGTGACACGGAAGACAAGTTCACGTTTGTCAATAGAAACCTTCCGCATGAGTTGAAGGAACCCTTGGTAGAAATGATCAGGGCCAATGGGGATTTGTTCGCCTGGATGCCGGCCGACATGCCGGGCATAGACCCCAAAGTCATGTCGCATCACCTAGCCGTCAAAGCGAAAGCCCGCCCGGTGGCTCAGAGGAGGAGAAAGATGTCACAGGAAAGGGCGGAGGAGGTGGCCAGGCAGACGGCCAGCCTCCTTGAAGCAGGTTTCATACGGGAACTAGACTACTCGACCTGGCTTTCGAATGTAGTTCTAGTAAAAAAGCACAGCGGCAAATGGAGAATGTGCGTAGACTACTCTGACCTCAACAAGGCATGCCCTAAAGATTGTTTCCCCCTCCCCAACATAGATGCGCTCGTCGACGCGGCGGCGGGCTACCGGTATCTGAGCTTCATGGATGCCTACTCCGGCTACAACCAGATACCGATGCACCGACCTGACGAGGCCAAGACAACATTGATAATGCCAGGAGGAACCTTCTGTTACAGAGTGATGCCATTCGGCCTAAAAAACGCAGGAGCAACATACCAAAGTCTGATGAACAAAATATTTGGCGACCTCATAGGCAAGATAGTGGAAGTTTATGTAGATGACATCCTCGTGAAGACTGCACGACCCGACGACCTCCTGAATGACTTGAGAAGTGTATTCGCGTCTCTCCGACAACACGGTATGAGGCTCAATCCCCTCAAATGTGCCTTCACCATGGAAGCCGGAAAGTTCCTGGGATTCATGATAACCCAAAGGGGGGTAGAGGCCAACCCGGAGAAATGTCAAGCGATATTCCAGATGAAGAGTCCGGGTTGCGTCAAGGATGTCCAAAGATTGGCAGGACGACTAACCTTGTTATCCCGTTTTCTGGGAGCTTCGGCAACAAAAGCCCTACCCTTCTTTAACCTCATGAGGAAAGGGATAGCGTTCGAGTGGACGCCCGCATGCGAGGAAGCTTTTAAATCCTTCAAGGAAATCCTAGCAACACCCCCTGTACCCGGAAAGCCAAAGGCCGGAAAGCCGTTATACCTTTACCTCGCTATAACAGGAGAAGCCCTGGCCACGGTCTTGATACGAGAAGAAGGAAGGGCTCAGCAGCCAGTCTATTTCGTGAGCAGAGCCCTACAAGGTTAAAACAATACTTCCAAGGTCACCAAATTGTCGTAAGGACGGACCAAGGAATCCGACAAGTACTCCAGAAACCCAATTTGGCGGGAAGAATGATGACTTGGTCCATCGAACTCTCTCAATACGACATACGGTACGAGTCCCGACAAGCGATCAAGGCGCAAGCGATGGCAGACTTCCTGGTAGAAGTAACGGAAGAGCCAACCGAAGAGACGGGCACACGGTGGAGGCTCCACGTGGACGGGGCCTCCAATTAGACGTCCGGGGGCGCCGGGATCATCCTAGAAAGGCCGACCGGGGTCGTGTACGAGCAGTCGATCAAGTTTGAATTCCCCGTTTCGAACAACCAAGCAGAGTACGAAGCCCTCATAGGAGGCTTAACCCTAGCAATGGAAGTTGGAGCGACAAGGTTGGAAATATGCAGCGATTCACAAGTCGTCACCTCCCAAGTGAACGGGAGCTACCAAGCCAGAGACTCGCTACTACAAAAGTACTTGGAGAAAGTCAAGGATTTGAGCCGGAAGTTTAAGGTAGTCACGATCCACCACGTTCCGAGAGAAAGGAACACACGGGCAGACCTCCTATCAAAGTTGGCTAGCACAAAACCGGGAGAAGGCAATCGATCTCTCATCCAAGGAATGATGAAGGAGCCGGCAGTCACTCTACACCTCTCAAAGCTAAGCCCCTCATGGTTGAACCCCATCACCAGCTTCTTAGAAAACGGCAAACTTCCCGACAACGAAAAAGATGCTAAGAAATTGAGAAGGGAAGCAGCCAGGTATGCGATCATCCAGGGTCAGTTGTTCAGAAAATGATTCAACCAGCCCCTACTGAAATGCCTACACCCCGACCAAACGGATTATGTCCTCAGGGAAGTCCATGAAGGGTGCTGCGGCCATCACATAGGAGGCAAAGCCCTGGCAAGAAAATTAATCCGGGCAGGATACTATTGGCCGGCAATGATGACAGACTCAAAAGAATTCGTTAGAAAGTGTGTCAAGTGTCAAGAAAATACCAATTTTCACAACGCACCGGCCTCCGAGCTAAGCTTGTTAACGTCTTCCCGGCCATTTTCACAATGGGGAGTCGACCTCTTGGGGCCCTTCCCGGTTGGTCCTGGATAAGTCAAGTAACTTATAGTTGCCATTGACTACTACACCAAATGGATAGAGGCCGAGCCGCTGGCCAGCATATCCTCGTCCAATTGCAGGAAGTTCATGTGGAGGCAAGTGATAACACAGTTTGGTATTCCGGAGGTTGTTATCTCAGACAACGGAACACAGTTCACCGATAAGAGGTTCACGGAGTTCCTCACCGGCCTGGGTATAAGACAGAGGCTCTCCTCGGTGGAACACCCCCAAACAAACGGACAGGTTGAGTCCACAAACAAGATCATCCTGCTAGGACTTAAGAAGCGGCTGGACAATAAAAAAGGTGCTTGGGCCAATGAGCTCGCCTCGGTCCTCTGGTCCTACCGTACAACCGAGCAGTCTTTCATTGGGGAGACCCCCTTCCGGATAACGTACGGGCTAGATGCGGTAATACCTGTGGAAATCGGGGAACCCAGCCCACGACTACTTTTGAAGGGAGTAGAGGAAGCTGTGGAGAAGGACCTAATAGATGAAGCCAGGGAGATGGCCCACTTGACGGAAACAGCGCTAAAGCAAAGAATGGCCCTGCGCTACAACGCCAAAGTACTCAAAAGATAGTTTGAAGCAAACGACCTCGTCCTCAGGCGCAACGACATCGACTTACCGACCCCGGGAGAGGGCAAACTGGCGATAAACTGGGAAGGGCCCTACAGAGTCAAAGAGGTGATCGGTAAGGGCGCATACAAGTTGGAAAAGCTCAATGGCAAGGAGATCCCGAGAACATGGAACG
Source organism: Arachis hypogaea (assembly GCF_003086295.3). Classification (NCBI taxonomy): domain Eukaryota; kingdom Viridiplantae; phylum Streptophyta; class Magnoliopsida; order Fabales; family Fabaceae; genus Arachis; species Arachis hypogaea. Next base: position 147,425,438 of record NC_092051.1, on the reverse strand, counting down.
CAGATAACTTAAGAAGGTTTTACTCCTAAGTCGTTTACTTTGTAACAATACCTCAATACCTTTGTTATGACGATAAGATTTGCTTGATTACCAATTCTTATACTTGCAAATATTTTTGTTATCTTGTGTTTACTTTCTTTGGGCAACCACCTTGCAAACGAGGATACACGGCCCCGGGACTGATCACCCCGGGAGCCCCCTAGGCCAAGGACATAACAAACGGCCATAACAAATAAACGTAATGGTAAAAGCAAGTAAATCGGCAAACATTGAAACGAGACCAACATAGTAAGCAAACGTAGCCAACCCACTAACGGGCGCAAAAAGTTTCGATACGAACATAGTTCTACAAAAAGTAAAAGTTACAACAAATCACTTTTTCGGCATGTCGACAACCTTCCCGTCCTTGATGGTCTTGAAGACGCCAATAGCCGATATACCGAAATCGGGAGCAATAGTCTTCACTTGAGCCTTGAGAGCCTCTTCGGTCATGAAAATCGCATTCTTACCCTGCTCCTTAATTTCCTTGTGTTTCTTCTTGAACACATCGGCCTCGTCCCGAGCAGTCTTAGCAGCCGCAACTGCCTCATCCCGGTCTTTCTCCAATGCGGCCACCCGATTCTGTGTGGCGCTCAACTGGCTCTTCAGAGTCATCTCCTGCTCCGTCAGACGGGACACAGACGCATCGGTAGTTTTTAACTTCTCTTCAGCCGACGCAGTCTTCTTCTCGGCAGCCTCAAGCTTATTCCCTGCCTCGGCCAGCTGCTCATGAAGCGTTTCAACTTGAGCTTTAAGCTTGTTGTTGGCTGCGGTCGCGGTCTCAAGCTTCCGACGAAGCGAGGCCATACCCGAAAGCTCGAACTCAGCCTTCCGGGCTATGGCCGCGCCGCGAAGGAGGGTGCGGTACATCCATCGTGCCTGCCCGGAGAGGTCGGTACCATGGAAATGTTCCTCCGTGCCAGGAAGCAACTGAGCATCTATGAACGACCCGGCATCAAAGTTCCTTTCCATGACGGTAAGGACCCCCTCGGGACTAGACTGCGACCTTTGTCTCTTGGGAGTGGGGATGACGGACAACTCCTCGTCCTCCTCTCGACGAGCGGAAGACGAGTGCCCAGGGATGGCCACTTCCTGAAAAATAGGGGACGCGGGTGTCGGAGTGGCAACATTTGCGGTCATGGTGACGTCAGGAGGCGTGGGTGCCATCTGAGCCACCTCGCCCTGGGGAACCGCCACCGACTGCCCCCCGGCCTCTTCGCCATCATCCTCCTGGAGGAAGGTATGGAAAAAATTCTCCATGCCGGTCACTTCGGCAGACATCCCCACTGCAAACAAGAAATGAACAAGTTAGCAATCAGCACAGCGAGGCAAAAACAAACAATCATGCAAACGACAACACGACAAAGACAACTCACGAATATAATCCCGGGCGACCTCCCGGCTACCCATAAGGAGATGGGGATTCACATTATTTCTCCCAAAAACGGCCCACAGTATGTCGGCTACCTTCCAGTCCACGGCCGACATTCCTTTATAAGTAACCTTGATAAAAGGGTTGGACCCCGCCCCGAAGCTCCAATACGTCGGGATGAGGCACTCTCCTTCCAACGACAACCAAAAGGGGTGACGACCCTTAACCGACCGAACTTTAAAATACTTGTCCTTGAACCCATGATAAGAGTCCTCAAACAAGCCGAATATCCCCCGCCCCTGGGCAGATCGGAAAGACATAAAACCCTTCCTCGCCTTCCCCTCCTTGGAAGGGTTCGTAAGATTAAAGAAGTAAAGAAACATGTCGACAGAGATCGGCAGCTCCAAGTACTCGCACACCATCTCGAAGCAGCGGATTGAAGCCCAACTGTTCGGATGCAGCTGAGATGGCGCCACTGAGATCCGGTTAAGAAGGCTCATCTGAAAGGGAGAGAAAGGGATGCGAACCCCTACTTGGGTGAACATGGCCTTGTAAAACCAGATCCAGTCGGCAACCCGGGGGGCGTTGAAGTTAAGCTCATACAACCGCTCGTGAGGAGCAGGGACATAAACGTCATAATTGGCCTCTTCATCGGTACCCCCACACAGGTACTCGGCCTGACGGAATTCCGTGAGCTCCTCCTCACCCATCTGGTTGGGGGAGTCCCTGAGGTCGGAAACCACCCAGGCATACAGGTCGTAACTCGCAGCGGAAGTGGAAGCCCGGTCGACGACACGAGGCATACCTACAGTGGGGCACCGCTTGGTTAGTCCATGAGGTCGGAAACCCGGAAAAATCCAAAAACCCACACATCACCTATCCTACAACCCAAACTAAGCGTAGCTAAAGGCGAGACCAAATAAGACGAGGTCCAGAATGGTAACCCCCTTGACACACCATATTCGATAGAAAGAAAAGACATCTATCCACAAAAATGAAACAACAAGCAACAGACACCTATAACGAACGTGCAAAAAACCATTGAGGTAGAATGGAAAATGATGATTACCTGGATTACTGGGAAAATTCGGAAAGGACGAGACGCGCAAGAATGCTGAAATGAGCTTCTGGATGATAGGGAATGCAGGAAAAAGGAGAAGCAAAAATGATTAGGAGGAACAAGAATGGGAAGAGGAAAATGCGAAACTGTCTAAAACTGCCTTAGAGAGAGCGCGAAAGGCCTGGGGGCAAAATGGTCTTTGCATGCGGGGTTTTTCAATCCATTATGAGCATTCAATGCCCTGTGCGAGAAACGAGGCGACGAATGAGCGCCCCGAATAACGAACGGGCACGCACGCGAATGGCGCGTCTCCCACACGAACAACCGACCTAGCGACTATGAATGAAGAGACAACCCGCCACCAACAGCCCATGCGGCTGATTGCCGGCGCGTTGGGGGCACTGTTACGGACTGGCCCAAACCATTTACGGGTCGACCCGACCCATTGAGAATCCGACCCGAACGGTCGGGTTCTTAGCACTCGCCACGATACCCGGACACGCGTCCTCGCCACCCTCCATTACAGCTGTAAGGAAGCTTCGAGGAAAGTGGGCCCGTCCTTACAGGGCCCACCTCTGACACGGTATAAATGGGAAAGGACCTGCCCTTCCCCCAAGGTACGTCACATACTACCTACCCATACTCACCTGTACACTCACTGACTAGAGCGTCGGAGTGTCTTTGCAGGTGACGCCCCCTCCTCCTCCTCCACACGTCGAGACCTCGGCGGCCCGGCTCACCAACGCTCACACGACCGCATCGATCAAAGGCGTCTCCACCTCATCCTCATCCGAACCGTCCGGTAACCGACAAGCCGGACACTTTCTTTTAACAAAAATATATAATTATATATTAAATGGTTTAACCAGTAATTCACTTCTTCAACAAGTATAATAACCCGTGTCTTACACGTGATAAAATTGAAATTATAATTTTAAATTATTCTATTAAAATTAATTTGAATTGTAATAATTTAATTAATAAATAAATAATATGATATGCATTATTGGTTGTATTTTTTTAAATATAGTATTAAATGTATTAACTCGAATATAACAATTAAGTGTATAAAAATTATGTTTGAATTATCCCATTTAAAATATTTAAATTATAATTTCAATTATAAATTATAATTATGATTTAAAAAAATTTCTTTGATATAATATTACATTTTTTTCTCCACTTTACTATTAATATATTAATATTGCAACTCTAAGTTACATTATTTTACTAAATCTTGACTGAAAAAGAAAATAGTTACGTGTTTCTATCATTTAATTTATTTAATACACCATATGTTAACACTAATGATATTTTTTTAAAAAATATATTGATAAAAATAGATATAATATAATTATAAATATAACATAAATAAATAAAATATATAAATAAATGTGAAACCAATATGTTTACCAATGTCTTTGTTAAATTTTATAAATTAGAGAATAAATGATGTATTCGGTTGCTTGGTGATTACATAGATAATCAAATAATTGAATTATAAATTGACCATAAATATTCATATTAAAATTTTACATACTGCAAATCATAAAGATCAATCACAATGTACTAGTCACTTCTCTCTATTTTTGACCATGATATAAGTTTTTCTTTTCTAGTCAAGAATCCAATAACATCTAATTGAACAAAAAATTTGAATTAAAAGTACCAAATTAAGGACAAATGAGTAAATAATATAAGAAATTATAACTTCGTACGTGTATAAAATAAAGAGAATTTACTGATTTATTTTATGTTAAATGATAAAACTAACAATAGTATATTAATAAAAGGATATACCTTTAAAAAAAAGTCACAATACAATTTTAAATATTTTCATAAATAAACTGTTAAAATTTTTGTTATTGATAAAATGATGCTATTATACAATATTTTGGCAAAATTTAAAATCAAAAGAAAAATAATTTTGTGTGTGTTAATATAAATTAATTACGTACCAAATAAATAGAATCGTTCATATGTTTGTTTCAATATATTAGCATGGGCAAGCAAATTAAAATGATTATCCAAAATCTTACGATCATCGACTGTATGTACTATACGTGACTCCATCTTAAAAGATATTTTGCACCTGTATACAGTCAGAAGATATATTTCGCTTGATTTCTCAATCTCAAAATTTGAGAAGACATAGACCTTCCTTTCTACCAATTCATTCTCAAATATTTTTGTCAAATAATTCTTGATTGAACAATGAATTTTATCGTATTGCAAAATAAATTAAATATAAAAGTTATTAGCATTTACAAAACTATTAAAAAAAAGTTGTCTTTGACTTGTGGAATGGTATACTTATAAAATTAACTTAAAATATGAATTACAAATAGTTATAAGAATTTAATTTGGATGCACTGACAGTGTAAAGTAGTTTTACACGTGCATCCAATTACGTAATGACACATCAATAAAAATAAATACCTTTCACATTAACTGCGTGAATAGTCATCCAAAAGAACGAATGTGATTGTACGACTGTGTAAAACGCTTTACACTATCAGTGCATCAAAATTAAACTCTATTTATAAATTGAACTTAGCATTACTTGAAAAAATTTAGTAAATAAATCAACTAATCTTATCATCTATTAGAACTATTTCTATATAAACCGTCTTACTCTTGTCAAACTTGAATGAGACTTTCTATAACCTTATAATTCTTGTCTTTATTTTTCATACTTTCTCTTCGTATAATCTACTATATAGGTGATACTATTGATAAGATTGTAGTCAATAGTCATTAGATATGGAAAAAAAATAGAATAAAGACTATGTGAAAATTATAAATTTTTTAAATGATAAACATGAAAAAAAATTTACTATTGCTTATTATATATACTAATAATATGTCAATAATTTTAAAAATTTACTAATAATACTAATAGTTTAAAGATAATTTTACTATAGTTATAATAAATTTAGCTTTTACTCAAAATAAATAAAATAAATAATATATTTAAAATCTAAAAAAAAGATTAACAGTAATTATGTTTAGAATGTTCTCATGTTTTTTTTATTTTTTTGTTTGTAATTCTTTCACTGCAATGTTAGATCAAGAAAATTCTAAATTTGAAATATAATAATAAAAAAACAATAAACTAAAAAGATATATATATATATATATATATATATATATATATATATATATATATATAGACAATACACAAAGATATGTTATCGTAATAAAATATCACACTATGAATAATTATATTTGTCAAGTAAATTTATTTATACTCTATATCTATTATATTATTTTATGTAAAATTAAAATCTACTCTTATAATTTAATATTTTACATATTGTTACTTCTGACATTGTTCAAAATTAAATTGGGATTATGTCTAAAGCCTTAACACAGTAAACGGAATATAGTTAATATCTAATATTTTAATAACTAAAAACCTGAATAAGTTAATAAATAATAATAATTAATACCTAAAATATCATATATATATATATATATATATATATATATATATATATATATGAATGATATTGTCTAAAATTAAATTGAAATTATGTTCAAAATCTTAATACTGTAATTGAGGTATAATTAATACATAAAATTTTAATAAGTAAATACCTAAAATATTAAAAAAGAATTTAAAAAAAAATGTGAGAAATAAAAATAAAAAATTAATAAATAATATTAGTGTTTAAATAAAAAAATTGATAAACAATAATAATTATAAATAAAAATAGTATTTTTATTTTAGAAAAAAATACATGAAAAATTGTTTAATAATCCTTGCCATGTACATGATAATAAATTGTTCAATAATTCGTACAATGCAGGTGATAAGGTTGAAATTATAATTTTAAATTAATTTATTAAAATTAATTTAAATTGTAATAATTTGATTAATAAAAAAGTATCATGTTATGCGTTTATTTTTTCTTAATCTAGTGTTATGTATATTAACTCTAATATAGTTATTAATTGTTTTTGTTAACTTACTTTTTTTTCTAAATGTATGATTTAAAATAAATATTATAAATATTAATAATTAAACAAATTATTATATTATAATTATTTACGTTTTATTCTCAAAATTGAAAACATACTATTTTTTATTTAATGATTTTTTTATTTATACTACTAGTATATATTAATCGATTAGTCAATAATTTTTTATTCGTAGGATATCTTTATTTATTTTGTTTAAATAATTTTAAATCTTTCCTTATTTAAATATACATATATATTAAGTCACATATATTAATTATGTTTTTATTTTTTATTATAAATATTTTTTTAACCTTCAATAATTCAATAATTTTTTTATTCCATTAATACCATAATACGCGTAATAATATTCATAAATCATACTAATTTTCATATTTATTTATATGTATATATATCAATTGTTTAGTTAATAATTTTTTTATTTTTAGAATATATTTATTTTGTTAAATAATTCTAAATACTTCTTTATGTAGTTTATATATATATATATATATATATATATATATATATATATATATATATATATATATTAATTGTATGTAAATATATTTAAATCACATATATTAATTATTTTTTGATCATGATTAATTTTTTTTGAGCCTACAATCATTTAATTATTTTTTTATTCTTTATTATTAATGTCATTGTATATGTAATTTTCATAAATTATAATAATTTTTTTTATTTATCTATACATATATATTAATTGTACATATAAAAATTTAAGTCACATATTAATTTTTTTTGTTGTGATATATATATATATATATATATATATATATATATATATGATTATTTTTTATTTTACAATCGAATAATAATTTTTTATATTTTATATCCATGCATATTATTCAATCTTTTTTCATATGCATGATTAACAATTTTTTTTAAATGGTGATATTTTAATTTTTTTTCACGTATTTTTTTATATATTAGAAAGAAAGTAAAATCACGTATTGTGACTTTTTTTTTTTCACGCCTTAATCTTAATTAATCAATCTTGTGTCCACGCAATATAATTAAACTTTTAATCATTTTAATTTATTGATGAATTACATTTCTTTTAATAATTGCATCACTAATCTGAAATACAAAAAAAAGGTGATACATATATCCAAAAGAGAAAACAAACTTAAAAATAAAAAAAATTCATATTAAAAAGTTTAAAAATAACATATCCAAAAAGAATAGTCATAATATATAAATTGAGACAACAATTTAAATTTTTCTAAAACTACTTTAATCAATTATCAATATTAGAACTAAATTATTTAAATAATATTTAATCTATTCTAATCCTTAGATACGTATAGATTAGAATCATTCTCGTAACAACCAGCCGAAATAACATCATAAGATCGAACACTTAGAATCCGTACAAATTTAGACTATTTTCTTGTTAAAATTGTCAAATTAAATTGACTTTTATTCTTCTTAATGGCATTACATTAATGCACCAAAAGGCCGGTAGTTTCTGAAAAAAATCACAATATATTATAAAATTATTTTTAATACAAAAAGCTTGAGAGACGAAAATTTAAATATAGTACCAATCTTTGAATTGTATCTTCAAGGTTGGCACGAATTTTTCAAAACTGAACCTAAATTGAGAAAATTCAATCTCATTATATGCTCCACTTCCAATATTTTCGGACAAACGTAGAAAATGTGGAGGGGATGTGACTTGAACTTGACCTACAAAACTCCTTAGAAACAATTGACCAATCAAAGAAGAATAACATATTAGAAAAAAAGAATGCTTTGATTCTTAGATTTAGACTCACTAAGCACAAAGAAACACTATATATATAGCCTTTAATAGTACAAAAATAATTATAGAAATTAATTATTACAATATCAATTTACCACTACGAACGCTAGTATCATATTTATAACAATTAAAATTATAAATTTATGTTTAATTTTTTATATAATTATAATTAAGATATTTTTTTAAAATTAGTATAATTATGCATTATTCATTAAATGCTAATTGTAATATATAATTCTAATAAAGATAATTTTTAAAATAAATTTATTAGAGAGAATAGTACTTTTATTTTGAAAAGAAAATAAATTGATGAGGAATTAACACTTTACTTTTATTAGTTCGAAAAAAATCCAATTTTAGTACATTAAGTAGAAGTAGATTATTTTATATAATTATAATAAAGATATTTTTCTAAATTAGTATAATCATGCATTATTCATTAAATGCTAATTGTAATATAATCATAATAAAGATATTTTTCTAAAAATAATTTTAGAAGAGAGAGTAGTACTTTCATTACATGAGAATAGTACTTTCTAAAAATAAAGATATTTTCGTAAATTAATATAATTATGCATTATTACTTAAATGCTAATTATAGTATAATTATAATAAAGATACTTTTATAAAATAAATTTAGAAGAGAAAATAATGCATTCATTTTGGTGGGAAAATGGATTTATGAGGAATCGACACCTCACTTTCATTAGTTATGGGAAAATCCAATTTTAATATATTAAGTAGATAAAATTTTAATAATAATACACGAGTAATTGAAATAGTTTATATACGAATTTTTCAAGTTATTACTATTATTATTATTATTATTATTATTATTATTATTATTATTATTATTATTATTATTATTGAAATTACCCGATTAATAATGAAAAAAGTAAATTATTATTGTAATTATTATTATTGAAATTACCCGATTAATAATTATTATTATTATTGTAAGTATTATTGTAGTTATTTCGATCTTTTATTATTATTGTAATTATTTTTTAATAATAAATAAGAATTAGAATTATATCAATATTTTTAAAATTAATATAATTAAAATAACTAAAAATATTTAAAATCAATGTGCATTATTAATATCATAAGATTTGATCATTTTATGATTAGAATTAAATAATTTTATCATGATTATCATGACTGGTGCCATTATCGTATCTTTATTATTATTATTATTATTATTATTATTATTATTATTATTATTATTATTATTATTATTATTATTATTATTAACAGAGTCATTTATTGTTTAAGTTATTTTATCAAAAGAAATTAGGCCCAGTTTAGGTAAATAACTTAAATAAGTTCTTTTGGAAAAAGAGTTTAAAGCATAATAACTTTTATTAATAGCAGCTTATAAATAAGTTATTTTGTATTTGGATTTTTAGTTGTAAAAGTACTTATTTTAAAGTTGTAGCGTTTAGATAAATAACTCAAAAAATATTTTTTTTAAAGAAGAGAATGAATATTAAAATAACAATGATAACAAATACTTTCCAATATTGAATGTTGATTTTACCTAACCTAATCACTAATATTGTATGATATGGTAGGTGAAAATAAAAAATAACTATAAAATGTGTGTCAATGTATATTATGTTGCTGTTTTTTATTTTACTCCTGTTAGAACTCCCTTCATTGAGGTCAATGAAAATAATAGCAAGCTATAAAATCACTTCTGAAACAAAAAAATAAAACTGAAATTTCATACCACAGTTAAATACAAATTTAATAATAAAAAATAGAGTGATAAAATGATAAAAAAATACTTAGAAGGAATATATGCAGTCAGATGTAATATTGTCTGAAAATAAAAATGGTGGTAGAGGATCAATACTTCCATAAGATGAATCATTACGTGAAAATGGTGAGGTTTGGAACATTGCGTGAGAATGATGGTGGAATGATCATAGAAAGTCAGTGCTTTTAGCAGACTTTGAGTGAAAATGGTAGAATGACTTATCGAGAAGTAGAGAAGTCACATATTTCTACTTTTTTGAAAAGTTATAAATTAACTTTTTCGGAAGTTAGAAGCTTTTTTTAAAATGGTGCCAAACACGTAAATTGTGACTTTTCATAATCCAAAAATAAAAAAGTAGCTTCTGCTACTTCTCAAACGAGATCTTAATTAAGTTGGTTATCCAAACTAGCCTAAGTAAATTAGAAAATTAGTAATCTTATCATATGGACAAAACTAACCCTGTACAAATCCTCCCTGTTATTATATAATATAAGCTGAAACCCTAATTTCCCTACCCGATCATCACTTTTTCATAATCAGTTCCAACGCGGTTTTCGTCTTCTCTCTGGCATCAATCGTCGTTCGCATCATTCGTCGTTCTCTCTCGCATCAATGGCGAGTTGTCCCCATTGCAGAAAATACGGGAGAAGATGCTACAATGATCGTAGGTTCAAGCGGCATTTGTTCGCCTAATTCTCGCCGTGCGAATGAGCAATACCTGTTGCTCACCGAGATTTTTAATGCCGAGTGCATTCTAAAGTTCCTGAACGGAGACGCTGTCTGCCACAGTCGAAGAAGATATAAAAAGACGAAGAAAGCACTCTTATGGAATGCACTCTTATAGAAATCAGGGTTTTTGGAACCCTAACTTTCTTTTTCCTTTTTTCTTTTTCTTAGATCTGATTCATTGTAATTGGATTTTAGAAATTAGGGTTCTTTTTAAAATATAAAATCAATAATTATTAATCACAGTTGTTTAAAGTTTGTTAGTTAGGAGTTATTTATTTATACTTTTCAAAAAAAAATGAATCACTTTATTGTGTGACATGCAACAAGAAAGAAAGGTGATTATAAGATTGTTTAAAAAAGGATAAAGTATATTTTTTGTCCCTAAAGTTTGACAAAAGTTTCAAAAATATCCCTAAGTTTTATTTTGTTTCAATTTTGTCCTAAAAATTTTCGATTTGCATCAAATATACCCTTAGCGGCTAATTTTTCAAAAAATTTAAGACCAATTCAACAACAATTTCATAAGAACAACCCTCAACACAAGCAAATCAAGCATCATTTTCATACATTATTATTAGATTGGTCTTAATTTTTTTGAAAATTTAGCCGTCGGGGGTATATTTGATGCAAATCGAAAACTTCTGAGACAAAATTAAAACAAAACAAAACTTAAGGGTATTTTTGAAACTTTTGCCAAACTTTAAGAACAAAAAGTATACTTTACCCAAACAAAATATATTCTATTATTCTTTTAGCAACTTTTGTGAAAGGAGTTTCTTTTCTAATTGAAAACAACTTGGTTACTTCGCTTTGAAGTTTGAAGAAAGCAATTTGAGGCCAGTTTTGCTACAACTTTCAATTTTCCAATGGCCCAAATATTAGGATTTAGCATAGAGAGAACATCGCAAGTATTTTGTATTTTTGTTTATACTAGATACTTTTTTTTCTTTCTAAATTTAAGTTATAAGCACTCACCACCATATGTGGCTCGTAATGGAGTGTCATTTATTCTATATTTTAACAATTTAATTTTCTGTCTTTGTAAAAGAGTTTTGTATAGATAATCATTTATGTTTTGTCATACTAACAGAAATAACTAATTATTTACTGTATAAATAACAGAACCATACACTTTAAAACTGATAATCCTATATGTCTTGGATTAATTTTATGTGCTTAATTAGAACGCATTTTGGCAAACTATATTAGGGAATTAACCATTTTTCAATCTGATACATATTTGCAACCTGTTCTTGCCACAACTATCATCCAAAAATCTAGATAATAGAAAGGAGCAACCCAATTGTTTATAAAGTAAAATACTATAGCTCAATAAATAATGCACAAGAACAAGAATAAATTCAAAATGAATATTTTAATATTATACAACAATTGTACCAAATACATTGCTCTAAAAATAATTCTACAAAGGGATGTCAATTCCCTAGCAAATTGCCAAGGGAAGAGAACCTATCTGCCTAATTTGCCTATGGAATAAAAATATACACATTATATTATGGCATATGCATTCATGATCTTGTGCCCTATATCAATCATATTGGAGATTCCAATTGGCCAAAGCAATTAGGTCCTTCCTTCATCCCTTGTAACTTCTTTTTCTTACAATGATCCAACCCTATAAATGCATCATTTATAATTCTTGCATCTATTTGCATCATTACAATAATCTACTAATATGCCCCATTTTGTATTTACAAAGAGGGATCAGGAAATTAATAGTAATGGCTAGCATAAAAGATATGATAATGTAAACACTAATAATAGATTAATCTTCATTAGTGCATTATCTTATGAATTATGCACTAAAACCCCTCTCAAGAGAACTCCATGGATTGGAAGGGATGCTAACACATGCTTGTGCTGTGGCCTCATCCATTTGATCTTTATGGATCCCAGCATTGCAGATGTTTGCAAAGGTTCTCATATGTTTCATTCCATATTGAGATAAGGATCCACAATGTGTCTCAAAAGTCCTTACCTGCATTAAACAATGATTAATTTGGTTATTCTCTCATAAACCAAAGTGAACTTCAAGATGTAAATTAAGATCAGATCATAAGAATGTCAATTACCAACGAAAGATCATATTCCTGACAAAATTATCCATAGAAGAATAAAAATTCAAACCATTAAAGATATGAAAAATCCTTAGATGGGTATTTTTGGTATTTCACTTGAAAATTTTATCATTACAACAAGGACCAACCACAAAGAAATTATTCTAATTCCATTATACCATATAATTTTTCCAAACAAGAATGTAATTAATTTATGATATCAGCATAAGAGAAGAAACTGAATCATGGGAAAAGGTACCATGTTTTTGAGGCAATCCCAGTCATCAACAAGAGGCTTCCCTGCAGGTCTAACTGCACTTAGCAATTCAGGACCCTTTTCAGTGCCAAATAAGAGATTTCCAATGAGTTTCACACTGTTGTCTATGTGCATTCTGTGAGACATCACTTCCACAACTTGTTTCTGTGCCGTGATCTTACTCGAAGAACCCTCGGGCGCTTTGCGGAACTGCCAAAAACAGTTGAGAATGAAGATGAAGTAATGAACAAGCAACCAATAAGAGTTGTGATATTTGTAGTGACTCCTTCTCAAACACTTAGCCAACTCACTTACCTCTGCTATTAGATCAGTTGTGGGATCCATATGCAGATCTCACATCTTATCCAATGGTAGAAGCTAGTGAATCGGCTTAGTATCCAAGAAAAGAGTGAGTACATATAAGATTTTTGAAAAAATAAACTGTTGTGAACACAAGATTACCTTCTCCCAGAAATGAATGAGGTCCGCATCGCGTTGGTTCACTGCTTTTGAAGGTGTCCTCAAGGAATTTTCATCCACAAAAGTGTAATTATCATTGGCAGGATTTGTTCCCAAATATTGGAAAAGAAGGTTCTCGCTGATCCCTACGTCACCATATTGCATCACATGAGAGCCATAGTATGCGTTTCCATTCAAAGTCCTATCTTTGACCTGTGATGAAAAACAAAAATGCATGTCAAAAAAACTTCTAGCATTGTTTTAATGAATTCTATCAAGGTATTGAATCACATTCTTTGATTACAATAGGCACAGTTTTCTTACCAATTTATATTGTTGGTGTAAAGTTTCTGTCCTCAAATTGTGGGTGTCACTGCCATGATTAGATAAAAACTAGAATTAGTCTATGCAAGAACTAAACAAAATTACTTATAAAACAATGAAATCTCTTCTGATCCATAAAATTCTAACAGTAATATAACAGGTGAAAACTGTATACATTACCCTTGACTCATTTATGACCTCCTCCCTCTCTTTCAAAATCAATGTATCTAGACACAAATTGTGTCAAGATATAGATACACTGATATCTCCAGATATAGATGCATTGATTTTTCAACATACCAAATTAGTTGATGAGATTTTTATTTTGAAACAAAACAACTAATTATGTATATTTGTGAGGAAAATACCTGTCTTCCATCCAAGAAATACTGTAGAGGTCACCCAAGCAGGTTGAGTATTCTGGGGGAGGACTAGGATCCTCCCCAGGGCAATATGTTCCCCAACTGCTCTCGACCGCGTTTGAAGCCGTTGTCGCGTAAATATTTATGTCTTCAGGAAGAAGGCCTTCAAAGATACTCCCAGATTCACATGCCTCTAGATAAAACACCTGCACCAAAAGAATTGTTAGCTTAATGTTGCTACAAAAATTAATGAACTCAATCAATAATTATTTGTATAACTTACAAGGCTTTTGTATCCTCCAGAAGCATGCTTCTTCTTCAAGACTTCATTAAGATCATTTGCATACAAGTAAGGACCAACAGGCATACCTGAAATTCCCACGGCGAAAAACCAGAGCAAGTAAGTAACAGAAAATAGCATATATCTATATATGAAGGAAAATGGTTTGTGTTGTAAATGATTTTTCAAAAGAGTAACCTGAATTAAGCACTCCGATGCGAGGACTACCCTTTTAAGTTCAAAAATATTCGCAACAAAAAACTCGAATTCGCGAACATTTCAATTTTAAAACCATCATCATCTATGATCTATATGTTAGCAACTTCTTTCATTTTCTATTGTGCTGACTGCTGAAAGAAAGCAACTTTTGCCACAGAACACAAATTTTCCCCATTGAACCATCCATATTCGGTTTCTATTACCAGAAATTCGACTAATTCGACCTGACACAACTAAGATCCCATGAATTGGTAAGGATTTTTTTTCCATTTCCGGGGCTTAAAGCTGAAACTTCTAGCAACCAAGGTACCTACCACCTACCATCTTGACGAATCTCACATTGATTTTAGGGATTTCATTGTATTGAGACATAATCAAGCAAGAAATAAACAACAACCAGCAAGAAAAAGAAACACACTACCCTAACAAACAAAGTATGCATATAAACAAACTAGAAAATCCATGAATTTCATTGGAGAAAGTTTAAATGAAAGATTTAAGAGATACTAACCAAGAATCCCTGGACCTCCATGGTCACTGTAAAACACAAATATGTGATCATTGGGGCCACTATCTACAACTTTGCCACTGCCACCAGTGAGAGCTGATTTGTTTCCAAGAAGAGCAGCAAAGAAGTTGTTGACATTAACATCTTTGCCGGTGTAATCCTGCAAAACCAGAACTTCATCTTAGCAATTTAGGGTTCTATCTAACTTCATTTCATTTTAGAACATTAACATATGTATCATTAGTCAGGTTTATTTTCTAATTTCATTTATAATTCATATATTTGTTTTTATTTTAGAGAGTTGATAAGCATAGTGGAATTTTGTGAAGATATGATTGAAAAAAAATAAAAAATAAAAACTCAGTTGAAGTCGATTTTACGTGAAGTTGTATTTGAGAGTCGTTAGATAAAAATTTAGTCAAATCAATCAAATTATTTAATAGTTCTTAAATATCAACTTTGCACCTGAGTTTTCACCTATACAATCTTAGTCCTTCTTCCTTCATGTTTATTTTATATTTAAATATGTTTTATTTTAAGATGTATTAAATTTAATCATGATAAAAAGAATAAAATAATAAAAATTAAATTAAAAAAAAAGAGCTAGTAAAACATGTTTACCTTAGGAACACCTTTATAAACATCTCCCCCATCTGGTTTGTTAATTATGACTCCAGGCCTTGGGTTTTCTTCACTATAAGCTATGTCATCATACATAAACACAATTATGTTTTCTTCTTTTACCCCTCCACTCCTCAATAGTTGATATGCGTGACAAATATCAGCCTAAAAAAATAACAATCACAAAGTTTCATAATTAAAACCAAATATCCAAGTAACATCTAACATGTTATGGAAACAGAGCAATTATTTATATATAGTCCAAGAAACAGGGGAGGGTATGACTATAATAAAGCATATATAAAGTATTATTATTTAGAAAGGATCTTAAAAGCTTAATTATTGCACTATTAGTGGGATATAGTTTTAAAAGTCAGTATGAATTATGATCTGATAAATATATTGCTAAAATCAAATTATAAAGATAATCAAAAAGTATTTGAAAGTAACGTAAAGTGTTTAATGTGTACGGATCTATTATCATGAAATAATTCATTTAGATTTATCAACTTTTTTATAATAAGATATATAAATATTGTATAAATAGTGATATAGACACTTGACACAATATATTTATATTTTGTATATACACGTGCATGTGTGTAAAATGATTATTCATTTATTTAAGGTATAAATTCATATGCAGTTGTCATGTGAAGTTATTAATTAAGAATCGTTAGATATATTTCACTAAATTATTATTTTAACAATTTTTAACTATCAATTTTATGAGAAGAGAATTACATATATGAGTATTCTTTAATTATATGTAATGAAAGTTAAAATCAAATAACAAATATCATATAAGTAAAAGTAACATAAAGAGAGTTAGAAGCAAATATAAATTCAACAAGTTATGATGAAAATGAAAACAGAGGAAGAGATGTTGGAGTTTCTCAAACTCTAGTATCCTAACTTTACCTACCTATCTATGAAATATTGCAAATTTTAAGAAAAACAGAGGAGGGTATGAATGCAATTTTTTGAAGGAAAGGGTATGATTATAATAAGACATATAAAGTTATTATTTAAAACAGATCATAAGAACACAAAACCTATGTAACAATTTTGAAAGATTATCAGTAAAATAAATAGAATTTTTTTTTATCTTCTAGTTACTATGATATACCTCATCTATGTTGCTAAAGATTTCTTTTAAGAAATTATAATTTTAAAAGTATGATAAAGGTGTTCAATAAATATGGATCTATTACTATAAAATATCTTATATAAATACCAATATTTTAACTTTAGTAGACACATATTTACAACAACCTACACATACAATAACTATCCAGCAGTATATATAAAGGATATAAGGTTTAGGATGTAATTACAAAAATAATAA
The DNA here is from genome assembly GCF_003086295.3 of Arachis hypogaea. Taxonomy (NCBI): domain Eukaryota; kingdom Viridiplantae; phylum Streptophyta; class Magnoliopsida; order Fabales; family Fabaceae; genus Arachis; species Arachis hypogaea. The sequence continues at coordinate 147,408,266 of NC_092051.1, read as the reverse complement.
TATTGCTTATAATATTGGAAATAAAAGAAAAAAGAAAACATCCAAAAATTTCTTGTAGTACCCACCCAAGTACTACAATAGACACATAAGAATCCAATATTATGAAATTTCCCTCATCTAGATACCAATATTTACACCTCAGCCCAATCACATCATATTTTTGGACGTTAGTAACTTAGTAATATACACTATACAAAATTAATAATTATGGAACAAGATAAACTCTCATAAAAATTATTTTCTTCATGCAAGGTTTACAAGTTCCTTGAAACCATTATTAGATTTAAACATAAAGTCTACAAATAAACATTAGAATAACATGTTATGGAACCTGATCAAATAATATCACATAAACATAGATATATGAAGAGAATAATAATAATAATAATGATAATTTAAACTTATTTATTTAATTACCTGATGCCTATAGTTCCAATAACCATTGGAACCAGCAAGAAGAACAGCCCACTTTGTCCCTTCATTCTCTGGCTCATGGAAGAATCTGGAGATGGCCTCAGAGGGCAGCCGGAGAGTACCTCCGACTATGTCGCGGCGGCCGGAGGCGGACGCAACGAAAGTAGTGAAGGCAAAGAAGAGAAGGGTGATCCTTAGAAGGGACTCCATGAAGAAGAGAAAGTGTTAAGAGTGTGTAGCAAGTGATGAAGGATTTGGTTGCAAGCAAGGGATTAAATAATAGTGTGGGTGAAGGAGTAGCGTATGGGACTTGGTGTTGCTATGGTAACTAAATATTATTATTAATATTAAATGGTAACTAACATCCAGATCGATATCAAGATTTTATTACTAAAAATTCAACTAATCAAATTTAGAAAAAGAATATATATATATATATGTGATTATATGTTTAGTAGTACAAGATTTTTTTTAATTATTCTAGAACTCAAATGTAAAAATAATTTTGTATTACTGAAAATTGACTTATTTTTAAAAGTCCTTTGCTTTAACAAATCTTAAGATTTAGAATATTTTATTTTGTATGCATATTATAAATCTGACCTCAGATTTATGGTTTTTTATTATTATTATTTTAAAAATTCTATAAATCAGTGGGTGAAATTTGTATTTTAATATAGAAAAAAATTAAACATGCAAATCAGATCTTTAATTTGGGTTTTTCTATTTTTTTGTTTTTTTTTTACTTAAAATTGACTCTCAGTTTTTTACTTCATCTAAAATCGACTCTCAATTTTTTACTCTCATCCAATATCACCCAGAGTTTTCTATTTTTACTCAAATCAAAACTTCTAATTTATAGTTTTTAATTAAAAAATTGTTTTTTATATTCATAAAAAATACACTAATTCTCCATAACTATACATAACACATTCCTCTAATTCATTACTAAAAAAATTAACCTAGCATTTACCTTAAAGATTTAACTAGTTTAATTTAAAATATTATATTTTTTTTATCACTTAACCAAATGGGTATTCAGTGTTGGTAACTGATGACGTTATTTTTCTATTTGTATAATGTTACATAGTGGGAAACTTCGATGTGGGACCCATATTGTTTTGTGTGTGTGCCCATTACACAGGTAACAGGTGCAAATCCACCATTCAACATGCTGTGCTGTACAATGTGTGACAAGATTCTTAGGTGAAGATAAGAGATTCCTTCTGAGAGATTCATATCTACCCTCAATCTATCAACTAATACAACTGCCGTATCTGCCAATAAGGTTATTTTCATCAACCTAATATTTTACTGCAATATGCAAAAATATTGTATTCACATTTTAGTTAACTATTCATAATTTGCCAACTATTATAATTTTGTATGACACTAACATATTTATTAATTTACTCTTTTATTTATTAAATATAGAATTAATTGAGATGATATATCACTTATCATTTAATTAAAGGATAAAGTATTGAAAGTAATAAAAAAAAGAATTATATATAATGAAATATATTTAAAAAAAAAAGTTGTATATAAATTCTTTCCGTGTCTTTATTGTTGTTGTTGTAATAAGAGAAAATAGTTTAATTTTAATACGTAAAAAGATTTAATGCTAGTATTTTTTTTTATAGAGAATCCTTTAAAATAAAAATATAAAAGTGATTATTTTATACTCATACTTGGTAATAATATATTGTTGAATATTTTTGTAACATATTTTTTCTATAAAAACACATACAAATTAAGTAATAAATATGTTTAACTTCAATTCACCTACTCTAGTCTTATCAAACTTTTGTTTAGATAACTATTTACCACATAAGCATAAAAAAATAGTTATTTTTATAAATTTAATCATCCATAATTGAATTAGTATATATATATATATATATATATATATATATATATATATATATATATATATATATATATTATTTTTGTATGAGTATTTTTTTTTTTACCCAAATGGTATCTCCCAATCCGACAGGTTAAGAACTAATCCGTCGCGGATCTGAGCTCTATTTAAGGGTCTGTCGCTGACTAATGGGTTACTGTATGTACAAGGCGGGGTTCGAACTCCCGATACTTGCTAAAGCAGACGAGTGAGTTGACCACTTGACCAACTCAAATTGGTTTTTTTGTATGAGTATCTAATAAATAATTTATAAATCCTAAGTATAGCTGTCCAACTTGCCATCTATAGTGTGCTAGACGGTTGAATCTAATAGTATGATTTGATGGTGGGCCCAACATGTGGGCCGGGCTGAATGGGAATCAAATGTTGACGGCCCAATAGCATGTAGATATTTTCCTTTGCGTGGTGGAATCTAATTATAATCCATTGCTGGCCGACCAAAAGTAACATGGAATCTGTTGTGTTCATTGGATGGTTTATATGGTTGGGATTTATGCTTATGTAATGTTGAATTTATCTGCCACCTAAAAGGATAAGTATTGGTTCGTGAAATCTATCTATTTATGCTCCTTTTTAATTTTTAAATAATATGAAAATTCGCATCTTTAGTGTCACTAATTAATTAGCTGAAATTTGGAGAGTCAGCACCCCTTTCACTTTTCAGCAGGATTCTATTGACCGGACCATTTAAGTACTGCCTACAATAAATACTTATTTGGTAACTTTTTAATTTAAAGTTTAATTATGTTATGTGTTACAAAAATTATGTAATTAATTTGACTTGTTTTAATAGTTAATTTATTAGATTATTTAAATAAATATTAGAAATTTAAATTTTATTTTATATATATAATAATTTATTAATTAATAATAAATAAAACTTATAATTCGTAATAAATTAGTTATTTGTCTGATAAATTTTGTAGTAATAAATTGATAAATTTTGTAGTAATAAATAGATTAATATAAGTACATAAATTATTAAAAAAACTTATATTTTTATTTTTTTAACATAATATTTAGAGTATAAACTATCACTTGATCATTTTGATTTATACTTTTTTTTTCTATAAACCACTATAATTTACAGTAATTTCTACTTCGTCATTCTCTTTTCATAAATCTTATGTTTTAGATGTGTTACACATAAATTACAATATCTAAGATACATTATATGCAAAAAGTTAAAACATTATAATTCGTAGAAATTTATATAAAAAAAACACACATGTATAAATAAATTTTAATTGTTATAATTGTATAATTTTAAATCTCAATTGATTTAATAATATAATTTGTCCTAGTTAATTTATCACAATTTATATTGTAAGTTTCTTAAGTACTTAATGAAATTGGTCTCTGTGATCTAAGAAGAGCGAAGATCTATTACCCTACTTTAATAATATAACTTTACATAATTTAATAACTATAAAAATGTATGTTAATAATTAATACATCAAAACTAAATCTAGTATCCATCGCTAGGTGGTTAATTAATCTATTCTCTAATTATTTCAGTTTTCAATAAATTAAAAAACAAATATATAAATAGATTATGATTTATGACTTGAGTCTTAAGACACACACTATCTTCAAATGAAACGTACACTGCATCTAAAGGAAAACATTATTGAACTATATAATAAACAATGTAATTTTTCTAATGACGCAAGGTTGTTGATGATAGGTAAAGTATTTTTTATATATTATGGATATAAAATTTCTCGAAGGCACAAGTGAAATTTCCTTCGGACTAAAGACTTTTAAACACTAATATAACATATATTTTTTATCATTAAAATTTATTAAAATTAAAAATTTTAAAAAACTCTTTAAATTTAATTTTGCTTTAGTTTTATTTAAAAAATTTCATAAAGATAATTTTTAACACAAAAAAGTAGACACAAAATTCTGTCATTATTTTTTAGTTGTCAAACATTATAGTTAAATTAGTCATAAATTTTTTAAAAATTTAACTGTTAGAATACAATCAATAGAAATCGAAAATTTATTAAATAAAATTAAAATAAAATAAATTAAGAATATTTTTAAAATTTTGAAAAATATATACTTTATTTTATAAGAATATAAGAATTTTTTCTTATGTAACTGTTCATATCCTAACCCAATACTAGGATCCAGATCCAAATAAACAAAAAAAAGACCCAATCCAAAGATTGACCTTCGCTACCAATCAATTTCCTTATAAGAGATTGGATTGAATACAGACTCTACTCCAAGAAAGTCGGGATCGAATGATAGATGGCAGATAACATTTATTCAAATAAGTAAATGCCCTTAAAATCTCTCAACCTACTTTCAAAAGTCATATCTCAACTTTCATAAGATAAATGGATGGTACACCTTAAAAGGTGGAACTAATCTGACAGTGGTTATTGGTTCACCATTATAAATATATTGACATTCTTCAGGTATCTCTAAGTTCAAATATTCTCCAAAACTACTAAACCTTTTGTTGACTTAGGCATTGGAGTGTCTTTGCAGGTACCACCCCCTATTCCATCATACACACAAGTTGAAAGGTGGTTTCCAGACGAAAACCAAATTAGAGACCACCTCCTCCTGACATTTGGGCCAACCATATAAGCGCAGTTCATTAATCTCCAGTTACCCATCGTAACAGTAACATATATAATTTGGTGGGAAATTAAAAACATATCTTAAAAACCTATGTTTAACAATATATATAGTTGATTATTACTTACTTTGACTTTAACTTTTTCCTTTAAGAAATTACTCGCTAAAAATATATTTAAATAAAAATTAAAAGAGACATAAAATAATAAAATTGAACATATTTGTTGAAAATCTTTAAAAACAAAAATTAGTGTTCCTTTCTATATATTAATATATTATTATAATGTAGCCAACTTGCGTGTGGCTTTGTAAGTAACATTGCGTGCTTGAAATTATTTTAGTTGAAGCTACTAAGATAACAGAGAGAGTATATTGGTCAATGTGGCCTCCAACCTCATTGGCGAATGGCGACACAACAATAGATATTTTAGTTTTGATTAATAATATAATTTTGAATGGAATGTTATGGGTTCAATACAATTTATATGGTTTGTGTGGTGGGTATATGAATTATTGAATCTTGGATTTCAATATAATTGAATGGGTGCATTGCTTGCACACATCATCTAAAAGGTGATACCAATAATTGGAGCATATATTGATACCCCAAAAATAAATATTGGAGCATATTTAGTATTCTCTTTGTTTTTTTGCAACATTATTAGATAGATTTTCCTTTTTCCTCTTTCTCAAGTAAGGCTATATATACCATGTTGCCCAAAAAAGATAAGGCCATAGAAGTAACTGTTTTAACTGTTTTCTTAGGGGTTTTTTTTTCTTTTATTCTTTTTTTTCCACTATATTTAAAATTAAAAAGAAAAAACTTTTTTTTTTTACAATCGTTCTTCACATATAAAAAATCTGTCAGTCCCAAATCATCAATTTTTCGTATAAAATACATCTTAAAATATATTATATAAATTTAAAAAAAATAATTTTTATGTATTTATACACAAATACATAATAGTTAATTTGTGATTGATTTTTTATGTATATATAATATTTTTATTTTTCCTTTTCGAATATAGTTACTTTTGTTTTTACCCCTCTAAAAGTTTGAATTTAAAGTTTAAACTTTTTTTCCCCCTAATTCATCACTCAACTTATTAGTTTTATGTGTGGAAAGCAAGGCATGCAGAATCTTTGTTTAAAAGATAAACCTAGAATAGTAGAATCAAAGCTATTATTCATGTTTATTATACTTGCAAGGTAAGGAAATTAATCTCTTTTTTTTTTAAAGCTGTCCATGATATGCTTCTTCTATTAGTGATGGAACTCGAGTTTAACTTTTGATTAATTAAGAGAAATATCATATATTATATTTTTCATGTTTTGGACATTATTAAACAAATATAATAAAATTCTTATTAAAAATAAAGATAAGAGTCATAAATTGCTGCTAACGAGTTATAACTTAAATGACATAGTATTGTTGAAAAACTAATTCACAAGTAAAAAGGTTTAATTTATGTGTAGCCAAATTTGCAAATGAATATTGGTGATGATGGAAGTATCAAGTAAACGTAACAATAGAATAAGAGATGGAGTATTAAGTTGGCAAAGATTTTCCGAAAAAACTTTTTGACTAATACGCATGCCACGTCATTAACTTATTATGATGCAATGATGATGAAATATTAATTAATTATATAACATTTAATTGGGCCATGGAATCATGGATGTGTATGGCTAGCTAATTGAGAAGTACACTATATGATGACGAAACTAAACTTTGTTCATATATTTTTTTATGAATGAGACCTTATCTTTAAGCCATAGTAATCTTTATTATAGATCTCAATGTGAAAACAATATGAGAGTGGAGACTGTATTTAGAGAAGATTAAAAAAAAATGCAATTGCAGCTGTGTGTGTTTAGATAGGTTAATTAGAATCGTTTATATTATTATTGTCCATAACATTTTTTTTTTGACGTTTTTGATGTAATTTTAGTTAGAGTAAAAATTAAGTATGGTTTCTGTTATCTGGATAATTTGAAATAAATGGATTGGGTTTGTATGATTGGCTCAAGCATCAATGAAAGGTAGTCTTCGATTTGTGATATTTCGATGTCTAAGTTAGCAAATGGGTAAGCAGGTTTAAAATATATTGGAACTTAAAGATACTTCAGGGGAGTTAGGGTATATATAGTGGTGATCCAATAACTACGTTAGAGTAGTTCCACTTCTGAAGGTAGATAACCGTCTCTTTATCTTAGGGTTATTAAGATATTACTCCTAGAAGTAAGTTGAGAGATTTTAGGGGTATTTACTTATTTAAATATGTGTTATCTGCCAGCTATCTATCAAGCCCGACCTCTTTGGAAAGGAGTATATGTCGAACACGACCTCTTTAGACGGAGTCGGATGGAAAGTAAAAGCCAATTTTTGAATTGGGCCTTTTTGGCCTATTAGAACCTGGACCATAATATTGGGTCAACAGTTTTTAAATTATGATCAAAATTCAATTTTTAAATTTTGTTTTTATTTTTATTTTTTTTAGTTATTTACACAAAAATAATTACAAAAAAAATTACTTAGCATAAAATTACTAAAGTTTTTTTATCAAAGTAAAATTACTAAAATTTTTTAAAAAATATTTTTTAGTCATACTTATAAAAATTATATTCGAAATCTAATTTTTGAAGTGTTTTGAGAATATATATTTAATAATTAAATATTTTGATTGTATTTTAAAATATGTTAAACTTGTTTTATCGTTAATAAATTTAAAGAATAATTGATCAGCAATTTGATAATTCAAAAATATTTTTGATGGTTTACTCGGCCAACTAAAACCTAAAACCCAGACAAAATAAAAATGATGAGTGGGGTGAGGTGTTGATGAGGAGATTTTGGAGACTTGGTGATTTACAGCTATTTATTCAGGATGGAATGCAATGGGGGTCCATGAATAAAGTTGCCCTATATTAATTATTTGATGTATCTTTGGAAGATTTTCTTTTTAATTTAAACATAATATTAATTATATGTCATTTTTGATATATTCACACATAACATATAATGATAACTTGTTATTCTTTAATTTGGTGAGTTCTAGAGAATTACAGAAAAAGAATTTCATGAAAAATACTATTGTGAAAATTGAAAAACCATGACCGAAGAAAGAGACTTTTCAATCATTATACTTTATTTTTCAATAATTTTTTTTATATAATTTATTTACATATTAATCATAAATGGTATTTGATTCTTGTTAATCTTCTAGAAGAAGCATTCTAACTAACTTTCTCTTCTCTGTTACAATAATTAATTTGCTCTAACTAAACTAACTACACAATTACTAGGCCTAACAATTACATAACTATTATACTAGAGATCTCATCTTACCCAAAAAAATGATACTCTCACATAATGAATTTACTCTGAAAAAATTAATAAACCTGCTTTTATTGTGTGCCTGTAGAGTGAAGTCACAAAAATAAATAAAGTAAAGGAATTTTGCTAAGGAGACAATGAGATATCTATATAATAGTTATAATAGGCTGTTTATTTGATCCAAAATAAATTAATTCTTATTTATTCTAATTTTAAATGGCCTGTTCAACTTTAATTTATCCTACTACCAATTTACTTTTAATTCTAATTTTTTCCCATTAATCCTTTTCCTCTCACGGTAACTCCACCCCAACCCCTCCCGTTCGCTTCGCAGAACCCGCACGTCGTCCCGTCATGTGCGCTGAAATCTGCATCCGCGCTTGACAGACCCGCATTGCTCACCCTTCTTCGCGAGCATCTTCCCTCATTGGCAGCAACTCCTTCGCACCATCGCCATCGCATCCCACCGTGACTGCAGCCCAGTCTCTGCGCGCAACTCTTCCAACCCGAACTCTAGCCTAGTCTTCGCGCGCAACTCTTCCGACCCGAACTGGGCTCCTACCCCCTCGCAGGAAGGAAGTGCTTTGCACCAAACGCGGCTAAACATTCGACCATGACCTGGTTGAATCATTGTGGCGAACGCAAACTGCACCAGTGAACTTTCTCGCGCCCAAAAACCAACCATCCACGCGTACAGTAATTGTGAACATCCAATTATATGTAGACAAGAATATCCGACATTTGTGCGTAAAGATAATCATGTAATCAATAAGTGGTATCATATACGTAGAATGACCATCCATTTTGTTTAATAAATTAACCATCTAGATACATACTAAAATGAACATTTGGTTGCTGGTTGAAGTCACTGCGATGGTGCGGTGCGACGAGAACAACTCACGCGATCGGAAGGTAATGGTGGAGGGTGACCTCTGCTCATGGCGGGCTTAGAGGTGTTCATGGATCGGATCCGATTTGAATATATGCGGTGTTTATCCGAATCCGATCCGAAAATTGCGGATATGGATCCGATCTGCAAGGCTATCGGATCGAATCAGATCTACACACTAATCAGATCGGATTGCGGATTTTGTGTAGATATCTGTATATCCGATCCGCATATCCGCGTATCCGCAAAAATAAATAAATAAATAAGTAAATATTATTTTTATATTTTATTTCAACTAATAATTATCATATATGTTGTATTATTTTAATTTATTATTTAAGGAAAGTATGTTTAATATTATTTTAAAAGTAACCATATTTTAAAAAAATAGAAAAAATAAATTATATTGATATTTTTTAATAAAAATAAGCTTTTAAAAATATTTTTTATGTTTTGTGGATATATCCGATCTGATTCGTAAATATACGGATCGGATCGGATCCAAGTTTAAAAACTGCGGATATTGGATCTGATCCGATCCGCGTTCACCCCTAGGTGGACTTAGGACGGTGAAAAAAATGTTGGTTGGAGTTGCTGCCATGGTGCGGTGCGGTGAGAACAACGCACACGACCGAAAGGTAATGGTGGAGGTGACTTCTGCACACGATAGGAAGAATTGAGGAGAAAGGAAAAGAGAAAATAAGACTGTATAGAGAGAAAATTTGTGTGTTGATGTAACTGATTGTAATTCTAATTTATTTTAAATTTGAAATTAAAAATTATTTAAAATTAATTAATTAACTATAATTTAATTTTAATTACAATTTAACTCTCTTTATATATATATTATATAATACATACATTGATTCTTTGTACTTTCTCTTAAAGTAAAATATTGTGGATAGAGGGATTGGGATTTTGAATCTTTAAGTGTGGCCAAGTTTATCAGCAGCCACAGTGGTTTTACATGGTGGTCGTTTCTCTATTTGGATTTAGGTAAAGTGTCGTTATCGAATCTTTTCTTATAGTATTCGAAGAAGAAATATTCAAAGTTCACTTTTTTTGGTAACTAAAAGATATATGTATATGATAAATGTTGCTGTCTAAGGAGGATATAAATACCCCTTTTTATTTGATATTTAAATTTTACTTTTGATCTGAATATAATTAATGGACCATTTAGTTGTGATATTAAAAAAAAATTATTATCCTGATTATTCTCATTAACTACGTACTATAATTTAAAGAGAAAATTCCACTCCCCTCCTCTGCGAGATGCTAAAATGATACTCTCCTCCTTTCTAATTTTTAAAAAACCTCCTATTTAATCCATTTTAAATTTTTTATGTTAACTAATATTAATTTTATTCATTTTTAAAAAATAAATTATTTTTTATAAAAATATCCTTTAGTGAAAAATTTATTTTTTGTCATTAAATTTTGCTTACCAAAATACACTTTAATAAATTATTTTTTTATTGATTAAATTGTATTTTTATCAAAATATTTTTTAAAAAATTTAATAATTAAATTATTTTTTTAAAATTTCTTTCAATAATTTTTTAATTATTAAATTATGATTTTACCAAAATTTTTGTTAACATTTTTTTTATATTTTACTATTAATTTTTTGATATCAATATATATTATTTTAATATTAAAAAAACTCTTAGATTATTTTTCAATATCAGTATCTATTAATTGTTATACATATTAATAATGGTAATATTTTTTTATTTAATATTAAAATAATGTACATTAATATCAAAAAATTAATAGTAAAATATAAAAAAATTATTAACAAAAATTTTGGTAAAATTATAATTTAATAATTAAAAAATTATTAAAGAATATTTTAGAAAAAATAATTTAATTATTAAAATTATTTTGATAAAAATAGAATTTAATGAATAAAAAATAATTTATTAAATGATATTTTGGTAAGTAAAGTTTAATAATAAAAAATAAATTTGTTGTTAAAAAATATTTTTGTAAAAAATATTTTTTTTGAAAAATAGATAAAGTTAACATTAGTTAACACAAAATTTAAAATGGATTAAAGAGAAGGTTTTTTAAAAGTTATAAGGGAGAAGAATGTATATTTTATAAATAGAGGGAAGGAAATTGTCATTTTAGCATCTTATAATTAAGGGAGGGGAGTATAATTTTCTCTAATTTAAATAATAGATATATTAGTATTATTAATCGATTAATAGTTTAATATTAAAGTTTTACGACCTCCATAAAACTTACTTGAAAAAAAATAATTATATTATATTAAACACCACTAAATTATTTATATAGAATATATAAATACGGTTAATTTTGGTGTGCACTTAAATATTTTTGTATAAAACAATAAAGAGACTAGAGAGCATATAGGTTCTCTCATTACCCATGCAGCATTGCTTCAACTATTAAAGCATATAATATAATACGATTACTTATCTGTATATCAAAATTAGGTATTAAAATTGATTATTAGTATAAAATATATGTTAAAATATAAATATATATTAAAAATAAAGGATAGAGTATATTTTATGTCTTTACAATTTGACAAAAGTTTTAAAAATATTCCTAAGTTTAGTTTATTTCAATTTTATTTCAAAAATTTTCGATTTGCATTAAATATACCTCTAACGACTAATTTTTTTTTAAAAATTTAAGACTAATTTAACAATAATTTCATAAGAATAATCCTCAACACAAGCAAATCAAATATAATTTTCATATTATTATTAGATTGGTCTTAAATAGTTTAAAAATTGAGCTGTCGAGAGTATATTTGATGCAAATAAAAAATTTGTGGCACAAATTGAAACAAAATAAAACTTAGGGATATTTTTAAAATTTTTGTCAAACTTAAAGGACAAAAAATATACTTTACCAAAAAATAAATTAAACTATGTATATATTCATACACAAATATATTAATAATTAATTTTAGCGTACGAATATTATTTTTGTATATAATAATATATGAATTAGACAAGTTGGTGATTCTTGAATTTGAGGGATAAGAAAATGGAGGTTAGTGGCTGAACTGTAACGTTATGTGATATGATATCACGAGGCTTTATCTTCTTAATCTTTTCTCCGCCGCCGGAAACTTTAATTTTGACATTTGTGGTGTATATACATATATTATATATGCCTCTCACAACGGAACAATGCAACCTACAAAACAGAGCAATGAATAAAAATTTCTTTCTTTTTGTTTTTTCTTTCAATCTAGTATATAGACATTTAAATCGATGCACAATAGCATAAGTGTTGAATGTATATGTGATGTTAATTACAATTGGAAAAGTAGTTGAAATAAATAACAAGATTAAAAAGGATGTTAATATATAGTTCTAAACCTCTTTCGTTGCCTTGTATTCTTCAATCAAATTATATATACAAATGATACCATTTTATGAGGCAAAGTTGTTTTATTCTCAAAGACATAACATTCCGTGCAAGCCATATCTTTCACAATATATAAACCCATTAAATAAATATTATAATATTATTGTAACGGTAAATTAAAATGAGACCAAATATTAAAATAACAAATTTTATATTAAATTTTAAATTAATTTTTACAATATATAATCATTTCATAAATATTTATATAGTACTAAAAATAAAATTAAAACTAAATATTAAAAATAATGTTCTAAAATTTTCATGGTGAAAATCGTGGATCGGCAAAATATATTTTCAATGAAACTTTTCTGACTATCTTGTTATGATCGCCAGTTGTTATTGACACTATATTTTTTGTTTTTTTTATTTTATTTTTAATTTGGATGAAGTTTGTGTTGGTGTCATGATTATTGTGGTGCAGATATTTCCGTGTAAGTTGGAAAAGAATGATAGAGAATGTTTCGTGGCTTTTGATGAAAATGATGTTTGTAGTAAGAGATTGAATTTCAAAGCTGCAACCAATGCTAATCAACCATAGGGGTGGCAAAACGGGTCGAGCCCGCCGGGCGATCCGCAAAACCCGCTAAAAAGGCGGGTCGGGCTAGAATTTCGAACCCGCCAAACCCGCACCGTCAAATTGGCGGGTTTTGGCGGGGCGGGGCGGGCCGGTCCGCCGGGCCGAAACTTTATATTTTTCTTTTTTTTTATTAAATAAAATAGTGGTTATTATTATAAAATTAATAATTATAGAATTTTTAAACACTTTTTTTTTTGTTTTTATTCTTCTTTTAGTTATTAACTTTATTTATTTTATTTTACAATTTCGTATATATGCTCAAATTATGTGACTTATTTTTAAAATAAAGATGATTTTATTGACAAATATTATTTTGAACAATTTTATTGAAGTTAAAAATTAAAAAAAATAGTAAACAAATTATATTAAAATTTGACTATTTTTTATTTGTATTTTATTTTTTAATTATTATTTTTTGGTTAATTTTAATGAATTTTATTTTTCAAAAAAAAAGAAAAAAGAGTCAAGCGGGCTAATCCGCCAACCCGCCAATCCGCCATAAAGCGGGGCGGGCTAGCATTTTGAACCCATTTTAGTTGGCGGAGCGGGCCGGTCCGCCCCGTTTATGAGGCGGGCCTAGGCGAGGCGGGCCAGCCCGCTTTGCCACCCCTAATCAACCACATACAAAGTTTGCAACGCCCTGCAACGCCTCTTACTACCGATTGATGTATAAATCTATCTAGCTTCCCTTTGGAAGATGCATTCTTTTGGGGCTATATTTTTATATGCTGGGGACTAAAGTGTAAAATACATAAATATTGAAGAATTTGTGGTATTTTATATAAATGTGAGAACGATTTACAATTATACAATGGGCTAAAGGTAAATTACAAAAAAAAATTAAATTTTAATAAACACAATTTGAAAATACCAAATTGCAAATAATATATTTTTAAAATTTGAAAAACACAATTCGAGAAGGCCAAATTACACCAAAAGTGTAAGAGAGTATTTCACCCTTGCAAGTGCTATTTCTTTGTGGTTTATTAAAATTTATTTTGATAAAATTTTTATTTTTTAAAAATATCTTATAAAAATTAATTTTTAAAAATTATAGTATATATATTTAGTAAATTAAATTAAAAATAATTTTTAATAAATATAAATAACAATAAATATTTTAGTAAAATAATTTTTAAAATTTAAAAATATTATAATAGATATTAGGTATTTTTAATTTTAAAATTAAAAAATATTATAATAATTTTTAAAATTAGATATTAATTAATTATATAAAATTATATTAAATTTTTTAATTTTGATAAGTATAAATTAATTTTAAAATTTTTTTTATATATTTTTAAAAATACTTTTAACTTTTAGAAACTGTAAAATTAAATATACAAATATTTTAATTTACCAAACATAAAATAAAATCAGAGTCTAATATAAACCTTAACTTTTTTTTTTGGTGACTAGACTATACTTTAACTAATTTCCGTTAATTTGTTTCAAAAGGAAACTCATCCTTTTTTTTTTTCAAAAAGACGTTTAGATATTTGAAATATCTAAATTTTTTATTATTTAATAGTTGTATTTTAAAAAACGAGTGTCTATTTTATTTTTAAGATATTATTATTCTATTTTTATTTTATTTTATCTTTTTTACCCGAAAAAAAATCATGTTAAGGTACATAAAAGTTAACCACCAACAATGAAATTTAATACAAATATTTTGTATCACCGTCCACTATATATATATAAAAGCTTTATATTCTAATTTTTTTTCCTGAGTTTGAATTTTCTAAAATTAAAAATATATGTAAAATTGCTAATGTAAAAAGAGTTAACTCAAAATTTTAGGAGGAAAGCAAATTCTTCAAATAAAGCGAAAACCCCGTAAAAATTGTGAATGGGTTTTAGGGTTTAGGGATTTTTCATTTTTGTGCTGAGATTCGAATCTGTGTTTTCTAGGGTTTCGTTGATATGGAGGGCGGGGATAACATATTGGATGATATATTGGAAGATGATAACTTGAATGACGAGGATGATGATGTTGAGATGGTTGATATTGAAGAAGGAGAGTTGGTGGAGAGTGTTGCGGCGCAGAATGGTGTTGGAGGAGGAGATGCTGATGAAGCCATGAAGAAATCCAGTGATGAGAACAAGAACAACATGCGTAGAGCTAAGAAGAAGAAGACGAAGAATAAGAAGCGAAAGAGGCAGGGTTTTGGAGCTGTTGGATTCAACATTGACAGGTCAACCTCTCTTTCTAATTTCAAAGGATATTTTTCCTGTTTGTTGCAAATTTATGATGATGATGATCTTTTTTACTTTGTGGCCAATTCTATTGACTTGTTTAGATTCATTTATGCATACAGAGTTTCATGAGAAAACATGGAAAATTAGTGGTGAAATATCGTTACTAAATTGCTTCATGTATAATTTTCAGTGTTAGTAGTAGAGCACCTAAACCCTTAAGATTATACGTTTAGGGTATAGCTGGGTCAATGAACCTAAAAGTCCCAAATTTTGTGCTGACTGTTGCATGAACATGGGTATTAATGGGCTAAAATAGATACTTTGCGGCGCATCATGCCGCAACCGTCATGTGATTAACTACAAGCATTTGGGAGTGGTCAAGAAAGTCTCCACTCTGCTATGGCTGCTACTGCCAACCTTGGTTCCATGGGTGCCAGAGGCATACCTAATCAAATTGAACCAATTCCATGTTTCAGTGATTTGCAAACACAATGCATCTGATGTACAAGTAAAATCATTTACCTCTTTTGACATGTGAACGTAATTTTGATTTTAACTGATTAAGTGTTTAAGGGTCTTGAATTTGTTTCCTCTTGTTCGTGTGATCATGAATGAAAGCATTGTTTACTGGTCACTGTTTTTCCCCCCTTATCAAGTGACCAACATTTTCATAATTTCTGTTTGTCCCATGCAACAAGATTTTGGCACCCATTTCATTTATATTAATACATGAGTAAATATCTAACCATTGTGCTCCTCCCTTTTCAGGTTTGTGATAGATACATGTCGGCGTCTGAAAGAGAAGAAGTCATACATGGTATATACAGCCATAGGTTGCCTTGGTGTCTCTGCACTAACTGAGCTTGTCAAAGAGGTATTGGAATCCTATTGTGTATTGCAATGTTGATTTCGTCTTGAATGTTTACTTAATTTATTAGTTGGTCTATGTTGTCTATACTATTTCCTGTTAAATACCTTGGCCACTTGGAACAAAATTGAAGTACTGCCAGACATTATGTACTAACATTGCTAAGAATCCATTCCTCTTCAGTGTTCATTTTCCTTTATCAGAGGATTGCTTGGGTATATTCTTTTAACAATATTCTGGTATTCATATGTGCTGAGTAACCCGATTTATCCTACCTATGCTTTTTTCTTTTTGGATAAAACCCATTCATCTTATTTTACTTCCCAATATGGGTCTGTGAAGTGTGCTCTGCTAATAGTTGTTAGAATTAGTTTCATTTCATTATAGCCATTTGACTGCCTCCTGATGCTTTCACTGATCTCAACCTTAGTTCTAACCTCACAAACATTTTTGGGTTTTCCATGGATGGATAAGTTGTCTATTTTCCTGATCCTAGCTTGTCACAATTTTATTCTTCATTGTCCTGTGCATTTTCCTTCTCCAAAGTCCAAATTAAATTGTTTTGTGATTAATATTTTTCCTTTCTGAAATGTGGGTATGGCTTTGTTTGGGAGAAGATGTGATGTACTTGCTAAGAAAAGGTTAGAGTTTTGATTCTACCTTTATAGGACCATACAACCATTCATAATTTCTGATGCATACAATTTTGTCCCTAACCTTGCAGATTTTAATTACAGAAGCTAGTTTGCTCGTTCCCATTCTCTGCTTGAGCTTTGATGTTCCTGGCTGATGAACTTCTTCATTAGTTAAATATTGTGAAGGTTGATTTCTTTTTTATTTTTAACTCTTCATTCTGCTCTCCTAAATGGAGCAACTTGCAATGGAAGATCTGAGCAAAAATTGGATCTCTCTAAATTTACATCAGATTTGTGTAGATTGTTGAGGGTTATAGCAGTTCATTTAACTTATAGTAGGATCTCTGCTTAACAATGGTGAATGGTGTACACATTCAACTTATATTTACTGAATTATTATTATAAATCAAGAGAATTAACGAACTTTTGATGGTACAAAGTAAAATTTTAGTTGGTTGAAACGTGCTAGGCATCATCATCTTGACAGCATTTATTTAAAGTGGCTATACCCCTAAGTGTATAAGAGTAGTACCGAGATTGTATTTGATATGTAGATTATTTGTTGGAAAAGCCATTGGCTTTTATGTTCTT
The DNA here is from genome assembly GCF_003086295.3 of Arachis hypogaea. Classification (NCBI taxonomy): domain Eukaryota; kingdom Viridiplantae; phylum Streptophyta; class Magnoliopsida; order Fabales; family Fabaceae; genus Arachis; species Arachis hypogaea. The sequence goes on along the minus strand of NC_092051.1, from coordinate 147,390,814 downwards.
CTGTAATATATCATAGTTGATATGTCATAAACTTGTATAATGAAGTTTGGAAGTTGTAGGTGGATGCAATACAAGCTTGTGGAGGCCAGGAGACTGCTGACGGTAAGCGCCTACGGACTGGAGGTGGTGTATTATGGGGAATAATTAAACATCGAGAACCGCAGGCCTACAAAGAGATCATGAAAAAAGCAAGTGAGTTTGAGGTGTGTGATCAATCTATACGCTTCTTTCCCTCCACAATTTTTGTTTTCTGTTTGCAATGATAGTTGGGGAGGTAGTGTTTGACATATCTATTGTTATCATTGGGGTAAATTTAATTGACCTTCCCTGATTTGCGTGATATCTGCACTAACTTGCCTAGTGTTACATTTACAAGTGAAGTGAGTGTCATATTTTATAAAATACATGGATATTGGGTGTAATACCATTCCTTCACAGATTAGTGTGTCTTTTCCAAATCTTAATCTCAAGGGAGGTTAGTGTAGTTTACCTTTATTTTTTTCTAAGAAAAAATTGAATTCTTCATTTGTTAATGGATAGTTTTGGCATCCTTTTCCCCTCAAGTAAAATATATTGAACCTTGTGTTTTAAACAAGTGTTTTGGATAATTTAACTTGTAATCAAGGTTCTTCACACCATTATTTCTTAGGAGTTAGTTTCTGTTGTCACTGCTCATTCTTGTTTATGATAATGCAGAAACAATTCAGGCAGCCAAATCTGAAGAAGCAACACCCCTTGCAAAAGAAAGAGGAATCTTCTGAAGGGACGGCCATTACAGTTGCCGGCGAACATCAGGGCAATGCATCTGACAATAACTTGCTGGCATCATCCGAAATGAAAGATCAACTTGAACCACCATGTTCCGAGGAGAAAGAGAAAGACAAACGTATTCCAGTTCATGAAAGATTAAGGATACCAGTTTCCTATGATGATGAATTGCTTGGACTGAATGCAGATAATGATGCAGCTTGAGCCTGAACCACTTTATTCTGTGACTTAGGTTTTCTTATCTTTAATTATTTTATAATTGAATTTATGTGGCAGTTTCCCTCCCTTTTTTCTTACATTATAGGTACTAAATTTTCTTTTACTATCTTCAACTAAAATTTTATTTATTTTTTCATTCTTGAAAGGGATGCACAGATAAAGCAATTACTACGGATCATCAACTTTTCATTATCAATTGAACCTCCTCACTTTCATATATATATATATATATATATATATAAGTAAGTTTTATTAAACAATTAATGTCATTCAAGACAAAAAATTGTGGTGTTATAGTTGAAGGCACACCAAAATTATATAGTGGTGAACTGAATATTGAGACTTGAGAGAGTACAATGGTTTGGATGTTACAAAACATTTTTCCTCACATGAATATATTGAAAGAAAAAAGAAAAATGAAGATGGCTATAAGGATTTATCTAGCCTAGTAATTTAAAAATTTCTTGCCACCCACATTTGTTGTTTGCTTTGGACATTTTCAACAAACATCACTGCTATGATTCTACAGAGGATGATGATATTATCTAGAAAATGAGTAGGTACAGGTGCACTAATAAATGAAACTTTACACTTTCCACATTCCTGAGTTTCATTTGTTTTCGTTTGTTAGGTAGAGGCAAACCACAGTGCAGTCATCAATCTTGGAAAAAGGGTACTTCCTTCTCCATGCAGCATTGGCTGCTTCCACCACTTTCTTTGCTGCTTCCTCTTCACTCTTTGTGGTCCATACTATTGATGCAACCTCTATGTTGCTTAGTACATCCCACACCTATAATCCAACAAAAGCAAGGGGAAAAAATAATAAGAAAAGTTGACTATTTCAAACACATTCTTTGAATGTTACTAAATTTTGACAAATAGTTATGGTTATGTCACCTTGCTATTCTTTCTTTGAAAGAAAAAAAAAAAAGTTATTTGGTGAACATATTTTGTCTCCAATCAAATGGCATTTAGTAACACTTGCACCATCACTTGCAAGAACAAGGAATTGGTCAGATGATGTTAGAGGGTAATATGAAACATCAGGGATGGCAATGACACCATGTTCTTTGAGCAAGAAATCTCCAAAAGAACGAGACATGGCAAGTCCCGGTGAGTTCTCATAGTTTGGTATCCACACTCTTTGGATATGTGGTTCTTCCTTTAATGCATATACACAACCATTGCACCTCCTTATTCTTTCTGCTTCACCTTCATTCCAATGAAAAAGTTAAGCATTTAATAATTGTTTCTCCATCAAAAGAATTAGTCATTATCCAATGAAAGTATTACACATTGTTATTTTTTATATTTTATTAACGTAATGTTGTAAACCATAGCAATGAAAATTAGATATTAATAATACAAATAAAAATATTTATGTTTTCATATTTAAACAAACTCATAGTTTAAATTGTTAACTTATAATAATTTTATTTTGATTAGATTTTTAATATTAGATACAATTATATATATAATGTAACAATTGGAAGATATCATCTTATAGATAAATATCGTATATATTATAATATCAAATATTCCATAATATTAAAATTTTATTTAGCCCTATTCTATCAAGATCTTATATAATGTAACAAGATCTTTTTCCTATTCTGAAAGAATGTGAACAAGAAAAGGGAAAATATGCAAAAATTCTTACTAGGTAATCCAGGCTTCAAATCTGTGGTCAATTGAATGGCCATGAGTTCATCATCACAGATTGTCCCCAACACTGCCCTTGAGTCACCCAAATTAGCTATGATAAGACCTTCGCCCTGGTTATTAATCATTGCTATTGTTATTATGTTTTCATGTCAAACAGTTTGATTTTAATTCATTGTTAGAGATTTATGCGGGCATCTAATTATATTCACGAGTTTAAATGATCTTTTAAGTAATAATTCTAAAAATTAATTATGAAACAATACACGATTTGTTATTTGTATGATAGTGTATAAAAATTAATTTTTTAATGTATAAAATTCATGTATTTAAATGATTATGTAAATAATGAATTAAAAAATAATTATTTCTACGATCGTAAAAAAAATATTATTGAAGGTGAAGAGTCACATGCAGATGTTTTCATATGAAGTTGATAGTTAAAAACTGTTAAATGATTATTTAGTCAAACTTATCAAATCATTTAAGGATTTTTAAATATCAAGTTCACATAAAGATAACAGTGGATTTTCACCATTATTAAATGTCTATGTAAAAGTTTTTTTCTTCGAAACTAAATCTCAAAAAAAAAATTGTTTTTAAATATAACAATTTGATGTGTAAAGTTTTACCTGTTTTACGACAACAATAGCAGTTGTTCCACTGCAAGAACAATCTAGATTCTCTTGCAACTTGATCTCCTTGTCCATGACCTTGAAAGCACTTGTAAGTGCTTCTTTCCATATCTGAAAATTCTTTGGATCCTTATGATTGTCACCTTCGACTGCGTCAACATGGTCGTTTAGGGTGTTGGAATCACCATTTTCTATGTTATTAATCCTTTCAAAGGCATTCTTTTGGGCAAGTATGAGTGAAAATAAGTTTCTGTTAACCATGTTGCTCACCATGCGTCCATTCCTTCCATGCCCGTCAAAAACACCACAAAATATTCCATCTTCCATTCCATAACCCTAATAATAACAACATGGACAAATGGGGAACTTTCAATAATTTTCTATGAATTTACATGGATTGGAAAATGACAAATTCTATTTTCTATTTATAATAAGGAATTTAATTTTGATGTACTATCTGTACAAAATAGTTTTACATTAGCATCTAATTATTAACGTCACAGTAAAAATACATATATTTTATATTGACAGTGTGAATGGTCATCTAAAAGAACGAATATAATTATACGACTGTAAAAAATATTTTATACTATCTGTACATCAAAATTAAACTCTTATAATAAAACCCCAAAGAGTGACTTTATTTTAATCTATTAATTTAATTAATTGATTTGCACATATAGTATAAAAAGTTTTACACTATTATTCGATGAGATGTTTCTGTTTGAAATGCTTTTAAAATAATAGGTAGTGATTAATGAACTTATATACTTTTATTAATATAATCATATATAATTGAATAATCATATATTTTTTTCTATAACGAATCGTGCTTACAAACTAAAACTTTATATTTGTTTGTAAAGTTTAAAAAAAAAATTCCAACTGAAAAATGTCTTCTAAAACCAAGCAAATCCTTAATTACTAAAAAATGGCCATGAAATTTAATTGAAGGTTGTCATATGATCAACAAACAAAACAAACCTGGTAAATAGAAGCAGCATCTTGGTTGGGTCCTTTGGTCCCTTGTTTAGAGTAAGCAGAACAAAATTCTTGATTACCACTTACAACCTTGTTTGCTTCAAATGTTATTACACTCTCATCATAAACTTCTTTAGGGGCCCCATGAATCTCAGAAGATGCAATGGATATACAGATACCCATTTCTTCTTTGTTGTTATGCAATTATTTTGGAAGTGTGAGACAAAGTCCTAATTAAGTAAGTCCAAATATATATAGTACGAAATCATTTTCCATAATAATAATAATAATAATAATAATTTAATATATGGTGGAGCATGTGTTAACTAGTGGCTGAATGCTTAGAGTTAAGTTTTAATTAATTAAGTCCAATAATTGATATGTATTTTAATGGTTAGTTATTTAATTAGGTTGTCCCAATACCTGCTTTAAGGGTCATGTTAGTGTGTATAATTATAATTATAAATTGGTGAAAACTCAAGTGCAGTCGATTTCACGTGAAGTTGATACTTGAGAGCCGTTAGATAATTTGACTAATTTGACTAAATTTTAATCTAACGGCTCTCAAATATCAACTTCACGTGAAGTCGACTTCACTTGAGTTTTCACTTTATAAATTATTATCAACCATAACTCAACAGGTTATGACTTTCTATTAAATAATAACCGTTGTGCAAATAAAAAACTGTTATATTATATTACTAACTTAATTATTCATTCATGATAACATTGAATTTAGTAAGGCTTCACTTCATTATTGCTGGATCCTATTCCTAGCTTCGTTTTTGTAGAGATTCCAAGTTGAAGGAAACAGAAAGATCCTATCAATAATTAATATCTTGGTCAAATGGCACTATATGTAAATGCTTGATCGGTGATTGAATTTCCATAACAAATCCTACCCCACCACAAGAGAAAGAAAAGTAAAAAATAATTTAGATACAGTCATTAGCATTGACAAACACGATTTAGTTAAACAAGCCTAATAGGAAGCTAACAAAGAACCAATTAACTTCAACTAATAACCAATTATTGGATAATCGCCAAACAAGCCTATGTACTTTTCAGTTTTTGAAATTATCTTTTTATTTCTTCTCATTTCTATCGCTTTCTTATTTTCAGTACTACAACTTTACCTCTTACTACCAATCACATATTAATATTATAAATTGATTTTACTTTGTTTCACTTTCAAATATTTGTTTACATAAATTTTAGATATTTTTTTATTATTTTTAATTTAGGATATTTCTTTTTGATATTCATTTTTATTCGAATGTTGATCGATTTTCAAATTAATGGCTGAATTAATATTGCCTTCCTAGACTTTTTCTTAGTTAAAAAGAATGGGGAAGCGATTTGCAGTTACTAGAGATTAGAGAATGGTTGACAAGAATTCATAATATTATTTTATGCTTCTTAGGATTATATGGTAGCAACAATTTGCACAAGATGTGGCTGTAGTTTAGTGGTAAGAATTCCACGTTGTGGCCGTGGAGACCTGGGCTCGAATCCCAGCAGCCACATATCAAATCTTTTGTTTTTGCTCAAAATAGCAAAATTCTTGATAGTGCACTTTATTTTTTATTTATTTATTAACAATTTAACATGGTCAGCTTGACAAGCATGCCAGAGGGTGAAGACATAGGTATATTGACTTTTAGGAAATAATAAATTAGCATATGGGGAGTTGAAGACTAATTTCGTAGGTTATTTATTTAGCTACTTTGCTTATGTAAACGAAGGTGTTATTTAATCTCAAACCTGAAAGGTCAATCCTTTGAAGTGTATATACAACCATGTAAGCAAGGATCACTTATTAAGAGTTGGATTATAATTCACAAGTTATCTATTAGTTACATTTTTCAGTGGACAAAACTTTAGGATTAGATGAAAGGACAAACTTGAAAGGTTACATCCTACATATGACATGTGTCACGATTATAAAAGAAATGAAATAATATAAAAGTAATAACGTATTAATTAATGACATGTAGCATTTTGACATGAATGATAACGTCACTTGTCATAGTTTGGATCTTGTTAGTGCTCATCATAAGAGGAATCTAAGTCTGACCTCCTTATTAGTTGGAAGCCTCCTCAGGAACATTTCATCAAGTTGAACGTGGATGGGTCTTATTTTGATAACAACAAGTATCGGCTTGTGGTGGAGTCTTTCGCGACCACCTTAGCAGATTCCTCAAAGCTTTTTCATGCAATATTGGTAGTTGTTCCATTACTCATGCCAAGTTGTGGGGCATTATTAGAGGCCTCCAAATTGCTGCAGCAAATAACCTCTCTAACACTGTTCTTGAATTTGATTCTCAAGCTGCGATCAACCTCGTTAAAGAAGGAAGTGCCTCATCTCATCCTTGTTATCCACTTCTTCAAGATATCAGAATTGTCGCTGATCGGATAAAAAATTTAAGCTGGAGACACACCTCCCGTGAAGCTAATAGCGTTGCTGATTTACTCGCCAAAAAAGGACAAGAACTTCCTCATGGTGTCCACTGTCCACATCTTTGATGCTCCCACAACGATATTCAACATGCTCTGTTTCTTGATGCTTTTGGTGTCCCCAGATTAAGAGCGGTTGATTAGCTTTCTTTGCTTAGTGTTGTTTTTGTTTCTTCCTCTTTTCTTTTTTTGAGGTTTTTTTTTTTGTTTTCTATAGTATCTCCCAACAAGACAAGTCAAAGACTAATCCGTCGCGAATCCGAAGGTCCATCACTGGTCAATGGGTTGCTGTATGCACAAGGCGGGATTCGAACCCCCAACACTTACTTAAATGGACGAGTGAACCGACCACTTGACCAACCTAAGTTAATTTTTTTTGGGCCTTTGACCCGCTGATCACCCAAAAAAAACAAAAAATGGAATTTAGCAATATAAGGATACAAGGATTTGACTAAGGAGATTACACCTCCGTTGTAGTCTTGTCGACTTCCAGCAAGAGATGGAGATAATTTAAGTGTAAAGTTGTATACTAAACAGACTTTATTAGTCCTTTCTTTAAATGCTTTCCGTTCAAGTGTTCACAAGTTATTGTAGGCCACTCACTTGGCGCCCATCATTATTATAACCTCAAAAGGCACATGAAACAGAGTACAAAATCCTAATTTTCTTTTTTGAGTTGAGAGAGAATTTTCCTACACTTGGGATTTCATATATGAAATATTCTAGTTCAGGGAACATATATAGAGTAGGGACACACTTGGAGCACGAAGCAAAATACACATCATGTGTTGTTACAAAAACCACAAAATACCATATTCTATGCAATAAATTCTGTTTATTATCACAATCCCTAATAACATAGGCATTCCTATATCTGAAAAAAATAATAATAAATTGAGAGACAAAACACAAGGAAAGGGAAAAAGAGCCCGAGGGGAAACAACCCAATAAAAATAGACACAGAAATTACAAGACACCAGGGCAACGATATCTTTTGTATGGAATTATTGACAATGCATAAACCACAGCATTAATGCGAGCCACACATGAAGGTTAAGAACAAGAAGATGTGTGGTGGTGATGTGTTGGGGGGAACATATGATACAGGTATCAACCTCCAAACCGTCAAGTATCAATCTTTGCTAGTTGTTGCAGGTCTCTGGGCTCCGGGAGGAGCAGTCGGCCTGGGGAAGTTATGATCAAATTCCATGCCTGCAAATTGTGGAGCCTCCACATATGGACTCTAGATCCATTTGGTAAAAAAAAAAAAGACATTACAAAACTACTTTTGGTAATAACGATAAAAGAATAAAATAAAAAAACTGTTGGAGGTTAAAATTGCACCTGGGATACAGAGATAGCTTGATCTGAAAAATCACGACCTGCGGAATTCAGTGATGCACTAGGAGAACCAGCATTATTGTTAGTTTCATTTCCGTTCAACTTATGTAATGCTTTATTTACAACATTTTCTTCCTCATTCCCATTGGTTGGCTTTACCCTCTGTATTGACATCAACGTTATTTCACAATCAGTGGACAAAGTTAATAACAAGTACATAGAGGGAAACACATGGAAAAGAAAAATCACCTGGAAGATTTTGCCAAGAGTTTTCAACCCCTTTGCTCGGGCACGAAGTTCTTCTTTCTTGACATTGTTGTCTTGAAGAACCTGTAGTTAAACACATGATCTAAATTAAAGCAGGCCTAGAATCCATATCCGCTATATGAAATACAAGGTGACAGCGGTTGAGCAAAACCAACCATTTGACACACTCGTGAGAGCGTGGCTTCAATGTCGGCAACATTAAGTTTCCATAAAGAATCAGTCATTAGCTGCTTGTGAGATTGCATGTATTGTTCAAGCTCTTCTTCAGTATAGTTTCCTTCGGCACTGAGTTGCTTCTTCATATCCTCTTGCAGTTGGATCAAAGCAATGGCCCCTAGAACAAACCACCCAGGAAAACCAATTTCAAAACCACCAGTTATAATAATTTTTTGTCCCTTGTGTCTGTTTAGTTATTTGAATATAAAAGAAAAATGAAATATTAAAAGTAGATTGGATAATGTATGGTCCACAATCTGCAAAGGATTTGGATGCGCTATGATTTTGCAATCCCAAAATTAACTCGACCAAATCAAATAGTTTAGCCTGAATGGGCTTGGCTAGTGTATTTTGACCCCAAACAGTCTTGCTCAATATCTTTCTTCATAATGATAAGTTTAGGTAGGGAGAAGCACCGCTACCCCCACCAGGGCAAGGGAAGACCCCCAACCTCTTTGAGGACTCCCGAGAGGGATGACAAGTCACATTGTCCCTCCACAAAGGTCCTCACACTGCTCCACCCATAACCAACTGTGCTACCTCTTGTTGGAGTCATATACCATCATCTTTTAACTTCTATAAAATTATTTAGTAGGGAATACAAATGAGAATAGTTTAATGTGTAGTGCAATTGTGCAAATAACATGTTAAGATTAAAGTTAATATGTGAGCGCTGGAATTAAGAATCCATAGCATAGCAAGGAAGAGCTTTTAAGAGGTACAAAATATCATCACCTGTTGCTGCTGTAACTTGGGATTTGATAAAATGCCCTTTGTTTCTAAACCATTCAGCAACAAACGGCACACCCAAGTAAATTGCTTTCTTTCCAAGTTCCTTTGCTGCCTGCCTTGCGTATATGTAGCCAATTGTATTTAGCATATCAACACCATAAGCTGTAGAAAGACAACTAATTTATTAAGCAAAAGCAGACCCTGAGTTGATGTTGTATTATACACACTTCAAATACTTGAGATTAGCATCAGGCTAAGGTTTTACAAGTCAACATCTTAAGCATAACATGATTTTAGGAACAAAACAACTATACATTTCAACGAATTTTGTTCCAATAAGATGTTATTTGTGATAAATTGCGTTGAGCAGATAGATTTGCATCACTTTCACCTATAGAAATTAGTCTTTAAGCTGAGGCATAGTAGACACTACCTGCTTTGGACAATCGGGCTACTTCTGCTTCTGCATGATTAACAAAGTCCTCTTTGTTTCCTTGAACATATTGGTTGAGTCTACCTTTCAGTATCTCTGCAAGCTTTTCTTCTCTCTCCTTCTGAACAACCTGAATGAAGAATAAAATGTTATGGAGGGAATGTTCTATTCACTTGAGGCAATTAAGTAATAACACACTTTGGAGGGTGTCTGACCATTCTGAAAATATGGATTTAGTTACCAAGTGCATACATTAAACCACTTAATGTATTAAGTGAAGTATGGCAAAGAGAAAGCAAAAATAAGCTTGGAGCCATGATTGAGAAAGTTTGTGAAGCTGTACCCTCATTTTCTCTTGTAAAATTTTTGGATCAAATTGTTCCCCTTCAGTAAACATATCCATTGAGGCCATTGATGCCAACGCCAACTGGCCTATATACTCCTCAAAAAGTTCACTACCGAAAAGCATGGCAAAGATTGCTGCAGGGTCAATAATTGATTCGCTGAAAAGAACAGAAAAATATTAATCCTCACCATTGATGTTAAAATATTACTTAATATATTGTAAGGTTTAAAAAAGGAAACTAACGTTGAGATTCCCGATTTCCCATGAGCATCATAAGCTTGCCTTTGAGCTGGATCACTCAAAACTTGGTAAGCTTCACCCAAAACCTAATACCAAAGTAAAATTCCAAAATTAGAGTGGTAAAATGATTTGAACAAAGGTAAAATCCAAGCTATGCATAATGATTAATGAATACAATGGCTCAAGATAATACCAATTTTATTAAAGGCATACTCCCAACATGCAGCTCAGCCATTAAAGATAACAAAAGCATAAAAGGTCAATAAAATAAAAAAAATATTTGATGGTTGTGTATGTGGATACAAAACAAGGTAAATGTAAGTGAGGCTGAAATAGTTCAATTTATTGGTAGACTTGTTAACGATGACAGGTATACAACGGTTAACAATATTTTATTATTTAAGGTTCTTCACCGACCATGCTCAACTTGCCAAGTAGAAAAGGATATTATTGAGAAAAGGATATATTGTAGCCTTTACAACTCAAAATTGGGTTAAAAATAATGGGAGATGATGCCTTAATACAACTAAGACATGTAGAATGCCTCTACCAACTACATGAAAGTATAGTGAAATTTCTTATTGCAATCCTCTTACACACCTCACATGAAGTTTTACAATAAAGTGCCTTCAAAATAGCAGGTCTAAGTAAAATATAACACCCTCACCTGAAAATTTTGTGCAGCAAGTGGGTCATTTGGGTTTTTATCTGGATGCACCTGTCGTGCCTGCAATTATAATTTACAATTTGGAAATAGGCCAAAGAACCACTGATCTTCAGATTCAGTATCCAATATACAATATGATATTTGTAGAAATTGACAAGACTCAGCATCTCTCTTCTGGATTTCCAAAGTTAATCATTTTAGTAGAAGCATATTTCATGTCTATTGTATATTAGGCTTATTGCAGGGAAAAAGTACACAATTTACGTAGGCATCAAACCTACGCATCCACTGCTTTCAGTTCACTAAATGGAAAAAATTCAAATTAATACCTCTAAATTATGAGTATTGGAACAGATTGTAAATGAAACTAATTATTCAAATCATATAATATTAATTCTTCTGGGGAAATAATTAATCGATGTATTACATATGGCAATAAAAGTAGAAAACAGATGACGCCCACAAGCAAAGGATAGATAAACTAGACAATGACCTTCATATAATAAGCTTTCTTGATCTCGGCTTCCGTTGCTGTGGGACTGACACCCAGCACGTCATAATATTCCGTCTCCTTAACCATCTCAATGTCCACGAGCAGTAGATCAGTAGTCGGATGAAAGAGTGCCTATAATTATCAGATTTTAAGTAACCAATCTGCAAGGGTGAGAATATTTGGGACAATAAGTATTCCAAATTGCCTATACTAGCACAACATTAAGCATTCCAGGTTGGTTTACAAATCCTGTAATACTTTTAGATACATTCATTCTCATACATAATATTTGTTAACTACTCATTGAAAGAAGAAAACTTAGTTGTGAAATATGTAGCTGCTTGAAATTTGAAGGAATCACAAAAGGAGGTTCCTCCAATCGTGAATCAATAGCTGATTTTCATATAGGCACCATGCAAAAGGTTGCTTGTTTAGTAATAATGCAACAAACACCCGTGTCTGACTTAAATGCCAAATCAAATTCACCGAATCACAATAATACACGGTTTAGGGTTTTTACTAACCAATCATTTCTAAAATCACAGATTAAGAAACAGATCTATATTGGCGAAACCTAATTGACTTTTCAGCAAAACCCTAATGATAATGATAATAACAGTAATAAGAAAGAATATAATCAGAAATTGTGTCTTGAAACAATGGGATTGTGATTCCAAGGATCTTCATCTGATAATTTCGATCTTGGCTCTAAGCGGCAGTCAAGTGGCTACTGAATAAGCCCCTGCTGTTGACTCTATTATAGAGCCTTTGACCATTATTATCATTATCGATAATCATAAAGATTAATTTGGTAGTAAGCTCCATAACCACGAAAACAAAATTAGAATCAATAAATGAGGCAAAAAGACGGAAACATAAACAGCGATCTCACCAGGAATTAGCGGAAGTGAAAAGAAAGGATCGAAATTGGAAAGGGGGCTCAAAGGATTTGATTTCTGCCATGAGGCAGCTGCTGGCTTGGTTAAATGAGACCAGAACACATGGCAAAGGGCGAAAAGATGGACCAGTTTTATACTCGTGTTTGTCTTGTGGAAACCCTAATGCTACTTGTGTGTTTAAGCAGTATTCTGAAAGCCCAACTAAATATCCAACTTTGGGCCGAACATTAGGATTAGTTAACCGGAAAAAAAAAATGGAGGATAAAAATACTTCCAAAATATTTTAAAAAGCTATTATTTTGTTTGATGTTGTTTAGTTTTGCCGTTTCAATACTTAAAAAAGAAATATTTAAAAATGCTACTAAAATTTGTTTTTTTTTTTTAAATATTTTTGGCCGTGAAAAGATAGCGATAAACGTATCTAAGTTATTTTAGTTTAATTTTAGTCACAAAAATACTTACTTTAAAAAAAAGTGAAAAACAGCTTTTAAAAAAAGAAAATCATTTTTTTAACTTTTTCAAAAACACTTTGAATAATTTTTTAAGAAGTCACAAATTAATTTTAAAAATTATAAATATTAATACTGTATTTTTATTATCATGTAAAAGATAAAATAACTTCTAAACCTTCCCAACCGCAACCAGGACCTGAGTTATGCTTTACCTATTACCATCATTCAATATTTTCTATATTAAAATAAATGTAAAAAAAAATGGACTATGTAATATTATTAATTTATGCAAAAATATTTAGTACCTATTATTATAATAATCTAAATAGCACTATTATTTCTTTTACGATTTTAATATTAAAATACTTTCACAAGCATTCAAACGGATGTGTTTTCTTGTCACCAAAAAAAGAGGGGACGTGTTTTCTACTTTTCTATCTAGCGGTGCAGACTGCAGAGGCAGCTTGACTTATGTCTTCAAAGTCAGAGAACCCTTCTACAGTTCAGATTTTATGCTTCATAGCAGTGCTATCTTTTGCATGTAAAGAACATGCAAGCTCCGGAATTCCGTAACCTCAATAATCTCAAAAGATAACAGGCGGCCATGCTATTGTCAACTCAACAATGCCTATGTCAATATCACTAAAACAAGATAAACTACCAGTACTAGTCCTCAATCCATAAGTACCAAAGTTATCAAAACTACAATATCAACTCTCAGGTGAAGTTTTAGGAACACTTCCCTGTTGAGCAGCCTGTGCAGGTGCTCCTGCATTACCATCACCAGAATATGCCGGAGGCTGAGGATAACCAGAAGCGTAACTGTTGCTGTATGATGTCGGAGGCTGACCATATCCAGGTTGACCACCTGGAGCACCATATGGGGGACCATACCCTGGTTGTCCTGCACTGCCATAACCAGTTGGTGGAGCCCTTTGAGACCCTGGTTCCTGTTGACCGTAAGGTAGTGGCTGGGCAGGTGGTGTACCACCCGGCTTTTGCGACTGTGGTGGGGGACCATAGCCACCTCCATAACCAGATTGGGGAGGTGGATTTCCATACCCTGCTTGGGAAGTCGGGGGCACCCCATAGCCAGGCTGAGCAGTTCCTTGTGGAGGATAGTTGGCAGCATTTGGACTTGGCTGTTGGCCAGAACCATAACCTTGCTGAGACGTTGAAGAGGGCTGCACAGGTGGAACTTGGGTTGAATCACCATGTGATCCATAATTAGGAGCGTGGCCCTCTTGTGCTGTGTTGCTTCCACTGCCATAGCTAGGGGCTGAGCCATAACCTTGCTGTTGATCATATGATGGTTGCTGCCCATACCCTGATTGCGGTGGTGCATGATACCCACCATAGCCATCTTGAGAATAGCCATGCCCAGGTTGGCTATAACTAGAGGAAGGTGGTTGACTATAATTGTAACCACTCCCATCAGCAGGAGGTGCACCGCCAGGATTTTGCTGCTGTTGACCATAGTAATCATACCCAGAACCATGAGTAGACTGCTGGGCTGGTGGTGCGGAGGACTGGTCCCAATTGGTGGAGTATCCACCAGATGAAGCAGGTGGATAGCCTGCATATGGTTGCTGGTTATACTGGCCTGTTGGACCAGAGTAGCCACCGGGCTGCACGTAACCATAACCAGCTTGCTGCATGGGAGCACCGGGAGGACCCCAGCTAGATGGTGGCCGGGATTGGTAACCTTGCTGAGCATAACCACCAGACATTGCTGGATTTCTAAGACGATTCTGCAGAAGGACAAATTGCAAACACAAATAAAACGAGGAAACTCAACCAAGATATGGCAGTACAGACAGCAAAAGATGCACAAACAAAAAGACAAAGTAAAACATGCATCACTAAAAAAAAATATATAAATAACACGATTATAAGCCATAACTTAACAAGTTAGATTAAAGATTCCTTACAGGATCAGAGAGGGATATGAAGGCCTACATACCGTACCAGTTTGTGGTATAACTGAGTTACTCCAGCAGAAGAACACCCTCTCCCTATTCGAAATGAATGGGTACAAAAAAAAAAAAAAAACAAAACACAAACCAACGAAGCAGACAAGCATACTAGCTCTATTGTCTCAAAAGGCAATCCACTGTAAGTATCTCAATATATATAAAGTACTTTTGAGATAATTACACTATAATTCTATAAACTATTCACAATAATTCAACCAGCTAGGCTTTGATATAACAGGTATTAACTACATAAGAGAAGTAGGAGCAAATACAAATCCAAAACATACAGCTTGTCAAGATGACATCTCTTTGCTGCACAAAAAAAAAAACCCCTCAACCTTCCCTCCCCTCAGTAAAGACGTTAAGCTCAATTGGAACATTAAATAAACACACAAGTAAACCAACTAGGATTCAAATGGACAGGAAGCAGAGAAGGGAAATTATGACAACAGCCATAAACTTACCAAACTCAGTCCTAAAATATCAATAAGGAGTTACAGAGACTA
This sequence comes from Arachis hypogaea, assembly GCF_003086295.3. Lineage (NCBI taxonomy): Eukaryota > Viridiplantae > Streptophyta > Magnoliopsida > Fabales > Fabaceae > Arachis > Arachis hypogaea. Next base: position 147,375,524 of record NC_092051.1, on the reverse strand, counting down.
TAGCTGACAAATTATGAGAATAGGCATAGGCAACAAAAATAGAAAGTAAAAGAGCCTTCACAATAGGGAGGGAGACAAGCCACAGTGTGTAACATGGAAACATTTATGAAAAAGAAATGTAAAATACGTGAATAAGAAACCACTGATAAAGATTTAAAATAATAATAACAATAAGTATAATAATAACATCAAAAAATGTGTCAGGAATCCTGTAAGAATGACAACTGGACAGAAATATGAAAATAAGGAGTCAAACGTCAAGAGCCTCAAAGGATAAAGTTCAGTTTCATCTTCCAGATGAAACACTTTTTTAACTAGAGGATGATTACTAGAGCAATAAATAATGAACTCAAGCACAAATCACAATGTTTAAACAAGGCAACCATGTATTTGTTAATATAACCATTAATGTTGCATTCTCCTATCAGCTTAAACTTTTAGGATGAATAATTTCATGATATGGTATCAGAGCTCTATGTCCGAAAGGTCCAGAGTTTGATCTTTCGTGAACCCCAAAAGTGAAAAAATAGCAGAAGGCAAATAAAAGAGAAAAGAATGCCTATGCAAAAATCAAGCAAACCCAAAAAAGACTCTTGCTTGAGGGGAAGTGTTAGAAATATAACCATTAACGTTGCATTCTCCTATCAGCTTAAACTTTTAGAATGAGTAGTTTTATGACGGTGTTAACGAAATACCATGGGAAATTACAACATATGAGACCTCAATAAGTTAATAGCAACTATAAGATTGAAAAGTGGAAACAATAATAATTCGGGAGAGGAAAATAAAATGGCAAGAGCTTCAAAAAGGATAAGCTTCAAGTTATTCTGCTAAATTAGGTCCAGCATGATATATAAAATAGTTGTTTCAGGTATATATATTTTTTGAGCAATGGACTAAAAATGCACAAATGATATGACCTAAGATGATGTTAATACTCTATGAAAATATATATCCAGTCAAAATATGACAAAGCCAAAACATCAATAAGAGATTATTGCCCTTTAGTATATACCAAACCTGAGATTGACAGCCATACATTGGCATGCTGAGGGAAAACCAACAAAGAGAGTCCATGTTGGTATCACTAATGGTCCACACCAAAACAAACTAAACCCTACAATAGTCCCAATAACAAGCTCAGTTATGGACAAAACAATCACATAACAGCATAGCCTTGATGCTCCAAAGAGCTAAGCTAAAGCAGAGGACAAAGTGCATAACTTAATCACAAATAGGAACAACAGTCCTTAAAGAGCTTGGTGTATTATGCAAAAGAAAATTGACCAATCTAATTACAAATTAAACATGTTCACCGTCCCTTGAACCAATTTTCTGAAATCTGAATAAATTAATGAAGGTATATTTATGTATAAAATATACAAGATAAACACACCAACACAAGATAATTTGAATGAAGAAAACGTTGAAAGTTCTGGGAATTCCCATAAACTGTTATATACCAAAGATAATTAATCTGTACATGTAAGTATCATATCCATGCCCGTATTTGAGCCAGATAAACACAGGTTTTAAAAGAAAGGATGAAGAATCCAATAGGTCATAATAATAACTTCTACTGTAAATTTATTTTTTAAGGTGAAACTCACATGCAGTTGTCTTCATGTGAAGTTGATATTTAAATATAAAAAGGATAACTTCTACAGTAGCCTTTCACCCAATAAGATTTAACTTGTAAAGACCAGGCAGTTAAACTGTCAAAATTTGCAATACAACATCTTGACTTCTGACCATTATCATTGTTTGCGCAGAGCTTCATGCCGCTTTGATTATCCATGAAAAGTATCATTCTTTGTGCACCATCTGCTTTTAACTTTTTGTACAGGTATATTTAAAAATAAAACAGTAAAGTAAAAGAATATGAAGTTCTTTTGCATCTGCTAACAACAGAATCCCGATAAAGATAGCACTTACTAGAGACAAAATGATCTTAACCCGTTAGCTGTGAAATCACAAGCTCAAATCCAGTCCAGCTAACCCATTTTAAGTAGTCCAACATGCCAAACTTTTACACACTTTTACAACAATTATATACTTCACAAAATTCAAAAATTATGAGTTTTTCCCCTACAATACATGAAGAGAAGCAATAACCAGAAGCAAAATAGAGATAAATGTGAAGTAGCATGATGACAATTCTCATCATGTCCGGTTTTAAGTTTCAAGATCCCATAAAGTAATATGGACTAATTTGGAAATCACAGGTGCAAGTATCCATCTAGCAATCAGCAGGCAGTGACAAAACAAATATTAAATTACCTAGTCAACCCATAAACTCAACCATACTACAGAATTATTAACATATATATACAGAAAATAAAAGGGGCACAAATAAACTAGACTTGGGAAGTGGCAAGCAAAACATGATAACAATAGCCCAATCCAATAAAAAGGAGATGTGCACTACACATACCTCACCACTGATGACTTGATTAACCAACTGTTTTGCAGACTCAATTTGTTCAGGTGTCCCTTCAACTTTTAATGTTCTTTCTGTGGATGTGTCACCGGGGGGAAGATGAAGAGGAATAACCTGAAAAATACATAAAATGTCAATATCACTAATGACAGGTTGAAAGTCCACATCTCAAAAGTATGAGACTGTCATAGTCAAATTTTAATACTAGCAGTGATCAGAAACTACGGTCAAAGATATAAGGAAAAAATAAAGGAAAAAGAAAAAGGGTTTGGAATATAATAGCAAAAGAAGACAAATATTTGAAAGGGCAGACCTGAATTCTTGCTCCAGTCGAAGCTTGCATATTCTTGATTGTTTCCCCACCTTTTCCGATTATAAGGCCAACCTGGAAACGCATGACCAACCATCCACCAGATAAAGTTCAGAGAAGGTGAGAAAGAAAGAAAGAAAGAACCGGAGTTGAATAAAACCAAATACTTTAAACCTTCACATACCTTGTTATTTGGGATCTTCATCACAAATTCATCAGAACCAGCTTGTCCAGCTACTCGTCTAGCAACAATGCCAGAACCTCCGGATTCGGCCTATTAAAAACACAATAACTTACAGCATTAAACAAAACAATTCATATAATTACAACCTTTTTTCGGATGCATCACAAATTCATAAGAGTTCTGAGAACGTCAGTACCTCAGCAAGAACTTCATTGATGAGCTTCTCAGCAGTAGCAATGGCTTCAGAAGTGCCCGTAAGCTCAACTGTCCTAGTGGGCAAATTGGGGTCAGCATCCATGTCACGGGTAACCTGAATTTTTGCCCCAGATTGGAGCTGAAGGTACTTGATGGTCTCACCACCCTTGCCAATAATAACACCCACCCTTCCATTGGGGATATCAATCTTCTTGCTCGCACCCTGGTACCCATAAGAAACCGCAGAAGGAGAAATGGTAGGGACCGAGTACTGAGCCTTCACATCTGCAAAACCAAACATTCACTAAAAGATTAAGATTTATTAAGTTCAATAATATTTAAATTTAAATAAATTAACAAACTGAAGATGATAATTAGTGATTTCTGGAGTAACTTATTTTCAGTTCAAACCAATTTATAATCAAAATATTCTTGATCAAACTTTCAAAAGCAAAATCAATTATTCTATAAATAAATAAATTCAAGAAAAATTAAAAAGACCTGATCTGAGAAGTAATGTGTGTCCTGATTATCTTGAGTAGTGTCAAATCAAACCTTGTAGGAAAACCCTTACTAAGCCACGGAATCAAAACCAAATAGCTTAAAACCAAAATTTATCCAACAATTTAGCGAAACCCCTCTTTACTGATGTAACGAAACTTCACACAGCTTATAATCAAAACTTTCTCATCAAATGTAACCAAACTCCAAACAACATTAACTCAAAATTTCAAATGATATCCAAAAACATATCAAAACGCTCGATTACAATTAGATCAAAACTTGAGCAGCTAGTAATAGAAGTTTATGTGACAAAATAACAACATCTAGAACATAGCCAAAGTTTTTTGCTAAAAAAAAATGGTTGAAGAGCTAAGGATTTAAAAAAAAAAATTTACCAAGATTGAAACCTTCCGTAATAAAACCCTTAATTCTGTGAATCAGCTTATAATCGAAACTTTCTAGCCAAATCGAAACATGTACAGTGAAAACCTTACTTACCGATGGAATAAATGCAGAAACGTAATCACAATAATAATAATAACCAAAGACGAGGAGTAAAACCCTACTCACCACCCATGGAATCGAAACCCGAGGGAGGAGCTGTGCCGTTATCGACCTTGGGACGCTTGACGTCGAGACCCGTGGCTGCGGGGGGTGGGGCGCCGCTAAGGAGGCGGGCGGCGACCTCCTGTGCACGCTGCTTGGCGAGCTCGATGCCAGAGGGGGCCGGCGGAGGGACGCTGTTGTATGATGGTGGAGGGGGGGCGTCAGGGGAGGAAAAACCGCTTTGGCGGGCGGAGGGCGGTGGTTGTTGGTCGTCGTACTTGCGCTTCAACGAGGGAGGAGTGGTGGAAGTTTCATATTGCGATTCTTCCGCCATTGGAGAGAAGAAGAAGAAGAAGAAAAAGAAGAAGAAACCCTATAGACTCGAAAAATATGGAAAGTTGGTTCTCACTTCTTTCTTCACTACTACTACTACTGCTAGATTTTTATTTTTAAGCTGGAGCTGCTTCTTGTGTGACGTCACTGATCCATTTTATTCAAATCTTAATCCTAATCGTACGGTACCCTATCCATTATCACCCTTAAAAATATACATAAGAACTTAAGAAATGCATCTGATGAAGATAATAGTAATAGTAATTGAGAATGAAAGTGATGGATAAAATTTGGAATTAAGAGAGTGATAATGTAAAATAAAATCAGAAGTTAGAGTTATATTATGTTAGAAGTTTAGTTAAAGAATTTTATTTAATCTTTTATAATTTGAATAATTTTGTCTATAAAAACTAATTTTTCACACGTATAAAATCAATTTCGATTTTTTATGTTGAGTTTTATCAGCGTTCAAATTTTTAATGGTTAAAAATAATTATTTATTCTATAAAAAAAGTAAGAACATATTATCTAAAATTATAATAGTCAGAATCGAATAAGTGATTGAATCGATTAGATTATTGGTTTACTGATTCAACTAATAAATTACTAGTTAAATCAATTGGCTCAGTTTTCACGTAAATAAAAAATATAAAATAATAAAAAATTTAAAATACATATCATTACTAATATTTAAGAATAATAAAATCTCAATTTCAAAAAAATTAATACAAAAATAAACATAAAATTTGCTAGTACTACTACAATAGTATTTTAATTTGACACAATAAAAATAACAATCACATTAGTATATCACCTAATTAATTTACAAAATTTATCATCTAATCATAATATCAATAAATTTTAATATTAGAATCAAAATAGACAATTTTAATCACAATATTAACATTAAAATAAATTAAGCAGATTAATAATTTTTTTAAAAAAATTATATTTTTATTAATAATGATACATAATTAAAAATATAACTAATTTAAAAAATAAAAAATACAAAATTAAAATTAAATTAAATATTTATAAAATTATTTAATTCAAAATTTTCTATATAATTAATTTTTATTATAAATAATATTAAGAAGCATGATGATAGAGTGGCAATTAAGAAGTGCCTCAATCACGAAGTTCAGTTGGATTGGTTTTGACCTTATTAACGCTCGTATGCATTAATTTTATGAATAATTAAAATATTTAACTTTTAATTAGTAAACTTTTTAAATTCTTTGAAGGATTTAGAATTTAAAATTAGTATTTAAAAATTAAAATAAAAAATAATTTAAAAAATTGACTGTTATTAATTAAAAAATAAACCTTTTAATTATATTCATAATTTTAATTAAAATAAATTATAATTTTGTATGGACCAAAAAATATTAAGAGTTAATTTTCTTCGAGTATAAAAAATATAAAAAAGTTTATTAGTATTGGTTAAGTAAAGAAAAGGAAGCCAGCAAAATTAGATAGAAATAAAATTAGGATATACTTTTATTAGCATTCATAAAATCATTTATAGAATGGACATTTATAAAAGATTAATTTTATAGTGTCTATGAGTTGGTGTTTAAATTTAACTTAACTTATTTTTTGTGAGAAATTTTTTATAAATAAGCACCACCTTTTACACACCACCATAACATTCAGCTTTATAAAATATCTTGGTAACAACTACCAGAACAAATTGCTTGAAATCATTGATGGCAGGTTTATACTTGTTCTAATAAATTCTGATAGCCTTTTATTATTCCTTCTAATTAATTTGAAGGAGCAGCTTCAGAATTGTTGTAAGCCCCAGCAACGAGATCTTCACATTCAGGCATATACTTGTTCCAAAACCAGTGAGACTTCCAAACATAGTGCATTTCTTCAACAGGGACGTTCTTAGTCTCAGGTAACAAGAAAGCAATGAAAATGGTCATGACGAGCACCCAAGCAGCAAAGAAGAAAAAGAGACCAAACTTAAAGTGGCAAAGCAAACTAAGAAAGACTTGAGCGATGCCAAAAGTAAAGAACATGTTGATTGCCACATTAATAGCTTGGCCTGCTGGTCGAACTTCAAGAGAACATATTTCGCTTGGTACTAACCAACCTAGTGGCCCCCATGACCATGCAAATGCTGCCACGTATAAACAAATAAACACCAACAGAATGTCTGCTTCTCCTTTGTTAAATGATCCTTCCCCATTCAATCCAAATTTCATACCGATCATGATTCCAACCACAATCTACAATCCATGCATACAATAATACTCTTGCTTAGTCTCGTCATGCATACAAATTTTTATATAAATTTATTTGTATTTGAGTGAAAACTCAGGTACAATTAAATTTACGTAAAGTTAATAATTGAGAGCTACTCACAATCATCACTTGAGTTTTCATTTTTTACCTGAGAAACAAGCATCTGAGCGCCACCTTCAAGAAATAATAGCCTTCTTCCAAATTTGTCTACACAGAAAACAGAGACAAGTGTAGCAATAACATTAACACCTCCTGTGATAACTGCAGACATGAGGGAGGCATCATTGCCAAAGCCCAAAATGGTAAAAAGCACGGGAGCATAAAACATGATGACATTAATTCCGGTGAGTTGTTGGAAGAAGGGAATGAAAGAACAAAAAGTGAGTTGTGGCCTATATCTGCGTCTTGTAATGTTCTTCCATGGGTTTTCCACCTTACTAGCCGCCTCACTTGCATCAACAAGATCTTGATATTCCTCATCAACATTGTTAGTGCCACGAATTTTCTGTAACATTGTCTTGGCTTTTACGTGTTGCCCTCTTTCGATCAAAGAGTTTGGTGTTTCCTCTAAGAAAAGAGACCCTACACATAGCAAAACTGCTGGCACAGCTCCAACTCCCAAAGATACTCTCCACCCATTTTTGTACTTCGAGGTTGCATAGTTGATAAGGTTTGCGCCTAGGATTCCGATTGTGATCATCATTTGAAACCCAATGTTGAGTGCTCCTCTAATTTTTGCCGGAGCCATCTCAGACAAGTAAATCGGCACAGACTATTTTAACAAACAATTATTAGTCTTAAAGAACTAACTATTAGTAATGCATGTGGATTAATGATATCGTTTCTCACCTGATTGCAATATCCAACACCAAAACCTAAAAATATTCGACCGATGATAAGCATTTCAACGTTAACTGCGAAGCCATTCAACAGTGCTCCAACAAGAAAAAATAAGCCACCCAAAAACATAGATGGCTTGCGTCCGAACAATCTTGAGGTTGTGGCAGCAAAAAAAGAAGCTATTAATGCCGCAAGATACAGAGAGGAGGTGAACAATGTCAGTAGCTGGTTGTCAAACTTGCAATATTGATTGGTACTGGAATCATCCAGCATTTGTTGATATACAACCGGAAAGAATTTAACTAAGAATGGTTCCATAGATGTGACTCCTCCCGTGATACCAAGATCATATCCAAAGAGAAGACCTCCCATAGCAGCAACAAAACATGTAATTAACACGAATGCTGTCACATTTCCCTCATATTGTCGTCCACCACTTTCAATGTAGGCACCTCTTGCCATCTTGATATGATTGTTTTTTTTTATATATATATTTATATCTAGCCTTAACTTACTACAAAAAACACCACCGATGTTCTTCTAATTAATTATGTTTTAGCTTCTTTTTTTATACTTTTTTTTTTCTTCTTATCTATCTCACTGTTGTAGTGATGATAATAATTAATTGATAAACTATTCTTTAATTTATAGGGTATTATATTCACTAAAAGATTTCTTTAAATTTCTGTCTTTTTCTTTTTTTGGCCCTCCCACCTCAATGACACCAAATATGCTCTCTTCACACTTGAAATACAAAATTTTGGTTATTGTGTATCTGTCAACAACCAAACACGTTTATCCCTCTGTATATCTATTTTCAGTATTTTAAGACACAAACCAAACACACCTATAATAATAATAATAACAAAGTGAATTATCCTCTACCAACTCCTAAGCAATATTACACACTACTTCCAATAATATGAATTTAGCTTGTGAAAGTAAATCGTTGTTGTATTCTGTTTTTTTTTTTTTAACAAAGGATTTTGAATCTCTTACAAAATAAACTAAACTAAACCAACAAAAGAAAAAATCAAGGGAAACTTTTGTTTTTAGGGGGAAAAAAGTGAGATCCCGGATTCAAATTCAATGAACATTGTTGAAAGTTGACCTAAAATTCAAACACGTTTCGATGAATCTCACTACAAAAGTTGACAAGTCGAAATGTTTAGTCTCTCTCCAGTACCGAAATCCATCCTTTGAGCTCTAGTTGTCTCCTGTTTTAGCATATTAAAGCATGTGATTTGTCTAGATTAACATGTTGACCTAAATCAATTGCACTGACAGCAACAGTAGGATACATTAAGAAAATGTGTTGCTTATCAGTTGTCACGAATAAAGATCCATGCAAACTCGTCAAGTTTCGGAACTTCAATATCAAAAACAAATTAAGGCCACAATGTTGGAATATTATCTCAATGCGATACCTTTGCAGAAGTCGCACTACAACACACACTGTAGATAGTAATTCATAAATCTAAATTGAACTACAAAATCAACTCTGCGGTGAAGATTTTGGAACACTACCCTGCTGAGCAGTTTGTGCTGCTGCTCCATCACCAGAATATGCTGGAGGCTGAGTGTAACCAGCACCGTAAGAACTGTTGTATGATGGTGGAGCTTGACCATACCCAGGTTGACCACCCGGAGCACCATATGATGGGGCACCATACCCTGGTTGGGCACCACCATAACCAGACGGTGGAGCCCTTTGAGAACCCGGTTCTTGTTGGCCATATCCAGAAGGCGGAGGCTGGGCAGGGGGATACCCTGATTGCATATGGCCAGACTGACCATAGCCTGCAGCCGTACTAGGTGACTGTGACTGTCCATAAACAGGTGGAGTGCTGCCTGGCTTTTGTGATTGTGGGGGACCATAACCACCTCCATAACCTGCTTGGGGCGGATTGCCATAGGCAGCTTGGGAGGTTGGGGGAGCCCCATAACCAGGCTGAGCAGTACCTTGTGGAGGATAGTTGGCAGCATTTGGACTTGGCTGTTGGCCAGAACCATAACCTTGCTGAGTCGTTGAAGGGGGTTGCCCAGGTGGAACTTGGGTTGAATCACCATGTGATCCATAATTAGGAGCATGACCCTCTTGTGCTGTGTTGCTTCCACTGCCATAGCTAGGGGCTGAGCCATAACCTTGCTGTTGATCATATGATGGTGGCTGCCCATACCCTGATTGTGGTGGTGCCTGATACCCACCATACCCATCGTGACCGTAGCCATGTCCAGGTTGGCTATAACCAGAGGAAGGTGGTTGACTATAGTTGTAAGCACTGCCATCAGCAGGAGGTGCACCTCCAGGGTTTTGCTGCTGCTGACCATAGTAATCATACCCAGCACCATGAGTAGACTGCTGGGGTGGTGGTGCAGCAGATTGGTCCCAATTGGTGGAGTATCCACCAGCTGAAGTGGGAGGATAGCCTGCATAAGGTGGATACTGCTGCGATTGACCAGAGTAGCCTCCAGGCTGCACGTAGCCATAACCAGGTTGTTGCATTGGAGCACCAGGAAGAGCCCAGCTAGATGGTGGCCGGGCTTGGTAACCTTGCTGAGAATAACCACCAGACATTGATGGATTTCTAAGACGATTCTGCAGAAAGATAAATTGTGAACACAGATAAAACATGCAAACGCAACCAAGATATGGCATTACATACAGAAACAGTTGCACAAACAAATAAACAAGTAAAACATACATCACTAGAGATCTACATAGAAAAACACAGGATAAGGTTACAAGTTACATTGCAGATTCCATACTTGATCAGAGAGTGGTATAAGGGCCAACATACCGTACTGGTTCGTGGTAACTGAGTTACTCCAGCAGAAGCACACCCTCTTCCTATTCGAAATGAATGGGTACAAAAAGAAAAGCACAAACCGTAGAAACAGGCAAGCATACAGTCTTTATACCATCAAAAAGCAATCCATTGAGTAATATCTCAAAATATGGAGTAATATATTTGAGAATTGACAATATTAAATTATTTATCATTCACAATAACTAAACTAGCTAGGCTTTTTGAATAACATCTTAACTGCATCGGAGAAGCAGGATCAACCATGAATAGGAAATATATGTATATTGCCAATATAACTCTTTGCTCCTTAATATAAAAATGTTCTCTCAACCTTCCTTCCATCCAATCTAAGTTAATATCACATGAACAGGTCATCAAATAAAAACACAAGTGAAAAAACCAACTACTATTCAAAGTGAGAAGAAACCTGAGAAAGGAAAAAGATGAGAACAGAATTAAACTTATTAAGCTCAGACTCAAACTTATGAAGACAAGGTTGGATGAATTAAGAATAAGATTATTTTGTCAGAAAGGATGAAACACTCTTTCAAGTATATAATAGTTCTGTCGAGCAATGAACTCAAGCTCAAATCACATTAAACAGACATAAATATGATAATCTAATATCCAGATATAATGAGTTATGACACTATAGCAATTGGAAGAAAATTGGACAGAATAATGACAAGGAATAGAATAAAGTAAGCTACAAGCTTCACAATGGACAAGCTTCGGGTGATCATGACAAATTAAAGACCAGCATAAGACATAATAAGAAACATTGTCTTCAACCACAAGTATATAGCAGTTTTCTTTTTGCAATGAACTACAGCGCAAAATTAAAGAAGTCTAAGATGAAGTCAATACACTATATGATCATTTATATATGACACTGCTAAGACATTAAGAGTAGTTTATAGCCCTTCAAATATATTGAAACTGAGATTTAGAACCATACCATGGATTGCTGAGGGAATACCAACAAAGAGAATCCATCTTGGTGTCACTTATGGTCCAAACCAAACAAACTAACCCTCCAATAGACCCAACAACAAGTTCACTTACGGACAATCCATGGCTGAACAGGCTATTCATTAAATCAATTTGACCCAAAACCAAGAAAGAAAGTATAATATGGTAATCTTGAAGTCAAGAATAATATAAACCACAACAGAATACTAAGTACAGAACTTAACCTTAGTCAAGAAAAGCCCTAGAAAGGACATGGTATTGTATACAGCAAAACTGATCTAACTGATTCCGACGTAATAATATCCACCATCCACTTTATTCAATTTTTTTGAACAATAGATGTTGCAGAAATTCTCATATATACTTGTACATGCCAAAATAATTGAGCAGTGCATATAGCTATTTTATCCATGACAAAATTTAACTTCATAAGCAAGCATTTTATTAGAAGGGACATAATGAAAATTTATACCGTAGCTTCTGAGCCAAATCCATTTTAAACTGGGAAAGATCACAGAGCTACAGTATATTATCAATATAACTACTGGACATGATCAATTCAGTGTATCATCCATCTCTGTGAATGCATCTGTAATACATCTAAGATGGAACTGCAAACCAAGAAAGATGTGAAGCTATATGGTCTTCTCCTTCTGTTAGGTACTATAAAGAAATACCCAAAAAATATACCAGTTGCTAGAGACAAAAATGTCCCAGCAACTAAAAAGTCACCACCTTATTCCAGCTTAACCCATTTCAGGGTATCCATTCCAGTTTTTACACATAAAAACATAATATGAAAAATGGCAAGATCCCTGAAAAGAATCCTAACCCTAAAAGATTCATAGGCCAAACAATGCCAGAAATCAAAACAATTGCATATTACCAAAGTGGAAATCGTATGTTTTATTCCTGCAATGGTCACTGGTGTTCTTTTCTTTTTTGTTTCAATTAAAAAAATGCTAGACTTAAAACAGCACAATTACAACAATCGTCAGTTCTTTCAGGTTTTAGGACATAACACATTAATATGGCCTCATCTGGCAATTAAATGGCATACTTCTCATATATCCATACCAAAGAAAATACACAAACATAAATGTATCAAGTTAAAGCAAAATCATCCATCCCACATAATGATTAACAGATATCAACAGTTAATATGGAGAACACTTGAAAATCTATATTTTCAAACAGGATCGGACTTGCACACGGCAAGCAAAACTTGCTAGCCAAGGCAAAATCCAACAAAAAGAGATGTTCATGGAACATACCTCGCCACTGATGACTTGATTAACCAATTGTTTTGCAGACTCAATTTGTTCAGGGTTCCCTTCAATTTTTACTGTTCTTTCCGTGGATGTGTCACCTGGGGGAAGATGAAGAGGAATCACCTGAAAAAATACAAGAAATCATGATCATCGATAATAAATAGGAATTCCAAAAATCCAAATATTTACATTAAGTCAATTTATTAGTCAAGTCTAATATTATCAGTAGGTAATAACAAAGATATGGGTAAAGTCATATTTAACGCTTGACTTTTTTTTCCAATTAAAGAAGATACGATTCAGGATTTAACATGAAGACGACTAAAAGTAGTTAAGAGGGCAAACCTGTATTCTTGCTCCAGTGGAAGCTTGCATATTCTTTATTGTTTCCCCACCTTTACCAATAACAAGACCAACCTGGGGGAAAACAGGCCAACCACCACTTAAAACGGATTAAAAATAAAATATTAAAATATAACAGGAAAAAAAATACTGACAAGTTATTTGCATACCTTATTATTTGGGATCTTCATGGAAAATTCATCAGACCCAGCTTGCCCAGATACTCGTCGAGCTACAATGCCAGAACCTCCAGCTTCAGCCTGTTAGAAACGCAATAACTATTTGAAACTTCATATTATAGTTCAATATACTTTCAAACCAAAATAATTTCCTCGAGTCCTAACATAGAGGACAGAAGTACAGAAACATTCTTCATGTGAACAAAACAAAAATTGAGACATACTGATACTAATATGATTTTAAAAAAAGCTAGCAGCTATCTCGGGTTAGTAGCATTACAAGCGGGCCCAAAACTAGATCAATACAACTACAAGAACGATCAGTACCTCTGCAAGAACTTCATTGATAAGCCTCTCAGCAGCAGAAATTGCTTCAGGAGTACCCATAAGCTCAACTGTCCTGGTGTTTGAATTGGGGTCAGCATCCATATCACGGGTAACCTGAATTTTCGCCCCAGATTGGAGCTGAAGGTACTTGATGGTCTCTCCACCCTTGCCAATAATAACACCAACCCTTCCATTGGGGATATCAATTTTCTTGCTTGCACCCTGATGCCCATAAGAAACCGAAGATGGAGAAATCGAAGGTGCCGAGTACTGAGACTTCACATCTGAAACACCCCCACGCACATCAAAATATTAAAACACGCAACAAATAAACATGAATAAGCTTAAGGCAAGAAGCAGTGATTCTAGTTTTTTTTATTAACGATAAAAGCAGTGAATCCAGTTTCTAGTTTAGGTTATTTTGAATTTTAAAACAGCAAACAATAAAAAAACTCTTGAATCTAACATCTGACAGAAAAGATAAACTATTCAGTGCAAAATTAATAATAGAAAAAACAAAACTAAGCTAAGAAGTCATGTATGTTCAGATTAGCTTATTCTACACTCAAACCAACTAATTATCTAATGAAATCGAAACGTGCATCATGAAAACCCTCCCTCCGCAGGAATCAGAACCAAATCTTTTTATGCTCAGCAGAAAAATCGAAAGCGATAAGTGAAACCCTAACTCACCAGCAACGGAATCGAAACCGGAGTGAGGAGCGCCGTTATCGACCTTTGGACGCTTGGCGTCGAGAGCTCCGGCAGCAGCGGGTGGAGGGGCGCCGCTGAGGAGGCGGGCGGCGACCTCCTGTGCTCGGAGCTTGGCGAGCTCGATGCCGGAGGGGTCTGGCGGAGGGACGTTGTTGTAGGAAGGCGGAGGCGGGCCATCGGAGAATCCGGTGACGCGGCCCGAGGACGGCGGTGGTTGGTCGTCGTACTTGCGTTTCAACGAAGGAGGAGTGGTTGTGGTTTCGTACTGCGATTCTTCCGCCATTAGAGAAAAGAGGAAGAAGAAGAAGAAAGAGAAACCCTAGAGACTCGAAATATCGAAGCAGCTCTTGTGGTGCTACTCGAGATTTAGCTGCAGCTGATGCGTGACGTGACTGGGTTCCCTTATATATGTTGGAAAAATAATTAGATAATATAATTAATTATTCCATTATTTTTCCTTTTTTTTTCCGAATTTTCAATGATATAGATTTTGCGCTGTTGGTAAATGGTAATTATTCAAGTGTAAGGTTATTGAAGAAGGGGTATTTTTTTTTTTGACAAAAAAAAAAGATTTTTAATTGAAAAACTAGTTTTCAAATAGTATATAAAATTTTATAAAAGTGAATCAAAATTTAAAAATAAATCAGTGTTATACCTTTCTTTTTTCAAGGAAATAGTTAGTGTTAAGATAGTTAACATAAACGGGAGAGAAAAATGTTAAAATAGTTATTTCTTTTCTTAGATAAATGATTTGGGTTAAATTAGTCAAAAGGATAATAATAATAAGATGTATGGATTTTCAAAACCTAAATATTTTCGCAATGCAATAATGAAAATTTTGTTTTTTATAATTTTTTTCCTTATTTTCTTTTTTAACTTTGTTATTTTAAATCTTTTAAAATATTATTCACATTGGTGATTTTTTTTTTTAGTTTTTCACGGAATTCTCCGTCCCAATAGTACAAGAACTAATCCGTCGCAAATCAAAATTCCGCCTATGTTACACTTGCGGTACACAGCCGGTCCCAAGCCCGGATAAAGGATGAGGGTTGTGTTAGGTCTTCGGCAACCAACATAAAAATATAGCCGAACCCCCATGACATGAATCAAAGACATTATTGCGCTAAAGCTAGGTCGTTGCCCGGAAGCAACGCGCCGTATGGCTCGAATACGGTGTCAAAGTAAGAGCCGCTGCATCAGTGCCCGGATGTAGTGTTAAATGAGCAAGGGTTCTCGCGTTTTCGTGAACGGACGAAGGTAAATAAGCTAGTTCACAAAGTAAAAGGTAAAGGTCGAAGCGACAGAAGGTTGAGATTTGAGACATGAAACATAGGCACTCTAACAGGAAAGTCTATGGAGGTGGTGGATACTATGACAAGGAAGAAGATTAACATTATGTGCCTACAAGAAACGAAATGGGTTAGTGCAAAGGCTAAGGAGTTGGATACTTCTGGTTTCAAACTTTGGTATACAGGAAAGGTAAAGAAATAGGAATGGGGTTGGAATAATTGTGAATAAGTAGTGGAAGAAGGACGCAGTGGATGTCAAGAGGGTGGGAGATCGGATCATCTCTATCAAACTTGTGGTGGAGGGAGGTGCTTTCCATGTGATTAGTGCCTATGCACCGCAAGTGGGTTCGGACGAACAACACGAGATAAGGTTTTTGGAGGATCTAGAGAGTTTGGTTCAAGGCATACCTTTGGGAGATAGATTTTTTTAGGAAGAGATTTAAATGGCCATGTTGGGAGAGAAGTGACTGGATATGGGAGTATTCACGGAGGCCATGGTTTTGGGATGATCAATGCCGAGGGTAAAACTATTTTGGACTTTTCCTCCACCTTTGATCTTCTCATCGCAAATACATGTTTTAAAAAGAGAGACGAACATCTTATAACCTATAAGAGTGGCATGACAAGCTCTCAAATCGACTTCTTCTTGTTGAGGAGAGTCGACCAGAAATTTTGCATTAACTGTAAAATTATCTCGGGAGAGAGTTTGACAACACAATATAGGGTGCTCGTCGTGGATTTTTGCATTGAGCAAAAGTTGAGAAAAAGACATCATACGAAGAACCCAAAGACGAGGTGGTGGCGGATGAAAGGTGAGGAACAAAAAAGCTTCATAAGACGGGTAGGAGAAGAGGCAAAGTGGGATGGGAATGGAAGCGCGGAAGAGATGTGGAGGGAGATGGCAGAAGTTATTAGAAGAACAGCAAAAGAAAGTTTTGGTGAATCTAAATGAATAGAACCAAGAGACAATGAGTCCTTGTGGTGGAATGCAAGTATACAAGAAAAGATAAAGATAAAAGGGGAATGCTTTAAAGAGTGGTCTTTATGCCGCAATGCAGATAACTGGAAAAAATATAAGGCGGCTAAGAAATAGACAAAAGTGGCTGTAAGGGAAGCAAGAACAAAAGCATATGAGGGTCTCTACCAGTCTTTGGGCACGAAAGAAGGAGAAAAAGATATATATAGAATCGCAAAGAGCCGGAAAAGAAGAACGAGAGATTTGGATCAGGTTAAGTGCATAAAGGATAAGGATGGAGAGGTGTTGGCTCAAGAGGAGGAGATTAATGAAAGGTGGAAGAGCTACTTCTGCGAGTTATTTAATGAGGGACAGAAGACTCTTCCGAGCCTTGGTCGATTATGCACAAGGGAAGAAGATCAAAACTTTGACTACTATCGAAGGATTCGATACTTCAAGGTAAAAGAGGCTCTAAAGCAGATGAAAAATGGCAGGGCAGTAGGACCTGATAATATCCCGATTGAGGTTTGGAAGGGTCTTGGAGAAAAAGGCATCAACTGGTTAACCAGGCTTTTTAATGAGATTTTAATGTCAAAGAAGATGCCTGATGAGTGGAGAAAGAGCAACTTGGTACCTATCTACAAGAATAAGGGAGATATACAAAGTTGCGGAAACTATAGAAGGATTAAACTTATGAGTCATACTATGAAGTTATGGGAAAGGGTGATAGAACGGAGGTTGAGAAAAGAGACACAAGTAACAGAGAACCAATTTGAATTTATGCCAGGCAGATCTATCACTGAAGCGATATACCTATTAAGAAGGATGACGGAGAGGTATCGTAGTAATAAAAGGGATCTACATATGGTGTTTATTGATTTGGAAAAAGCGTATGATAGGGTACCAATGGAGGTCTTATGGAAGGTTTTAGAAAAGAGAAGAGTAAGGATCGCATATATTCGGACAATTAAAGACATGTATGATGAGGTCACAACTAGTGTGAAGACTCAAGATGGTGTGACAAAGGAATTTCCTATTGGTATAGGATTGCACCAGGGATCATCCTTAAGTCCATACATTTTCACATTAGTCTTGAAAGTACTCACAGAGCACATCCAAGAGCTTGTGCCATGATGCATGCTTTTTGCCGATGGTATCGCCCTTATGGGAGAGTCAAGGGAAGACCTAAATAAGAAGTTAGAGTTATGGAGAGAAGCCTTAGAAGTGTATGGTCTGCGCATAAGCCGTAACAAGACGGAATATATGGAATGTAAGTTCAGTTTGAGAAGGAAAAACCCCAATATAGAGGTGAAGATTGGAGAAAACATCAATACGAAAAGTTAAAAGCTTTAAGTATCTTGGGTGCATCATATAGGATAATGGAGAGATTGAACATGATGTAAATCACAGGATCCAATCAGGTTGGTCAAAATGGCGAAGTGCATCTGGTTTTATATGCGACAAAAAAGTGCTTCTAAAACTTAAAGATAAATTCTATCGCACCGCTATAAGACCGGCTATGCTGTATGGTACGGAGTGTTGGGCAGCTAAAGAGGAGTACGAACATAAACTGAGTGTGACAGATATGAAGATGTTAAGATGGATGAGCGGTCATACGCGATTGGATAAAATAAGGAATGAAGATATAAGGGAGAGAGTTGGAGTAGCACCCATTGTGGAAAAGATGGTTGAATCGCGTCTCAGGTGATTTAGACATGTGAGAAGAAGACCGATAGAACATCCAGTCAGGAGGGTGGATGAGATGGAATATAGACAAAGGGCGAAAGGTAGAGAAAGACCTAAGAAGACCATCCATGAGGTGGTCAAACAAGATCTACATATAAACGGTCTCTCTATATACATAATACATGACAGGGTACAATGGCGTCGTTTGATTCATGTAGCCGACCTCACTTAGTGGGACAAGGCTTTATTGTTGTTGTATTAATAGAATTTACCATGTATACTAATGTCATCATCTTTAATAGTATTTTTTATCAAACTAATTGTGAAATAATAGTATAATACCAAACCACTTTAATGCTTATCCAAACAATTTGAGACTAAAAAAATATATGATGTTTTATCCAACTAAAAACATTTGTAAGCATTAAAGATGAATGTAATAAAAAAAAATGAGATGGTTTTAAAATTATTTCTAAACACTGTTGACTAAAATAATATTTTTTTTATTTTCTTCAAAACTACATTTATTTTGTTTTTAACTTTTTATTTTTGAGTAACAAATATATATCCAACAACATTTAGAGAAATTGTTGGCAAACTATGCAAATCCATGGAATGCCCGTTGGAGGTTAACATGCTTGCTGGTCGTTAGCAAGCCCCGGGTTAATTAATTAAAGGCTCAAATGCTAAATTAAATAGCACAAACTATGGAATGTGTTGGGGGACAGGGGGAGGAATAGTTGGCAATAAGCTAATATCCTTTATTTGAAAGACACCAATGGGGTCAAATCAAATTGCATCATAACACTTGATAATAGGCAAGTGAATTCAAACAAAAATTTAAGTTATTTTAGCCTAATGATGAACATTTGATCCCAGAATAAGAATGACAACACTACCAAAATCTACGAGTATTTATTCCACTCCTATCTGCTCTGATCGAGTAATTATCCATTTTGGTGCGGACAAATTTTTTGTGGGATGAGGTCTTGGACAGAGCAAGAGTCTAAATAATATACATAATATATAATTTTAATTGTAGTATAGTATATATATATATATAATAATTAATAATATTATATTATTTTTAAATTTTTATTTTAATTTATGTTATTTATGTGATGATGATTATAAAAATTTTGAAATTTAATTTTATCAATTGAATTTTAGTAATTATATATGCAGATAGAGACACGACGGGTTAGGATTCAATTTTTAACTACCCACAAGTAAAAACAAAACGAATTCTATACGAATTATTTTAAGACAGAACGGTAGAGCAAAAACTATCCTCTAGCTACCCCCTCCCCCCCCCCCCCCTCCCCTTTTTTTTTCGGTTGTGAAACGAGTGATTCTTTTTGTGAAAAAATGTTTTTTCAGAACACCAAATGGTTGTACACCAATGTTAACATTTACTTAACTCCCCTTTTTAACAGTTTAACTCTTAAAAGCTCAATTTTGGGTGTGTAAAAGCACTACTCTTTTGCATATATATGATCTTCAAAAATGCCACTTCCTAAAGTGAGCATATTGAGCCACAGAAAAGCACCACTGTTTCTAGCTGCATTAGCATTTATATATTTTTAAGCCCAAGCAGCATTTCAAAAAATACATTCCAAGCCTAGTACTCTTTGGAATAAACAAGTGGGAAATTAATCAACACAAGAATAGCAACTTAATGAGTCAACATGAGGTGTCTTTATTTATTCCCAGCCTCATCAACATACATTTGCAGCTTCAGGAAAAAAGGGCAGAAAGATTGCATATTTCATAAGTCTATTCCAAGTCCAAAAGAAAACAAATTTGCAAGCTGATAGAAAAAACTACAAAGCTGCACAGAATGTGACAATGGGGCACAACAAAGGAATGTGCAGATATGTCATATGGTAAATATATCCAACACAATCTCCACCTTACATGGAGGCACTCATCTTAGCAAAAAAAAAAAAGGGGGCAAAACTACCACAAACTTTTTTCTTATTATAACATAGCTTGTATACCAAGAAATGACTTAATTGTCTTCACTTTGTCCACCACAGGAGGAAGTCCTTGCGCCTGTTGATCTTCTTCTGCAGCTGGAGGAGTCCATAGAGTAGAGCTTCGGCAGTTGGAGGGCAACCTGGGACATATATGTCGACAGGAACAATCCTGTCGCATCCGCGAACAACAGAGTAGGAATAGTGATAGTAACCACCTCCGTTGGCACAGCTTCCCATAGAGATCACCCACCTAGGCTCAGGCATTTGGTCATAAACCCTGAAGAAAATTTCAACATCATGAACAACAATGTATCGAGCATTGAAAACAATGAACAAATCATTGACTCATGGAGCAGGGGTTAGAGAAATAGTGGAAAAACCCAACCCATAGAGTAAATCATATGTTGATAACATGCCTTACAAGTTACAACCTAGAGTAAATCATATGCTGATAGCAAGCTAGAGTTTGGCTCATTACAAATTTACAATCAAAAGAATATGATGATAACACGTACTATTGCAACCTCAACAACCATTTCCCATATTTTTCTGTAACAAAGCAAATTATACTTTCGAATTGACGTCTGAAAATGTCCACACCCATCACCTTATTGTGAAGCAATTACTCATAGGCATTCAATATAGTAACTATTCTGACATGCAGCATCAGCCAATTAAAATGGCTTGTACTTTCCATATTAACAAGCAGGCATATAGAGAAGAAATATCCAGCAAGGGCAGAGTACGACAAGAGGAAACCACACAGCAACAACCAAAAAACAAGGCTCAACTAAAAACATGCATAACGAATATCAGTGCCTTGATTTGAAACAGAAGATTGCCAACCTCCCCCCTTTCATATGTAAATGTTAGTTTCAGAGGAAACCTTCACTAAATAGCAATATAGTGAAACAACATAAATTTACTATCATCAATACTAAGCATGTTATACTTATATGACAAATCAGAGTTTCTTCAACTGCACAACATCCTCTAATTGCATGTGAAAGAAGTGAAACATTTTTCAGTTTTCACATATATTCAGCTCATAAAAGGAACGAGATATGAAAGTAACATACCCACGAAATTCAAAATTATACGGTTCAAAAACAAGTCATTGGTATTAGTATGTAATAGATATTTCAAAAAATCAAGAGAAGCAAATCAACTTTCCTCAACCTGATTTGGATGACAGGAAAATAATTCCAAAATGCAGAGTTATGTTAAGTAACCACACATGCCCAGCACAAACCTAAGATAAATCAAGACACGCCTCACAAAATTTGAAGAACATAAAATAATATGACCCAAATTTTAAAATCCCGAAAAGAGAAGGAAGAAAAGGAGTAGCAGCTTAGCACAAACTTCTCTCAAACCAAACCAATTGTTTTCTACAGGAGATACATACTTAGCATCAACAAGCTCAAAGTTTCAAGTTCAATAATGCTAGAAAATCCTAGACAAATCAACTCAAAGAAAATCCAAACACCACAACTGAACCCTTGATTGAAAAATTACATAAAAAAAAAGTCGAATCCCGAAGCAAAAACAAAGAACACGAGTAGGAGCTGAAATGTTGTTGAGGGGCTTAGCGCCTTAGCCCCATAAAAACAACTTAATACAAAGCAAAGGAATTTTTCTTCTAGAAGAAAATACCTAACCAGGCAACAACCCAGCTCAAATATTCAAATTCAATAATATCTGAAAATTAGTAAAAGAAAAAAAGCCAATTTCAACTTCCCAGGATAAAAAACCCAAGATATACCTAAAAATTCAACAAAAATCTAAACAACTGAACCCGAATTACAAAAAAAGAAATCCTTAATATAAGATTTAGAGAACTAAGAATAATTTTATTTTATAAAAAAATACTAATATCGGAAAACTATTCTTCTACAAAGAGATACCTAACTACGCATCAACGAGCTCGAAAAAATTCAATTCCAATAATATCGGAAAAGAAAAAAAATCAAATACATTCAAACAAACCACATGCTCCCAGCAGAGAAAAAAAGAACCCTAGACATGGAGAGAGAAAAATCGAAACACCAGAAATGAACCCTAATGACAAAATAAGGGGGGAATCACAGAGAAATGGAATGATTATTACTTGCGAAGAGCGGGTGCCATCTTATTGGTGAGAGTTCCAGCAACAATCATACAATCAGATTGGCGAGGACTTGGCCTGAAGATAATCCCAAACCTATCAAGATCGTATCTGGAGGCACCGGTGTGCATCATCTCAACGGCGCAGCACGCCAGTCCGAACGTCATCGGCCAGATCGATCCCCTCCGGGCCCAGTTCATGAGGTCATCCACCTTCGAGATCACGAACTCCGCCGTCTTCGAGATTCCCGGCGGGCTTGAGGTCGATGGCGGTGACGGGCGGGGGTAGGAGGCTGGGGTCGTGGTGTTGGTGGCGGCGTAGAGAGATGGGAGGGTGGTGTGCAGAGAGAGTGCGCGGTGTGGTGAGAGGAGTTGAGGGAGGCGCGTGGCGGTTCGGTTCATGAGAGCCATTGTTGTGTGGTTTGTGGCGGTTTGGTTTAGGGAACGTTTTGGACACAAGCCCTTCTCTTTTGAAGCCTTCTCTTTCAGCTCTGTGTTTGTGCTCGTCTCGTGTTTATATTTTTTGCGTTGTTAACGAAAACTCTCCACGTCGGTTGTTCAAAAAAATGAAAATGACAACTATTTAATTTAAGAAAAAAAACGACAAATTAAAGTACTGCTGTAAATTGTAATTATGTATTTTATGAAATAAAAATTTATATTAACACCCAAATCCTAAATTATTTTCATGTGGTGCTTGTTCTTACACGACTACAAATATGGCATTAAATAAGCACATCTATACTTGCGTTAAGCATAGAACCAGATGGATACGTTGATTGTAATATATTTATAAACAAAAGCCGTTCTACCCAAAGCCGCCGCAGGAAGGGTCGTTGCCGGCAAGCCCAGCCACCATCGCCGCTGTTCGTGCCACCGTTTCGTGCCGTCAGATCTGTCGCCATCGTTGGGAGAGAAACAGAACGCACGTGGAAAGAGAAAGGGTCGCAGGGAGGTTCTGCCGCCGTTGGAACTCCGCTGCTACTGCCATGGTAGCCGCGCCACTGCCGCCAAGAAACGCCTAGCCGCCGCTGTCAAAGCCAGCCTCGTCGCCGTTGTCGTAGTTGCAGATTTGGAGCTTCGAAGAGAGAGGAGTTCCCGGAGAGAGAGAAACGCCAAGGAGGAGGGACCGTCTGCTGCTACGCTATTCCTGTCGCCGTTCGAATGTACCTGAACCAAGCCATTGTCCTTGCCGTCAGAGTTGTTGGTGCTGCAGGAGTTGAACCGTTCCTGTCATTATTCCGGTCCAATATTTTTCTTTGATTCTGCTCTAATTTTCATGTCCTATTATGCCACCATTTAGTCTGTCTTGTCCTTGTTTTAATTCGATTTTAGTTTTGTCTGTTTCAGATTTCTAGAACTATCGCCAGCTCCATCTAGTCGCTACTCCGGTCCAAATTCTGTGCTCATTCGTTTTATTTTACTTCAATCCTCCTCACATTGACTTTGGCACTCCGGGTTTGGTATCTTCGGTCCTTTGGGACCATATTGTGAGTAGGCTTTACATTTATAATTGTTTGGCTTTACCTCTACAATTATTTTGATATACGGTGCTTTAAACTTAGTTATACTTACAAAAATTATTATCAAAGGATTTTAAATTGGTTTTACTAATTGATTTATTAGAACTAAATATTTATCTTTGTTAAGCTCATTTTAATATGCACATGAGATTATATATTTTTATGAGACTATATGTATGTTTGAAAAAGTTTTATATTATTTTAAAGCATTTGATTTTACTCAAACATGTATTTTTGAAGCATTGAATTTTTGTTGATACTCACTTATCTTGGAATTGTGAAATATGTTTGAAATGCCTTAAGATTGAGAAAATATGATTGAATATGATTTGGATGAGAAAGTATTATCTGATGTGATTTGATTTGATTTGATACCTTATATATTTGAAAGATCAAAGATTGGTTGTATTTGAAATTATATGTTTTGAATTGGTTTAGAAGACTCGTATTAGAAAACCGTAGTTAACGGCGGTTATGACATTAACCTAGATGCATCTGCCTCAGACCTCAGTCAGCAGGAGCGTTGCTAGCCTAACGTGTAGGCCACACGTTGGATCTGTTATCTGTACGGACACAATAGAGAAAATGGCTACCCATAGAGGTGGAGTCATCCAAGTATGGACTTTTGATTTGATTTCTATACGAGAACTCCCTTATTGGTTCACTTATTATTATTATTATTATTATTATTATTATTATTATTATTGATATGACCAGTAAACATCGGTTACACATTATAGCTCGGTTACACGTCAGGCCCGATCATAACCGACGATTTCATCATAAATGACCTCAAATCAATAACGTCGGATTTACCATTTATCCTCCTCCTAGACGTTAATCTGAAAGATAACGGCCGACTTCTCCTGCTAATATAAAGCAGACAAAAGACCAAAAGAAGGTACGTCACTTTTTCCAAGATTAAGAACTACTATCCCTTTAATACTAACTTGAGCGTCGGAGTGCCTTTGCAGGTACCCACCCTCGCCGTTCATTTGTCGCTGACGTATACCTCGGTTCACTCTAGGAGTCCGCCGATCTTACCAGAGGACGAGCTATACCTCGGAATTACCAGGCAAGAACACTTGGCGCCCACCGTGGGGCCGAGCAACTCGAAAAACCATTCGCAAAGGTCCCAAAACATCCTTGAGATACTACCATGGCTGACGTCCCTCCCCCGACCCCATCCGAGCTCCTTCGGATGGTGACCGAGCTTCAGCAAGCAAATCAACAAATGACGGAGGAAAACCGAAGAATGCAGGAACAAATTGCGCAATTGGTTACTAATCGGCTGGAACACAATGATGATCTTCATAATCGAGAGGAAAATCATGAACGTCGGTCAATACCGACTCACGTTTCAGAAACGCCCCAGCAGGAGGAAGAAGAAGCCCACCAGACAGAAAGGTCCCAACCAGACGATGAGGGAGATGAGCGCGACAATTCTGCCGGACCATTCACGGCCGACATTATGAATTTTCAGCTTCCCCGACAGTTCACCCTGCCGAACACTCTGACTCCTTATGATGGATTGGGAGATCCAAAGCAGCATATTAAGAAATTCCGATCTATTATGATCGTTAATGGTGCATCTGACCCTATTTTATGCCGTTGTTTTCCATCTTTTTTAGACGGTCCTGCACTTGACTGGTTTTGTTCTTTGCCTGCAGATTCAATATCGCGTT
The DNA here is from genome assembly GCF_003086295.3 of Arachis hypogaea. Classification (NCBI taxonomy): domain Eukaryota; kingdom Viridiplantae; phylum Streptophyta; class Magnoliopsida; order Fabales; family Fabaceae; genus Arachis; species Arachis hypogaea. Next base: position 147,350,081 of record NC_092051.1, on the reverse strand, counting down.
TTCAAGAGTTGGCAAAGCAGTTCGAAGACCACTTTGCAGCATCTGCAATATACCTACACGATTCTGACTACCTGACGACCATCAAACAAGGACCACAAGAGAGCCTCAAAGATTACATCACTCGTTTTACAAAAGTCGCAATGAGGATCCCCGACCTTCATCCTGAAGTCCATCTCCATGCAATTAAGAGCGGCCTCCGTCCGGGCAAGTTTCAGGAGACGATAGCTGTGAGTAAACCGAAAACCTTGGCCGAATTCCGCGAAAAGGCCAAGGGACAGATAGATGTTGAAGAACTTCGGCAAGCCCGCAAAACAGAAAAGTCAACCGCGGCCAAGGACGATGATAAGCCCCGCGACAGTAAGAAAGCATTCAAGCCGGTTCCCCGTTATGAGTCATACACTCAATTCAACACAAAGAGAGATGACATTATTAAGGAAATACTCAACTCCAAATTAATCAAGCCTCCTCGTAAAGCCGGCGCTTATCCGGAGTCCAAGACCGTTGATAAAACCAAATATTGCACCTTTCATCAGAAACACGGTCACACAACGGATGAATGTGTGATCGCTAAAGATCTCCTAGAATGCCTCGCAAGACAAGGACACCTCGACAAGTTCATTGCCGGGCGTATGCAGAAGAATACAACCTCGGCTTCCGACCTTGTGACAGCAAGTCCTTCATCAAAAGAAAAAGATAAAACACCAGCCCAACCCAGAGGAATCATTAATTGTATTTCAGGAGGATATGCGGGAGGTGGACATACTAGCTCAGCACGGAAGAGAACTTATCGGGCCATGTTGGCCGTCACAGACGCCCCTAAAGTACCTCAGCCGGTCCAAGGCTTACCAGAGATGACTTTCGGATCAACCGACTTTAATCATACCGATGCTAATTACGACGATCTTGTGGTGATTTCTATCCAGTTGGGGGATCTAATAGTCCGCAAAGTACTTCTCGACCCCGGAAGTAGTGCAGACGTCCTATTCTTTACCACCTTCGAAAAGATGAAACTAAGTAACAAAATTCTGCAACCATACCATGGAGACTTGGTCGGATTTTCCGGGGAACGAGTCCCTGTTTTGGGTTCCGTGTGGTTACAAACCACACTCGGTGAGCAACCATTATTTAAGACACAAGACATTCAATATCTTGTTGTCGACTGTTTTAGTCCTTACAATCTCATATTAGGTAGACCATTTTTGAATAAATTTACAGCAATTGTGTCTACAGTTCATCTATGTGTTAAGTTCCCTGTGCAGGATAATTTAGTGGCAACAATACATGGTGACCTCCATGAAGCTCGGCAATGCTATAATACAAGCCTGAAGCCGATCAAAAGGAACAACTTGGTTCAGGTCAACTCAATCCAACCTGACCAACCAAGTTTAACAGAAATAGATCCCAGAGCCGACTTTGAAGATCGGCCCATGCCAAACGAGGATTTAGCAAAGGTGAACCTGACCGAGGACCCCGCCAAATACACCTTCATGGGGACATCTATCAGCAAAGAAGAGAAGGAATCACTCACAACGTTTTTACGACAAAATGCCGACTTGTTTGCCTGGACATCTGCCGATATGCCCGGAATAGACCCATCTGTTATCACCCACAGGTTAGCAATTAATCCAGAAGTTCGCCCAGTTTCTCAAAAGAAAAGAAACCTCGGAGCAGAAAAACGCCTCGCCTCCCTGGCCGAGGTCAAAAAGCTCATTGCCGCAAATTTCATCAGAGAAATCAGGTTCACAACATGGCTCGCCAATGTTGTTATGGTAAAAAAGAGTAACGGTAAGTGGCGCATGTGCGTCGATTTTACTGACCTAAATAGGGCATGCCCCAAAGATGCTTATCCTTTACCTTGCATTGACACTTTAGTTGACAATTCCTGCGGTTATGGTTCGCTGAGTTTTATGGACGCATACTCTGGTTATAACCAGATCCTCATGCATCCATCAGACAAAGATAAAACTGCCTTTATAACTGAATATGGTAATTACTGCTATAATGTTATGCCTTTTGGTCTAAAGAATGCAGGTGCAACATATCAGCGATTAATGAATAAGGTTTTCGAGAACCAAATAGGTCGGAATATCGAAGTCTATGTGGACGACATGGTGGCAAAAACCATGGTCGGCAACTCTCACATACAGGACCTAGCCGAGATTTTCGGGCAGATCCGACGATATAACATGAGACTGAATCCTGAAAAGTGTGCGTTCGGAGTACGCGGGGGAAAATTCCTCGGATTCATTCTTACCAGCCGAGGAATTGAAGCAAATCCTGAAAAATGTCAGGCGATCCTTGATATGCAAAGCCCAAAAACGGTAAAAGAGGTGCAACGACTAACAGGACGCCTCGCAGCCTTATCCAGATTTCTACCCTGCTTGGCAGCAAAGTCTTTTACCTTTTTCCAATGTTTAAAAAAGAAAACAAAAAATTTTGAATGGACGGCAGACTGTGAATTAGCGTTTCAAAATTTAAAACAATTACTTTCAAAACCACCTGTTTTACAAAAGCCAAAACCTAATGAGCCATTATGTATATACTTATCTATTACTGATACAGCAATTAGTTCTGTCCTTGTAACAGAAACGCAGGAAGGTCAGCAGCCGATCTATTTTGTGAGTAAAACACTGCAGGGTGCCGAGCTTCGATATCCAAAATTGGAAAAGCTGACGTTGGCCTTAGTCTTCTCCTCGAGACGACTCCGACCATATTTCCAGGGACACACTATCATCGTCAGGACCGAACAACCTCTTCGGCACGTCCTCTCAAAGCCGGAATTAGCAGGCAGGCTCATCAAATGGGCAATCGAACTTTCTGAATTCGATATCCAATACCAGCCAAGAGGATCCGTCAAATCCCAATACCTAGCAGATTTTGTGGCAGAGCTTAGCCAACCAAATATGGATGAGCAGAACTCGGACTGGAGCTTGTTTGTAGATGGAGCCTCAAATCCCCAAGGCTCAGGTGCAGGGGTATTACTCGAAAGTCCTGAAGGTATCATCCTCGAACATTCTCTCCGATTCTCCTTCAAAGCTAGTAATAACCAAGCCGAGTATGAAGCCCTCGTCGCCGGGCTCAGGTTAGCAATTGATTTACACATTACCACCTTAAAGGTTTACTGCGATTCCCTATTGATAGTCCAACAGGTTAACCAAGTCTTTCAAACTAAAGATCAGCTTTTATTGAAATACTTAGAGCTTGTACAGCAGTTAACAAATGGCTTTCGAAAAATTGAAATTTGCCACATTCCTAGAGAACAAAATCATAGGGCTGATATTCTATCAAAACTAGCTACTACACAGTCACACACAGCAACATTATTACAGTCAACCTTAGACAAGCCGAGCATACATGTCATGAGCACTTTAAACGTTTTCAACGAAACAAGTTGGCAACTACCTTACATACAGTATTTAAAAGAGGGTTTTCTTCCCAAAGAAATCTCAGATAAGAAAAAATTTCGACGGCAAGCTTCTTTCTTCACTTTAATGAATAACACTCTGTATAGGCGGGGATACTCCCGACCACTTTTGAAATGTTTAGACAGGAGTGATGCCGATCTTGTGTTAGCCGAAGCCCATGAAGGAATATGCGGCATACATTCGGGGGCAAGAAGCCTCGCACAGAAAATACTTCGAGCCGGTTTTTACTGGCCGAGTCTGTGGGAGGATAGCAGAAAGAAGGTCAGAACTTGTGACCAGTGTCAAAAACACGCACCGATCATTAACATCCCAGCGGAGCAGCTTCACCAGTCTGTAGTAAGCTGGCCGTTTAACCAGTGGGGAATTGACATCCTCGGCCCCTTTCCCACCGCACCGGGACAATTGAAATATTTGGTCATGGCTATTGATTACTTCAGCAAATGGATTGAAGCACAACCCCTGGCAAGAATCACGTCCTCCCAGATGATATCCTTTGTTTGGAAACAAATCATATGCAGATTCGGAATTCCCCGGCATGTTGTCACCGACAATGGTCGGCAGTTTACCGACCATAGTTTTAAGGACTTCCTACAGAAGCTGAAGATAAATCACCACTTTTCATCGGTAGAACACCCACAATCTAATGGCTTAGCAGAAGCCGCCAACAAGGTCGTCCTGCACGCTTTAAGGAAAAAGCTCGACAACGCCAAAGGGCTCTGGGCCGAGCTTATCCCAGAGGTATTATGGTCATACAATACTACCGTGCATACATCAACAAAAGAAACCCCTTTTAGGTTGGTCTATGGATCCGAGGCTATGATTCCCATAGAAGTTTCACAACAATCATTAAGAGCCCTAGCTGAGAATCATGATCAAGCTCGCCGAGCAGAACTTGACTTGATAGAAGAGGTTAGGAATACAGCAGCCGTCCGTCACCAGGCCCTACAGCAGCAACTAAATCGAAGACATGCCAAACGAGTACAACCAAGGTCTTTCAACATCGGAGATCTGGTCCTGAGGAAAACTGAAGCGGCTCGCCGACCACCCTCCCACGGAAAACTCGCAGCAACATGGGACGGACCCTATCGTATACTTGAAGTCCTCGGCAGAGGAGCTTACAGACTAGAACATTTGGATGGCACCAAGATTCCGAGTTCATGGAATGTCAGTTCTTTAAAGCAATATTTCAGTTAAAACAAAAGCAGAGTGCTGGTACTCTTTTTCCTCACTTGAGATTTTTCCCAAAAAAGGGTTTTGCTCAAGGAGGTTTTAACGAGGCCAGCCTACCCGAGTTAAAATTGTAAGATACTGCTTTGCCAAAAGTTTGAATGCATTTATATATACTTTTAACAAATTCTGTCTAACCGAATTTATGTTATCATTAAATATCAAAAGGGGTTTGTTACCTAATAACTCCCTTCACAGACAAACAAATCAAAACATCATTTCAGCCCCATTAACGGGTATCAGACAACGCAATTAGGAACATCCAAAACCTAATTACGCAGATTGTTAAACAATGAACAGTCATGAACATCCGTTCTACAAAACAAAAGAAAAACTGCTAAAATACTACACTGAACTATTACTTAACTAAGTTATCACCACCCTCCTCAATTACTTCCTCGTCATCTACAAGCTGGCCATCCCGAATCACCTTGCCCGGATCCATCTCCCCAAAATCACCATCAGGCATCAGAAACTTGGCCTGCGTCACAGCACGGTAAAATCCTTCCGCAAAAGCATCAAGAATGTCACCTTCTCTACTAGCCTTGAATTCCTTCATCTGTGCGGTAAGGTCAGCAACTCGCTTATTCATATTCTCAACATCACTATTTTTCTTTTTTAATAATTCAGCATCATTTTCACGATTCTCTTTTTCAACCTTTAATTCCTTTTCCAAGTCAGAAAACTTCTTCTGCAATTCTGTTAAGGCTAATTCTCTAGCCGATAACTGTTCCTTTAGGACACCGACCTCTTCAGCCTCAGTAGCCATCTTCTTATGCCTCTTTTCCTGGCTACGGCCAACACAAGCCAATCGAAAACCTAACACCTGAGATTTAAATATTCAACTATTAAAAACCTTATATAAGTAGTTAAACAAAATCAATACTTAGCATGAATATACCTGCAGAAACTGATCAACTCCAACATCCCCTACCTCCTCCACCCGAGCTATGTCAGCAACACCCTGCACAACTTCGTCTGCAATAACATTAAATGGAAAACCTTGATCCCAAAGAGATGAACCATCCCCATTGTTGTCAAAAACGTGAAGCTTCTCCTGCTTCACACTAAAACTAGACAAGTCATCAAGCTGAATAACAGCTTCCTTGCCCTGATTTCCAGAAGTAGCACCACCCTCCGTCTTTCTCTTCTTAAAAACAATCCCCTTCTTTCTTGGAGAGGCTGATCGACCTCTCCATTCGATGAGGATCCTTCAAAGTTCTTAGACTTAAATCGAGCCCTAAGAGTCGAAGCGGTAACTCCAGGGAATTTCCCACCTGCCATAGAAACAGCAAGAACATCGTCAGCATAATAAAATCCTCATTTAAGTAAAAAACCAAAACAAAAGCATACCCTGATAACCTCACCAAAGTAATCGACAACAGCCGACTTATTAACCTCCCAAGGAAGCAACTCCGACACAGATACCAATCCCCCCTTGGATACCATTTCAATCAAAAAGGATATGATACACTCGTTCCTTTCAGATATCATTTCTGGACCCAAAATTTGTTGAGGTTGACAACACCAATATAAGGGAAACTTTTCCCCAAGGTTTTCGTCCACATAAAAAGGGAAGTCCTCATCCACAGCCTTAACCTTCAGAAACATTTCTTTAAAATTTTTAAAGGAAGATTTGTACAGTTTGAAAATTGCAAAACCAGGTGTGCTATTCAAGTTCACCCATAACCCCTTCCATACCCCTTTTGCCTGAAATAAGGAAAAGAAAAGTTCCAAATCTGGTTCAATTTCCAGGAATTCCATTAAAATCTGAAAACACCTTATGAAAGCCCAACCGTTAGGATGAACTTGTGAAGGAGCACAGTTCAATTGTTTCAGAATATCACATTCAAGCTGGCTAAAAGGAAGTCGAACCCTCAATTCTTCTAACACGCAACTATACATATAAAAGCTCTCAAAATCCTCTCTCCTATGGAAAACCCTATCTGAGCGGTTGCATGGAAGTAATTCCAAGCGATAACCAGGTTTCACTAGACCGGCAACACTAACCTGCCTAACACTATCCATATCCAGAAACAACGAAGCCCTTATTTTCACATCACTGTCAACCCAGTCATACGACCCGCCATTATCAAACTGGGGCAACGATTTTCCTTTCTTTTCACTCATGGTTTTTGACGAAATCAGAAGAAGGGGAAGAAAAGATTCAAATGAAAAGCAAGGATTTTGTTACTAACCTTTACTGCCCATGGTGTTTAAAAGCCTCTGAAACTAAAAACTTCAAAAGAAAAAAAAAGGGGGGGTGAAGGTACTAAACCGTTCATTTACTTAAAGCCTCTACAATTAATGATGGAAATCAAAACCATTAAATGAGGCACCCTGCCAACGGTTCCAAGTAAGCATTGGAACTCGCACCTATCTAGGAAAAGTAATAAAATAATAATTAAAGTTCTTTACACCACTAAACACTTGAATAATAATTATTAAACTCTTCAGTTACCCAACACTTAACTTTCAAAGATGCTACATTGACCTGGGGGCTGGGCACCGTGTACCGAGCTATTACTCACTATAAAAGCTCAACCTATCTCTTTAAAAGTCAGGTCAAGCTTGGGGGCTGTGATATGACCAGTAAACATCGGTTACACATTATAGCTCGGTTACACGTCAGGCCCGATCATAACCGACGATTTCATCATAAATGACCTCAAATCAATAACGTCGGATTTACCATTTATCCTCCTCCTAGACGTTACATCTGAAAGATAACGGCCGACTTCTCCTGCTAATATAAAGCAGACAAAAGACCAAAAGAAGGTACGTCACTTTTTCCAAGATTAAGAACTACTATCCCTTTAATACTAACTTGAGCGTCGGAGTGCCTTTGCAGGTACCCACCCTCGCCGTTCATTTGTCGCCGACGTATACCTCGGTTCACTCTAGGAGTCCGCCGATCTTACCAGAGGACGAGCTATACCTCGGAATTACCAGGCAAGAACAATATATTATTATTATTATTATTATTATTATTATTATTATTATTATTATTATCAACTATCATTTTTTTAATTAAAAATTACTTTGATGATCGTGCTTGTATAGTCTCATGTTGATTATAAATGTATTGTCTAGTGACTGAATTCTAAAACTCACTCCATTTTTCTAAAATATTTTTCAGAAACAAATATTTGACTATGTGAGACTTTCTATTCAAGAGTAACGGTCCGCAATGAGTACCTATTCTTTGTCAAATTTCTAGAAGTATATGCTCTATATGTCACAGGTAGGATCCAACCATTCTTAGTTATTTTAAAATTTTTGTTAAAAATATATAACTATTTATTTTAGAACCAGTAAAATTTTTGTAACTTGCTTATTCAACTTATATTTGAGTATGTTAGGCTTGCTATAGGATTATTTTCCTGAGCGCTGGTCATGACTCGTTTTGGGTCGTGACAATTTTTTATTAAAATTTTAATATATTTAATAAAATTTTAATAATAAAAATACTAAAAAAATAAAAAATTTAAAAAGCTATAATTTACATAATTTGAAAAGGGCCTTTCTTTAAAAAATTATATTTTTACATAATAAATAAATAAATAAATAATAATTTTATGTTATTGTAACCTAAACATAATTAATATATAAAAAGATATTTTTACATGAGATATTTAAATATTAAATTATTTTTATTTTTCTAAACAATCTTTTAAAAAAATAACTCAAAAAATATCTTTTTTTTTAAAACTCACCCAAACAAACCATATATATATTATTTAATTTATTTTTAATACGTATTTTATATTTTATCATATATTTTTTATTTATATTAATAATTAATTTTAATATACACCTAATATATGATTGATACTAATAATAACTAGCAACTAATTGTTGCATTATTTTGTTTCCAAATTTGCATAATTCAAAGGCTAATACTATGCCAATGAATTATAACTTAAGTGGCATAGTCTCTCTATATTCAATTAAGAGGTTGCGGATTTGAGTCACCTATCTTTAATAAAAAAAAAAGGCTAATACTACGGTGTAAAAGAAAGATTCTTTCTACACATGTAGAAGATACGTGTAAGGAGATAAAGCTGTTATAGTGACATAGTCGTCTAATCATAGATTGCAGAATATGATATGTGACTTCATTGAAAGAGGACAAACCCCGAGTTTGTTGCAGAAGTGGAACGGGTGGATAGTGATGATTAGTAGGGTCATTTTGTTGTGTAAGTAAAAACAATTAAATTAGAATTATTATGATAATATAATAAGCCTGTAATTAGTGGTTGGGTTTTCTACTTTGTGTGCCAAGTTTTATATATGTTTGTACCTAATTTCTGTCCAACAATTTGAGCCGAGGTATAACTCCTTTTATTGTCGAGGTATAACTCCTTCTTTCGTGTATATGGAGTTTTCTGTCATAAGAGCACAGACGCCGAGTTATACTTCAGCCGTCAAAGAACATCAGAGGAGGTTGGGACATGCAAAGAGACTCCAACGCTCAAGTCAGAAAGAGTTTTTTAGCTTTCTTTGAAAGAGAAAATAAAAAGGAGAGTTCTCTGTTTACTTATCCTACTATGTTTACTTGGTTCTGTTTATATAAGATTTGTATATGACTTGATTGTGGTATGTTCTCCTCATTCCGAGATATGAGGCATGGATACGGTTTGAGAATCTCGTAGAGAATCATTTGGTGACTTCTTTGAAAAGATCTTTTTAGGGTTATCAGCAAGTAACCGTTCTCTTTTTGAATTTGCTGTACGTGGCCGAGTTATAACACACGCGGCCGACTTATACAGATGGATCACAAATTACTTTGTTTTGAATTTACAAGCGGTTGAACCATAGCTTACGTGGCTGACTTATAACGATAGATCAGACCTAATCTTCGAATTATAATTTGTATCTGCCAAGTTACAATGACCAGATCAATACCAATATGAGTTAGGTCGGAAATGGAGAAGATTGAAAATTTGTGTCATAGAACGAACATACAGGGATATAGGAAGTGGAATATAGGATTGGGCCTGATAAGTGGTGATTTAATACAAAAGATGGAACAAATAGTTTAGGTACGTCCTCAATAACAAATTCATGGGATAATTTTTTAGCCAAAAAAACAACTAGTCCTACAGTACTTTCTTCAACAAATTCGACTTTTACCAACAAACTCAAAGAGCAGCAACTAAAATCTTTTCACATGAATTTTTCAACAACATAACAACAGCTTCAAGATTCTCCACTCAGTCATTATTCTCAGCAATAAAAAATAAATTCAATCCGTCATATTTTCAGCAATAACATCAACTTTTAGTAACAAAAATGAAGCTGCATAGATGAATTACAGTTACAAAATCTAGCAACAAAGATCAGAAAAATTTGTTGAAACTAACCACATCGGAGACCGACTGCTGTCGGCGAGGCTCCACACAAGCAGACGACATTGACGTCCTGCTCTGGGACGTGCGGCTTCTGGGGAAGACGACCGGACGAACGGCATGCGACTGAGTGCTTAAGGTGACAGACAAAGAGCAACGACGATGACAACAACCCCAGGACCTACTGCTTTTGTCGCCGACAACGATGCGCGCATGGAATGATCAAGCTGACTGCAACACCGTGACGAGACAAACAATGGCGACCACCTTCTGCCCTACGCCCGATACAAAACACCTTAAGTTCGACTGCGACAATGGCACAGATGACAGAGTTAGGGCTTACTCAGAGAGTGACGACACTAAGACAATGACGAATGACCTAGTTGGTGCGGGACGAAGTGGAAGCAGACGTTCGCCGATCCCCGACGATAGGGGTGGCAACACTATCCGAACCCGCGGGTACCCACCCCGCCTCTACCCGTTCGGGGCGGGTTCTTAGGCGGGGCGGGGCGGGGTCGGGTTTAGGTTAAACCCGTCCCTACCCGCTTCGGTATATATAATAGATATATAAATATATATAAAATAATTAGTAAAATGATTAATAATATTGTATCATATTTAAATTTTTAATTTAATTTATGTTATGAATATAAATAACGGTTATATAATTTTTAAAATTTTATTTATTTTTTAGATTTAATAATTATTGGGGCGGGTAGGGTAAGGGTGGGTTAGAGTTTAAACATTTTACTACTCTCGAGTAGAAGTGGAGCGGGTTCGATACGGATTTTTGTTGAGCGGGACGGAATCGAGTAGAGCAAAAATCTATCCCTACTCGCTCCGTTCCTACCCCGACGACAAGTGAACTTCAGTTCCATAACAATTCCAGTTGTGGGAGAGGTCAGAGACTTAGATGGAGACGGTGGCAGCGATAGAAAGAGAGAGACATCGAAATTTTACGGCAGAAATCGGTGATCACTTAATAGATTAGGACATTTTAGAAATACTGGGGGAGAGGGGTTAGCGTTTGGCAATTCCTCTTTCACTACCATAGGTATTTTTTTTTTTTTTTTTTGGTAAACCAATAGCTGTTTTCTTTTTGTTTAATTTTTTCTTAAGATTTTTTAATAATTTCTACGCCCGGACCCAAATCAAGAAAAAAAATTATACACTTAATTATTTTTTCTTCAATCTTAATAATGATATACACACTATAAGCTTACTTTTTAGTGGGGCCATTGTTACAAAATTTGTTTCTTTCCAATAGATCAATGCACTACACGTCTTTTTTGTTATAAACCTATACGTGTCATCATGTAGATATTTGTTTTTTATCTGCATGCTAGCACTGGCCTAAATCAAATACGCCATGTACAAATATTATTAGGCGGAAATTCATCTATAGTCAATTTTACGCCAAATTATTTTTGGATAATTAACACGTGGTATTATATAATTTAAAAAAATAATTTATTTTATATAAATAATTTTAAAAAAAAAATTAATTTAAATTGAACCAAATTGTTATTTTTATTCTCTTTTTCTTTGTTTCACACTTAAAATTTATTCTTTTTCAATCCTTTTTTCAAAATTAATATCAAACTTTCAATTGACTATGTTTCTCTTATTTATATTTTTTACTCTAATTTATTATTTCAAATATATTTTTTAATTTATATTTTTATTCACTCTTCTATAAATAATAAAAATTATTTAATAAATTCATGTCATCACACTATTTTAATATTCAAATATTCAGGATGAAATTGATTATATATTAAACAACAATTTTAAGAATTTTATTGTTCCCATCTTTATCTAGAGTCAATATAGAGATTGATTAAAAAAATATATTTATTTAAAATAATATGAATACGTTTATTTAAATTTTAAAAGTTTTAAAGTAATAAGAGTATGTTTATTTAAAATATTAAAATTTTAAATTTTAAATAAATCTATTTATATTAATTTTAAATTTTATTTAAAATAATATGAATATGTTTATTTAAAATAAAAAATTAAAATAACAAGATTACATTTATTTAATAAATTTTAAGTTAAAAATAATATAAATGTATTTTTTTATTAAGAATTAGTGGTTTCAAATATTTTTTTAAATTAAATAAATATAATTAATTATATGAGTATAATAATATAAATACATACAATTTTATAAAATTAAATTTAATCATTAATTTAAATTAGATCTATTTAAAATTTAAATTATTAAATAATACAAATTTTATAATTTAAAATTTGAATTATTTGAATAAAATTAAATTGATTGAAAAATAAAAATATACTAATACAATTTAAATCGTATTAAAATGTAAGCAAATTTGCTGAGTTTATCAACAAAGTTTACGTAAATAAACAAGTTCAGTCAATGTGATAGATAAATTTGTGCAAATTTTATAAAAACAATGTACAGAATAAAATCCTAAAAAATAACGTTATTTTAATAAATTTGATTAAGAAATATAAATAAGAGGAACATAACTAACAAAGTTTGATATTAGTTTTGAGAAAGGGATCGGAGAGAATGAATTTTAAGTACCAAACGAAGAAGAATAGAATAAAAGTAATTGTTTGGTTCAATCTAAATTGTATTTTTTTTAAATTATTTGTATAAAATAAACTAATTTTTTTTAAATTATATAGTAATACGTGTCAACCATTCAGAAGTAACTTCATGTAAAGTCAAACATAAAATTGTATTTAATATATGATATATGAATACAAATATTGTATTTTAGGATATTAAATTAGTATATTTTTTATTTTTTATCGTCTTTTTTAAAAGCCAAAACATAAAAATATTGAGCGAAGATACAGCTTTTTTCTTTTATTATTATTATTATTAAATTTTTATAATTATATTTTTATTTTAAATTTTATGTGAAAAAAATAAAGATAAATTGAATTTTTTATTATTTATCGTATCTTATATTAAATTTATTAAATTATGTCTTTATTTTTTATGTTATGTTCTTAATATTTTATTTTGTTCTGTTATCAAAATCAAACATAAATTAGTAGTACAATTTTTTCGAAATTTTTAAATGAGAATGAAAAAATTATACTATTTGAGGTATAAGTCTATAATAAATTTTTATAAACGATAAATTTGCTACCAACAAAAAAAATTTGATTTTCTTCCCAAAAAATTGATAACTCTACTTAGAATGTTAACAAAATTATTTAAAAAAATAAAATGAATATGTATTAATGAATTTTGTGTAATAAAAATATTCAAATATTAAAAAATAACTTTAAATTTTCAAGTTACCTTTATCACTACTATAACTTCAATTATTCACATGATTTGATCTTGTTCTTTCTCCTTTTTTTTGTTTTTTTATGCAATTTTACTTTAAAATTGAAATTAGAATTAAAAAAAAAAAAGTAGATTTCTCCGTTTTTTGCTCACTACAAAAGAAACAAAAAAGGGTAGTGCTAGGGAGCCAATGGCCTAAGTGTACAATGTGTACAATGGGGCAATCCATGAATAAAATGAACATCACCCACACTATTCATAATAAAATCACTCATGCTAAAAACCTAAGTTAATTTTGAAGTTCACCAATAATCGAACCCTTGACCTTTTGGATCTAGAACTCTAATACCATGTCATGAACCCACTCGTCCCAAAAGCGTAACCTGATAAGACAATGTAACACTAATGATCATATCTCTAATACTTCCTAAACCTCCATTGTACACATTGTACAAAGATTGAGTGTGTTTTTTAGTGTTTTAAATTCTAGGTTTGCTGCTGGAACTTCTTCTTCCTCCACCTTCGCCCCTCCAGCATTGACAGCATTAATTCTTCGCGAAATTTGCGGGTTACAAAACTTATAAGTGCTTGAGACTTCTAAATCTAAGGTTCATAAAAGTATTGAGGAGAGCACGTGAATAAAGAAGTTTTAATGCCATGCCTAAATATAGTGCACAAGAACAACGATACTAGAGCATGATGGCTCTTATTTTACTCATTTTTATTCTACTGTTATGTGTGTTGACTGTGAGGAACAGAGTATGTGCAGCACACCAATGTGGAAATCAATGTTATTTTTTTCTTTTCCATGCTCTAATTTAGACCTTTTTTTTTTCATTTGAATGCTAATAATTTGAATAATGATTATCTTCCTTCTAGTTTCTTAAAAAAGGTAGACAGATAGGATGGTGAGAAACGAGGGTGTAAATAGTGGTGGTGATAGAGAAATGTTCCTCTCATTTTTTTAATAAAAAATGTAAAATATGTGATCATTAATTTTTTAATTTTTTTTTTGGATTATACTTATAACATGTATGATGAGAGATCACACTTTATTTTTTTAAGTGAAAAAAAATTAAAAAAAATCTAATTTTATAGTAATAATAATGACGAAGGTAGTTTAAAAATTTAAAATAGTTTTTTAGTGTTTATAAAATTTTGTCATACAGAATTCATTTTATGTGAATTATAACATTAATTTTGTTTTTTATAAATAGAATTGGTAGTTTTTTTTTTCTTCTTGAGCTTTTACCAATTACATATGTGTGAATCATAATTTTTTAAAATAAAGAATGTATAAAATTTGGAATTATTATATGGAGATTTGTTAAGCATTACTAAATTGGTCAAATTTAAAAATATTATTTCTAAATTTTATCACATTTTGTTTTCAATTATCCATTGAATGTATGTTAAGTAATTATTTTTTTACATGTATTTTAAGTTTATTATTATAAGATATTTAAGGATTATACCAAAGATAATTGGTTGATTAGTTGTTCTTATAATTGGTGGATATGATAACTGGATATGTAAGTGCAATATTAATTTTATTTAAATATTCAAAAATATTAAATATTTCTAATTGGTACATATATCATTATCAAATAAAATTAATTTACTTAGTATCATTGTCTTGTTGTATGTTAATGTATCTTCCAAATAAAAAATAAAAATATATATTGGTCTACTTAAATGTTAAAATGATTTGTTTGAATCTAAATAACATATTATTTGATTATTCAAAATATTAATGTGTGAGTTTGTATGATATTTGTAGCTGCATAAATTTGTTTATCAGGTTTAATGGGCATAACTATACCGATTTTTACTAAGAATTTAGGCTTAGTTTAAACACATTTTTGTTACTTTGACCAATTCACTTCAATCTTATGATTTATACTTTTCTCAATTATTTCTCTATTTCCTTGAACCATGCACTTAAGATACTTAAATGCCCTTATTCCTCATATATTATGTCATTTTCCGGTTTATATGCAAGCTATATACTTGTAAAACTTATCTTCACAAATATAATTTTGAATCTAAATCTTCTCTTACTCTAGTCCTGCATCAACAAAATATTCATCTATCTCACTATTTTTAGTCTTCGCACTAGCTAATTGGAACTTTATCATGCATATTGTGAAGAATGAAAAATATTTGTTGACAAACAATTTCCTTTACTTAAAAAAAAATGAAGAACAATGGAAATAAATAATAAAATTAAAAATTATTAAATATCAAATATTGCACGTCATCAAATCAAAGAAAGCAAAAGCTAAAAAGATCTATGTCTAAACACAAGCTAAGCTCTCAATGAACCCAAAGGCTCTGTACCAACCCTTGAATCCAGGGGAACAATGATGGAGGAAATTTTCTTTGATTCTTGTAAAGTCCAACAGATCTTCACAGGTATTATCCTTTAACCGCAGAGCAATAACTTTGTTCGGTATCTGCAACAACAAAGCCATTTCATCTTCACCATCTTCAATGAGATGGAGTATACTGCATGCGTACCCTAAATTGAAGTAGTTTCTAAGAATTATTATCTGATAAACAGTTCGAAGATTTATACATCGTCGGAGATCAACGCTATGCTTCAGAACCCACCGTGATGAGTAATCAACTTCCTTCAACCGGTAGATGCTTATACGGTACTTAGAGTCAAATCCAACTGAATTCATGTAACCACAGGCCGGTGCAAGAACGCATCGATATCCGTAACCAGCAGCGTCATCTCGATGATGTTGTTGCGGCAAGGGAGGCATGTCATCCTTCATGCACTCTTCGTTCAGATCAAAACGCAGTGTCGTTTTACTTTCCCTGTCAATCCAGTAAATTGAATCCTTGAAATAAACACCACGTGCAAAATGCATGTTGATGGGAGCCGAAAAGGAAGAGCCGCAGTGCTTCCAGAAGGCACCGGATTCCGAGGAGTAAATCATGGTTCGGTAACCGTCTTCTTTTGAATACTCGCGATGATAAATGCAGATCAGCTTATAACCAAGAAATCGCAGGGGATCAAAAGCCAGAGAATAGTAATACGCGAAACGTGATTCATCGAACGATGGAAAGGGAGAAGGCAAGGGTTTTTTGTGTCCGGTGGTAGGGTTATAGATGAACGTGTCGTCCTTCGATTGGATAAGCATCAAGCCGTTGCAAGATTGTGATATATGTAAACGAGGCAGATGGAGGATTTTGGGGCAAAACGAAGCTGTTTTCTGATCCAAGTAGAAGAAGTTTAATTCCCGATGTGGAGAGTTGATGGGGGGATTTAAGAACAAACAGGAGGTTCTTCGTTTTACGGTGGTGTGGCAGTGGCGGAAGTAAGGGGCGGAGATGAGAGAGCACCACCGCTTGGAGACACGTTTGAAGGTTTTGACATCTCTTAGAGGAAGACGAACAAGGATTTGAGTGAGTAAGTAATCGTTTCCTTCAATTGCTTCAATTGTGGAACGGATTAACTTTGTGTTGCGTTGTTCTCCACTTTGGTTCATATTTGAAATTTGAAGGTTTCTTGTTTTAAAGGAAAAGTATAGGTAGACAATTGAGAATATTAAATAATAAGACAAATTACACTATTAAATCAGAGTGGGGGAGAAATTATATGATTCAACCAAAACAAAAAACATAATATGGATCAACTAGAAGCGTGTTTTTATGTAATTCCAATCAAACTAATTCAAATTAGAAATTAACAGTAATTTGAAGTTGATCAATTTAAAATATGCAGCCAAAATTCGTACGTAATTTAAACCTACTTAATTCAAATTATGTATACAGGGTAGTTCGAATCGAATTATAAGAAATGCAATTTGAATTACATTAAAAAAATAAAATTATCTAGTATATTGAATCAGCTCAATGTTAATAAGATTTTTTATTTTTATTATAAAATATAAAAAAATTAATTCTAAAAAAAGTCATGTTATTTTTTAGGATTTAATTTTTTTATTATGTTTTCGTAAAGTTTGCACAAAATTCACTTATCACATTAATTAAATTTATTTATTTACGTAAAGTTTGTTTATGGACTCAGCAATATTGTTTACGTTTTAATACGATTTGAATTGTATTAGTATATTTTTATTTTTAATCAAATTATTTTTATTTAAATAATTAAATTTTTAAATTATAAAATTTGTATTAGTTTATAATTTAAAATTTAAATAGATATAATTTAAATTAATAATTTATAAAATTGTATGTATTCGTATTATTATACTTATATGATTAATTATATTTATTCGATTTAAAAAAAATAACGGTTGTTAATTTTTAACTAACAAATAAATACATTTATATTATTTTTAAATTAAAATTTTTTTAAATTAATTTTTTAAATAAATGTACTCTTATTATTTAAAATTTAAAATTTTAATATTTTAAATAAACATATTCTTATTATTTTAAAAATTTTTAAATTTAAAAAAACGTACTCATATTATTTTAAATAAGTATATTCTTTTAATTTGAAAATAATATGAATGTATTTAAATACAAAAAATTAACCACTATTATTTTTTCTAAATCAAATAAAGATCATTAATCACATGGGTACAATAATACGAATACATACAATTTTATAAATCATTAATTTAAATTATATCTATTTAAATTTAAATTACAAACTAATACAAATTTTATAATTTAAAAATCTAATTATTTAAATAAAATTAAATTAATTAAAAATAAAAATATACTAATACAATTCAAATCGTATTAAAACGTAAACAAGTTTGTTGAGTCTATAAACAAATTTTACGTAAATAAATAAGTTTAGTCAATGTGATAGGT
This sequence comes from Arachis hypogaea, assembly GCF_003086295.3. Taxonomy (NCBI): domain Eukaryota; kingdom Viridiplantae; phylum Streptophyta; class Magnoliopsida; order Fabales; family Fabaceae; genus Arachis; species Arachis hypogaea. Next base: position 147,332,001 of record NC_092051.1, on the reverse strand, counting down.
GAATTTTGTGCAAACTTTACGAAAACACAATAAAAAAATTAAATCCTAAAAAATAACATAATTTTTTTAGAATTATTTTTTTTATATTTTATCATAGAAACAAAAAATCTGATTAACATTGAGCTGGTCCAATCTACTAGATAATTTTCTTTTTTAGTGTAATTCTAATTGCATCCCTTATAATTCAAATGAGTGTAATTCAAACTACCTTGGGTCAACCTGCATGCATAATTTGAATCAAGTAGGTTCGAATTACGTACGAATTTTAGCTGTATATTTCGAATTGATCAACTTCGAATTACTATTTGTTTGTAATTCGAATTAGTTTGATTCGAATTACTTAAAAACACGCTCTTGGTTGATCCAGGTTTATTTTTTGCTTTGGTTGAATCATGTAATTTCTCTCTGGTTTAACAGTGTGATTTGCCTTTAGACAATATGAATAATGGATATGTTAGAACGTTCATTTCAATAGATATGCCAATAATTATTCTAATGTTTGGGTTTAGGAAATATTTTGGGTGGAGTATTTTTTTATTTTGTTGGGTCAACTCTAGAGTTCACTATTCATAAAAGTCATTGTCCACCTAACAAAATCTTATTTCAAATTAAAATTTTAGGAATCATATCATAATTTAGTTTAAAACAAAATTAATTATAACTATTAAAACTTTTAATTAAATTTAAGATTTAAATTAAAAAATAAAATAATTAATTATTTGTAATTTTTATTTAATATTTTTAATTATTATATTATTATTATATTTTTTTAATTAAGATAGAAACTTTATTGATATGAAAAATTTGGGTCCAAATATCATATATCAACAATTTTTTATTATTATATTGTCTATGCTAATAAAAAATATAATAATATTTATTTTGAATTAATATAATTATTTATCTGATTAAATAAAATTAATAATTAAATAATTTTTTGATAAAAATTATAGCATTTTTCACTTCATAACTTCATAAAGTCAAAAGATTGACATTTAGCAATATCCATTGACGAATAGATAATACACAGTATAAAATGCACAGTTAAATTAAATGAAGGTCTAAATTATACAATTTTATCAAAATAAAAAATATTAACATATTTTTAAGTGATTCGAATAAGTTCTATTTGAATTAGATAAATTAACATTAATTTAAATTTGACCAATTCAAATTATGTATACATGTAGTTTTAAAGTAGTTTAAACGAGGGTGATTCGAATTATGCATACAAAGAATGTGGCTAGTAATTTGAATGAGTCTAGTAAATTAAAATTGAATTTAGACTATTAAATTTAATGTGAAATCAACTTATATAAATAGTCACAAAAAAAATCTATATAAATATTAATTTTTATTATTAAAAAAAGTACTTAATTTATCAATTTTTATATGTTATTTTTAAGTTAATAAATAAATAAATATTAATTTTTATTATAATAGTAAAAAATTATAGCATACTAAAATAGGATACTAGAAAAAATACTATATAATATAAAAAGAATATACTAGAAAAAGTATCAAAAAATATTATAACAAATTTAAAAAGATAATATTATAATTTAATATTATATTTTTTAATAATTATCTATCTAAAAGTGATTTTAACTAATATTATTTAAATAATATTCATTTTATTAAAATTAATTTTAACTCTTATTAATAAATTGAATTAAAAATAACATATAAAAATGTACTGATATTTATTAAATTTTAATAACATATAAATATTTAACAACTTTTTAAATACTTTTTTAATAACATATTTATTAAATATTCTTTTTATAAAGTATTTAAATATTATTTTTATAAAGTAATTAAAGTATATTAAAAATATACTCCTGTTATAAAAAGAGTATTTAAAAGGTTTAACTACTCTGTTGGTCTCTATAGTTTTGCAAAATTTTTAATTAGGTCCATTTATTTTTTTTTCTTTTAATCAGGTCTTTGTACCAATTTTTTTTCAATTAGATCCCTCCTGATAGTAATTGGCTTAATTATACAGGGACCAACTAAAAAAAATTGGTACAGGAACTCAAATAAAACAAAAAAAAGTGTAGATACTCAATTAAAAAAAAAGTTGGTGCATGACTCAAAAGAAAAAAAAGTATAGAGACTTAATTAAAAATTTCACAAAATCGTAGGAACCAACAGAGTAATTAAATCTATTTAAAAAGTTGTTAAATTTTTATATGTTATTAAAATTTAATAATATGAGCACATTTTTATATGTTATTTTTAATTCAATTTACTAATAGGAGTTAAAATTAATTTATGTTTGACAATTTTAAACTCAAATTAATCTTAATAAAATAAATATTGTTTGGATAATATTAGTTAAAATCACTTTTAGATAAATAATCACTAAAAAAATATGATATTAAATTATAATATTATCTTTTTAAATTTTTATAATAATTTTTATATATTTTTTCAAGTATTTTTTTATATTATATAATATTTTTTTAAGTATCCTATTTTAGTATGTTATAATTTTTTATTATTATAATAAAAATTAATATTTATTTATTTATTAACTTAAAAATAACATATAAAAGTAGATAAGTTAAGTACTCTTTTTTATATAGATTGATTTCACATTAAATTTAATAGTCTAAATTCAATTTATAGATAAAACTCAATATGCTGTTAAATCAAAACAGACTCGTTCCAATGACCAGGGACGTCCCTTACATGCATAATTTGAATCACTACCTAATATTAGAATTACCAGCGTCACTACTAATTTAAATTGGACCAATTTAAATTAGGACTAAATTTCCATTTTGGTCCTGAGATTTCTTATTTGGTCTCCGAAATTCAAAATTACCTATATTGATCCTCCAGATTTAAGTTTGGACATCAATATAGTCCATCGACTCTTTCCGGTAATGATTAGACAAATGGAGTGCTGAGATGACACCCTTCCTATCATGTTGGACGCTGTCACGACTAGCTGATATGCCGAGAGTTGTATTTGTATCCAATTGAGTCCCTGAAATCCTAATTATCTTATTAATCTTATTATTTATCTGAGTTATAATGACAAAATTTTAATAAGAGGAGACTAAATTGGATACAAATACAACTCTCGCCACATTAACTCCCCGTTACAGCATGGTTTGATAGAAATCTTCTTTTGAAGACTCAAAAATGCAAATCAACTTATAACTAAGAAATTGCGAGGGATCAAAAGCCAGAGAGTAAAACACGAAAGGTGATTCATCAAACGATGGAAAGGGGAAGGACAAGGGTTTCTTGACTCCGGTGGTGGGATTATAGATAAGCATGTCGTTGAATCGGTGTAGAAGCATCAAGCAGTTGTAAGATTGAAATATATATGAACAATTGTCGGGGATTTTGGGACTGAATGAGCGTCGGATGCAGGACGAGCTACGAGTTTTATTATCGAAGTAGAAGAATGTTAATTCACGCTATGAAGTATTGATGTCGAGATCTAGGATCAAACCGGAGGCTCTTGTTCTTTGGAAGGTGGCGCGGCAGCGAGAGAAGTAAAGGGAGGAGATGAGAGAGAGCTAACGCTTGGAGACATGTTTGAAGGTTATGACATCTTTGAGAGGCATACGAACAAGGATTTCAGTAAGACATTTCACTTCCTTCAACTACTTCCATTGAAGAAGAGATTAACTCACTCATAATGGTTGTTCTTTGCTTTCGTACTTGTTTAGGTGCCATTATTTTAATAAAATAAATTTTTTTTTTTATTTTTGAGTGTGTTTAGTAAATTTTTAGTAGTAAAAATAAAAGTATTAGAAAAATATTTTTTTAAAAAATCTATAGTTTACATATTTTTTAAAATATCTTTTTTTCTTAAAAAAACGATGTTTTTCATATAATAAATAAACAAAAAAGTACTTTTATGTTATTATACCCAAATATAATTGATAAATAAAAAGATATTTTTACATGAGATACCCAAACATAAAATTATTTTTATTTTTTTATAAAATCTTTTAAAAAAAGATAACTCAAAAAAAAAATTTTCTTAGAAGCTCACCCAAACAAGTCCTTCATCATATAGCTTAAATAATAAATAGTTATATTAAAAGTAGCTTATAAATAAGTTATTTTGTATTTGAGTTTTAGCTCTAAAAGTGCTTATTTTATAGAAATGTGATAAAAAATAATAGTATTATGAAAGAAGTCATTTTCTTTAACTTCTCTAAAAGTTCTTAAATAGCTTCTTAAAAAATTATAATTTGATTTTGAAAATTATACCAAATATTAATACTACTATTTTTCATAAGTCAAAAATTCAAAAATAAAATTTCTTGTTGTGATAAGGCATGAGGTGGATGCCCATTAATGTTTATGGCTAACTTTTTCAAGTGAAAAGTTTAGACTATCAAAGAAAGAAAGACTGAAGTTAATTCCTTTTGACAAGTTAGCTTTTGCATGCCTATAAATTCGCTGCTAAACCTCAAGCAAATACACAGCAATATAAAAATATTCTCTCTCTTTCTCTTACTGTAAACAAATGCAATTTTCTCTCTTTTCACTTTTAATACTTCTTTCTATCTTTATATATATATTTATGCAATTCTCTCTCTCTTTACTTTTGATACTCTTTTCTATCTTTATATATATACACATTACAACATATAATATTATTATATATATACAAATCATTATTAAACTAATTATTTTAATACTAGAGTCTTATATTAATACATCTTTTATTTTATATTTAATATATTTTTTATTTATTTCACAACATTTCTCAAATGGGCACTTAATATTTGACTTTTGACTTGAGAAGAGTTTAGTTTCATATCTAATTATTAGATAGGTAATTTTTTTAAAAAAGAAAAATCAAAGGTATAAGTGCTACTTGACGTCGACTAATTTAATTGAAAAAATATTTTGTTTCTAAATTTTAAAATATTTTGATATGTGTGAAAAAAAATTTTAGTGAAATTTTTTTAGAAAGTATATATAATTTTTATCTTCTATAAAAAATATCTTTTTCATAAAATTTAAAAAAAATGATGAACTATACTTTATTTTAGTATTATTTTTAAACTTGATTTTTTTTCTAAAAAAGATATGTTTATATTTAAACACAAATTTAAATTTATCTTTTTCTTAATTCATTTAAAAACAGATCTTTCTAAAATTGCTTATCATGGATCTTAAAATGTTTAAATAGACATAATTTATTTTATTTAATATTTATTACTTATTATTATAATTAACAAATGTTAATTAAAATAAGTTAAAAATTTTTTCTAACATTACTATAAATATAATTACTAAATATTATTTTTGAGAGTTTTAAATTGTAATCTAATTGGACATTAAATATTAGATATCACTATACAAGACAAAGATGTACAACATTAAAAAAAAAACAAGAAGCAAGATATTCATAAAAAATATTATGCGTATTTTAAAATTAGTTATTATATATTTAAATAAAAATAATTAAATGCACATATGATTAAATTATTTTTAATATATATTTTATATTTTAATATATATTTTATATTAATGATTAATTTTAATATACATTTAATACTATCTAATACTACTGGTATTCTTACACAAGTGTAAGTTATAAAAGTTGTTTGCAACATTAAAGAATATGTTAAGACATTCAGTCCACTTGTATATTTAAGTCTTTTTTGTAATTAAATTTAATTAAATTGAGCCAAATTTAACAAAAGTTATTTTCATTGTACCAGCGTGTAAACACGTACGTCCCTAACGCAAAATTTTTGTGTTTTTTATTCTTTTTTCTGTTATTCTTTGTTCTTCTTTATATTTCTCTTCATTCGTCTTCGCATTCATTCTTCTTCTTCTTCTTTGCGATCTTCTTTCTTCTTTGCATTCCTCATTCTTTTTCGTTATATTCCTTATTCTTCTTCGTCTATTTTCTCTCAATCGATGTTCTTTTATCATTGCTGTTGTTGCTGCATTTTTTCTTTTTCTCCTTTTAATGGAGATTCATTTGAATCCAAAAATGAATTTGATTTATTTTTGTTGATAATTGAGTCTTTTTTACTGTTTGTTTAAAACTAAACTAATTTCGGTTTATTTGTGTGTTAATTGAGGTTTACCTAATGCTGCTGATAAGTATTTTACAAATCTTTTATTTCTTAAGTAATTTCAGTTTATTTCTTAATTTAATTGAGGTTCATTTGAATTAAGGAATGAATTGGATGTGTTTTTGTTGATAGTTGAGTCTTTTTGACTACTTGTTTAAAACTGAACTAATTTCAGTTAATTTGTGAATTAATTGAGATTCACTTGATGCTGCTATTAAGTATTGGCCAAAATTTTTATTCCGTAATAAGTTTCAATTCATTTTTTAGTTTATTTGAGATTCATTTGGATACAGAAATGAATTCGATGTGTTTTTATTGATGATTGAGTCTTTTTGACTACTTGTTCAAAACTGAACTAACTGAATTGAATGGAGTGGAATCCAATACAATTGAATAAAGTGATATTGAATAATTTTATTATTCTTTGCTAAAAAATTTAGCCAATACTTGTCAACAGTATTAAGTGAACTTCAATTAGCACACAAATGAACCGAACTTAGTTCGGATTTGAACGAACAGTTAAAAAGACTCAATAATTAACAAAAATACATTGAATTTATTTTTGGATCCAAATGAACCTCAATTAAACTAAAAAATGAACCGAAATTACTTAAAGAATAAAAAATTTGGTCAATACTTATCAGCAGTATCAAGTGAACCTCAATTAACACACAAAGAAATCGAAATAAACTAAGAAATGAACTGAAATTATTTAATGATGACATCAGAGAAAATCAAAACTAATAAAGATGTTAGCAAAATGTTGGTGTTATTAGTGATGACGATAACAAAAAAAAGAAAACGTAACATTAGGAGAGAATATGCATGTACAAATTTATAAAAAGCAAAAAAAAAAAAAAAGAGGACAACGAGGGGAACAAAATAAAGAAAGAAAAAGAGAAAGAAACGAAGAAGAAGCAGAAAAAAAAAGTACGTAATTTAAAAAATTGTTATAATAATTTGATTAGATTTAATTAAATATTTTATTTAAATATAAAATTTTATTATAAAAGATTATATCAATCGAATTCCACAATAAGCCTATGTCACAATTTGGTATAATTTTCATATGCATCTAAATCAAATAAAATGCCGAATTCAAATTATTAAAAAAATAGAATTATATTAAATTGCTCGGTAAGATGAAATGAAAATAAAGGAAACAAATCATTATATTCGTACATGTTTATGCTTTTTTTAACGAATAAATCTAATCATATACTAATTTGATCAAATTTGGATTGATTTAAAAATAAGTCATTAGTAGTATGTGTATATGCAAAATAAGTAAATCAAGTAAAATAGCATCCGATTTGGTTAATAAAAAATAAGTAATGATACAACAGTTGTGGGAGCACCGGAGATTCGATACAATAGCGATAATAGCACAGAATTACGAGAGAACAGTAATGATTTAAAAATAAAAAAGAATTCAAAATTATAATTAAACCTAACCAATTCAAAAGTTAATTTTTAAAATTAAAATTAATTTTTTTATAATTTATTATTTATATCGTTAAAAAAAGCGTTGTTCTTATATACTTTTTCAATTCGCAAAAATTTAAGCAAAAATATAGCATAAAAACTACTATCATTACCATCACTTTGATGGAAACCAACATCAATATCACCTAACAAATATACAGCATGTTACCACCACCTTGCAGCATCATTCAAATAGAGAGAAATCATAGAAGCATTATTATCAACTGGTGCTTTTGGATTGCTATTATTATTTATAACTGAAATTAAGAAGAATCATAGATGCACTATATTTTTTTTTCAAAGCTAAAAAGAAGGGTAAAAAACAAGAATAAGCCATGGGGAGAAAGAATTTACGTGAATCAGCCAAAACAAATTTCGTTTCACCAATCAACCAATGCACAAATATATGTAGTCCGAATCACACTGTTTCGAACCTGGATTGAATGTAATTCGAATTGAGGCAATTCGAATTACTATGAAGCCTGAACTAAGTATAAATCGAATTGGGCCAATTTGAATTACTCCATTTGTAATTCGAATCAAGCTGATTCGAACTCCTCTCATGCACGCCATGCAACGTAATTCGAATTGGCTTAATTCGAATTACTCAAATTGTAATTCAAACCAGGCTGGTTCGAACTATAAAGGAGCAGAGTTGTATATATATGTTGTGGACAAATCATAATATTCTACTTTGAAAATGGCTGTTCAAAGTTTATGAAATTTCAGTTACTAGCATATTTTCCGCATCAAGTATTAGTTTAATTTGTAGATTTATTTATTGCGTTGTGAATTTAACAGACATTTTGTATAAAACTCCGGAAATGGGACATATTCATTAAGTAAGATCCGATGCACAGTACATTACATTAACATTAACAAACTCTATCAGTTAACAACAACAAGTAAGAAAACCTATAACAGTGGAATCTAAACACTAAAGTGAAATAAACAAAGTACCAAAGCTAACAATACACCTACTCATGTCCCCATGTATGCTCTGGCCCTCCGACATGTGGGCAACTCCGACGTGTGTATCCGGGTTGCTGACAGAGGCCACATCTCTTTGGCCGGTTCGGATCTGCCTCGTCCATGTTGGTCCGTATCCTAGTGGACCTCGAACGACCCTCTCTCGCACGCCTCTTGTTAGGGTCCGGGATTACAGTCGGCCCGTCATATAGTGGCCAAAAATCCTCCGGAATGGGAGGTGTGAATCCCATCCGATACACACTAAACACCGAACTAAGACGATACACCTAGTGGACGTAAGGCTGCCATGTAAGCCGTGAGTAGGCACAGCATGCCAGTGTGTGCGGACACGGGAAATGAAGTGCCTGGAAGTATCCGCAGTCACATGTCTGAGATGCAAGCGAGACCCTATAGCTACCTAGTGAGAAAGAACCAGTCGGAGTCATCTCTGCGACGGTGAACTTCGAGTTATCCCTGTCGTATAAAGTCACCGTGAAGCACCTCGCCGTCTTCAAGTTGGCCTCGATACAAGTCACCAAGTGCTGACTTAATTGTTGTCCGGTTCCGAGTTGGGCCTCAACCTCTTTCCCGTTGCGAACAAATAGTTCGGCCAGCCTTCCGTATGTTGCCTTCACCAACGAGCACACAGGGAGGTTTCTGACACCCTTCAGGATTGAGTTCACACACTCAGAGATATTCGTTGTCATGTGTCCGAATATCCGCCCCTCATCACGATGCTGTGTCCACAAGAAATACTCAATCCGGTTCGCCCAGTCACACATCGCCGGGTCTTCAGACCGCAGAATATCAAACCAATAATCGAACTCTACCTCGGTCTTTGCGTACGCCGCGTTGACAAGAAGCCTCCTTGCGTCTTTGCCCTTGAAGGTTAGGGCGAAATTTGCCGCTACATGTCGAATGCAGAATGCCCGGTATGCAGCTGGAGGTAACCAGCCTCCGTCAGGAGCCTCAAGCGCGGCCTTGATGCCGTTATGCTTGTCCGATATAACCAACAGACCCGGCTGCAGTGTCACATGCTAACGCAGGTGGGAGAGAAAGAAGGACCAGGACTCAGCATTCTCACCCACCACTAGTGCGAATGCAACAGGGAGTATGTTGGAGTTCCCGTCCTGTGCAATAGCCACAAGCAACGTTCCCCCATACTTGCCATACAGATGGGTGTCGTCAATACTAACCAGCGGCTTTCAATGATGGAATGCCTCGATACACGGTGGAAACGTCCAAAATAGTCTGTGAAAATAAGCTCGAGACTCGTCCAGTTGTCCACCAACTCGAACAGGGCTCGTCTTAAGGACTACAACAGTACCAGGCATTGTCAATTGGACTCCTAACGCCCACCTAGGGAGCTCGTTGTACGACTCATCCCAGTCACCATAGATGAGAACAACAGCCTTCTGCTTCGCCAGCCAGACCCTCCTGTACGTCGGCCTAAACCCAAAGTGTGCGGCAATGACTTTTAGAAGCACCTTGATGCTGACGGATGCATCAGCCCTAACCATTGGCATAATGAATGCCGATATCACATGATAATCCAAACTCCTGTGGTCACTGGAGATGGAGGTGGCCAGACACGTATGAGGTCCATTGTACCGTTTGACCTCCCAAATGCCCTTGCGCTGCCGGAGACTCAGCCGAATCAACCATGTGCACCCATTCCTGAACTCAGAACACTTGCCCACATATCGGTGATAGTCGGACTCCACTACCTTGTACTGCACCCCTCGGCAGATGCTGTAAGTCTTCACACTTAATAGGGCCTCATCTTTGTCCTGAAATTGCTGACCAACCTGAAACTCTGTTAGACCTGGAGACCCTTTCGCATCCCTAGCGCCAAACCCAGCAGGCTGCCCCGGAACCTCCTCATGCCTCATGGCATCCAAGTCCAAGGATGAAAAATGTGGAGGGTACTGCTGTGTGCCAGAGCTAGAACCACCTCCCGCCCCAGCAGGATCACTCGCTCCGATATCATTGCCACTATCATCAGCAATCATATCCGGCTCGACATCATCGTCCTCTGGATCATCCAAAAATTGCTCTCCAACCCCACCCGATGCAGCACACTATAAAGAGGTCGGCCGAAATTTCCCTGTTCCAACCTCGTCGCCTACACTACCGTTGAGATCAGCAGCAAAGGAAGCGGAGGCGACAGGCTAGACGGGTGGCTCGTACGTAGGGACGGAGGTAGAAGCAATGGCAGGTCTGGAGCTATAACCGACTACCGTGGCTAAAGTGGTGGTATTCCGGTTCGAATCCCCTGAGCTCGATACCACATCAACCAACTTTGCCAACAGCTCTGGTGTCTTCACTTCCGAAAACTGACTGCGACATTGAAACATGACCTGCAAGTCCTCATCACTCTCGATCGTGAAACAATCATACTTCACGGTGTCTTGGAGCACCATGATCGGAATGCAATAGAAGAACTTCTTAACCCGTTTCACACCATCCAGACCCAGTTTCATCAGCACAGTGCTAACAAGGTCATCGTACCTTACCGTAGGCCTCACGATAATACAGAGAGAATCCTTATCAGTGAACTTCACACCAGAACGTGTCTTCCTCTTAATCGACCCTCTATGGTGAACCAACACCACAAAACTCTCCTCACTATCCATTCTACCCCTCTAATAAGAGCAACTCACGTCCACAACATATATATACAACTCTACTCCTTTTTAGTTCGAACCAGTCTGGTTCGAATTACAATTTGAGTAATTCAAATTAAGCCAATTCGAATTACGTTGCATGGCGTGAATGAGAGGAGTTCAAATAAGCTTGATTTGAATTACAAATGGAGTAATTCGAATTGGGCCAATTCGATTTATGCTTAATTCAGGTTTCATAGTAATTCGAATTGCTTCAATTTGAATTACATTCAATCCAGGTTCAAAACAGTGTGATTCAAACTACATATATTTGTGCATTGATTGATTGGTGAAACAGATTTTGTTTTGGCTGATTCACGTAAATTCTTTCATTCCGTGGCTTATTCTTGTTTTTTACCCTAAAAAGAACTTTTATTACATTATAAAAATGGTACAAGATGTCCAAATGCAGGACATGAGTTAGAGAAAGTGGGGGTTTCGAAATAAAACTCACTACAAGGAAAGTGAATAATAAATTGAACAAAGCTTAATTAGAAGCAAGAATTGGGGAAAAGCAGAAACCTAGGACATTTGGTTCAGAATAGAGAGATAAAATTGCTGCGCCATGTTTACAGACACTTGAACCATCTCTTCTAGCGTATGGGTTGTGTGCTCAAAGACTCAAAGGTTTCTTGCCTTCCATGTGTGATGTGTTACAACAGAGCTCTAGCACTGGAATTCAGCCATGAAAGCATTTTCAGAGGAACTTGCTATTCTTTTTGCTTTTTCTGTGTTGAGCTGAACGGTGAACTTGAATTGCTTGGATCTTTGTGTGTCATTTTTTTTCGGTATTATTATTATTATTGAAGCGCATCATCTTGAGAAAAATTTGAGTCAGTTTTGTTTTGAAAATTAGAGTTATATGATTGAGATGTGAACGAAGTTTATACTGTAGGAGAAGGACAAGGAACTTGCGATTTGAGATTTTCTCACATTGTCGATGATTTTATTTAATTTCTTTTTATTTTATTAGTTTGGGGATATGTGGATATAACATATAAGCTTCAGGCTTCCATCAAGCTGGGCTTGTGTATCAGTTTTTAATAAACTGGAAATTGTAAATTGTAAAGGATATTCATACACATGATTGAGTTTGATTAAACCGTATCAGCTTGGAACTTACAAGAAAGGTTTTACAATGTTCAATTGTTTTTGCTAGTCGTTTCTTCTAACCAAGTTGTGTTTCTACTATTATTGATTTTCATATGTAGGGTGAAAATTCTAAGTTTCCACTAACTGAAAAGGATTGAAAAAATAAAATCATAGCATATTAAGAATTTTATCTTGTTAATTAATGTAGTCTAGTTACTGTTAATTTAATTCGTTGTCTTTGATTTTCATGAATAGCAAGTTGTGCAATTGAGTTGAAGAATCATTCTTTACTGCATGAAAAAGTGATAAGGGTCATGTGATCTCGTCGCAATCCTGATGCGAGAAAAAATGGCAGAGGAAATGTTTTTGTTAAGGTATATGTTAATTTATTTGCAGCTTTGATACACCATACTTAATCATATGCCAGGATCAATATCATTTCTAAAGTGAATTCTTTTGTTTTTCTTGTACTGTGAAATAACTTAGCTGAATCCATAGATAATGCAGGATTACATGAACATTGCTGTCTGTGTTAGAAGTTTTATCGTGCAGAATCGCATATGAACATTGCTTGTTATGATTAGTGTTGAATTCTGATTTTGTTCTTTATTCACTTTGTGGTTTCGTGAGAAGGTGTCCTGCAGTTTCGGTTTCTGATTTTATGGTTTTTAATTTGGGAGGTTTTAGCTTCTGAATGTGTATTGTTTCTAATTTTTAGGGTTATAGGTTCTGTTTTGGGTTCTTATTCGCCAAAAATAGATTAAGCCAGGGGATTTATGTTTGGTCCTTCAATTGCATTGGGGATATTGATGCAAAATTGATATATCTGTCTCAATTCATTTTTAATTTTACAATTTAGGTTGATGATTCTCACTTTACTCTTTGAAGCAACGTCGTTTTCCCCTTTTGCACTTGAAATTAAGCTGATTGGCATGATTTTGTGAATTTAACATTCAGCTTTAATGAGAATAATAAAAAACCAACAAGTTGAGAAGAGAAAAAGTAAGTGATCTGTTGCGCTGGATACATGAGGGTAACAAGGCCATGGGTGGCCTGAAATTTGTTACAACTTGTTATGGAATTGCTGGTATGTAGATCCATAATGTCTTCCCTGCATGCTGACAAATTATTAGTACTTATCATAATATGTTATTCTGCTTTCATGCTTTTAGGGTTCATCAAATTTCTGGGACCTTACTATATACTGCTTATAACAAAAAGAAGGCAAATTTGGTGGTGCAATATGTGGTCACACAGTATATGCTGTCTCAGAGACTCAGATGATTCCGCTGCCTAATTCTTTGGTTCGGCCTGATATCATCAATTCTAAACTTGAAAACAGGTCTTTACAATTCCACATGCTATCAAACTAAGTCTCTTTTTTTTCTTTTTTTCTAATTTTACTTTCGTCTTTAGTTATCCTGCTGATTATATCCCTCTAACCAATGTTTACATTATTTTTATTCCACAAATCAGTTTGGTATGATGAGTGGACTCCTTTTGGTAAGCTTTGCAACTTTGTTCCTTATGTACATATTTCTGAATCAAATTTCATGGTGGCTGACTTGTGAAAAAGGGTGTCTTGGGAGGTTGATAATCTTACCATGCCTATTTCGCATGAGATTAAGCAGTCTATTTGTGGTCTGAGATACCCCAGTTCGACTGAGTTGGAGCCACAGTGGGAGTGGTGGCCTGCAGCAACAAAAAAGTATAGTGCAAGGGTGGGTTACAGATGGTTATTAAAGAAAACATTAAATTGGAATGCCAATAGTAATTGGAACTGGTTGTGGAACACAAACATTCCAGAGAAGTTCAAATTTACTATGTGGCTTGGCTTACATGATGCTCTACCAACTGAGACCTTTCGATTCAAGCGGCATTTAGCTTCTTCAGATATGTGTAAGAGATGTAACAAGGCGCAGGAGACTATGGAGCATTGCCTTAGAGACTGTGAATGATCAAAGGCAATTTGGTATATGTTGGATCCTAGTATCTTGGACTCGACGGCTGATACTGCTCTTGAAGAGTGGTTTCGGAAGGCCTTGGCTAACAATGAGGCGTCCTTTGGTGCAGGGCTTTGGTGGGTATGGAGGCATAAGTGCAAGGACATATTCAATACTGACAATCCTTGGACAGACCACAAGGTTGTTGCCTTGGCCAGAATTACCGCCAAGGACTTACAGGTTTACAAGAATCGAAGCAATACCTTTAGGTCTCTCCGAAATTGCCTGTGTTGGGAACCACCGGTAGGCAATAGTTTTAAAGTTAATTGTGATGCAAGCTTGTATATGGATTCAAATTTAGCGGGATTTGGGTGTATTATTAGAGATTCTAAGGGAGATTGGATCCCGGGCTGCTCTGGAAGCATTCCCCTTGGTCTATAATCAGATGTGAATTATTTGCTACTTGGAGGGGGCTGGTTTTAGCTTGGGATTGCGGTTTGAGGGATATTATATGTGAAACAGATTGCCTTGACATTCTGCCCATCATGCATGAGCTTACAAGTGGGTATTCATCTGAAGTAACAGATTTGGTTCACAAGATTCAGGAGCTTTTATCTCGTCTTTGGCTTGTTCACGTTGAATGGGTGTCCCGAGAAGCAAATAGAGCTGCGGATTGGATGGCAAAATATGGTGCCAAGAGTAACTCTAATCATGTTATTTGGTTTGAGCCTTGTGTTGATCTCCAACGAATCATCCACTCAGATTTAGGATAGTTTTTGTTTTGTTTCTTTCCTTGTTTAGACACAAAAAAAAATATCCCTCTAACCAATGTTTACATTATTTTTATTCTCCTCTGTTCATATTTCTTTTAATTTGAACAGAAACCTCATGTAAAAATTTCTTGATACATTCTTCATATTTGATCCAAATATATATAAAATAACTTATAAAACAGTGGCACAGATTTGTTGAGGAGAAATTATTTGATTGGGGATTTGTCAATGATGAAATAGGACATGATTGTGTTGTGCTAGGTGTTTTTATTTTTCCCTTGTGCCATCATTGAATTTAAACGCAGCATTTTTGCCTCGTTTTCTGTTATTCTGGAATGTCACATTTTGATTAATTATATGATTTTTTTCATTGGTATTTTAGATACAAGAAGCTGCTGTGCACATCTTTTAAACTAGTAAATTTGGAAGAGCTCAAGCTGATATGGCATTTTCTTAGAATTTTGAATTTTTTAAAAATCAGAATTCTCAAAAAATTAGAAGCTTCATATGATATATTTTTGTTCATCTCAATAAGTTATAACCTATTCTACGTACTACATCAGATAGGTTTATTAGGTTTCAAAATTTAGCATGAGTTGTCTTATTTGGTCAAACGAATTAGGTGTGTACTGTCACTACTCCTAGCCCACTTTTCTTTCTTCCTTTCCTTTGTTTCAATAAATAGAGGGTTAAAAGCTCAACAAAGAAATACGAAAAAAATAGGAAAGGAAGTGAGAGAAAGAAAGATAACTCAGAGAAGCCATGGTCACTGATTCTTCTCCCCTTCAACAATGGTACGCATCTCTCTTCCTTTTTTCTTATTCTTTCAATTTCAGTTTTTTTTCTTAATTTCAAATTTTGATTTAAACCCTTTTGGTTTTAGGTCATTCATCCTCGATGATTCCCTTTCAAGCCGAATCGGCAACACCTCATTCTCCTCCGGCGATGCTGCTCACCGCGATCGCTCTTCCACGTCATGTGTCTTCGATACCCCGCAAGTGCATCGCTACCGATTTGCCGCAATCACCGATGCCACTCCATCTCATTCTCAACAGAGAGACGGTGGCTTCATTCGAGACCTCCATTGATGAAATTTAAGATGGCTTCGACATGGACGACACTAGGTCAACCTTCGTTTGGGGTACGAACTTTTATTTTCTGAAATTTTTGGTCTTTTATTTTTAATTTCTTAAAATTTTATCAAATCTTTGGTTCTACATTATTTTAAGGACATGCATAATCATCTTTAATCACTACTTTTTTCAGGTTTGTTATTCTGTTTTATTCTTAATCTATTGTTCTTCTTCGCTCTAATCTGCATTTATATAGTCGATAATAGTTTCTCTAATAAAAGTTATTTGATCATTTTTCTTTTGTATTATATTTATGGAAATTTGTAATCTAAAAATCAAGAATCATGTTTTCATGTTAACAGATAAAACTTCTTTTTTTTGTTAGAAAAATTGGCATATTGTCATTCTGGATATTCATAAATGTGTATGTATTAGAAATGTTGATTTTTCACTTTTTTTAACTATTTTTCATTTTCAGCATATATTTCTTTCTCTAAGATGAAGATAAACTCTTTAAAATATGTGAATCAATGTCTCTGATTTCTTCTAGCAAATATAATATTTTATGACGTTGAAAGGTCCTTTCCCTATGTTAGAAAGATTGGTTTTTAGTGAAAATAAAATAGTTCAGCACAGTTTTATTTTCTTTGATTGTCCGACTAAGTATCTTATAGAAAAAATTCACCAAGGACTTACAACCTTTTTTGTTTTTGATTGACCAAAGGTAAGGAAGGAAACTCTTAAGTCCCAGAATCTATAGTAGTAACTGGCACATGACTCCTCCCAAGAGAGATTTTAAGATTAGGGCTTTTGAGATTAATTAAAATAAGATTTACTTGGAATTCAACCCAGTCCTTCTGAGCTAACTCTTATTAGGTGGTACTTGTGATCTACAATAAACTTTAGAATTAAGGTATTTAATCTTAATTTTCATTTCATTTTGTGTGAGAATAGAACGAAAATTTTTGAATCAATTTTTGTATGTGCCTTTGAAGCCTTGATCTAATTAACAAAAATATTTTTTCTTTGTGCTATTTATTTGTTTTAGTAAATGAGTTTCAAACAAACTAATTATATTTACTTTCACATAATTGGATTGGTTGATTTGAAATAGGAAGGTTTGGTTTGTTGCTTAACTTAAGATGCATGCAGTTATACGTGTTGTGTTCATTTAAAAAATTTACTGATTTTATTATTCAAAATAAAGGACTGACAATCTCCAAGTCTGTATTGATTCAAAGAAAATACCTACTGGTTGCTGCTGTTATTTGTCACCATTACTATGTGATGTTTACTGTTGTTCTGTTACAAAATAATGTGACATATTGCAGCATTAGACTCTATCTGAATCATATGTTTTACCAACTTCATATGTTAGCTTTATTAGGTTTCTTTAGTACAACTTTATTAGCTTCATTATGTCATTGACATTCTCTTTTGTGTTTACAAGAATGTGAGTCATAGTTCACTTCTTAAGTTTTGTTTCATAGGTTTGTCAACTATAATGTAGGAGGTTAGGACAAGTGAGGTAGTTAATTTTTTTATAGATACATGTTAGAATAGTTGTAGTAGTTAGGTAACCTTGGAAATTGTGCATCTAATATTATTGGTTAAGTAAATTGTTTATTTAAATTTATTATTGTTATATTCTTAGGTTCTATGTTACAGGGTGGCACGATATCTCATAAGATTTGAGGGTAGTTGAGGTAGTCAGTACTTTTTTATAGATGTGCAGTTATATTTCTCACATCAGCCTATGTTTGTTTTGGTTATAATCTTTCTCCTTTACAGTATTGAAAAAAGTTTGCATGTGAATCAGAAGGAGTAGGTGATGTACATCTTTTAACTTGTGGCTCACTCTTCTTTGTCATTCTCCTTCAAATATCTTCTTTTCTGGTTTTTTAATGATTTGCATTTCTGAATTCTGGTTTTTCTTTTTTTATGTCGAGTTTTTTTTTAGGTGTTTAGAAGTTGAGCTATAACTTTTATCTCAATTCATGTCTTTTATTTCTTAATTTTGTGACATTCAAAAAATTAACTATCAATGACAAAAGCTTTAAATTTGTGTAATATTAGATACTAGATTCTTTTTTGCTTTTTCTTGGTTGTGCTGAATTCGTTTGAAATTTATTTTGATTAAATTGGTATTAGTTATTAAACCGTCCTTCGAAAGCCATGGTTCAAGAATGATTGAATATGGTTTGATGTTTCCTAGGTTATTCTTTCTTGCTTACTGTAGTGCTTGACTACTTGAATTTTCAATGTATTAGCTGAAGAAAGGTTTTGCTAACTAATGTTAACATTAACATACAATTAAAGAAAGAATAGTGTAACTTAATTTTTTTTCTCTTTAATAAAGTAATTTAGTTTTGTGTATTTGGGCTGTGTATTTGATACTTTTAAGGTTTGCTTTAATTTATTAAATTTTAATGATCAGAAGTTCAACAAAAGAAAAAAAGAAGACAAAATTTGTGCATGAAATACTTAATTTTTAATGTGTGATGATGAATGTGAATTTTCAGAAGTACGAGTTTGTTGAGTCTTCCAATACAAATTGATTGAAATTGGACCTGTGTTAGAAATTAGGATTTTGTGAATAGTTCCTATATAAGATTGTGCGTGAGGATAGAAATAAACAATAAAAAAAACTTTTGATCTTAATATAAGCTCATTCACCTGTGCACCAAGTTTGATTCTCTGGATGTAATATTTATTATGTTGTTATGAATTATGATGAAAAGTTTTGGTATCATCTCCAGATTTATTGATCTTTCATGTGTGAATAATGATGATAGTCCCAATGTAAATATCTATTTTTTTTTAATTTTGGATCTATGAGGTGAGTGACGTCCTACTACAAATGGGAGAAAGGTTGATTTTCAAAGCATGTGTTTCCTATCTAACTTGTTTGAACAATTTATCTCTGATAACTTTCATCTCTTGAGTAATTAACAAATGTTGTTTGTATATATTGGAACGAAATATTGGTGTTGTCATTTGTCAGTATAATTTTGTATTCTCCATTAATTGATACTTATTTTGGTTCACTTTAATTTTAAAGTTAGATCCATGAACAAGATGTGTAATATAATTTTTACAGTTTTCTTTTTTTTGATGTCCCTAATTATTTGCTGCTTCGTCATAACAGCTATTGATTTGGAAATAACACTTCCTTGCTTATAAAAAAGTATTAATGGAGGAAGGTTTGCTTCACGATTAACAAATGCATCAAAATTTCCTATAAATATATTCTTTTGTTTTTCTTTGTTCAAGTTGAAAACATGATCAATATACAAGTGAATGAAAGAAAAAAAATGTTGGATTGTTAAATGTGCATATAAAGAAAGTGGTATAAACATATTTGGTTGGTTTTTCATTTGTGTGAAGTCATGAGTTTTGATTGTGTTCTTTGTATTGACCTTTCAGGCATATGAACGAATGAGTTTTGATTTTGTGGTCATTATTCTACACTATAAGACATCAAATTTTTCTTACATTACTAAAAATTGAAAAACTATCTTTTGAATTGCAATGTTTTGTACCTAATCTAATTAGATCACTTATTGTAATAGAGTTTTTTTTACTATTCAGCTTTGTTTTAACTCTCAAATTCTTATTTTAAAAAAATAATATGATAAAAGAAGCTATTTAACCAATGTCTTTAAGTGATTATGCAAATACAATGCAATTGGTGATATAAAATGGAGTGTAAATTTATATATTACTGATTGCTTTGGTGATATAATTTACAATTTATATATTCTAAGTTCAAGAATTGAGTAGTAAGAGATAATCTTAATTTATGCCTATTACTATATTTATGTTTTTTATATTATATTTGCATTCTTCTTTATCTTTTTATAATTATATTCTCATGCAAAATATCGTATTCCAGGTATTATATATTATTACTTGATATTATATAGCATGACTAAGGTTTTTTCTTAAATTAATTTTATCTTTTTGAGATCTAAACAATAATTACAGAATCTTTTTTCTTTTTCGCTTTTTTTGTTGATTTAGTAATGATTCTCATATTCTTTTAAAGAAAAAAATGTTGCCTCCATCTAAATTCTTAATATGTGGAAATGAGCTATTTTTTGTTCAGCTTTTTTGAAACTATTAATGTAAGTTAATTATATATGTATGTTAATTTATTTTTTTCTAAAACAATACAGATTTCTGTTAATAACCCATCAAGTGACATTGCATGTTTGAAAGATCCACAATGCAAGGTAATCCCTATAAAATTGTATACTCAATGAAGTATATAAGTAGATATTAATACTAAAGATTATTGTTCAGTTTTTTTGTATAAATGATATTTTTTTGCAGTGAATATTTTTGTTTTTTTTATGTTATTTAGGATGTTATTAATCAGAGTGTCAGATATTCACATAGTCCAAGTGTTAAACATAGTAGTGACTTGTCTTCGAGAGATGAGTAACAACTTGCTATTTTAAAAAATTCGAATTATAATTTTGATGAGCATATGGACGAGTGTCCTGCTTGATGTTTAGTTTTTAGTTTTAATAACTAGAATATAATTTTTATTTTGTGATCAATATGTGAAAAGAATTATTTAATTAATAGCTATTGAAAAAGAAGCGAATGGTCTATAATAATTAACTATAATATTTAAATAAAACTGTGTTATTGGAGATAAATAAGTTATTGTGCAAGTATATTAAAAAATTTTCTGACTTCATAACAAAAGTTTTTAACCATTTATATGTTTTTAAATTTTAAATTATATTATTTTTTATCCTTTTTACTCTAAATATGTTTAATCATCTTATATTTACATCGTAAATTTGTAACAATATTCATAAGTATATAGTTATTATTATCAATTATAACACTACATTAAATATTTTATATTTTAATTAGAATCCAAAAATTAAAAAATAAAATTAACTGAAAGGAATCTATTTAAGACCGTGGAAATGCACGAATTACCTACTAGTTCGACCTTACAAAGGATTTCTTTTTTAGCTACCTAAATCACATTATGGGTAGTCTTCAAAGAAACATGTGTGATAATGAGACAGGCCATGTCCTTTATGAGACCATGTTTGTGTGAAATGAATTCTTGACACGAGGAATTAGGAATCTCTTCTAGAATACTCTTTCTTTTTATTTATTTTAATTTTAGATTTAATTTGTAATCCTCTCTATATTCATTGATATATGGAAATTAGTAGTTTAGACATGTTTCATTTTTTTACTCTATCGTTGAATAATTGTTCAATTGAATAGTTGGATCCATTGTTTTATGTACTAATAAAAGTGTTACACAATCCTTCTCCTTTTCTTAATAAAAGTGCAGAACAATGTAAATAAATCAATAAATCATAAAATTAAAATCTATTAAATAAAAAGTGTTACACAAGATGAAATCAAAAGTAAAGCAAAAGCTAAAAGATCTATGTTTAAAGACAAGCTAAGCTCTCAACGTACTCAAAGGCTGTGTACCATCCCATAACTCCTGTAAAAGAACGGGGATCTTTTTGTAATTTCAAGTCAAAGTCAAACACATCATAACGGGTATGATCCTTTAATCGCAGAGCAATAACTTTTCTATCTATCTGCACAAACAAAGCCATCTCATCATCTTCACCATCTTTAATGAGATGGAGTATGCTGTAGTTTCCAGCAGGACCTGTATTCAAAAAACGTTTAAGATTTGTACGTCGAAGATCAACGCTGTGCATGAGAACCCATGATTTTGATGAAGAATAATTATCTTCCATCAACCGGAACACGCGCATACAGAATTCAAAGTCAGCTCCAATTAAATTCATGTAACCGCATGCAGGTGCAAGAATATATCCATATCCATTATAAGCTAGTTTTAAGGAACGTCTCACGTTAACCCAGTAACTAGAGCCACCAACTTTAAGATATTGAGGCGCCGGAGGCAAAGGAGGCATGTCATCCTTCACGCACTCTGTTTTCAGATCAAAACGCAGCGTCGTTTTGCTTCTGTTACCGATCCAGTAAACTGAGTCCTTGAAATAAACACCATGTGCAAAATCCATGTCTAAGGGAGCCGAGAAGGAAGAACCGCAGTGCTTCCAGGTACCGGATTCCGAGGAATAAATCATGGTTTGGTAGCCGTCTTTCTTTGAAGATTTGCCACAGAAAATGCAGATCAGCTTATAACCGAGAAATCGCAAGGGATCAAAAGCCAGAGAGTACTCCGGGGAAGCTGATTCATCAAACGATGGAAAGGGCGAGAGCAAGGGTTTTTTGTCTCCGGTTGTGGGATTATAGATAAACATGTCACTGAATCTGCGGAGAAGCATTAAGCCGTTGCAAGATTGTAACATAGATGAGCAATTATCGGGAACTTTGGGACAGAATATGCGCCGGCGGCGGCACGGTCTACGAATCTTCTTATTGAAGTAGAAGAATGTTAATTCACGATGTTGAGGATTGACGACCTCGGGATCAAGGATCAAACCGGAGAATCTTGTTCCTTGGACGGTGGCGCGGCGGCGAGAGAAGTAAGGGTCAGAGATGAGAGAGAGCCACCGGTTGGAGACACCTTTGAAGGTTATGACATCTCTGAGGGGGAGACGAACAAGGATTTCAGTGAGTAAGCCATCGCATCCTTCAATTACTTCCACTGAAGAAGAAATTAACTCTTTCTGGTTCATGGTTGTTCTTGACTCAGCTTTCAGTGTTAGATGAGTGTGTTACTGTTTATATATATCTCAATCCCAAATAAGATATGCAGCTAAGCAAGATAAGTAGATAACTTTCTAATTTTTATCTAATGAATTTAAAAGATACTTATATATATATTTTAATATCTTAGAGATTTTAAGATATTCAAGTTCAAAATTTAGAAAGTTCCAACAATCTCATTACTCATTAGTTAGTTAATTTTAAAAATTAAAAATCTAAAGTTGAATCATATAATTCCGTTGTTAACTTGGTGTTTTTTTTTTGTGACTACTGTTTTTTTGGTACCTTCGAGCTCTTTGGCAAGATCCAACCCCACGAGCCGCCGTTCACGGAGGATCCGCCGCGGCTCAAGGCCCCCAATTTCTATTACACTCAGGAAGACATCTTGTACGAAGAGACGCAGACGAAGGACGGTGTTTCTTGGTGGGTTCACCGGCCATAAGTGATCTTCGGATTCTCACCTTACAGCTTGATGAACATGGTGGGAGCCCCGTGCGTGTACGCGGCGATTTGCAAGCACGAGAGAGTTCCGTTGAGATTCCCTGGAACCAAATCGGCGTGGGAGGATTACACGACGGTGTCGGATGCGGATTAGATCGCGGAGCAGCATATATGGGCGGCGGTGGATGCGTACGCGAGGAACGAAGCATTCAATTGCAGCAACCCCTAACAGCACTCCGCCAACACTTCCTTTGCCGTGAGTTGGTCCTGGGTAGGTGAGTTTCATCTTCCTTCGGCCCTGTTATTTCTTTATCAATTTTATTGCATTATATCTTGAATTGTTGAAAGTTGAGGTTGTTGCTGAAATAATGATTCAGCTAATTTTGTTTTGCTGGAAATCATATTTGGAGAATCGGAGTTTGAGTTTTTGTTGCTGAAAGTTATTATACTTGAATTTGTTGTTAAGAATTATCAATATGCTGAATTTGTTGGTAGAAGTAGAATTTGTTGCCGTAAGTAGAATTTGATGCTGAACATATCACAGGGTAAATTTTTTGTTGCTAGAAGTAGAACTTGTTGTTGTAAGTCTTTCGTTTTTTTTGTTAGAATCTTAAAAATCATGTTGCATGTGGTTTTTTAGAATTGTCGAAGCTGAATACTAGGGATTTGGAATGGTGTTTCTTCATTGTGCACGGTATTCAGCTTACAGATTTTCATTGTGCAAATTACAACTTTAATCATATTATAGATTTTCATTGCATGTGAATTTTGCATGCTAAAAGGATTTTCGTAACAACTCTGCATAATAAGTTAGCTTACAGATTCAGTTCACTTTTTAGCTGTGGGAAAATTCAAAATTGACTCTTCAACCCAAGACACTGGTAATTAGGGGAGATGTCAATAAGCTGCAAGGTTTGATTGGCTTCTTGCTTTGCATTCACTCAACTAAGTGTAACCATACCTTATCTGCTGCATCCACTGCTTTGATAGCAACATAGGGTTCCAACAATATTCAATTTGGCCTAACTTTCATTAATTTATAAGTCCTTAGATTAATAATTCTCAGTTTCTCACATTAAAAGTTTTAAAAAGAAAATTCAGTCCAATTAGTGCTCTAAAGAAATTCTACCATTGAAAAGACCAACTGAAATTCTTCCTATGTTAGGCTGTACACAATCCCCCAGAAGAGTGTCTTTATATTGTATAATAATGCCTTTATCATTCACTTAAATGATGTAAAACACAAGCCATAGTGATATATAGTTTGATAGAGACACCTAAACCACAATACTGCTCATCGCCGGTGGCTTCGCTGGTGCGATTTCTAAGACCACTGTTGCACCCCTCGAACGGATCAAGATTCTCTGGCAGGTCCTCCTTCTTTGCTCATGTTATTTATGATTGAGGATATGAACATCATAGCCTTTATATGTGCTGTGTTGATAAAGAATTGGGGAGTATTTTGTTGAGAAATCATGAAACAGAACTAAGAATAAAATTGAGAATGAACTATGAATTAAAACCCTGACGTGAGAAGCTTTGTTGAATAAATGCAATAAGTGAGAATTAATGGTTTTGAACTATGGTAAGTATGTGTGACTTAGAAGTTAGACTTTACTACTAAGAGCACAATGGAAGGGGAGAGAAGTAAAGTTTGTAAAGAAAAAATGTTTGTCATGGTGCTATGGCTTAACTATGTAACTGCACTTGTCTAGTGTCTCAGTTTGATTTTGCCACTCCGTTGGTAATGGTGGCTCTTGCTGGATACTTAAAGTTCTTGATTTTTCATCCCTGTATGTAACTTACATTGCATCAAGTTTCTTTGAGAGGCTAATAGTTCCTTTTAATTTGTCAAGGAGAGTTTTCTATTCTTATGCATGCTCATTGTTTTGTAAATGGGTTTATGTATGTTCCTCTTTAACAATTTTTTTTTTACTTATAATTTTGCATCTGTTTTTTAAATCTGCAGACAAGGACAGCAGGATTTCATAATCTGCGTGTGTATCAATCATTGAAAAGGTTATCAAAGCATGAAGGATTTCTAGGACTATATAAGTAAGACTCAGATTGCCACAATATGAATTATTTATGTTGCTCATTCTCATTGTATGTCTTGTTTTTGCTTTTATAACAACAAGTATATGAGATCTGATATTTTGTTATTGAATTTTACTTGGTTATTTTTTCTTCAATGCTCTGTTTTCTTAGCTTAAAGGACAAATTCCATATTGTTCTTCTATTTGATTACATATTTCATATAACATGATGCAGCTCTCTTCTTGTGAATCGCTTGTCAGGGAAAATTCCAAAGCATGTAGGAAATATTACTACTCTCACATACCTGTATGTTTTGAGCTTTAAGTCTATTCATTCATATAGTGTGCTTTTTTCAATATTCACTGAAATGGTAGTTTTGAAACATCAATTAGGATGCTGGAAGCAAACAATTTTTCTGGAGTTGTTCCACCTGAACTTGGGAAGCTAATCAACTTGCAGACCTTGTAAGACCTTTGTTCCATTCATACTTTTTAATGATATGATTTTTTCTTGATTTTAGTTATTTCTTAAAATCTGTTTCTGAAATATTACCATTGAAGGATACTGTCATCAAATCAGTTGACCGGAACTTACCATGGCACTTTGAACTTTCCCCACCATACTTAACAGAAAATGGAAGACACTGCTCCTATTTCCGAAGATCTCCTCCTATCAAAGATCTTCCAAGTACTTCTCCTCCTCCTTGTCCTAATAATAGTAAGCCTAATAGAAATAGCAAGATCCTAACATGTGTTAATTTTTAAATAAAAGGTGTTGAGGTAGATAAAGCATCTGAAGTGACATGGTTAAAGGAGACTCAACTGCCGGAGAACTTGATGGTTAAGAGAGGGCAGTACATAGGCCCTACTATAAGAAGACGTTGACGTAGGGAACTAGGGATGGCAAGCGGGGAAGCCCGCCCCGTCCCGCCCCGCCAGAAGCCCGCCCTTTGGCGGGCCGTGGCGGGCTGGCCCGCCCCGTCCCACCTAGTGAGGCGGTCCTAGAATCCTAATCCGCCCCGCCTAACTGCGGGCTGGTGGGCTGGTGGGCTAAGCCCGCCAAAGTTCCTCTTTTTTTTTTACTATTAACTACTAAGTAATATATATAATTTTACAACCATATTAATAAATTTAATAATTTCTAATGGCATAAAAAATTATATTTTTTATATTAACAAACATTAAAGTCTTTGTAATTATAAATATCTAAAAAATATAATTATAAACTAAATTTTCATTCAAAATATAATTATAAATATTCTCTCCAAAGCAAAATAAATATAATCCAAAACATAATTATAAATATTGTCTCTAAAATAACATAAACATAATTCAAAACACTCAATTTTTATCTTCATACTCTTGTAAGTTAGGTTGGGGAAAGTTAGGTTTTGACAAAAAATTGCAAAAATACCCCCTTACTAAAAAAAACCTTAGCCCGGCGGGAAAGCCCGCCCAACCCCGCCAAACCTCGCGGTTTAAGCGGTGCGGGTTAAGCGGGCTTTTGTTATTTGGCGGTCTCGATTTTTCAGCCCAACCCGCTTTTTTGGCGGGTTACGCGGGTCGGCCCGGCGGGTTTAGGCCCGTTTGCCACCCCTACGTTGACGGCGGAGATAAATATAACTAGTTTGTAAAAAGTTAATTTTTAATTTTTGTTTTTTTTGTACTGTTAGAGCTTGTAATCATTTGTACTGTTATTTGAACTTAAGATTTATTTTGTATTTGAATATTGGTTTTTTTAATGTATAAAATAATTATAGCAAAAATTATATGTCACTAATTATTGTTTGATTTGTCCAAATTTTTAAAAATATTATTTGTATGCTAAAATTAGTCATCAATGTATTTGTGTATAAATATATGTGTGATTTAATTTGTTTTTAATATGTATTTATATCCCAACATATTTTTTATACTTTGATGATTGATTTAACAACAATGCTAGGGAACCAATTCTATATAAGCCAAGAATCAGCCAACTGGTAAATCAGAGGCACCGGTAACTTTAACCGGATGTTGTTACTGATAGGCACACGGATGTTTCTTTTTCTTATAAATTGGATGGTTTTGAATATGATTTTTATGTTTCATGTGTTATACATTAATAAAACATAATTAATTATATGAAACCAACTAATGAATGATCAAAGCATCTGTTCTGTGATTCTCTCCTAACACTAGCGTATCTTCCCTCATGTTTTGAACGTGGTCAACAATAATTTAACAAACAAATTAAATTATAAATTAATAAAACTAATTATAATTAATTATGTTGTTCCATTCTTGACTGATTATTAGTTAGTTCCATATATTTTTTCTTGATTTAAATATACATTTAACATAATCGTTCAATTTTCTACTGCCATACACAATCCTTCTCCTTTTCTTAATAAAAATGCAGCACAATGTAAATAAATAATAAAATTAAAATCTATTAAATATGAAATCAAAGTAAAGCAAAAGCTAAAAGATCTATGTTTAAAGACAAGCTAGGCTCTCAACGTACTCGAAGGCTCTGTAGTCTGTACCATCCCATAACTCCTGGAAAAGAATAATAATGGCGGGGATTTTTTTGTATTTTGAAGTCAAAGACAAACACATCATAACGGGTATGATCCTTTAATCGCAGAGCAATCACTTTTCCATTTATCTGCACAAACAAAGCCATCTCATCATCTTCACCATCTTTAAGGAGATGGAGTATGCTGTAGTTTCCAGCAAGACTTGTATTCAAAATACGTTTAAGATTTGTACGTCGAAGATCAATGCTGTGCATAAGAACCCACGACCGACGAAGAATAATCATCTTCCTTCAACCTGAACACGCGCATACAGAATTTAAAGTAACTCCAACCAAATTCATGTAACCGCAGGCAGGTGCAAGAATGTATCCATATCCATTATAAGCTAGTTTTAAGAGAAGTCTCACGACATCCAAGTAACTAGAGCCACCAACATTAAGATCTTGAGGCGCCGGGGGCAAAGGAGGCATGTCATCCTTCACGCACTCTGTTTTCAGATCAAAACGCAGCGTCGTTTTGCTTTTATTACCGATCCAGAAAATTGAGTCTTTGAAATAAACACCATGTGCAAGATCCATGTCTAAGGGAGCCGAGAAGGAAGAACCGCAGTGCTTCCAGGCACCGGATTCCGAAGAGTAAATCATGATTTGGTAGTCGTCTTTCTTTGAAGACTTGCCACGGAAAATGCAGATCAGCTTATAACCGAGAAATCGCAAGGGATCAAAAGCCAGAGAGTACACCGGGGAAGGTGATTTAACAAACGATGGAAAGGGCGAGAGCAAGGGTTTCCTGTCTCCGGTTGTGGGATTATAGATAAACATGTCACTGAATCGGCGGAGAAGCATCAAGCCGTTGCAAGATTGTAACATATATGAACAATTATCAGGGATTTTGGGACAGAATATGCGCCGGCGGCGGCACGGTCTACGAATCTTCTTATTGAAGTAGAAGAATGTTAATTCACGATATTGAGGATTGACGACGTCGGGATCTAGGATCAAACCGGAGAATCTTGTTCCTTGGACGATGGCGCGACGGCGAGAGAAGTAAGGGTCAGAGATGAGAGAAAGCCACAGCTTGGAGACAAGTTTGAAGGTTATGACATCTCTAAGGGGAGACGAACAAGAATTTCAGTAAGTAAGGCATCGCTTCCTTCAATTACTTCCATTGAAGAAGAAATTAACTCTGTTATGGCTCGTTCTTCACTTAGCTTTCAGTGTTCGACGATTGTGTTACTGTTTATATATCTCAATCCCAGATAAGATATACAACTAAGCAAGATAAGTAGATAACTTTTTAATTTTTATATAATGAATTTAAAAGAGAGTTATATATATTTTTTTAGGGGCCTGCTACACATACAAGCAAAAAGGCCTTACAAGTGTTACAAGCCCCCAGCCCACAAACATTCCACACGCACACTGAATTATATTGAATGGAGCGTAACATTCACGCGCTCCACTCAAACGGTTACGATTCACGTAAACCGCCCCTTAATGGCAGACTCTTCCACTTCTTCCACTTCTCAAAGCCATTCATAGAAAAAGCAAACGTTCCATTTTCGAGCATCATTCTATACTGAAAATATACAACTCGTCGCTAAGATTCAAAAATTCCATCAACACAACATAGAACTCTCGATCAAGAATCTCCAAAGAAAACAAAGCTATAATACTCAAGGTACGTTACATTACCATTCCTGTATATTTTTCACATTTCGAAATTGAAGAACTAGGTTTTACTGTTTTTTTACGTTGTTTTACGTTTTACTGTTCTTCTTGCTCTACGTCTCATTTTACAGTTTATGATGTTCTACTTGTTCTAGGTTTTACTGTTATTCTTCGTTCTATGTTACACTGTTCTTCTTAGTTCTTCTAGGTGTTACTGTTCTTGTTGTTCTACTTCTTCTGGCAACTAATTTTTGTGGGTATATTCCGTAGTTTGGTGGGTGTATATTAGGTAATTTGTTGGGTGTATATGGCATAAGTTGTTGGGTGTATATTTCTAAACTGATATACTGTAATAGTCAGTAGTTGCTTATATTTGCTTGTCCATGGGTGTATATTGCTTGACCTTGTAATGTTGTTTGACATTGTATATTGATGCATGTTTGAGTGATATCTGACTGATATATATAGGTGTATCTGAATCATATCTATGGGTGTATCTTACTGATATCTATGGGTGTATCTGACTCATATATATGGCTGTATCTTATTGATATCTTTGGGTGTATTTTTCATTTCAGAAAAAATGGCAGCGAGAAACCAACCTGAAAGAAATGTAAGAACAAATATAGTAGGAGGAGGTGGACCACTATAGAGTAGAATATGCCTCGCGGATACTATTCAGTGAATTGAATAAAGAGAGAGATCAAGCAATTAGAGCGAGTAATGCAATAAGACTGTCGAAGCCATCGTCAGTATTATTGAGTCCATTTTGTCAGATAAATTCTACTGATATAGAAACTGAGTAATCCAACTGCTAGCTAGTTTGTAAATTGAACAAATGCTGTAAAAATTTGTCATTTATAAACAACTTCTATTAAATGAAATTTTTTTCCATAGTTAAACTGTCTGTGCTGTATTCAAAAACTCTGTATTACAGGTGGTAAAATATGAAGGAAAACATCAAGGAAGATCTAAACACAAATTATAAACTTTTACACCCAACGGAAGTTTAATATACACCCAAGATTTCTTAAATATACACCCAAACTGTCTGTGCTGTTAAACTGTCTGTGCTATATTCAAAATGTATGAATTACAGGTACTATAATATAAAAAAAAAACATCAAATCAAATATACACCTATAACCTGCAATTTTTTGCACCCAAAGAAAGTTGAATATACACCCTGAAATCTATCCCCCTGATGCTTTGAGCCTAAAATCCTGAACCCTAAACACTTAAAACCTAAACCCTTACCCCTAACCTGTAAAACCTAAAACCCTAAACCCTAATATTATATATATGTATCTATATGTAAAATGTGAATCAAAAGAAAATTTACAGAAATACACCCAAAAGAACAGTGCTTTTTACACCCATATTCTGTAACTATACACCCAAAGAGTTATCCCCTGCTGCTGGTACCCTGAACTGATAATTCATAACATGTCCTTGATATTGGCTGGAATTTGAATGCACCACTGATGCAGTATCAAACAAGTTTATCTGAATATAAGAAACTCACATATTAGCTAAACTATTAA
Source organism: Arachis hypogaea (assembly GCF_003086295.3). Taxonomy (NCBI): domain Eukaryota; kingdom Viridiplantae; phylum Streptophyta; class Magnoliopsida; order Fabales; family Fabaceae; genus Arachis; species Arachis hypogaea. The sequence goes on along the minus strand of NC_092051.1, from coordinate 147,301,026 downwards.
CGAGAAAAATAAACTGAATCACCACAAATTTAAAGAACATTACTTTTACCTCGCTTAAAACTTTTGTTTTCTTCTTCTTTGTGGCATTTGCAGGGGTGTGAATGATCCAGTACAACCTTTGAAATGATCCAAGCACCGATATCCTTCAATGTGTGTATATAAATTCTTGCATGACAGTTTAAACTGGCTGTCGGATTGGCCTTCTCGGTCGGAGATATTTTAGATTTCCATTTTCTCTCTCTGCTACATGTAATCAATTGATTCTTAATCTCGTTTTCCTTCCTATTTGTACTCCGAACTCTTGTAGAGAAACCTGCAGCCTTGGCATAGTTCCTATAAAATTTTCCAACATCTTCAAGGGTGGTAAAGATCATTCCAACCTTCGGAACAAACTGGTCATCAACAACAGAGAGAGGCTGCAGAATACACCATGTCAAAAACTATAAATACACCCAATCATTGCTAATATAATACACCCGAACGGCAACAACTCAACTAAAATGACAATAAAAGGCATAAACTGTAAATACACAAGCTGCAGAATACACCATGACAAAAACTAAAAACACACCCAATCATATCTGATATAATACACCCGAACGACAACAACTCAGCTAAAATAACAGAAAAAGCAGTATACTGTAAATACACCCACACTTCCCGCAAAAATACACCCAAAAAAGTTCTGATCTACACCCGAGCGTCTGCTATAAATTTCAGATAATTAATCAAAACTAACACAGATTCATGTTAACGTGTTATTTTCACAGTCCAATGTTCACGAATTATTCAGCTACACAATGCTATTCAAATGACTGCAACAAAATTTAGAGTAATCATATGTAAAATCAAACCTCAGGAACTTCGTTAGATTCAAATTCATAATCCACTTCGCCCTGATTCATCTGACAATCTGAGGTTGAATCATCCATAATCTTCAAAAACGAATTCAAACTTTGATTTTAGAAATCGAATAGAAAACGAAGTTGGAGTTGCAGAGAGAGGAACTAACGTAAATGACAAAGAACATACCAATGATAAAGGAGGAGAAAAGAACGATCGAGAAGAAGGAGGGAAGACGCACGAAAAGAAAAACGAGCAAATCTAAAAATAAGGAGAAGGAAAAAGAAAACAAATCTTTTAAATTTGGTAGTTAAATACGCGGGATCTTTATATAGCGCGTGTATTGGACGTATGTGTAGCAGCGTGTTTTTTGAATTTATTGCTTAATGTACTTGTAAAGCATACAAGCCCTGCAGAGCTTTTCTCATTTTTTTTAATATCTTAGAGATTTTAGGATATTCAAGTTCAAAATTTGAAAAGGTTGAACAATCTCATTACTCATTAGTTAGTTAATTTTAAAAATTAAAAATCTAAAGTTGAATCATATAATTCCGTTGTTAACTTGGTTCTCTTTTTTTGGTGACTACTGTTTTTTTTTTTGTGACTTGTTAACTTGGTTCTGAATCCGTTTATTTCTGACTCACTAATAGCTTTGTCGAATGTTTTTTTTTTTGTTAAAAAACGTTGCAAGTTAATAAAAACATTTAATCATAAGAAGCCACTTAGATAAAGACGCATAAAACATTTTTTTAAAAAAATATTTTTAAATAATTAAAATTTAATACATATAATTCATTAAATTATGTTATTTTTATTAAAATTAGATCAGATAAATTAATTTGGTATGATTTCACTGGATCTAGGACTGGATAAGGGACTAAAAAAATAAATACGGTCATTATTTCGGGTCGGGTTTGGGCCATGACTCGAGTCACCTGAAATCGGTCCGGTGGCCCGGTCATCATACACAATTAATATTTTGTGTATTAGTGACGAATGATGGCTATTCTTATGTGGAATTTAAGTATTGTAAACCTTAATATTTTGTATTATTAGTTATTATAAGACTATAAGTTAATGTTTTATGTTTAGAATGCATAAGATTTTAGACTAATTATTGCATAATATTGTGTTATTTGTATTGATTTAAATATTTGGTGTTATTAGATAATATTAGTATTGATTATGGTTATGCTTTAATTTTAGAGAAGAGTTGGTTCTTGTTATATTTTTTTAAGTAAATTTTATCATGTCAAAAAATAGTTGGAGTCTTGGAAATTTGGATATTTTCACATACTAGCTTATAAAAAGGTATTAAGGCAATGTAATGTTAACGATCCATTTTTACCCGATTTTTACTCGGTATAATCGTGATCCGAAAGTGTATAGGTTTCATCGGGTCTAAGGTCGCATTCGGATCTAATAAATAGGCCAGTATATATTTTGGGTCAGGTCTAAATTACATCAAATCCGGTTTCGCCAGGCTCATACACACCCCTAATTTTAACCCCTTTTTTTTTGTCTCTGTGCCATTATAGCGTTAGAATTTAGGGATTTTAAAATTAAAAAATATATATAATAAGAATATTTTAGTAATTTTTTATAATAACGTTATTGTAGTCATTTTTTATAAAAAAGAATATTAATTTAGATTTGTTTAAAGTTTGGTTTACCAATTTTTCGGCGAAATTAATTTGTCTGATTTAATTTTGACAAAAATAATATAATTTAATCGATTATATGTATTAAATTTTAATTAATAAAAAAACATCCTTAAAAAAAAATGTTTTAAACATCTTTATTGAAGTAGCCTCCAAATATCAATCCAAGTAAAATATTAATCTAATTGGAATTAAAATTTATGAGGTGGTATACTCTGTTCATATCTAAAAAAGTTCTGAGGGTCAACTCTGGTTTTAACCTGCATGAGTGTATCAAAATTCTGTCTAAAAAACTTGGCTCCATAAATTCGAGCGGCATCAACGTTGGTTGTTCCATTGCTTGAATTGGCTCCAATATCTCTATCCCTGTAGTTAAAGAAAGCCTCCCTTGGCGATTTGGAAACAAAAGGAGTCATAAACTCATACATAGACCTTGACACATTCAAGTTACGATTAGTGACATATTCTCCATCTTGTAACCAAATTATGTAGTACAAAATCTTGAACAAAGTCCCTGCTCTATGAGGAAACGGAGTAGCTGAAGTTGGAATCTCCCACATTCTTCCACCATATGGGTTCCATTGCATAATAATTATCTCACTATCAATGAACTTCTTCCATATAGATTGCAATCCCTCTTTCGAAATAACGTTCTTCACATAATCTGACTTGCTCTTGAAATAATACTGAGCAGGGTATTTTGCTTCGAATAGCAACGTTTCTGCTGGAGTTCCGATTGGTTGTTCTGCATAGAAAAGTGTGCTGTTTACCCAAGGCAATTCAAAGCAATCACTTTTGGTTAATCCCAGTTCAGGAAAACTTTTTTTCATCAATCTCAAAAGTCTATCGATTCGTCCCAAGAACTCGCCGATGAAGGTAACTTGAACCGTCTTGTGATGCACCTCGTGTTGGAGTCTGATGAAAAGATCCCTGTCGAGCTTCGGTGCAACTTGTTGCCATTTGTAAACAATGTCTATGACGCCTTGTTCCAAGGTCCTATTCACCTTGAACACCGTCACCAATGGAGGAACCGCCACCAGCTTGATCGTCCATGAGAGAATCACACCGAAACTGGCACCTCCACCTCCTCTTATAGCCCAGAACAGATCCTCCCCCATTAATTTTCTGTCAAGGATATCACCATTTACGTCGACGATTTTTGCGTCAATGATGTTATCCACGGAGAGACCATATTTTCTCATGAGGTTGCCGTAGCCACCGCCGCTGAAGTGGCCGCCGGTGCCTAGAGAAGGACAGACTCCGGCAGCAACGGCATGAACGTGGCTGTTCTGTGCGACTCTGTAATAAAGCTGGCCAAGTGTTGCACCAGCCTCAACCAAAGCGGTGCCGTTTTGGATGTTGACGTCAACGGATTTAAGATTATACATGTCGAGAAGAACGAAGGGAACATCTGATACGAAGGAGAATCCTTCGAAGTCATGGCCGCCGCTTTGGATTCTGAGCTGAAAGTGGCTGGCTTTGGAGCATATAACCACTGCCTGAACGTGAGATTCATGGAAAGCGGTTATGATGGCGATGGGTTTGGGTGTGTTTGGTCTGTTGAACCTCTTGTTGTGGATGTGGAGGTTGAGGATGTCGGAGAAGGATGAGTTGTCGCTAGTGTAGAGTGCTCCGGTGACGCTAATGGGAGCTGATGGATTTGTCCATGTGTTGTTTGAGAGGCAAGCGAGAAAGTAAGCATCTAAATTTGCATGTGAAAGGAAAGATTGAAGAAGAAGAACAATGGTGAGTGCTAGCTGAGTTGAAAGGAGAAGAAACAACAACGACGACGATGACGATGTTGCCATTGTTGTTATGAAATGAAAGTGGTGTTTGTTACTTGCCATGTTGTTAGCGTTGCATTCTGCATATATAATGTTAGAGAAAACGAAAAATGTATAGTAAAATTAATTACTAAAATTGTCTATTAATATATTTATTTATAAATATATATGTAATTTAATTTATTTTTAATATTTATTTATATTTTAATATATATTTTATATTAATAATTAATTTTGATAATTAATTTTAGTATAAAGATAATATAGTCAGAGAAAATAAACAAATCACAATCTAACAAAAGTCTAATCAACAATAAACCAACACGTATATTTAAACAATGTAATTAAATAGTCTTTAAAAATTATTTATTATTTAATTAAAAAAATTAAAAAATAAATAATTTTTCGTAAAAGACAAATAATTTTTTATAAAATAAGTATTTAAATTAATTAAATAAAGATTAAAAATTAAAAAATAAGTAATATTTTTTATTTTTAAATTATATTTTATATTAACTAATAATTATTTATTAATAATTATTTAAAGTTAGTTGACTAAAATTTAAAAATTATTTATCTAAATTTTTTAAATTAAAATATTATTTATATATTATTAAAATTAATTATTAAAATTAATTATTAATATATTTATTTATAAATATATATAATTTAATTAATTTTAATTTATATTTATATTTTAATATATATTTTATATTAATAATTAATTTTAATAATTAATTTTATTATATATATATCATTAAATAAATTAGTGTAGACTTTTTCCTTTTGTTTCTTTCCTTTGGACTTACGTGTCGTGTTGTCGTAGATTCGTAGTCCATTGTTCAGATTTTTTGGTGGTCAATTAGTCATAAAACGTGGAACTTTATCTAGAGTTTATTTTATATGAAATTATTTTTAGATAAATAATATATATTATTATTTGGTTTAAAAAAATTAATTTATTTTATATAAAATAATTTAATTAAAAAATTAATTGATATATCTATGTTAGAATTTTTATTATATTTTATTTTAAAAATAAATTGATTAATTTAAATTGAGAAATTATAGTTAATTTGGACCAGTTTAACATTAATAAAATTTTTTATTTTTATTATAAAATATAAAAAAATATGTTATTTTTTAGGATTTAATTTGTTGTTGTGTTTTTATAAAATTTGTATAAAATTTATCTATCACATTGACTAAACTTATTTATTTACGTAAAGTTTGTCTATAAATCCAGCAAATTTGTTTAAGTTTTAATATGATTTGAATTGTATTAATATATTTTTATTTTTAATCAATTTAATTTTATTTAAATAATTAGAATTTTAAATTATAAAATTTATATTAATTTATAATTTTTAAAATTTAAATAGATATAATTTAAATTAATAATTTATAAAATTGTATGTATTAGTATTATTATACTCATTAATTATATTTATTCAACCTTTTTTTAAAAAATAACCGTTGATAATTTTTAACTAACAAATAAATACATTTATATTATTTTAAATTAAAATTTTTTAAATAAATGTACTCTTATTATTTTAATTTTTTAATTTAAATAAATATATTCGTATTATTTTAAATAAAATTTAAAATTAATATAAGTAGATTTATTTAAAATTTAAAATTTTAATATTTTAAATAAACATACTCTAATTATTTTTAAAAAAATTAATTTAAATAAACATACTCATATTATTTTAAATAAATATATTATTTTAATTTAAAAATAATATGAATGTATTTAAATAAAAAAATTAACAAGCGTTATTTTTTTAATCAAATAAATATAATTAATTATATGCGTACAATAATACGAATACATATAATTTTATAAATAATTACTTTAAATTATATCTATTTAAATTTTAAATGACAAATTAATACAAATTTTATAATTTAAAATTTTAATTATTTAAATAAAATTAAATTGATTAAAAAATAAAAATATACTAATACAATTCAAATCGTATTAAAACGTAAATAAATTTGTTGACTCCATAAACAAACTTTAGGTAAATAAATAAATTTAGTCAACATGATAAGTAAATTTTGTACAAACTTTATAAAAATACAATAAAAAAAATTAAATTCTAAAAAATAACATAATTTTTTGTCTGAGAATTAATTTTTTTTATATTTTATAATAGAAAAAAATTTGATTAACATTGAGCTTATATATTAAATAATTTTATTTGTTTAATGTTTTTAATTATAGTTTTGATTATAAAAATTAAATAGTAAATAATTAACTATAATTTCTCAATTTAAATTAGTCAAATTATTTTTAAAATAAAATATGATAAAAATATTTAACATCATAACTATATCAATTATTTTTTAATTAAATCATTTATATAAAATAAACTAATTTTTTTTAAAATCAAGTAATAACACGTATTATTCATCCAAAAATAACTTTATGTAAAATTAACTACATATAAATTTTTGCCGTCATAAAAATATCTAGTCGCCTTTAAGAATTTTCCGTTAATGCATTACGTCTTTGACTCATACAATGAGAATTCTTAACAAATGGATAGTAGTTTAATTAATTTTTTATTTTATGCTTTTGTTTTTTTTTATTTAACTAAACTTTTTTGTAATTAATCTTTAAATTATTGAACCAACTTACTTAAATTTAATTATTAAAATAATTTAGTTATATAATATTACGTATTTTAAATATGACAAATTTATAGTGTTATTCAATTAAATGTATATATTCAAATAATATTTCAAATAATAAATTTAAAAATTAATTTTTTATGATATAATCATTTATAAATTATATTTTTTAACAATTTAATAATATCCAAACAAATTCTATAAATAAAAGAAGCTTATAATTAACTTGGATAAGATAAAACTAAAAATAGAATGAAAATTAATATACCAAATATATTACAACTGGTTGGGTTTGAAAAGTTAATACTATATGGCTTAGGCTTAGTTTGGTAAAGCTTTTACTTTTTAAAAGTAGCTTATAAAAGTTAACTTTTAAAAGATGGCTTTTTAAAAGTTGTAGCATTTATGTTTGGTAAATCAAATCAAAAACAACTTTTAATAAACATAAGCAACATCAATTGTGTTTGGTAAAATAGCTTTTAAAATTTAAAAATACTATAATAGACATAAATGCAAACATTAAATTTGAAAATTAGTTAACATATGAGGTTATATTAGACTTTTAAATTTTGAAAAGCACAAGCCAACTTTGAAAAGCTCTATCCTAGGTGTTTTCAAAAGTACCCGATCTTTTAAAAGCAAGCACATGATCTTTTTGATTTACCAAACACAAAATGAGGAGCTTGAGCTTTTAAAAAGCACAAGCACATCTTCAACAAGCTTTACCAAACCAAGCCTATATCCGGAATGAGTACTAAAAATATTTTGTCAAATAAAATAATCAAATGTCAATGAATTTAAGTTGGTGGAATGATTACTTTATTACTTCACTCATTTATTAAATAAGTGTAGAATGTTTAAATATTATTTTGTTTATATAATAATTTATTAATCAATAATAAATTTTTAAATAAAATTTAAATTTATAATAAATTAATTTTTTACTAATATTAAGCTGAGCAGTACTATAAGACAAAAACATTCAAATACTTATACCATTTTTAATAAAAATTAGTTATGACTAATATTATTCTAAATCTAAAAATATTATTTACACACTAAAATAATTACTAAAATCAGCCATCAATATATTTATGTATAAATATATATTAAATTTAATTTATTTTTAACGTGTATTTATATTTTAACATATATTTTATCTTATAACTAATTTTAATGACTAATTTTAATTTAAACATAATATAGTCGTTCCAAATTTTATTATTTAATTTCATAAAAAGATTTGAATGTATAATATTACTCAAAATTTATATTGCCGGTGCACAATCCTTCTCTTTTTTTTTTTGAAAAAAATGCGGCATAATGTAAATAAATCGTAAAATTAAAATTGATTAAATATCAGCCATTCACGTGATGAAATCAAAGTAAAGCAAAGACTAAAATCTATGTCTAAACACAAGCTAAGCTCTCAACGTATTCAAAGGCTCTGTACCACCCCATAACTCCTGGAAAACTACAATAATGGCGGGGATTTCTTTTTATTTTTATGTCAAACACATCATAATATGTATGATCCTTTAACCGCAGAGTAATAACTTTGTCCGGTCTCTGCAATAACAAAGCCATCTCATTTTTCCCATCTTCAATGAGATGAATTATACTGTATTCATACCCTTCAAAAGAGTAGTTTTCAATAAGATTTACATAAAAAACAGTTTCGAGATTTGTGCGTCGAAGATCAACACTATACATAAGAACCCACGACCTTGACGAAGAAGAAGAATAATCTTCCTTCAACTGGAACACGCTTATACAGAATTCATAGTCAAATATAACCAAATTCATGTAACCGCACGCAGGTGCAAGAATATATCCATATCTATTATTATCTAATCCTGAGTAAATTCTCATGAAATTCAAGTAACTAGGATCAGCGACATTATGATCAGGAGGTTGCAGTGGTAAAGGAGGCATGTCATCCTTCACGCACTCTTCGTTCAGATCAAAACGCAAAGTCGTTTTGGTGTTGATGCTGATCCAGTAAATTGAGTTCTTGAAATAAACACCATGTGTAAAATCCATGTCGTAGGGAGCCGAGAAGGAAGAACCGCAGTGCTTCCAGGCACCAGATTCCGAGGAGTAAATCATGGTTTGGTAGAAGTCTTCCTTTGAAGACTCAAAAATGTAGATCAGCTTATAACCAAGAAATCGCAAGGGATCAAAAGCCAAAGAGTAAAACGCGAAAGGTGATTCATCAAAGGATGGAAAGGGCGGCGGCAAGAGTTTCTTGGCTCCGGTGGTGGGGTTATACATAAACACGTCTTTCCCTGGATGGAAGAGCATTATCAAGCCGTTACAAGATTGTAATATCCGTGAAGAATTATCGGGGATTTTGGGACGAAATCTGCGAATTTTCTTATCCAAGTAGAAGAATGTTAATTCAGGATCTACAGGATTGATGCCGGGATTTAGGAACACACCGGAGACTGTTGTTCTTTGGACGGTGGTGCGGATGCGAGAGAAGTAAGGGGAGGAGATGAGTGAGAGCCACCGCTTGGAGACACGTTTAAAAGTTATGACATCTCTGAGAGGCACGCGAACAAGAATTTCAGTGAGTAAGCCTTAAATTAATTCTTTGTAGTGGCTCATGTTGTTCTTCACTTAGCTTTGAATCGTCCGAGCGTGTTACTGCTCATATATATCTCACAATTAGGATAAGGGGAAGTATGAGGAGCCAATAAAATATTTATACAATGTGTATAATGGAGGTTTATGGAGTATTAGAGATATAATAATTAAGTTTATTATCTTTTGTACTCGGATGGTTATTCTAAACACATTGTACAAATAGTCCATTGTCTCCCTAGCGGAATCCGAAGGATAATTATCTAAGATAACTTTTAAATTTTTATATAATTAATGAATTTAAATGTTAATTTTTTTATTTCAAATTCAGAATTTAAAAAGATAGAACAATCTCGTTAGTTTATTAATTTCAACATTAAAAATCCTAGATTTATTATTTAACCATATCACTTCGTTCTTAATGCTACTAGGTTCTGATTCGGTTTCTCCCTAATGGCTTTGTCAAAGAGTTTTTTTTATCCTTTAAAAACATTTATTTTTAATTTAAAAAAAAATTTTAAAAAGGTGTTTGTGTTTTTAAAATATACAAATTCTTTATTTTGTGTTTGATAAACAAAAAAATATATATTTATGTATGCAGTTTTCAAAAAATAAAAATACTTTTAAAAATATCTAAAATAGAATTTTTTAAAAATAGTTTATACTTATCAAAATTAAAAAATCTAATATAATTTCATACATTAATTAATATTTAAATGTAATTATTACATTAACGTTTATTATAGTATCTTTTAATTTTAAAAGTTATTTTACCAAATACGTTTATTGTTGTTTATATTTATTAAAAAAAATTAATTTAATTTACCGAATATAAATACTATCACTTTTAAAAAATTATCTTTTGAAAGCTAATTTTTAAAATAAATAATTATGTTTGACTATCAAAATTTAAACGTCGAAAAAACTAAACATAAAAAAATAAAATTAATATTATATCCATAAAAAATAAGTATCTTTTGACAAAAATAAACTATTTTACTCTAATTTAATTTAATTAAAATAAAATAATATATAAAAATATAAGTTACCAAATTAAGTCATAATGATATTATATTATTGAATATCATATATCATCTATAAATGTAGTTTAAATTTATATTTAGCAATAAATATATATAACATTAAAATTAAATTAATTCTATTTTAATTAAAAAATTTTAGAAAATAAAACAATATTTATGAAATGAATAATAACAACAATATAAAAAAAATGTATTTTAAATATAAAAAACAATGAAATAAAACTGCCATAAATAAAGTTTATAATTAGGTGCACTATAAGAAAAACATTAATTACCATTGGATTAATCAAATAAATTTGCTACTAAATAAATTACCGTCATCTTGTAATTCACTCTGTAAACGATACCGAAAATTTTTTACTAGCGAATTTTTTTTGTTTGACGCTAATTGTCGGCGAATTTTTTGTCAATATTTTCAATGAATTGTCGAATCTCGCCATTTGATCATTTCGCTTGAAATGACGCCAAAATTTACCATCGAATTCATCCGCTGGTAGATTTTTTATGTTTTATTTTTTTGGCACAGTTTAGCCACAACTAACAGTCAAATCAAATTAAAATTCTTGTTAACAAACTTATTATGGGAAATCAACAAATTATTTTATTTAAAATAAATGGTATGAATACAATAAAATGTCACAGAAGTATAATACTGAACCTAAAAAAACAAAAATGCACAAAATCCTAATCTCTACAAATCTTGATAATTGTTGTTGTCATCAACTTCGTGTTCCCCTGGTGAGACAGCAGGGTAGGTGCTGCCGTCAGTGCCCCACTAACAACCTCGCTGTTGGAACCAGCAGATGTGCACTAGAGGCAACGACGGCAGCCCTGCCTCCAACGCGCATCTGTTGGTTGTATTCTTCCATCTGTTGTCTCAACCGATCGAGCTGCTCCAGTTTCTCCGTTAAGTCCGAGCTGACTGCATCACATGCAATAATCTCTCGATATCTCTGCTCAGGCTGCTCTTGCTTCTAGTGAAGCTCTTGTGTTAGTTTCTACAGCTCTTCCCTTAGGTCGACAGCTTCCTATGGATCAACAAGGCTGGTGGCAGAAGTAGAAGCAGAGAAAGATACCAACACGAAGGAGCGGAGGTCATTGGCAAAGAACGAGACCAACCCGAAGCGGTGATTCTTGTGGGTTCAGAGGCGGTCTCGCGCCAATTCCTGTCGGGATCCACGACTGAGGTCTCGGAGTCGGCTTCGTCGGCTCCATTAGGCGGCTGAGATTGTTGGGTCCCGGTCTTCAATTTCTGCTGATACTCCTCTTGCGTTACACACGTTAGTTGTGATTAGGATAATAGTTAAATAATTGAATTTTAAGCAAAATAAAGTTGAAATTTAGGATTAATTTAAACTTACATAATGGACCGTCGACCGCTCGTCAGCGAATCTTTCCTTATTTGCCTTCAAAGTATAGGTATATTTGAAGGTTTCCGCTAGTATCGCCTCACGATTCAAGTACTTAGACTAAAAATTAATATATCAACTAAACAATAAAATAAACGAACAAATTAAATAATAACAGATAAATATATATGAAGCAGAAAATCTTAATTCTAATTTCAAATAATTTTAATTTTTCGATTTTACTGAAAATCTTATAAAAATTTCGACCGTCTCCTCTGAAATTCGGATTTATCCACACTTGAAAGGTTTCATCCAAACTAAATATCTATTATTATTTTCACAGTCAAGCATTTTTTAAATAATTTCAGCAGCAGAAATTAGTAAACAGTTTTTGATCGGGTTTAGATTGGATAAAAGTCTAAAAAATAGGTCCAACCAATATTTAAAGTCGAGTCCAATTCAAGATAAATTTAATTTCATTCTGTTCATATACACTTCTAATTACCGTTATGATTAATCTTTTTTTTATACAAATAAGATAATAATAAAAAATTTGATTTTAGTGAAGATAATAAATAATAAAATATTTTATTTTATAAATTATATACAATGAAAGACATTTTAAAAACTAATTTGGACACCAAACTATTTCCATATCTTATTTATATCATAGAAGATAAATTAATATATTAATAAGTCTTTTGCATAATTTAATAATTATGCAAAAATATATATATTTTACAATTTAAAAAAAAAAAGAAAAAATAAAGTGGGCCCGAATTCAAAAATTCGGCCGTTAACAAAATGCATATTCCCTCTCGTTTTTCAGCTCGCCCCTCCACTCGCTTGCTCACTCACTCCCACACGCTCTCTCCATTTCACACTAACATAACAAAGCTAGGGTTCCCCTTTTCCTCTGAAATTGAAAATCAACCCTTCAAAAATTCCTCTTTCTCTTTCGCTACCATGAAACCCCTCCCTCTTAATCTTCACCACACCATGCTAACGGAATCCATGACCCGTTTTCTAACCCAATACCGAAACGGCGTCGTTCAGTTCAACGACTTCACCTCAATCTTCTCCCGAACCCTTCACTCCCTCCCAAACCCACCCCTTCACCTTCTCTGGTTCTACTCCGCCCTCGAATTCCACAACCTTCGCTTACAACCTTCTAGAACACCAACACCATCACTTTTAGAATCTTCTAGAGCTTCTCCTCCTCTGCTTCCTTCCGTTACTAACCTCAAGGACCTCTTTCAGTCGCTGGTTTCTTGCTCCTCTACCTGCGGCTCCACCAAAAGAATCGCTGCACTCGCACCTTTGCTGTCTCAATTGTACCGTTTGCTGGTTCGCGAGAAGGGATTGGTAAAGAGCGAGGAGGGTCAGGGTTTGATCGAAGGGATCGTTGGTTATTGCAGCCTTGCTTGCAGTGACGCGCTTCGTGGCCATGGTAATTCATTTTTTTACTCTCTGTGAAGTTTAATTCAATGCTGTTCAACTTTGTCTCTTGCCCTGGACACCGATTATTATGCTTAAAAATTATCGGGATTATTACGTTTTTATTTGTTTGTTACTATTTGTTAGAAATTGTTTTGTAGTGACTTTGAAGTAATTAGGTTATAGCCGGTCAATTACAGTTACGTGTTGTTAAGCCATCATACTTCATAACACATTGATTTGTTTAGCGTTATATAGGAGGTTTAGGTGGGTGGCTTTTGTGGTCATTATTAAAGGACTCAATAATGGTAACTCTTTTGATTATTATTATTATTATTATTATTATTATTATTGTTATTATTATTATTTTTAAAAGACTAAAATAACTTTTAAGTTTTTATTTTGCTACTGGCATTGTATATTAATGAGAAATTTTTTGGTGTCTATGATTTTTGTATCTAAATTGTCTAAAAGTAGAAATAGAAGATGGGGCTCACTCTTTTATTTTTGAATTTTATGTTTAAAATTTACACACCATAAAAAGCACCTTAATTAATTTTGCTACTTTCATTATATAACTCAAAATGTGCTTACCTAAGCATGTCTACATATTTATGACTAAGTATCAAAATCAATTTTTAATTAGTTAATATTAATTAATTTTATTTATTATTATAAAATTATTCTTTTTAATTTTGTTTTAGAACTTAGTAAGATTAGAATTTAAAATTTAAGATTTAAAATCTAAAATAAAAATAATTTAAAAAATTGATGTTATTAATTAAAAAAGCTAGTTTTCTAGTTGAATTCGTTGTTTATATGATATGATATTTTTTTATACTGTCTTTATATAAAATTAATATTTGAGAACTATTAGATAATTTAATAAATTTGACTAAATTATTATATAATATTCTTATTTATAAACTTATGAAGATAATAAAAACAACAATCACTGACCGACTGTAATTTCATAACAAGAAAAGTAAAATCTAAAATTGTTTATTTTTTTATAAGTACTTCAAAGTCAACCGCTAGATACAAATACAATATGTGCTATCTTATGATTGGCAGTTTGATGCAGAATAATTTATGCCGCTAACATACAAAAGTTGATTTAGATATTTATAATTAGATAATTGAACTGTGATACACTCATCACTTCTTCGTTCACGAATCAAAAAGCCACAGATAAAAAAGAAAGAAATACAGAATATTACGATTTTTTAAAAATCTTTTTAATGATGATTTATTTTGAAACGTCGTCGATAACAGATTGTGATTAATTAACAATAGGAACTACTTTCTTCTGATTCTGATAAGAGTTTATTTATCTTATTCTTCTAACTGTATCGCTTTTTATTTGGATAAATATGTAAAAAATATTTCATTATTTATTGGGGATCAAAATTAAATGAACATTTTTTTTCAGCCATGATTTGTTTCTTACCACTATTATTTTATATTTGGGATTTATTTTTATTCTTTTATTTTTATCTAATAGGTGGTGATGAAGATGAAGTGGTGGTTTTGGACTCGGATTTTGTGGATTTAATTAGGGTTTGGATGGTCGATGATGAGGAAAGTGGGAGTGATGATTGTGTGAGGGCGTTCTTCCCTTTGGTGAGTGAGGGGTTTCTGAAAGAGATGATGATGATGAAGAATGGTTGCGAGGTTGGGTTCTTGTCTGGAGTTGTCATGTGCCAAGCTCTGTTGTTGAAACTGTGCTTGGAGTTTGAACCATGTTCTGAGAGATTGGAGATGGAGAAGAAGCTTCAGGGTTGTGCTGTTCAGACCATAACAGGGTTTAGGAATTTCTGCCTTTTAGGTAAGAACTTAAAGAGTCTCGTTCCGCAAGTGGCATTTATTTATTTAATTCAAGTTGGAAATGAGTTTAACTGTTTCTTTATTTATATTTTTATCAAAAAATAAATTAAAGATAGTCATGCATTCATGCTATTTATTTATTTTTAACCAATTAAAAATAATGATACAAAATAACTGATCACCAAAAAAAAAAAAAAAGAAAGGAAATTTAAAAATATGTATTGTTTTATTTTTTAACCAATTAAAACAAAATGTATTAATTGCTCCTTAGCCAATAACTTAATCACACTCATTTCCTTTCTTCAATATTTTTATTTGTTTCATGAACTAGTGCCTAATGGTTACTTGTGAGCAAAGACTCCTATACCATACTTTCATGTTCATTATTTACTAAGTTGTCTGGAGTGTGGGTTCTTTCAGCATTTTAGGCGGTTGAACCTGGATGTATGCAGTTCTGTTTTAGTTCGATCTTTTTCTTTTCTTTACTTATTCTCCACAACCCCCCCCCCCCCCCCCCCCCCAAAAAAAAAAAAAAAACCCACCAGAATACTCACATTTGTTCTTCCTGGTTTTGATGCCGTTCTAATTTATAGACGTCTCCTTCTATGGGCCAACTGCCAAGGTTCCAAAATGATCAGATAATACATGCCATTTCTTAGATAAATCACTATACTACCCATAGTTCTTTACTTTTCAGCTTGATGCTCGTTGAATCCTTGTACTTTCTGGGGTGATCTCATTACAATTTTCGTGTTTGTACTACCTGATTGCTCATTGGTGCATATCAGATATTCTTTTCAGGATGATGTTGGAGCCAGTTTTGCCAGTGATCTCCCTATTGGTCAGTACTACATCTTCTTTGCTTTAATTTTCCTTAATTATATTTTGAAACTAAGGGCTTTTTAGGCAAACCCTTTTCTCGAAAACTATCTGGTGTAAACAATAGTACATATATATGACTTATGGTTGGCAAGTCTGATGTCACCATTTATTCAGAGAGTTTCTTATTTGTGATTATCAGTAAGATGTCTTAGAAAAAGGCTTAACCGTCATAAGTTCTTCATTTTCCGTTCAAGTACTTATATATGATTTATGTTTAATGGAGGCTAGTCTTATGTCTCCAATTATTCATGAATTCCCTATTTGTGATTTTCAGTAAGTTTTCTTAGAAAAGGCTTAACAGGTTAGCTGCATTAATTATTCGATTGCCATTCAAGGGCATTGAGCCCAATACTGGTAATATCTTCTATTGGTAATATCAACTCCTTTGTTTTATTGAATGACTCATTCCCATTCCCCTCATCAAGTATATGTTGTATTACTTGTTTCTAATATTTATTGTTAAAGTCAAAGACTAATTGCTTGTTTTACTATATAGGGTTTGGAAAATTCAGTTCTTCTAAAAGATGTCCTGTTCAATTCTGTGATGATGATAGAGTATTCATTCATCAATCCTCAAGCAGGAGTTTCACTACATGCCAAGAACTTGAAAGATGTTGCTATAACCTGGTTGTTTGTTGCTGACTTAGCTATACATTCTGCTAGGTATGGGAAAAGTCCTTTGTTCTTGTTATGGATGAAGAGGTTCCTAGAATGTTTTTCCTGGTTTAGTCTCATAATCTGGTTGGTCACAGGGAAAAGGGCGATCATGGCAAGGCTATGTCTTATGTAAATGGCTTCTCCAAATCCTGCATACCCGTTCAGTTGATCAACTGGGTTATTAATCAATTTGGCATAACTAGAAAGATCAGCAGACCAAATGTTTCCACCCCCATAGCCCTTATAAGTGAGTTCCTCTTGAAACCTCTTGCAGGATTTTGTTCCACTTCCTTTTGTACCTAGAGACTGTTACATTTACAGAAGCATATATATGTTCGTGGCTGCACTCAATTTCAGATTGTATCAGTAACAATGCTAGTTGAATGCAGATACAGATAGTTGCTAACTGATACAAGCTGCTTATTTTGTATATTTATACATTTTATTTTATGTATGCATTGCTTGATGAGATTTTATTTTTTCTACATTAATTGACTAGTGATTTTGTATTCAGAGTGGCTTCTAGATGTTCAGGATCAAGGATTGGCAGTATTTGGGGGTGCCAATCATCGTGCTAAAGCTAACTTTTTTACTTCAAGATCTGAGTGTATGCTCCCAGTGATAAAACATTTCTTTAACAACCTGGATAGGAATCTCCCTGCTAATTCCATTAATGGAGTGATAGAGCCTGAAAAACCAGATGGTGATATAGAGATGGTTGATAGTTTGGATGTATGTTTTGCTGACGATGATAATATAATGAGCACACCCAACACTGATGGAACAAGGAAACGCAAAGAATGGATTGAGGATGAAACTAAAATGCAGTTAAAGTTTATGAGATGCCACCAGTTTCAAGAGAATTCAGTGAGAGAAAACTCATTTGTTTTCAGGCAATAATGATGCTTTGGAATAGTGGAACTGTGGAAGCATTACTTGGGTTTCATGGAGTTTCCAAAGTAATGGAGCAATGTGATAATGTTGAAAAGAAATACTCGTGATATGAGGACGCTGCTGCTAACAAATTTGACTAATTTTTTTTGTCCCACTTTTGGTGCTAGTAAAATTGGAGACACCAACTTTAGGGTATATTATGGAAATTCATCATACCCTGGTTAGCATTATTTGGAGAGAAAAAGAGTAAAATGGTCTTTTAAATTCAAACTCAGAGAGGGCATAATAGATACTATTATTAACTGGTAAGACTTGTTTGGACTTATTATGTATTATGTAATTAGGAGGAAGTAGTTTAAGAGTGAGCAGGAGAAGGCTTTCGCCCTTTTCATGATGATTAATGATTAGTGGTGATGAAGACACTTGATTATGTAACAAGCTAAATCAAAACATCCATACTTTGTTGAGGGCAAAATTGTCTTTTCCTTTGTTATTGTTATTACCTGGTAGACTTTTGAGATCACTCGGTTGATTAAAAAATGTTAAATTTAAAATATTAATATTTTGCATTATTATTATTGCCACTTATACCCAAATCGTATACTTCTTTCTAAAACATATCTTCACAAATATAGTTTCAGATTTAATTTTTTTTCTTTATTTCTATATCTACTGTGGTATAAATTCTTAGATATGATTAAGAAATACTTCCAAAACCAATATAAGAAAGACAAAAAGAGAAAATTCAGGTGCAGTGATAACTAAAAGCTTGCTTGAAAATTACCTTTAGACTTTTAGTAGCTATCGTATCAATATGACTGTTCATATATTTGGTTTATGTCACGAAGATTCCACAAAATTTTATAATAACTATAGAGAGCTGTTGTCTTTTGATGAAAATAAAAAAATTGCAGCACAATATAAATAAATCATAAAATTAGAAGTTACTAAATATCAAGTATTTCATATCATGAAATAAAAAATTTATATTTAGAATTTAAATTTTTAAATTTTAAATTTTTATTTGAGAGAATAAAATATAATCTTTTATCTTTGAATACTTTTTCTTAGTCTCATATTTCAAATAAATAATAAGAGATCACGCTTTACTCTTCTAAAATAAAATTCAAAATTTAAAAGATGAAAATTTAGGTTAAAGTCTAAACACAAGCTAAGGTCTCAATATACTCAAAGGCTCTGTGCCACTCCATAACGGCCATTGGGAAAGAATAATGCAAATCTGTTGATCTTACTTTTGGTAAGTCAAACACATGGTGATAGGTATTATCTTTTAACCGCAGAGCACTGACTTTGCCCTTTGTCTGCACTAACAAAGCCATCTCATCTTCATCATCTTCAATGAGATAGATTATACTGTATGGGCGCCGTAAACTTCCGTTTTCACGAATAACTAAAGGTGTAAATTGAAGTTCAACATTGTGCATCAGTACCCACCTTGATGAATAATCTTCCTTCAATCGGAAGACGCTTACACACAACTCAGAGTCACCAAATCCAACCAAATTCATGAAACCGCATGCAGACGCAAGAAAGTATTTATAATAATGATGAGGCTCCGCCGGCAACGGAGGCATGTCATCCTTCACGCACTCTTTCTTCAAATCAAAACGCAGTGTCATTTTACTTCTGCTGCCAATCCAATAAACTGAGTCCTTGAAATAGATTGCATGTGCAAAATCCATCCTCTCGAAGGGAGTTGAGAAGGAAGATCCGCACAGATTCCAGACACCGGATTCCGAGGAGTAAATCATGGTTTGGTAGCGGACTTCCTTTGAAAATTCGACACCGAAAATGTAGATCAGCTTATAACCCAAAAATCGCAAGGGATCAAAAGCTAGAGCGTAATACACGAAAAGTGATCCAAGAAGCCATGGAAAGGGCCAGGGCAAGGTTTTTTTGTCTCCGGTGGTAGGGTTATAGATAAACATCTCTTTCGATTTGTGGACAAGCATCAAGCCATTGCAAGATTGTAATATTTGCCAAGAAATTAGATCGGGAATTTCGGGAAAGCAGGAAGATGAAGATGAGGTGTCGAAGGAGAAGAATTTAAATCCGTAATTTACAGGATTGGTGACGTGATATAGGAACAAACCGGAGACTCTTCTTTTTACGGTGGCATGGCAGCGTCGGAAGTAGGGGGAGGAGATGAGAGAGCGCCACCGCTTGGAGACAAATTTGAAGGTTATGGCATCTTTGTGAGGCAGGCGAACAAGGATTTGGGTGAGTAAGTCATCGTTTTCTTCAATTGCTTGCGCTGAAGAAGAGATTAACCCTTCCATGGTGGTTCTTCACTACTTTTGCTTTCAATTTTCCACGAGTATGTTTATATATATCTCAGTAGATTCTAGCTAAGATATTCATGGTTCATGCGACCATTAATTTCAAATTCAAAATTTAAAAAGATACACTTTGGATTTTTAAAATTCTCCCCAATTTTAAAGGGATTTTTTATTCCAAACATTTACAAATTTTTAAAACATACATTCATATCCGACTTTTTAATAAATAAATTAAATATTTTATTAATAGATATAGGTAATTTATAGTATTTTTATTGATTTGCATTGCATTAATTTATAGTATTTTTAAACACATATACATAAACTTATTTCAGTTATACGGTAAACGAGATAAATAATGTAATATAAATCAGTAAAAATACTATAAATTACTTATATTGTAAAATAAAAAAAATCCGAATCATATCTCAGGATTTTTCGTTTATATAAATAAAATAAAGTATTTATTTACTTATTTGGATTGTATTAACTTGATTGAATTATATTAAAAAATAAATTCAAATTGATGTGATACAAATTACTATCTTTTAGAATAAATGGACAAAAGTACTAATACAAAATTTTAGGATAACAAAAATACACGATAGAATTGAAATTCTAATATACACATCAAAGATGACTAACAATGAATAAAACTAATCTGGCATTAGATGAGCTATGTTTCTGTTAAATTTTAGTGTATACATAACCAATAAAATAGTAGAGTTAATATTTAAAATGGCCCCTAAAATTTGATCCCAACTCAATTTAACATTCAAGCGTCAATGCGAAATCTTCCCACATCTATCACGGTGTGCATTTTTCATCCAGCCACCATGCGAACGAGCTCTACTAGAACTACTTGAGCCTTGGTTACTGCTCCCCAACATCCTTCAATTCCCAACTCTTGAAACGACTTCTACGATTTAGGGGAATTAGGGCTGCACTAGGTTTTATTTCATACATTGTGAGAACCTTTAAAATATTTGGCCATGTCATCTAACTGTTACAGTGCCAAGTGTCATTTAAAATTGGCAGATTAGCTTTTCGGTTATGAAAAACGACGAAAGAGTCAAATTGAGACACGAGTCAAAATTTCAAGGTACAATTAGAGTCAATTAAAATCTTGAGGGTTATATTGAGACGGGATCAAATTTCATGGACTATTTTAAATATTAATTCGATGTGACACTCTTTATCATTGTTTAGGATATTTGATGTAGAAAATAATAAATTCTCTTATTTTAAAATTAACAAAAAATTATTAAAAAATTTTTTGTCGTAACTGAAATTTTGGTTCCAGTCTCAGTCTCAATAATTTAAAATAAATACTACTTAAATGTATTAAAAAACAATCACTAAATTATCTGTATAAAATATATATTAAAATATAAATATATTTTAAAAATAAGTCAAATAATATATTATATATAAATATATAATAACTAATTTAGTGGCTAATTTTTTGGATAGATATAATTAACTGATAAGACTTATTTGGACTTAAGTCACTATGTATTATGTAATTAGGTGTAACTTGTGTAACTTCACTACTAAAAACTAACTCTACATGAAGAGATGTTTACAAAGAGAAAAAAAAATATAAAAGTACACATAGATTTTTATATGGTAGATAGATGTACATTTTATTTTTTTAATAAGTCATCTGTATACACCAATATTAAATTTTATTGACATTTCTATCCTTCTATCATTTAAGTAAATTTTTTGGTGATAGTAGCTGCCAGGTAGCTTTGTGCATTGTGTGACATGGTCATAAATGATCAATTATTGAATTCGTTAAATTTGAATAAAAAAAGATTTACAAGTAATTTAAAATTTTCGTTATCTTCCTTTCTTCTCCAAAATTTACTTCGAATAGAGCCCTAGCAGAGAGTGAATAAAAAATCTTTCCTTCTCTTCCTTTCTAATCTTTGTTCTGTGAGATAAAAAAGAAATTCCCACCCGAAACCTTCTTCGCATCTATCGTAATAGGGATTTGTAACTGTACGATCAAAATATCACAATCTCAACAAAAGAAGAACATACTCAATGCTTGTGCGAGTGGTTATTGTGGCTCCTCTTCTGCACTGAAAAATAGAAAAAAAAAAGTTCGACTACAACAATGACAAGTGACTTGACGCAGTGGTGCTTGAGTCTACAACAGAGTGGAACCCTGAGAGATTATTTTTTTGTTGTCGGTTATGGAAGGAATGTAATTTTTTGTTCTGTTTACGAGGATAAATACTATGCATCTTATGTGAAAAGGGGAAGAAGCATTACGTTTGATCGCATTTGCTGTTGGACCCTCCTCGTTTGCCTACTATCTTGCGTGTGGATTTCTACCCTTCTCGCCTATCAAGTTTGCTTTTAGAATAGAACGAAAATCAGGAATCACAACAAACTCGAATGTGAAGACTTCAGTAATTTACTCTCATTGTTCACTCTTTATTAGGGTTTTGTTATTCAAAATAACTTTTGAGAAGAAAGAAAATAAAAAAATGTATAACTTGTAAAACTTGTTTTTTTTTTTTTTTCTAATTTAACATATTCAATCATTTTAATCTTATTTTTTATTGTGTCATCAAAAGGGTTATGTCACTCAATAAACTGATAAAGTGTCACCTAATCGTCACTATCGCTAAAAAATTATCCAAATCATAGAAGAATAGAAATGATAATGTACGCAACTTGATATTGATATGTAAATATGATTCATTAAAAAAAATTAAAATATATATTTATTCAACATATAAAAATTTATGTGTATTTTTGTCCATATATTTTTTCAAAAAAAAAAACAAAAAGAAGAGACTGAAGGTTAACTCAATTTAACTCTGACTTAAACTTCATTTTATATAATAATATCATTAATATGAGTCTAGCTAGCTAATCAGTTAGAAAATAGCCAACATCGATTTCTATTAATAATTTAAAAAACTGAAAATCTATTTATAATCTTCTAAAGATTATCCTTTTATTTCTTTTAATTCCTTAATTTTATCTATTACTGCAAACCACCTACCTCCATTATCAGTCATCAGTGATTACCGTCAACTATCATAGTTGGCCATTGCCGATCACACCATTGTCGTCACTGGTGACCACCTCCAATTTCCTAAATGGGGATGGAGAGTGGAAAGAGAATCTCCGGCCCCATAAATATCTATTGTTATTCTCAGCCTAATTAGCTAATAAAAAAAAATCAACATCTCTTTTAGAAATTTTAAAAACTCAATACCCATCCATTTATAGGATTATCCTTTATCCTTTTATTCTTTTCCTTTTTTTTTTCTCTCCTAATACCTTAATTTCATCTACCACCATAAACCATCTATCTTTATCCACCGGTAACCACCCACCACAGTCGATTGCCGCCAACCATTATTGTTGTCGCGGGCAACTACCTCCCACCGTATCAAACACCTTAAATTCTAAATTCTAATTAAATATTAAGTTCTAAACGCTAATCTCTAAGCTCTAAATATTAAATTCTAAACTCAAAATTTTGAATATTAAATTCTAAATCATAAATTTTAAATTATAAACAACAACAACAAATTCTTGTCCCACTAAGTGGGGTCTCAAACGACGTCATTGTACTCTGTTATGTATCATATTTACAGAGAGACCATTTACATGTAGATCTCGTTTGACCACTTTATGGATGGTCTTCTTAGGTCTTCCTCTGTCTTTTGCCCTTTGTCCATCTTCCATCTCATCCACCCTCTTGACTGGATGTTCTATCGGTATTCTTCTCACATGTCCAAACCACCTGAGACGCGATTCAACCATCTTTTCCACAATGGGTGCTACTCCAACTCTCTCCCTTATATCTTCATTCCTTATTTTATCCAATTGCGTATGACAACTCATTCATCTCAACATCTTCATCTCTGTCACACTCAGCTTATGTTCGTGCTCCCCTTTAGCCGCCCAACACTCTGTACCATGTACCATACAACATAGTCGGTCTTATAGCGGTGCGATAGAATTTACCTTTAAGTTTTAAAGGCACTTTTTTGTCGCATATAAAACTAGATGCACTCCGCCATTTTGACCAACCTGCTTGGATCCTATGATTTACATCATGTTCAATCTTTCTATTATCCTGTATGATGCACCCAAGATACTTAAAACTTTTAACTTTTTCTAGGACCTCTATATTGGGGTTTTTTCTTCTCACACTGAACTTACATTCCATATATTCCGTCTTGCTACGGCTTATGCGCAGACCAATAGTTTTTTATTTGAGTTTTGAATGATTTTATTATTTTTAATTTTAGTTTTTTTATTATGAATTATTAACTATTTTGTTGACTAAAAATGATTAATTACCAATAGTTTTCCTAATAATATATTAAATGCATATTAATTTACATTGTGCAGGATTTTGTTTCACTTCCTTTTGTACCTAGAGGCTGTTACATTTACAGAAGCATATATTTGTATGTGGCTGCATTCAATTCCAGATTGTATCAGTAACAATGCTGGTTGAATGCAGATACAGATAGTTGCTAACTGATACAAGCTGCTTATTTTGTAATTTGTATATTTATACATTTTATTTTTTGTATGCATTGCTTGAGAAAATTTTACTTTCTATTTCCTCAAATTAACTAATGACTAGTGATTTTGTATTCGGAGTGGCTTGTTTGGACTTATTATGTATTATGTAATTAGGAGGAAGTAGTTTAAGAGTGAGCAGGAGAAGGCTTTCGCCCTTTTCATGATGATTAATGATTAGTGATAATGAAAACTCTTGATTATGTAACAAGCTAAATCAAAACATCCATACTTTGTTGAGGACAAAATTGTCTTTTCCTTTGTTATTGTTATTTACCTGTTAGACTTTTGAGATCACTCAGTTTGCATTTTGTTAAGTATTATTATTATTGCCACTTATACCCAAATCGTATACTTCTAAAACATATCTTCACAAATATAGTTTTAGATTTAAATTTTTTCTTTATTTCTATATCTATTATGGTATAAATTCTTATATATGATTAAGAAATACCTCCAAAACCAAGAAAGATAAAAGATGGAAATTTAGGTGTAGTCAATTTTTGATAACTAAGAGATATTAAATAAAAATTTAGTTAAATTATTCAAATTATTTAACGATTTTCAACTATTAATTTCATGTGAAGTTGACTACCTTTGAAATTTTACCAAAATAAAAGCTTGCTTGAAAATTACCTTTAGACCTTTAGTATCTATCGTATCAATCTGAGTGTTCATATATTTGGTTTATGTCACGAAAGATTCCACAAAATTTTATAATAACTGTAGAGAGTTGTTGTATTTTGATGAAAATAAAAAAATTGCAGTACCATATAAATATATCATAAAATTACAAGTTATTAAATATAAAGTATTCTATATCATGAAATCAAAGATCTATGTCTAAATTTAGATTAAAGTATGATTACCAGAAAATAAATGATGCAAAATGTCTAAAATCTAAACACAAGCTAAGCTCTCAATGTATTCAAAGGCTCTGTACCACCCCATAACTCTCCGTGGGAAAGAATAATGCAAATATGTTGCTCTTACTTTTGGTAAGTCAAACACATGGTGATAGGTATTATTTTTTAATCGCAGAGCACTAACTTTGTCCTGTGTCTGCACCAACAAAGCCATCTCATCTTCATCATCTTCAATAAGATAGATTATACTGTATGCGCGTCGTATACTTCCGTTTTTACGAATAACTAAAGGTGTAAATTGAAGTTCAACACTGTGCATGAGTACCCACCTTGATGAGTAATCTTCCTTCAATCGGAAGACGCTTACACACAACTCAGAGTCACCAAATCCAACCAAATTCATGTAACCGCATGCAGGCGCAAGACAGTATTCATAATAATGATGAGGCTCTGCCGGCAAGGGAGGCATGTCATCCTTCACGCACTCTTCCTTCAAATCAAAACGCAGCATCGTTTTACTTCTGTTGCCAATCCAATAAACTGAGTCTTTGAAATAGGTTCCATGTTCAAAATCCATCATCTCTAAGGGAGTCCAGAAGGAAGATCCGCACAGATTCCAGACTCCGAATTCCGAGGAATAAATCATGGTTTGGTAGCAGTCTTCCTTTGAATATTCGCCATGAAGGATGTAGATCAGCTTATAACCAAAAAATCGCAGGGGATCAAAAGCCAGAGAATAATGCATGAAACGTGTTTCATGAAACGATGGAAAGGGTGAGGGCAAGATTTTTCTGTCTCCAGTGGTAGGATTGTAGATAAACATGTCTTTCGATTTGCGAACAAGCATCAAGCCATTGCAAGATTGTAATATCTGCCAAGAATGTAGATCGGAGATTTCGGGGAGGCGGGAAGATGAAGATGAGGTGTTGAAGGAGAAGAATTTGAATCCGTAATTTATAGGATTTGTGAAGTGATATAGGAACAAACCGGAGACTCTTCTTTTTACGGTGGCATGGTAGCGGCGGAAGTCGGGGGCGGAGATGAGATAGCGCCACTGCTTGCAGACAAGTTTGAAGGTTATGAGATCTCTACGAGGCAGGTGAACAAGAATTTGAGTGAGTAAGTCATCGTTTCCTTCAATCTCTTGCGCTGAAGAAGAGATTAACCCTCTCATGTTAACTACTTTGCTTTCAATTTTCCACGACTATGTTTATATATCTGAATAGATTCTAGCTAAGATATTTAACCAAAAAAATGTTTAAAAGATAATATTATCTTGGATGTTAATAAAGATAAAAGCTAGGGAATAAAAAAGATAATATTAATAAATAACTATAAGAATACATATTAGTTATATTATCATTTTTTGATATTATCTTTTTTGATAATTATATTGAATGACATGTTTATATATTTTGATAATCTATAACAATATTTATAATAATATATAATTCGAATACAGAAGATTTAGTATCTAATATTTTTTTTATTTTACTTTTATTTTTATAATCTAAATTACATATTCAGTCACGTACTGTATTAGAATGATGTAACTGCTTAACTCTTAACTTTGAAAGAAATTAAAAAAAATTGCTCACCCTCAGTCCTAAGATTATAAAATAGATCACACTTATAAAATAATTTAAACAAAGTAATTTTTTTAATAACAATATATAATGCGAATACGGAGGATTTAGTTTCCAATATTTTTTCCTCTTTTACCCTTATTTTTATAATCTAAATTACATATTCAGTCACGTATTCCATTAGAATGATGTAACTGCTTAGCTCTTAACTGTAAAAGAAATTTTAAAAAATTGCTCACTCTCAGTCTTAAAATTATAAAATGGATCACACTTTCAAAATAATTTAAATAAAGTAATTTTTTTAAATAAATATACAAATGTACAAATAATATTTTTTTTAAATTATTATCATACAATTTTAATGTACTCTTGTACTTACACAATATATAATAATAATTGGTGTCTAAATTTAAGTTCCAATATTACCTTTAAAGAAAGGTTTATTATTAAAAAAAAATTTTCGCCAATTATGTCAAATAAAAAAATTTATACCCATTTTTTCATCTTAACCTCATTAAAATATTCCTATTGGATGTAAATTATTGTTACAGATTTTTTATTAGGATATATTTTTAAGGAATAAAAGTAAAATAATTCAACAAGATTAATTTAAAAAAAATTTACACTGAGTAATTTTTTTCTTCAAATTTAATATACTCTAAATACCTATGCAATATATAATGTGGATTAGTATCCAAATTTAAATTTTAATATTATTCTTAATGGAAGAGTTTTATTATTAAAAAAATTTTGTACATTCCGTAGTTAAATTGGATAAAAAATTTTCACATATTTTTTATTGCAACAATTTTTTATTGTATGTAAATTATTCATGCAAATTTTTTATTATAGATATATTTTTAAAAGAATAAAAGTAAAATAGTTTAACAGCATAATATTTTTTAAAAAATTTACACATAATAATTTTGTATCAATATATCATAATTCATTTTGCATATAATATTTATTTATCTAAGTTCATGGAGTACCTTTAAAAAATTATATTTAAATAATTTTTTTATCTTTTAACTATTTTATATTTTGGAATTCAAAATTTTGTATTTTTATTCGAGGTTTATTTTAATATTTTATTTTAATTCTGTTAATCAAAAGTATGAATATTAATTTTTATTTTTAATTTTTAGGATAAATAAAAAGATGTGACTTTTTTTATAAATTAAATGATTGAAAAACTTACTTATTATAGAATAAGTTAAGTCTATTTCTTAACTATAGGAGTACATATATAATTCACTTTTGAATGTAATCAAAATACATATAAATTTATTCAATTTTTTAAAATTTAAATTAATTATTAAAATTACGATATAATAGATGTACTCTTATAAAAAAAATGAAAATGACTTCATAAATATTTTGTTCGTTGGGAGAAAACATAACTCAATAAGTATAAAGTCTAATTTAAACGATTGTAGATAAGTAAAACAAGTAATAAAAAACTAAAATAAAATTTAATTTTTTGTTTTTTTAGTATAAAAATAAATATAATAAAATAAATCATTATTCTCATATATCATGGCATAAAATTTGACATTATCTTTTTTTAGAGCTATTTACTTTACTCAGTTTTTATCTTTGTTTTTGTGTTATATTTTAATTTTGTTAAACAAAAAGTAATAATATTATTTAACTTTTATCATAAATATAAATATATGACTTTGTATTATTAGATAATAAAAAAATACTCATACCAGAAAAAGTTAAATTTACTCCTTTGTTATATTTATAGGAGTGTAAATGATTTACACAAATGTTACAAGATTTTTTTTATTATTATTATTTTTAAAATAATATTCACTTTTGAGTGTAATAATTATTAACTAAATGAGACTGAAAAGAAGGTAGAAGGAAAATAAAAAATGGAGGAAAGAAGAGAGAACAAGTCAACATAAGAGTGGTGGCGAGCCAATGATAAATATGTAAATAGATAATGGTAAAAAAAAAAAGAACAATAAAAATAAAAATTAAAAATTCTAAAAAAATAACAAGATTAAAGATAATTTAAAAAATTAAATATAAAATTATTAGAAATAAAATTTTTTTAGTTATTAAAATTATACGAAAAAAAGAGTGATTTAAATATAAATTTTTATATCTACTTTAGATTAAATAAAATTGAGAAATAAATAAATTTATAATATTTATACATTTTATCTTCATTATTACATATAATAACAACTTAATCATTTTAGTATTATACCTAAATTAATTTAAATTTAATTATTCTATATATTAAAAAAAATTAAATAATGTATATATTTTTTTATTTTTATTTAATTATTCTATACAAAATTTTTGAATGTTTGATATCTTAATTTTTTTTAAAATAATAAAGTATGATTTAACAATCAAGAATGAAAAATAAATATTTATATAATAGTTATACATCTAGAAATCTAAATCAAACAAAAAAATAATTATTTTAACAAATCTTTAACAACTCAAAAGTTAACACAGCAAATAGTTATAGATCAAAATAATGAACAAAAATAAGAGCTACCATAATGGTATGATGGTGTAATTGATTGCGGTTGGAGTTAATAGAAGAAGAAAACAAGAAAAAAATAAAACAACACAACATAATAGTGATAGTGAGACAAGTTATACATGTAAAAAGAATGATAAAAAAATGATAGTGTACAATATGATGAGATGATATAATCAAAATAAAAATTAATAATTTTAAAATAATAATAAAATTAAAAATAATTAAAGATGTTTAATATAAGATTAAAAAAAATTTTTATCTATTCGAATTATACAAAAAGATAAAGAGTATTTTGAATATAAATTTTTAAATTTGCTTCAAATCAAATAAAATTGATAAAACAAATAAATTTAATATATAAATAACTAATTTGTAAACCATTTTAGTAAATTTTTATCTTAATTTTATTATACATAATAATAATATAACTTTTTACCTTTTTTAATTTAAATTTAATTATTTTATATTTTTTGCATATCTTAAATAATTAAAAATATTTTATTTTTTTATAATTAATTTTTATTTATTGATATTAAATTTATAATTTTTAATAAAAATATAAAAATATTTTTTTAATTTAATAAAAAAGCAGTTGAACAGACACGGCAGTACCTGTTGAGCCGTTAGTTTATTTAAAAAAATTACCTTATTTAAACTATTTTGTAAGCGGATCCATTTTATAATCTTAAGACTAAGAGCGAGCAGTTTTTTTTTTAATTTCTTTCACAGTTAAGACTTAAGAGCAAAGCAGTTACATAAATCTAATGCTGTACGTGACTGAATATGTAATTTAGATTATAAAAATAGGGGTAAAATAGGAAAAAATATTGGATACCAAATCTTTCGTATTCGCATTATATATTGTTATAGATATTATAGATAGGTAATTTGTAGTATTTTCACCGATTTACATTACATTGCTTATCTTGTTTACTGTGTAAACGAAATAAGGTTATGTATATATTGTTTACATTGTAAACAAAATAAGACACGTTTGTTGTTGCACTTATCGCGTAGTCTCAGACTCGACAACTACAAATACCATAGGAAGGATGTTACTATAACCGTCTTGTCTTACTGCAATCAGCAACAGACTATCATATTTGCCATATAAATGCATATCATTAACGGAGACGAAGAGCTTGTAATGCTTGAAAGTCTTTACACAAGGAGAAAAAATTCAAAATACCTTATCAAATTGGCTGTAGTCACATACCACCAAGTGCCCATCATAGTACAGTACCACCCTCAAATCTATAGTTCCGAGAAAACAAATCTGCAATGTTTATTTGCAGCAACATCGGCACCTTATTATATAACTCCTCCTAATCACAGTATATATGTGCAATTGTCTTTTGTTGCACCATCTAGACTTTTTTGTATGAGAGTTTGAAGTAATAGTTTTGCCTAACTATATCTTGTAGAACAGTGATATATAGTAACTGATGGGTTGGATTATATGAAAAGCACGATGACACTACAAATGGTTAGATCTTTTTATAACTACTCAAAATTTGTCATACTTTATCTCATTTACAATGTAAACGACTGCTCCAATATATTGTTTACGGTGTAAACAAAATAAATATAAATTTGTGTATATCTCGTTTATTGTAAACGAGATACGTATTGATCGTTCTCTTCAATGTATCACATATGCAAACGTGATGCGTGTAACAATAAACATGTCTTATCTCATTTACAATATAAACAAGATATATACAAATTTATTTCGATTACACTGTAAACGAGATAAATAATGCAATATAAATCAATAAAAATACTACAAATTATCTATATTCGTAAAATATTTAATTAATTTATTTAAAAAAAAATTCTAATCATATCCCTTCATAGCATTTCTCGTTTATATAAATAAAATAAATTAATTATTTACTTATTTGGATTCTATCAACTTGAATTGAATTACATTTAAAAAAATCAAATTGATATGATAAAAATTATTATCTTTTAGAGTAGGTGGAAAAAAATATACATACAAAAATTTTAGGATCACAAAAATATACAAC
Organism: Arachis hypogaea; assembly: GCF_003086295.3. Lineage (NCBI taxonomy): Eukaryota > Viridiplantae > Streptophyta > Magnoliopsida > Fabales > Fabaceae > Arachis > Arachis hypogaea. The sequence continues at coordinate 147,269,563 of NC_092051.1, read as the reverse complement.
AGAATCAAAATTCTAATATACACATAAAAAATAACTGACGATGAATAAAATTAATCTGTCATTAAATGAACTTTGTTTTCGTTAAATTTAATGTATACATGGCCAATAAAACGGTGATGTGACACTTTTTATTATTGTTTAGGATACTTGAGGTAGAAAATAATAAATTTGCTTATTTTAAAATTAACAAAAAAATTTATTAAAATTTTATGTGTTGTAGCTGAAATTTTAGTTTCAATTTCAGTCTCAATATCTTAAAATAAATGCTATCTAAATATATTATAAAATAATTATTAAATATCTGTATAATATATATATTAAAATATAAAATATATTTTAAAAATAAATTAAATAATATATATTTATATATAAATACATAATAACTAATTTAATGACTAATTTTTAAGATAGATATAATTAACTGATAAGACTTATTTGGACATAAGTTACTATATATGTATTATGTAATTAGGTGTAACTTCACTACTAAAAGCTAACTCTATGAAGAGATGTCTGTATTTATATTAATCAGCTGATGCATGGCAGAAAGATAAAGTAAAAAAATAAAAAAAATAGATAAAAATACATATAAATTTTTATATGATGGATAGATATATACTCTAATTTTTTAATAAGTTATCTTATACATTAATATCAAGCTCCGTTATCATTTTTATCCTTCTATCGCCTAAGTAACTTTTCTGACGATAGTGGCTGCTAGTAGTTCTGTGCATTGTGTGACATGACTCTTTTAATGACACAGTAAAAAATAAATGATAAATTATTAAATTGGTTAAATTTGAATAAAAAAAATTACAAGTGATTTGAAATCATCTTCTTTTTTTTTCCAAAATTTACTTCGAACAAAGTCCTAACAGAGAGAGTGAATAAAAAATCTTTCATTCTCTTCCTTCTATGAGATTAAAAAGAAATTTTCTCCTGAAACTTTTTCTGCGTTTCCCATAATAGAGATTTGTAAACCCTAAGGTATTAAAATGTCACAATCTCAACGAAAAAAGAATATGTTTATGTGAGTGATTGTGGTGACTCCTGTTCTGCACCGAAAAATAGAAAAAAAAAATTTGATTACAACAACAGCAAATGTCTATATGAACTTGTAAATTGACGCAGTAGTGCTTGAGTTTGCGACTGAGTGGAACCCTAAAAGATTGTTTCTTTGTTGTTTGTTATGGAAGGTATGTAATTTTTTATTCTATTTATGATGATAAATACTATGCATCTTATGTGAAAAGGAGAGGAAGCATTACCTTTGATCGCGTTTGCTGCTGAACTCTCCTCGTTCGCCTTCTACCCTGTGTGTAAATTTTTACCCTTCTCGTCCTATCGAGTTTGCTTTCAGAATAGAACGAATACCAGGAATGGCAACAAACTTAAATGTGAAGATTTCACCAATTCACTCTCATTGTTCACTTTTTGTTAAGGTTTTGTTATTCAAAGTAACTTTTGAAAAAGAAGAGAATAAAAAAATGTATAATTTGTAAAGTTTTTTTTTCTAATTTAACATATTTAATAATTTAACTTTTATTTTTTATTGTATCATCAAAAGAGTTATGTTACACAATAAGGTGTCACCTAACAGTTACTACTGCCAAAAAAATTACCTAAGAGACAGAAGGATAAAAATTATAACGTAGCTTGATATTAATATATACAGATTGACTCATTAAAAAATAGAATATATATTTATCCACCATATAAAAATTTATGTGTATTTTTATCTATTCTTCAAAAAAAAAAAAGACTGGAGATTAACTTCTCAACTCCAACTTGAACTTTATTCTATATAATAATATCATTAACTTGAACTTTATTTTATATAATAATTTCATTAATATGAGTCTAGCTAAATAATCAGTTAAAAAATAGTCAACATCGATCTCTATTAATAATTTAAAAAAACTGAAAACCCATTTATAATCTTTTAAAGATTATCTTTTTATCTTATTCTTTCTGTTTTTATTCCTTAATTTTATATATTACTGCAAACCACCCACCTTCATTATCAGTCATCGATGATCACTGTCGTCACTGGTGACCACTTCCAATTTCCTAAATGGGATGGGGAGCGAAAACAAAAATCCACGCCCTCATAGATCTATAGTCAATTTGTCATTTCGAATTTAGTTAGCTAACAATATATATATATATATATATATATATATATATATATATATTAGTAATTTAAAAAACAATACCCATCCGTTTATAATTTTTTTAAAGGATTATCCTTTATCCTTTTATCCTTTTTTCTTTTCTTTTTCCCTACTAATACCTTAATTTCATCTACTACCACAAACCACCTATCTCTATCCACCGGCAACCACCACAGTCGACTGCCGCCAACCATCATTGTAGTCACTGGCAACCATTTCCAGCCATATTGGACATCCTAACTTCTAAATTCTAATTAAATATTAATTTTTAAATCCTAAATTATAAATTCTAAATATTAAATCCTAAACTCAAAATCCTAAACATTAAATTCCAAATTATAAACACTGAATCTTAATTTTTTTTTATTTGAGTTTTGATTGTTTTTATTATTTTTAATTTTAGTTTTTTTATTATTAATTGTTAGCTACTTTGTTGACTACAAATTATTGATTACTAATAGTAGATTTCCTCATAATATATTCTAAAAATTCATACTAATTTACATTATAGTGTTTTTTTAAATAAATATATTTTAAAAAAGGTTTAACCACTAAAATGAATCAACAATATTATTTATACATTAAAATTAACTATTAAAATAAATTATTATTATGTATTTGTATATAAATATATATATTTAAATATTTTTTTATAATATATATTTTTTTAATAAATATTTTATATTTGTGATTGATGTTAATAATTGATTTTATATTTTAGTGTATACCTAAGTGATCGAAAATGGACAATAGATGTAGGATAGATGTTATATGGACGAGGTAATGTTATGATAATGAAATGAAATATTTTGTTAAAGTGCTCAACTGTCTCCTTAGCTTAAGTGAGGTGGCATAGGTGCAATCTTAAGAGGCTTTATTGTTTTGACGAATTTGGTAATACTTTTATTTTTTACAAATAATTTATCAAATATAATTTTTAAATACAATTTTTTAAAAATGGTATCATCTAAACTTTCTAAATCAAACAAAAAAATAATTTTTAATAAATATAAATAATAATTATTATATTTGATAAAATAATTTTTAAAATTAAAAAAAAATTAGAATAGAGATAAATATAAAAATACATTTAGATATTTATTAATATATATAAAATTATATTAAATTTTTTATTTTTAATAAATACAAATTAACTTTAAAAAAATATCTCATTAAGAATTTTTAAAAGTATCGCTAACTACTTTTAAAACGTAATATAAGTATATAAATTTTTTTATTAACCAAATAAAATGGCTGTGACTCTGTGAGCACTTTCCTGAAAAACTTCATGAAATCAGGCCTTAGTATTATAAGTGCAAATACTTTTATGTATTTTCAAATCATTAAAAGACACTAAAAAAATTTCAAATTAAATTATTAAGACGGTTATGATTAGAACTATACTCTTTATTAAGATGTTTGGATCATCTAAATTTGAATGAGTAATTATGCTATGAGAAATAGTGAAAGTGTAATTACTGTTAGATCATTTAAGAGTAGTAGTACTGTTCTGTGATCATTGTAATAATGATGATATAGAACATTAAAAATGTGTCCAAATTAAATTGACCTTTTTGTTTATACTCATCTTATTGCGTATTCATTTTGTTATTTCCATTAAGCGCACAAACACGATAGTTAATCATATATAGTTCTTTAACTACTATGCTGTTCAAAGAATCTTACTTTATAAAAGTGTATGAAATTTTAAAATTAAGATGTGCTTGTATAATACGTTTGGTTAAAAACGGAAAACAAAGTTAAATCTTTTCATTTTTCAATTCACAAATGTAATCTATCTCAACAAAATCTTCTTCTTAGCATAGGCAACAACTCTGTCGGTTGAGAAAATAATGATAATAATAATAATAATAGTAAAATAAATTAAACATTTTTTGTTGATTCAATCCTTTTTAATTTTTCCATGCATGGTACCGAATTATTGATTTGCATATACGTAAATTGGAATGGCATTGTAGGGACAAAGTATGCCAAATTTTCAATGGAAAATGATATGTCTGTTAAATGCATGAAAGTGGAGCCCAATTTTCATTTTCCGAAGCCACAAATGTCACAAACTATAGCGTTGCATGGTTGTTGGGAGCTGACTTTTTATCTTCATTTTTGCATAATAATTAATGAATAATATAAAGGTGTTTTTCCCTTTTCAAAATACATACCACCGTTTCTTAAATAAAAAATTTAAGCATTTTAATTAGATACTTAAATGTATAAATAAATTTAAAATACATGTACAGAGAAAAAATATCTATTCTCTTATATGAAAATTGGACTAGTCTTAAAAAATTACACGCCAAGAAAACAAAAGAAAAAGAAAAGCAATGAAATCCTTATTATAAAATTTTCACTACAAAGTACAAAGAAAAAGCACACTAAATTTGTCGCAACATAATTACGATTGCATATCGTCATTTATTTATTTAATTATTTGAAAAAGCTGTTCAAATTTTGCTAATATTCAAGAACAACAAAGATATAGAGTATTCACTTATAATTAAAAAAATAAAGAATTGAAGTATTAAAAAATTAATCATATATAATACTTTACATATTTTAATATATAATATGTGTTTTAATATACAATACTCTATATAAAAAATTAAATTTAATTGATGTACAGACGTTCAATCATACATATTGATTTTTTTAAATGATTATTTATGTGTTAAACGTTAAAAATATTTACTAACATGATAATACATCATTCAATGTATATGTGTAAAGTTTTTTTATATTATCAGTAAATTAAAAATTAATTTTAAATAATTAATTAATTTATGTGTATTTTGATGGGACATATGAATTAAGATGTAAAAGGGAAATTAATAAAGGTAATCCACTAGTGTACTTATAATAAGATAAGAGGAAGCTTGTACCCTTTAACAAAGAAAAAGAAGACAGAGAGAATAATCACCCATTAATCAATAATGTCATGTGAATATAAAATTAAATTACATGTAATCTTTTATACATATATATATTTAATGTATATTATGTATTTTAATGTAATTTTATGTATATAATTATATTAACAGTTAATATTTAGTATACATATTACATAATTATTTCACTTATAGATTTAGTGGTTATCTCTTAAATTTTTTAACCAAACGGTGAAAGTTGGATATTGTTTTTCACCTTTTTGTATACATATTACATAAATATTGTTTTTTTTTAATTCTTTTAATTGATTTTGTACATTATGTTATTATATTATATATTATTTAAGTGATACAAAAAATGAAAAAAAATCTATATAATAGAAATCACACTTTATAAGGTTAATTAAAATGAAAATATTTAAAAAAAAAAAGAGATGGAGGAAGTGTCGGCTAGGAGAAGTGTGGCTAATTCATAATTCAACAAAATTGTGAGGTTTCATTGAAAATTGAAAATTGAAAAGCAGCCCCTCATTACTTATAAATTTATAATTTCCTCCCTTCCCAATTCCCGATACTTATATATATATATATATACGCACACTAATTAGCGTCGGTGACTCGTTTTGGACTCGCTCGAACTCAGTTGTTTCCTTCCTTCCTTCCTTCATTCACGAACACACATATTTTTCGTATTTTCTGAATTTCTGATATTCCCTCATAACATAACTCTTCTCTTTCTCTCTCTATAAAAAACGAACAACACGAAGAAATTATTCAATCAATTAACAATTTCCAAATGCAAATGAAGATGAGAGAGCGGGAAATGGCGGCTTCAACCGATTCTGTTTCGGTCGACATTGATGCTTTCTCTCCTCCTCCAAAGGTATTATTATTATTTATTAATTTATTGTTATTATTCACGTTAACGTTACATTATTTACATGCTGCATTCTGTTTTCTTTACGTTAATGTTGTTGTTAAAGTGTGAGTGTTTATGTATTTCAATTATCAAGCAAGGTAATGAATTCGTATATGATTTTTCTCTTGTCGTTTTGTTTTCTTAGAAATATGTTTATGTTTTAAGATTCTACTTGTATTCAGGAGAAAAGAAAAATATTATTATTTGATCATGTAAAAGTGAACATGATATATAGAAGTTATTACAATGATTGGAATTTCTGTCTCAAAGATGATGTTCATGAGATTATAATCTTGTGCTTCACATTGTATGTTATCATATATTATCATCATTATGATGATGACGACAAATACAAGCATTTGGTTTAAGTAGTTTGGCAGTTTTTTTTTTTAATTATAATTTAAAGTAAGGTGGAGAAATCAGTATTTTAGTTGTGGTATATAGTAAAATTTTGGATATTGAATGCTCAAATTAAAGAAAAAAAATGTTATTATTTTTTAACTTCACTTGTTGGTTAAATAAATTGATTTTCCTTGTGTTGTGGTTAAGACTTTTGTTTAGTACGGCTATAATAAAAGCTAACGAAGTTTAGTTTGATTGTTCAGTATATAATCTGAGATTGTGATGATGTAGGTGTTAAATGGTTACTTTAAATTTGGCAGACAACTTGATTAGTATTGCTATCAGATTATTAATTTGCTGGAATTTGGATATTGGTTAGACTTTAGAGATTTCTAATTTCTAAATACTTTTAAAATTTTATACGGGTGAAGACTCTTTGCGTTATCAAGCTTTGAATGGGTTAAGAAATGTGATTATTTAAGGATTAATTTTATAAGCTGATCAAATGTGTAGATTCTGTTGGATTTCCCATGGTATCATTAAAAAAAAAGAGGGGGGGGGGGGGGATGTAAAAGAAAGACGTGATTTTGTTTTGAGTCTTTTCTTTTGTATTTTCTATCAATGGTAATATTGTGGCCAGAGTGAGATAATGTACTATTGAAAGTTATCTCTTCACATGCAATCTGCATTCCTTCCTTGAAAGTTTTGTACCTTCTATGTTATGAATTGCTTCTTCACATTGACTTGTATTTCGTACCTTGGAAGTTTTGTACCAAAGCATTGCGTTTTTTGCTGGAATTGCAAAACGCACTTACTATTTATTTATGGGTTGTTTTAATTTCTTATAGAATGTCCGAATAAAATGCTGACTTCAAATGCTAATTGAGAAGTGTTAAGGGAGCTTCAAAAAATGATTTTCTTTGCTGCTGACTGTTAACCAGACAGGGTATAAAACATCTATTGTTCTGCTTTCCTTGTTTTGAAAATTTAGAGGTGGTGATTTATCATGAGTTTATGGTTAACTTAATGTTCTTTTTCTTAGTAACATGCCACTGTGACGTCTGCAGGAACATATTGTAAGAACACATTATGGTTATGTCTCTGTTGCTGTATATGGAGACCCAGAGAAGCCAGCTCTTATAACATATCCTGATTTGGCTTTGAATTGTAAGTTAAATGTATCTTAGATTTTAATATTCCCTTGTACTTAACTCTATATCTTTCATTAAGCATTTCTTTTTCTTCTTTTTATTTTTTTTTTATGCTATAACATTTATAATCTGCTTAACCTGCTCCCCCAGTTTGTTTAATTTTAAAATATATACCAATATCTTTGTCAAAATTTCAAATAATTGCTATTTTTGCTCATGAAAAACATGGCTTAGTTCCTCATGAAGTTTTTCTTAAAAAGATAAGGTTTGATCTTGAAGAGATGTATGCACACAAAAGAAATCTAAAAAATGGTTTTTTGGTAGTCCAAACATTGATCACTTTCTTAACATGTCTCTTCTATTGACATTCTAATAACCTAACCTTTTGTTTTCATGCATGTGGTTTCATCAGATGTCTCCTGCTTTCAGGGGTTATTATTCTGTCCCGAAGCATCCACCCTTTTGCTCCACAATTTCTGCATATATCACATCAGTCCCCCCGGACATGAGGTCTGTAGCTTTATATCTTTAAGTCATATTGCAGTGTTACTTGATGTATATCTCCTCACTGTTATAAATTCCTTCATTGGTAATATTTTAAGTTCTTGCTTTCTTATCATCTTGTACTTTGTTCAAGAGTTGCCGCAGTTGGGAGCTCCTGAGATTGCTCCAGATTATCCAGTTCTTTCTGTTGACGACCTAGCAGATCAAATAGCCGAGGTTCTCAACTTTTTTGGGTGAGTAAGTTCAAGCTTAATCTGTTATTGATCTCCATTTAATGACATAAAGGAAATTAGTTTACACCAATTTCCATTAGGCTTTGAATATTGGCAGTTGTTCGTTTTGAGAAGGCAATCTGACCCCAACATTCTTTCTGTCTGCAGTCTTAGTGCAGTAATGTGCATGGGAGTAGCTGCCGGGGCTTACATTCTTACCTTATTTGCTGTAAGTTATTATGTTGGTGCTATGCAGCCTCTCCCCTTTTTAAATTACATTAGAGTTTCAATGATGGATCGTCCAATTTTTCTGATGTTTTTATGTGTTTACTGTTTACAATAGATGAAGTATAGACAACGTGTACTTGGTTTGATACTTGTTTCACCTCTATGCAAAGAACCATCTTGGACTGAGTGGTTGTGCAACAAGGTTCTTTTTCTATACCTAAAAGGCTAAAACACTATGTTGTCTTGTAAAAATAAATGTCACTTCTTTCTTATGATTTTGGTAACATATGCAGGTCATGTCAAATTTACTCTATTTTTGTGGCATGTGCGGGGTGGCAAAGGAAATGTTGCTGAAGCGGTACTATAGCAAGGTATACTTTATGCATCCAAATTCCCTCTTTCTACTTCCATTTAGTGAGGCTGAGTTATTTGCTTTTTTATTATGGTGATAGGACATTCGAGGTGGTGCTCAATTCCCAGAGTCAGATATAGTTAAAGCTTGCCGAAGGGTTAGTGAATATTTTTTGTTGTACAACAACTCTATTATGGCTGGTTGCTGGTTACTTGAAGCTGACCACAACTCGTCTTTGTCTGATGTAATATTTTCTGCCTTCTGACAGTCACTGGACGAGATGCACAGTTTGAATGTGTGGCGGTTCCTTGAAGCTATTAATGGGTAAGATTACTTTCTCACTGCAAGATATTAATTCTTTCTAGAGTTGCAACTTCATTTGAATATAGTTGTGGTTAATCTATTTCCATCAGCAAAAATGGATACGCCTACACTTCAGTTCAGTATGTCTTCGACAGCATTGTGCTCGTTGCTCTGTGATAATCACTTTTGTCCCGCCCTTAACTTTTTGTATTGTCGTGTAACAGGAGGCCGGACTTAAGTGAAGGATTGAGAAAATTAAATTGCCGTTCACTAATTTTTGTTGGGGATATGTCTCCTTTCCACTCGGAAGCTCTCCATATTACTTCAAAGTTAGACAGGCGATTCAGTGCCCTAGTCGAGGTGTTTAATATTGCTCGACTGGATGAAATTTGAATGTGTTAACGAGCTATAGATTTGATGGCTGTTTTTTTTTTGTGTAACTACAGGTTCAAGCATGCGGGTCTATAGTGACAGAGGAGCAGCCTCATGCTATGTTAATACCAATAGAGTACTTTCTGATGGGATATGGTTTGTACAGGCAATCCAAGAGTCTCAGCCCTAGAAGTCCGTTGAGTCCATCGTGGATCTCGCCGGAGCTTTTTACGCCAGAGAGCATGGGTTTGAAATTGAAACCGATAAAGACACGAATTCCCACGTAAACCCAGTAGATGAATGAGGTTGCTTCTGATTTTTGATCTGTTTAATTGAATTCTCGGGTTAGTTGGAATATCTGATGAATGAAGTGATTCCAGATTGCTTGTAGATAAAGGTGATGATGAAAATAAGAAATCAACCACAAAAGAAATGGGAAAGAATTTGGTTGAAATCAACAGATAGTAATTCTTTGATTTGTAATCATATAGATATTTTAATTGATGATCTGAAGCCTGAATGGTAGATAAAGCTTCGGAATTGTCGTTTTTGGATTACCAAAAAGAGAAACAAAAGGATGTTGTGGTTATGATTGTAAAGCAAACATGGAGGGCAAATTGTTACTTCATGCAAATGTCTTGTTTCTGAAGTAATTTCATCATGTTGAAATAGAATAGCGTCTTTCTTAATTGAAGGTATGAACATTTATTGGAATCTTAATATGATGTATGTCAGTATGTGAAATAAAGTTCAATTGTTCATGCACATGGTTGTTAATAACAAGGGGAAAAAATACAATTTAAAAGCCAAAAATAAAAACAAAATAAAAGGGTTCGGATTGCCTGAAAATTCTTTAATGAATAAAAAGTTTAGAATGAAAATAACTTGAAAAGATACTATTTGCTCAAGTCATTTTTTTGCATCAATTATAAGTGCATGAACAGTTAAAAAACCGGTATTAACATTTGACATCGATTATACGAAAGCACATTTTTTAGAACAACTATATCTCATTATGTAATAATATACCAAACTGGTGGCGAATCATGCACTAAAAATAAAATAAAAGTTTTGGTTGATCACATTGTTCTTCAACTTCAATTCATATTAAAGTAATGATTGTTCATGCTTAGCCTGCTTCTATGGCCATCTTCCATCCCTTCTTCGATTCGACAAGCCTTTCTTCTATTCATTTCGGCATACATTTCCTCAATCATAGGTTTCCATAACCGAACACGAGCATTTATGAACCAGTTAGATACCTGATCAACCAACAACAAATTCAGTTCAAAACACAGTCATATACCAAAATGTTCCTAACTGATTTTGATACTCTGTCCATTAAAATGTTTCACCTCTTTCAACTAATCAAATGTTTCTCGGAGCGCATTAGCATTTGTCCATGATAGTAAATTAAATTATCCTAAATTTTTCGTGTCGGAATATTACTCCCCAAAAGAAGTTTCTAGTAAGAGTAAGAAATACCTGACTTCTAGTTAATCCACTTTTTACAGCAAGTAAATGCTTTTCTGCATCTCTAGGATACCTGAAATCCATCACATCAATAGATTCAACTTGGGCAAGTTCTTCAATGGAGAGAAGAATATAATGATTTATTTATTTGATTATATAGTTGAGTATGGAAACTCACGGATGGAGGAAGTTCTGGAACATCCAAGCACGAAGAACTGAGACAGATTTTTCAGGCAATCCCCTTTGAGGCCTCCAGAGCTGATCTTTTCTTTTCAACTGCTGGATAGCCCATTGCTTTTGAATGAATGAAGTATCAACTGACCATTCCTTATCTTCCGAGCACGAGTCGCCAAAATTGGACCCTGTTGCAAGAATATGATTGCTGATCCTCTCCCTCAAGTCCTTGTATAGTACAGAAATTGTTTGGAGCGCAAAGTGTGCGTGTATGCACGGATCGAGCTCTGTTGCTGCGTGGAATGCCGATACAACAGTGTGTATCTCATCCAAACACTGACTGTATCGGCTGTCCACCTGCGAAAAATGATTAGTATCATCACTTTGGATACTTGACATGTTAGTACTTATCTAATCTAATCATAAATAATGAAAAACGGTTTCCTATTCGAATGAGCACACCTAATCCTCAAAAGATTAGTTCTTCTCACAAAATAATGCTTACAAATTAATGATTATTGGCAAAATTGTTTAACCATAAGGCCATAACAAAGTTAGTTTGTTTCTAGATTTTCAGGATTTAACACAACTTTATGTATGTATCTTCATTTCCATTTTCATAGAGTACTAAAAACTCATAAATTGAAGTTAGAATTGTTACCAGCTGTAAAAGTGTCAGCAACTGGGATTTGTTTGATTCAGCTGCATGTCTTTGCAATGGAGACTCTGCATGAGCTTCAAACATAGAAGAATTTGCATTTGAATTTGTTGCTGGTGTAGTCTTTTGTGCAAAACCTGATGTTGATTTATTTCCTCCAGCTCTATCACCAGCACCTAAATAATTCACCTCTTCTACATTCTCAATTGAATATGCTGCAATTTGAGCCAGTACCTCTTGAATTCCTACAAGGTACTTTGATCCAAGTATCACCGGCGAAAACCGGACATGTTTTTCAGAACCTAAACTCATAGACAGTTCCCTACTGCTGCAAGAACCTTTCTCCAATCCTGTCCTTGTTTCATTCATGCCACAGCTCACATCGGAGCAGCTAATCTCCGAGCACTGAGCTGCAGCCGGCGAAGTAGCAAGACTTAACGATAGCTCGTTGCTATAACTCGAAGAATTGTAAGCATGATTAGCCAAATTTGCAGCATTCAATGATGTCCATCCATTAGGATCAAGATTCCCTATGGATGCATATGGTACCAATCCACTTCCTTCAACCTCTGGTGCTTTTGGAAACTTGTTAAAGCTCCACTTACCATTACTAGGGACTTCATCGTAGCCACGATCGCCATAGAAAGTCGCCGGAAAAGGGCTTGAATTTGAAGTAGTATCATGCCAATTATTGAAGACATATTGTCCTAGTGCCTCAAATGAAGGCAACAAAGTTGCTGAATTCTCTAGATTTTCTTGAAGGCCAATTCTAGCAGCAAGAATGGTTGTGAGCGGAGAAGCCAGCGCGCCGTTCGGCTGCGTTCCTCCGGCTAAATTCTCATGAAACTCGCCATTTCCGGTCGCATTTGAGGTATCTCCTACTGTAGTCTTTCCTTGTGATGAAGTAACGAATGAATTAGAATTAAGAATACTTGAAGAATTTATGAAGCTATTACCATCAACACTTCCTTGGTCTAAATCAAGCATTGGAATTCCATTTATGATGTTGTTTTGGTTATTAAGATCAAATGAATAGCACTGAAGAAGTGGCTTTGGTGTAGGATTATGCTCCATGTTCAGTGAAGAACTGTAGAAATCATTCTCCATTGACAAAATCAGCTTGGCTAATGTGAAAAGATAGAAGCTCTTGGTTCTTCAATGGATCTTTCAGAACGACATCACTTCAGAAAAATGACATGAATACCCTCTTCATAGAAGAACCATCTTATCTTGAAAGATCCATGCTACAAACAAGAAAACAAAATTTGAATAAGAAATCAAGGAATAAGTAAAAAATATATATTTTGTTTGGCAGCATGTGAACTAGTTAAGCATCATTTCAAAAAGTTCATATAATGCAAGACAGTGAAAAGTGGGAATATTGATAAAAAATAATAATAAAAAAATCCCTTATTATGCAAAAAAATTAACAAGCTATATCTATCACCTGCCAAAGCAAGTTGAAGCAAATTAAATGAGACTTAACATAACTGAAATCTTCAAGAACTTGCCCTCCAAGAACCTTAAGAAGAAAAAGAGAGAGAGAGAGAGAGAGAGACATGAAAAATAAGCATTGTTTGATTCAGTTCCACATAAAGTTTCAATATGGCTGTAACATCATGAACTCTTTTAAACTTAAAAAGATTATTCATAACCAAAAAGCAGCATTACAATGCTAAAGAACAACTATTAAATTTGCTTTTAAAAAATGACATATAAAGCCAACATCAAAAGGTAGCAATGTAGCATTGTTTCATTCTGCATGAACATAAATAAAGCACTATTTTTTAAAAATCCAAATATAATCCCCAAAACAAAACAAAAAAAACATATTCTCATTTTTGCAGATCCCATCAAGAGATTCATTGTATTATAATACACAAAAACACGACCTCTCTAATCTCCTTGAACACATAAAAAACCTCAAATACATCTCATTTTCTGTCTTATCTTCCATCACTCAAACGAATGAGTTTTTATTAAAAAAAGGGTTAACCAGTAAGTAACCTTCTCAAGATTCAAGAACACCAAAAGCAAGAAAGATAAAAACTCCTTGTTTACAGGACCAAGTAAAACAATAATAATAATAATATTAAAGAGAATAAACAAACATTAAATATATAAAAAACATTAAAAAAAAAAAAAGAGATAAGGTACCTAAAGCACAAGCAAAATGCTCCTATGTGAGAGTGAGTGAGTGTTTCAGTGTTTGGAAATGACCGAAGAACAAGAGAGCATTAATTGAGAGAGATAGATAGATAGAGAGGCAAAGAAGAAGAACCACAGAAATGAGTAAAAACAAATAGAGAAAGAAAGAAAAAAAAGAAAAAGAAAAAGGGTAAGAGAGAACTATGGTGCAGTGTGCCACTCATTTCAGTTGCAGGCTTTAAGGGCCCCATTGTAATTTCCTCTTTCTCTTTCTATTTCTACCATCCCTTGTTATCATCTTCTGCTGCTTCATCACTGCCACCATCACCACAATCAAAATATCTGGATTCTCTCTGTTCAAACTCCTGTTCATGGCAGGCAGAGAAAGTGAGAAAGGAAAATAATAAGAAGAAAAGTTTCAAAAGAGAGGCTTCTTTTGTTGTTTGGTTTTTTAACTATTTAAAAACAAGAAGCTAATGTGACTAGAAAGGTGAAGAAAGGAGTTGTTGTTTTTATGGTTTTTAAGTCATTATGTTTTGTTTTCTCAAAGGGGTTAGAAATTGTCAAGCTTTCTCTTTGGAATGTAACAAGTAAAGGGACAAGGAAAGAAAGAGAGAGAGTGTGTGTTTAAATAGGGTTAATGTAGCTTTGTACTTTCTTGCTCATAGCCAGACACACAGAGACCAAAGAGAGAACACATTTCAATTTGGTGATGTAAGCATAAACACACTCTCATCACACAACTCAACTTCTTTATTATTTATTGCTTCTCTTCAATCCTTCACCCAACTTATGACAAATCATTTGTGTTAGACTAACTTTAGTTGGTTTATGGTTTTCCAAACTTTAATTATTTTTGAGACATTTTTTGTCACCTTTTTTTTTATATTAGGTAATAAGATTACCTTTTCTTTTAATTTGTCCCTAATAATAATGTAATTTTTTAGAAAGAAGATAAATATAGTATATTAATTGGAATTTGTCTTTTGTTTGAAAATAATTCTATCTATTCATATACTTCTTTTGTTAGTAGCTTGGGTCTTGTGAGATATATATATATTATTACTCCAAATATTAAATATGAGGGATGTTCTTGCATGGCCATATACTCTGAATACATGGCATAACTGGAAGCACTACTTTTATTTTCATTGTGGAAAGTGGGAAAAGCAACAGGGTTTATTAGGTGACCTTCATGAAATATTTTGGTGCGTTAGATTAAATAATATTTGGATTGTAAAGGAACAGTTAAAGTCAGAAAGTAGAACCAATGGAGAAATCATTATATTATTATACAACATGTTGCATTTTTTTTAACTGGGATTGAAATTTAATTTCGAGATCTTTAGATGAAACTGAAAAATTATAGCATTTGAATTATGGTTCGTTGATTATAATACGTTGCATTCTTGCGTCAAATATACTAATGTAGTACTGCATTATTCTAGTATTCATATACTTGCCTATTCTCTCTTTTATTTTTTATTTTCAAAAAATATCAATTTCAAAATGATTATATTTATTAGCATTTAATAATTAACTATGATAAAATTTGTCAATAATAATAATATTTTATATTATATCTTTTTAATAATTATAATGATTCTTTTTTATATCTCTATAAGTATTATATATAGAATGTTTTATTTATAATGCATTACATAGATCACGTTTTATCTCGAATTGTTATTATTGATTTGGATGCTAATTATATAGATGTACGAATTCAATAGAATAAAGGTATTGAATTTTATTTTGCTGAAAGATGATTAAATCTTCTTATATACCATGACAAATTTAATAGAATGTGGGTGAAGTTATCTTTTAAAAATAAGTTAAATTTATCAGTGAGGTAACTATGATTATTCTTATTTTGCCATATTATATGAATAACAAATGATAGAATATATTTAACAAGAAGATGGTATGAATTTATACAAATTTTACATATTTAATTTGGTTAAACTATTTTTATTAGTTGTCATTATAAAATTGATTCTAATGTATATGCATCTAAGATAAAAAATTAAATACCATAGATATTATTTAAATAATTTAATCCTAATATTAGGATTTAATTAGTTTATATAATTTTAAAAAAATTTAAAAGTTAATATTATTTTATTAATTAAGTCTATTTAATTTATATATGAAATATTTAATTTTTAGTTTTATTTTTTATTATTTATGAGTTTATTTTATCAGTAATATATCTAAATAATTTTGTGAAAAATGCTGCTAATATGATAGTATGTCATATAATTTTGATACACATTCAATATACCAATAATTAAAAGTTAAATCATTAAAAATAATAATTGTATTTCTTTGTCAATAATAATAAACGTATATAAAAAAAGAAAGCTATCAAATACGTTTTTATATAATATTTTACATATATTAATATATTATATAATATTCATAACCAATATTATTTAATGAATGTGGATATTAATATCTTATTATAAAAAAAGATAATATTTATATATTATTAAAATTAAAATGTGTGTATTAATAATTTAAATCAATTAATAGTAGAAACATATATAATTATATTATTAAAAAATATAATATTTTAATTTAATATTAATTATATTAAATATAAATTATACAAATTATATTATAATTATACGTCATTATTTATTTTTAGATTAGAGAATTAAATTATTATATTATTAATTAATAGTTTGTTTAATTTAAGGTACTATTTTAAGATTTTATTTTTTGATATATTAGGTATAATTTTATTTTAATGTTCTCTATTATATCATTAACTAAAATACTATTTTTTAATCTTAAAACATTATACTTATGAAAAGAACGTGTATTTTGTTAAGTTAAAATGTATGTATAATGCTTTAAATTAATTAATGGACAAATTATCGAAATAAATTGTTTGGAAATCAATATTACCAAAATATAATATTTGAACAATGAAGACGTAAATGTAATTTTTATAATTCTATAAAAACTGCAAAAAAGGTATAATGGATTAGGAATTACACCTAAACTGCTACAAAGGTGTAATAGTTTACGTTAAAATAACGTGCAAGTAGAAATTGCTATATTTTGTAGTAATTTTTGAATGAGCTGAACTAAGAAAAAATCACGATACTCGTATAACGATTTCTTCACAAATGCAACATTAAAAAAATCGTGGTACCCTATAATGGTTTACAAATATTGGTTTCAAATAATTTATTTTCAAATAATATTGTTCAAATGTTGTGTAGAAATATAATTGATTATATTACTAGGAGAAACGTAATAATCTAATTTGTTACTAATTATACTAAATTTAAATTATATAAATTATACTACAACTATACATAATTATAATTATTTGTTATTAAATACAAAAATAAATTATTATATTATTAATTAATATTTTTTTAATCATAAAAATATTATAATTAAATATATAAACTTGCTTTAAGAGATAAATATATTAATTTGTTAAACAGAATTTTTAAATTAACTTTTGATAATAAAATAATATTTTTTTTTCTTTGTTGGAAGTCCATGGTTAGTTTATGGTTAGTTTAGACATTTATTTTGAGATTTATTTTTGATATATTGAGTATGATTTTATTTTGTTGGTTTTTTTTTTACTATCTATGCATCAACATTTTCGAAGCATACAACTATTAAGAAAAAAAAGAATATTTTTAATAATATTAAATATTTTCAAAATTTATTTTATACAAAATCACAAATAAATAACTTCTCGGTATGACTATAAATAATCCTTAAATAGAATGTATATTAGTTGAATTATTACAATTAAAAAAAAATTAAAACCCATATAAGACATTGAAGGTATAATCAATTTATTATTATTATTATTATTATTATTATTATTATTATTATTATTATTATTATTATTATTATTATTATTATTATTATTATTATAAATTGTAAAAAATATAATTTTTTATATAATTAAATATGTTTATGGTAATTTTTTAAAATATATTTTAGATATAAATTTAAAGAAATAAATATTTATGTGCATTACATGGGTACATATATTAGTATGTATAGATATAAAAAATTTTCTTCATTGTAATGTTTAAAAAAAAATGGACTTTGTTACATTAGTATATACTATGCTGAAGCATTGTGGATTACTGCTGAAAAAGCTTTACATTTTTATAATAGAAAAGTTTTGTTTTTATATTTATATCTTTAGCTAAATCGTTTTCTCCGAAGCATATGATGAGAAAGGAAATTGTTAACGAAGAATAATGTCTCAACATTTTTTTATTTAAAAGATAATTAAACTCAAATAATCTTATTTGAAGATTATAGTTTATTTTAGAGTAATATATATTATATGTATTATCTCTGCATTGTGTACATTACTTTTGTATATTTTTCATTTTTATTTTTTAGAGTAATTGATAAAAATTTATCTTGTATACCATAAATAAAAAATATACAAAAGATATACATATAATTTTTTTATATAACATGGTATTAAAATTTTTATAACTTAAAATATAAATAAATTATATTATTATAATTCTTATTACTCTAGTATATATTTTTTCAATCAATTATGTTAAGCATACACAAAATATCATATCAGTCACTCAATACAAAAATATGTATTTAATATCTCATAGTTATATTTATTTGATTACTGTAAATAAGTTTGATTATTAGTCTATCGCAAATTTAATTATTTTACTATTTTATGTTTGATTATTTTCGTAACTGATTATTTAATAACTATATGTATGAATCAATATGTATAAATATATAAATACATATATAATAGTTAATTTATTGATTGATTTTTAATATATTTAGTATACATTTAGTACTTTTATTTTTCAATTTGGTTACGTTTTTATGCAAATATTAAAATTATTATTCCTTAAAACCTTGTAGTATGGTATTATTATATGGCCAAGAGGCCATTGTATGAAGAAAATAAACTAAATAGAAATGTATAATACATTTTAAAAAATTAATAAAATAATATATTTTACTAGATAAACATCTAATTATCTATAAAAAGAGATCTTCATTCTCTTCAAGATTTTTTCCCTCCGCTATTATATCTATATATGTCTGACCTTCATATTTTGCATGTGTCATATTAGCTCTTCTATTTTTTATTAATTATTTTAATCATCCGAAAAGTGACATGTAATAATGAATCAAAAGTATAAGAGCAAAGAATTATTATCTTTGCATGAGAATTTCCAAGTATTTTTCTGGTTATATTCTGAATGCTGTCTCTGATATTGGTGTTTGTTAGACAAGGGAAATTACAATAACTTAGAAAGAAAGGAAAGGGAGAAAAATGATTATAATAAGGTCTATGCCTTTATAAAATCTAGTATAAAGTATTAAAAGCTTAGTCTTTATTTGGATCAGTATAGACAGAGAAGAAAGAAATGAGGAAGAAAATTGGTAGAAAAAGGATTTTTTTTTTTTTGGTTGAGAAAAAAAAAATGAGAGAAGAAAAATAGTGTGCCCACATGAAAAGTTATTGTCTACTATCAAATGAAGAGAAAATGGGTAAATACTTATCATCACAGCCCTGTAC
This sequence comes from Arachis hypogaea, assembly GCF_003086295.3. Classification (NCBI taxonomy): domain Eukaryota; kingdom Viridiplantae; phylum Streptophyta; class Magnoliopsida; order Fabales; family Fabaceae; genus Arachis; species Arachis hypogaea. Next base: position 147,250,090 of record NC_092051.1, on the reverse strand, counting down.
CTTTATAATATTTTTGTTCTTGATAACAAACAATTAATACAAAAATTATTTTAATTTAGATAAAGTATATTTTTTGTTTTTTAAATTTGTTAGAAAATTTAAAAATATTCGTAAGTTTTAAATATATTCTTAATAGCTAAAATTTTAAAAAATTTAGAACCAATCTAACATTAATATATAACAATTATGTCTGATTTGTTTGTGTTGAAGGTAGTTATTGTGAAGTTGTTACTAAATTAATTCTAAAATTTTTGAAAAATTAACCATTAGAGATATATTTGATACAAATAAATTTTTTTAAATAAAATAAAATTTAGGAATATTTTTAAAATTTTTAACAAATTTAAAAGACAAAAAATATACTTTATCTTTTTAATTTTAATATAATTATATATTTTTTTCCTTTTCTCACTTTTTGCTTTGTTTTTCTTCATTTTCTTTGTTGTTATTTTCTTTCTATATCCAAACATTGGGTTATTGAACAATTATTTTTGTTTTGTTTACATTGGAATTCAAAAGCTCTGAAGGGGAAGGAAATCTAACGTGAAATCTAATGTTATCATATGAGTCCTTTTTTATGATGATAGAATAAATGTCACCGGTGAAAAAAAGGGGGGTAATTGTCACTAAATTCCCCACTTTCTTTTTGTGGAGAAGATCTAAGGAAACTATTATTACTTTTTTGACTTTTCCATTATCATCTCTTCCGGTTCTTTCGGTCAGTGTTGTTTGGTTGGTTGGTTCATTAAATAAAATAATGAACTGATCTTACAAGACATGAAGACAAAGATCATGATGCATATGATATGGGCCATGTATAAACCTTTTACTATGATAGGCCATTAACTGGATCAGTGTGTCAGAAAAATGCTACCCATTTCTCATAAATGACAAAACCATATCTATGATATGTGGGCCTCATGATTGAAAAAAAGATGTGGGCCTAACTTTGAGCCTTATTTTTAAGTTCTATTACTTTACATCCATTAGCATAATTAACTAATTATAAGAATGTTTAAAGTATTATGTGTATAAATATATAATGTGGATAAATTTGTGATGTTATATAATACTTAGAATTGTCTACTAAAAAAAAAAATTTTTTTTTTCGGTCTTTAAACATTTATTCGATAGACATTGTGCTCCCTAATAATTATAAAAATATAAATTGGTCCCTATCCATTTTCGTATTTGTTCAATCCATTTCCTAAAATCAGTTAACACTCATGTGTTAGGTAACGTTTCTTTCGTAATAGGAACAAATCACTCACTAAACTCTTCAATCATCTCCTTCCTTTAAAACTCTTTCTTCCTCTTCTCCTCCCTCTTCTCCACCGCCGCCACCGCACTCATACTTCTCCCTCTCCCTCCAATCCTCTCTCTTTGCCACCGCACCGCATTTTTTTTTACTTTCTCATTTTTCTACATCATTCACCACTACCATAATCACAATAACAACATCATGAGTTTCATTTATTTTAACATTCAAATTTTACTCTCTTTTTTTAATCTTTATTTTGCTGGTAATTTTTTCGAAAAATAAATAGATTTTTTCCTCCAAGTGACCAAGATATTTATTTAGTGTGATTATGTTTTTGTTTTTGAATTTTTAGATTTTTATGATAATATTATTGATGACGATAATGATTGTGATGAGCATGAAAAGAAGTGAATACTGTGATTCGATGATGATTGCTGGTGGTGATGATTTTCATGATGATTCCAGAGAGGTGAGGCGAATTGAGGGTGTTAGGTGGGGGGTGTTAGGATTTTGGAGTTGAGACAAGCAATGGAAAAGAGGGAGAAGAGGAGGGAGAGAGAGTTTCAGAAGGAGAGGGAGGAGGCGATGGCAGAGAGGGAGCGGGTAAAGCAGAGGAGAGAGATGATTAATGAACTTAGGAGGCGATTTGTCCCTATTACAAAAAAGACAAAGCCACATAGACACAGTTATCTGATACGTTAATGTTGACCTGATGTCAACTTATTTTAGGGACTGGATTGAACAAATACAAAAATAAATGAGAATCGATTTATGCTTTTATAATTGTTAGAGACGCAATGTCTATCAAATAAATGGTTAAGAATCGAAAAGGACTTTTACTAAAAAAAAATAATAATAATTCAACCTTAAATAAACTTAGCATAATCTTAAAACTCTCTGCCCTCCTCCGAACAAAGTTTTGCATAATATAAAAAAAAGTTGAGAGCTAACATTGCAGTTAATATTCAACTTAACAAAAAGAATATTCAAAATTTTTAAAATAAAAATATCTGAAACTCAATTAAAAAAATCAAAATTTAAATTCAATAAAAGTTTATTTTTTAGTAGACTTCATAATAAACTTGTTTGATAATTTGTTATAAGATTGGCAAAAATTGACTGCTATAATATTGATTCTCTAATATTGCATCTTTTCTTTAATTTATAAACGAGAATTTTATTTTGTTTGATTAATATTTAAAAGCAATAACCAAAGTACATTAGATTGGTACACCAATGTTTTGTGTGGGTGAGATAATTTTAAAAGGTAATGTAATTTTTCAGGGCATTTAATTGATTTCACATAAAATACTTCGTTGGAATAATAATTTCAAATGAACTTAGAAATTCTAAGAATTCTTTATGAGGTTATTATATATACCTAAAGTATGCATCAGAGAGAATTTTGAAATTACCTATTTCCTTCTCTTTTCAATATCCTAAAACTTCCCACCACTTGTTACTGGTTGTCACCCACCGGTATCATCTGATCTGACGGAACTCATAAATTTCGAATCAAATAATGTCAATTTTGGATATATTATTAAAGTTTTTTTTTTAATTTTAGTCTTAATAAAGAGCTTTTTTTAGTTATTTTTTTATGGTATTTTTTAGTTTGACAAATTAAGAAATAATTTATCACAAAATTTATGCTTTATTTAAAGATTTACCATATGTTAATAGGTTATTGTATGCACAAAGTGATTATTATTTGAGTGAACAAATAAATTAATGAAAAAAAGATAAATTGATCCTTGATTTTTCAATTTACGAATATTTAAGTCTCTGAAAATTTAAAAATACATTTAAATTTTTAATCTTTTTAAATTTTGGACATATCAATTTCTAAGTCTAATTTATCTAATTTTAAAAACTCTCTCATGTATACATTCATATCAACCAAGTCAATACAACAGAAGTTACGTTTGATTTTTTTTGAACCTGACACACTTAAATGAACATAAAAAATCAATATATCTAAGTTTAAAAGAATAAAAAATTTAAATATTTTTTCAAATTTTTAAAAACTTAAATACCAAATTAAAAGGATAAGGAACCATTTATCCTTTTTTCTAAACTAATTATTCAACCAAAGTTATTATTATCATTTTTTTGGGTAATGAGTTAGCTTTGTCTTAGTCTTCCTATGTAAGGCATTGTCCATCTTGGTGAAACCCAAGGAAGAATAGTTCAAGCCCATTTACAGTAGCATTTTTTGTTGGTAACTTAAAAGAATAAAAAGTTTGGATAGTATTCCTACAATTATAAAACCTTAATTACCGATAACACGAGGCTCAATCAATAACGTGGACTTTAATTTAATCAGTCTTAAAAAAAAATAGGGAGCATAGGAGCGATGGAATATTGAATTATTAGCCTGTTACTCAGTTAGCATAGCTTGAAATCAATAAATAATTAATCATAGATACTCTCATTCACATGTTATCAAATGATGGGAAATAAATCATCTTACTTTTTCTTTAATGTTATTGCCTCACGTACATTTTCTAAAAATATTTAACAACATCAATTTGAAAAAAAAATGAAAAAAAAATTCATTCTGCAAATTATAATCACAAATCATCACAATTTTTTTTAATGTGGTCTTTGCTGTTGACTTTTGACATTTAGTGGCACAAAAAGTCTTTAACTAACTAATTAATCTAGCTCATTAACATTATCATTTTTTAGTTTGGACTATTGAATTTGAAAATACTGTGAAAAATAAAAAATAATATTAAAAAAATAAGTGAAAAAGAAAAAAAGAAAAAGGAGGGCCCCAATGGGAAAACTACTCATTAATTTAACATTTGTGTCAATAATATACTATATATTATTTGAATAAATGATTCAAATAACTAGTACTAAATTTTTATTGGGTAAACTGAAAATATTTTTATATTAATATAAATTTTCGAATTCAAGTACTTGAAAGCCCAAAAAAGTTACAACCTAGAAGCCCATTAATTAATACTGCTATAGTACCGTGCAAATGCAAGCACATTGCATGGCACCTTTCCAAAGTGAGTGTCAAATTATTTTTTGGTGGGATCACAAATAAGTTATACCCTAGAAGCTAGAAGCCCATTAAATAATACAACTATGCTAATGCAATCACATTGCATGTCACATTTCCAAAGTGATGGTCAAATTAGTTTTTGGTGGGATCACAAATATGAAATATCTATCAATTTAATAGATCATACTCAACATTATGATTCTTCTTCCTCATCTCACACTCAATTACTTTATTGAGTGGAAAGAAGGCGAAATATAATAATATTCAACCATTCATCCCCACCCTATAAGGGTGTAATGCAAAGCAAAAACCCTATATTTCAAAATTGCAGCAATGCCAATGAAAAAAAAACCGGTGCAATATACATGTTAAAATATAAAATATATATTAAAAAATATATTAGAGAAGTGCTAGGTAAACAATAATTATCTTGAACAACATGAACAATCACCAATTAAATACAAGTACATTATACCCTAATTTAATGTTACTTATTAAATTTACTCTTTTAATCCTATTAATTCACATTATTCACAAATTATTCAAAAATATTATTAGTTACCTATACTTTTCTTATTAAAAATAAGTTAAACATCACACATATTTATATATAAATATATGCTGATTAATTTGGTAGTTAATTTTTACAATGTACATTAAAAAAAAAGCTTAGTTATGTAACCAAATTCAAGAAATGGTATAAAGCTAAGTAAAACTATATATTGCTGTTTTTTCCATGAAGAAGAATTAAAAGGGGAGACAGAAACAATAGAAAATTGCAGGAATGACCTTGCATTAATTTATGCTAACGAACCTATATGAACTCAGAAATTCTAAAATAAAACTAAATTAAAAACCTTTTATTATTATTGTCGACGCAATAATATTTGTCAACTAGCCATGGCAACCACACCAAGTTTCTGAAGGTTGAGCTTAACAACGGTATCAACAAACATCTTGGTATCTTCTTCGGTGTTCCCTTGTGGTATATCCACAATATAAGACTCCAAAACAATTGTATAAGCCCTGTTTCCTACGTTGAATTCGTTCACCGACGTTACCGAGCGGTAGTTTTGGAGGCGATGTTCGCCTCCAACTACCTTAAAGCTCAGTATGTGGAGGTCATCGTCTAAAATTTCGAGCCTCTCAGTACTGGTTGATGCTGGGAGGCCCGAAACGACGGTGACCTCCCTGATGCTGCCAACGCCGCCATCTCCTCTCATATTGCACCCCTTTATGAAGTGCTTGTACTTCTGGGGATTCTCGAAGCTTCGGACGAACGGCCATACCGCGTTCGCCGAAGCTTCGATCCGGTAGGTTATTATCGAAGTGCAGGTGTTTGGGGAGGGATCATTGAAAATGTGATATTTTTTTATGATTGGGTCAAGTTCAGCCAATTCTTCTTGTGTTAGAGCTTGCAAATTAGGGTAGTATATTTCTGAAGAGGCCATTATTTTTTTGTGGGTGTAATTATCATGAAGAAGAACAATGTGAAGAAAAAAAGGGAGGTGAGAATTGAAGAAAAGCTAACAGAGGAAGAGGTTTAGTATTAGCATGTGATATTTTGATATGAATAGTGGACAAAACATTCATATGATATGAAAAAACAACACATGAGGATGTGAATATGCTTATTAATATTATTTATCTTTTAGGCGAGTTGTCATATTTTAATTTATTTTATTTTTACGTTTTTATTTGGACGTATATGCCCTGGGCAGTTCAATTTTAATATTTTATTTATATATCACCCCAAGATTACGTCACTATGTTTTGTAGTCTCAATAGATTTTATATGTCATCATTTTAATGTGGATCTTTTTAATAAATAATTTAAAAATATTAGTTAAAATTTTAATGATATATATATAAATTAAATATTTAAAGTGCTACATTGTTTTTAATATATTTATTTAAAAAATAATACTATATATTTAAATTTTTTATTAATTAAGTTTAATTAAATTAGTCTAATATAACAAAAATAAATTATGACTAATATTATTTTAAGTTTTATTATTTAGTTTAGTTAAATTTAATTTATAAAAAGATATGAATGTGTAATATTATTGTTATTTAAAAATTATTAACTAATAATAACATGAAATTAGAAAATGTTGTAGATTTTTATATATATTTGCTTACTTGTTAAGTAAGGGGGGATTTAAAGGTTGGAGTTTGGACCAAGACTTTAGGTATATGAGGAAAGGGCTTAGCTATGAAATGAAAGAAAGTTAAGTAAATATTTTTATTGATTTGTGTTTGCATGGACACCTTTGTCTTGTGGTGGTTTGAAGCTGATTCGGTGGTACTTTTAAGGCATAATTCTTTTCCTTTTTTAGGGTCTACCATTTAAACTAAACTCTGCGTCTTGTTGACTTTTACACTTTCCATTTATTCTTAATCTCATTTCTTTTCGTAGAAGTGAATGGATACTGGATATGTGAAAGATAAGGGATAACATTATTTATTAATATATTTCATTTTTCTTTTTATTATTATTATTATTATTATGCAATTGAGCAATTCCATGCCTGTACCTTTGTGCGTGCTTCACAACCTATTTATTCATAACGGTGGATAATAATATATAGTTGTTTCACAACCTATTTATTCCATACCACTTATTTGAACTATTTATAAAATTAATTTTTATTTAACCGTGGAAGTATAAAAGTTGACTTTGCTTATACTTTTATTTATATTACTTATCCCAAATTGAAATAAAAATGGAGAATTATATACTTCTATATATATGTGTGTGTGTAATTTTTAAAAATAAAATATTGTGTTTGAATATTTAATTGATGATTGTATTTCCATGTTTTTTAATTTTCAATTGTCACCCAACGAAGGAATTATGATTTTCTCATCTCTCAATAGTCAATAACATTTCTAAATGAATTTATATGCATTAATTAATATGTAGAACTAATAAATGATAAAATTATTTACATATTTATTTATTATATATTACCAAAATTGGATTTTTTTTAATTAATAACATAATTGATGTGGCATGTTCTTTAAAGTATTTCCTGAGTTATTATTTTATTTAATTTAATTAATTAATTAATTAAATTGTGATAAATATTAAATTTTTAATATTTTATTTGACCACATTAACTATAACTAATGAATTACATTAATTATTTGATTTGACTAGAATAAATGAGTTAATTTTATTTTAATTTGTATTAATTTTTTGTCTTAAATATTTTTATTAATAATTTATAAAAGTGTTATAATTAATTATTTATTTAATTTGATTGAGATAAATATCAAATTATTTAATAATTTATTAGACCATATTAATTATAAGTAATCAATTATATTAATGATTTGATTTGATTAGAATAATTAATTACATAGTTATTTCAGCATAACTGCATAAGTAATTACATATTAAACATATGACATACTCCTATAAATTTTTTTAACCCCTTTATGAGGATTAATTATTTTTATGACAATCAGTAAAACTAATTATTTTGTATAATCAATATTTTAAGACCAAACTATTTTAAAAATAGTACTAGACATGAAGGATACTTTTTATTAACTACAATAATATAAATTTTTTAATTATTGATCATTTAAGTTACTTAAATTTTAACATTATTATGTATCATGTGTAGATTAAGATTAACCATGTGAGATAATGGAATTATAGACAGTTATATTTATTTGATGTAGATAAAACTTTACAATTTTATGACAAAATTGTAAAAAATTATCTTCTAATATTTTTAGCAACTAAAATAGATACTTCTTTGTTAGTTAAAAGAAAAAGAATAATTATAGGAGAACTAAATTTTTTATGAGTTAAAACAATAGTATCAATTACATTAGCTTTTGTAACACATCTAAAAAAAATATATTTAATAAAGTTATTATAGTTGTGTATTATAGAGAAGGGATTTTGAATTTATTTATGATATCGGGTATGATAATAATATTTTTTTGGAGTTTGATTTTGGTTGAAATTCACTCAAAACGTAAAATGTACTAAATTTTAATAAAAATTTAATTGCATCTTTACTTATTCATAATAGAAGAATAGGGTATATACTTAAGGTTTAAATTATTACTAAAGGTTTCATATTCAAAATTTAACTGAATTACTCTCAAAGAATGTTGTTAGCGAGAATAAAACTCATAATTAAAAGAAGACTCTTTAGTTAGTAGGTATTATTATCAAACACTTGATAAATGTTTGAGTGATTTCTTTTTTTTTTACACATAACAAATATTTGTTTTTAAAAAAAATGATTGTATTAGATGGACAAAATTAACTTTTATTTTTGAATAATTAATGGTTGTTTTTGTGATGGAATGGTTTATCACCTTTAATTATTTTTGGGAGATTTTTTTGTAGTTTCAGTTTGAGTTAGCAGCATAAAAGAAAAAACTCTGGTAATATTGAAGGAGACAGAAGGGTAGGATTGGATAAAAAAATAACTGATAAGGTAAGAAATAGTAAAATGAAGAGAGTAGTCGCAATCGTAGAAAAGAGACTGGATGTAGATTTGCGCAAATAATGTGACAAGTCTAACAAACTCTTTGAAAATTTTTAATTTTTAAGAGTAGTTTATAAAAATTAATTTTTAAAAAATTATTTTTTAAAAATTATAATATTTATACTTAATAGATTAAATTAAAAATAAATTTTAATAAATACAAACAATAATATATATATTTAATAAAATAACTTTTAAAATTTAAAAAATATTATAATAAATATTAACATAAAAATTAAATTTAAATATTAATTAATATATAAAATTATATTAATTTTTTCAATTTTAATAAACATAAATTATATTTAAAAAATTTTATCTTAAATATTTTCAAAAATACTTCTATTTTTTTTAATTTATAAATATAAATATATAATTTTTTTAATTTATCAAATATAAAATAAAAAGTTTATACTTTTTAAAAATATAAACATCTCATAATTTTTTTTTATCAAACTAAGTGGCTATGGCGTATGGTCTATGTATGGTGGTCTATGGCTCACTTTGCAGTATGCACGATTCCCTCCCTCACTTGCCTCCTTAACTTGGACCACATGCACCCACCATTTTATTGTCTGTTTTTTATTTTTTATTTGTTATTTTTGTTAGAAATAAGAGATTTAATTGGAGAAAGAATTTGTGCATTATTGAATAGTGGATTTAAGTTATCTACAATGATACAATATAAAAAAATATTTATAAATACTAAGCGAATTATAATAATAAAGACGTAATCTCCTATAATAAATATTCAGATATACTAAATAATACTAATTGATTCTAATTATATTCTAACATCCCCTCAAACTCAAGTGACAACTTGACTTTGAAATTTATTTAAAACAACGAAATAAAGAGAAAAAAATTGCATAAACTCATAAAACGTGTGCAGACGAAACTGCCAGAAGAAAGCGCAGACGGAATTGCGGCTTGTCTGAAGGAAGCGCAGATGGAACTGCCGCTCTGAAGGAAGCGCAGACGGAACTGATGCTCTCTGAAGGAAGTGCAGACGAAACTGCCAGAAAGAAACGCAGACGGAACTGCCACAAGGAAACACAGACAAAACGCAAACGGAACTGCTACGAGAAAACACAGACGAAACTACCACGAGAGAATACAAACAAAACTGCCACCAGAGAAGACAAACGAAACTGTCACGAGAGAACGCAGACGGAACTGCCACGGGAGAACGTAGACGGAACTGTCGAAAGAGAGCAAAAACGATTTTCTTCATGAGAAGAGAAAAATAGCGGATGACATTGGTGTTTGAACATTCGACTTGAAAAGACACAAGATGAAGAGAATAGGCTAGTCGGTGAGGTGAAAAAGCATCATAGCGGTGACAAAAAAAAAGAAGAATGTCATAAAAAAAATACAAAAACTGCGGTGATTTCACCGCAAATAAAATAACCAATCCTCTTCAACGAAGATACCATGGCTCTGATACCATGTTAGAAACAAGAGATTAAACTATAAAAAAAGATTTGTGCATTATTGAGTGTATTCAAGTTGTCTATTCAAGTTGTCTAGAATGATACAATATAAAAGAATATTTATAGGTACTAAGAGAATTGTAACTAATTGATCCTAATTATATTCTAACAATTTTTACCCTCCAAAAAATAACTTTGCAAATAAGTAAAACTATATGTTGTCTATGTGATTTCTACATGAAAGAGTATCTAAATATTAAATTTATTTATAAACAAATTTGTTTTTATTTTAAATTTTTATTGATAGTATAAATAATAATTTGATCATCTTTTATAAGTATAAATTTAATTTTATTTATTTGTAAAATAATTATCAATCTGAGCATTTATGAATAAAATAATAATTTACTCAATAAATATGATATTAGATGTATCATTCTTTATTTTTTTCTTTTAAAAAAAATTGGTTTCTAATAACAAATATTAAGGTTGGGAAGAAAAATATACAGCAAAGGTACATACATTAGAAAAATTTGGTTTTTATTTTGATTTCTAATAATTTGCGTCCTATTTTTTATCTATTAGATAAATATTATTATTAGCCAATAAATCGTAGCTTATATGATACGTGTTCTCCTTTTTTACTTAGAAATCTCGAATTCAAATCTCAACTGATGTAACAAAAAAAAACACGTATTCTTATCGAAGCACTAACAGAGGTACATTATAGTGTTAAAGGTAATGAAGGCAAGCTCAATTTCAATTTTAGGAGCAAACAATTGGTTGAAAAGTAGAAAGAACTATATATTAAAATGATTTAATCACTTCTCTTATTGATAGAAAAGAGATCATTAAAAAATAATTTTTAAAAAGAACTCTATCTTATACTTGGTCAATTACCACACAAACCCTAATGGACCTTTGGACCCACCACTGATAATTTCATTTCTAAAAGCTTTATCCATAATTATATTGCATTGGCTCCATGAGAGATGAGTCATAGTGTTGCTTATTATTGTTCTCAAGTGTAGCATGATGTTTTCAGAGAGAGAGAGAGAGAGAGAGAGAGAGAGTGAAAGCACTATAAATATTTTCTTTCTTATGTAGAAAGTTTGATAGCATTGGTAGAGAGAAGAGGCACAAACAGCTTTTGCATGTGTGCGGAAATTTGGGCAGCAGAGAAGTGTAAGTTTTAATAATTAAATTGCTTCAAAGCAAGATAGAGAATCTATCTATCGATCAATAATGTATATGTTGGGTTTTCCCATCATTATTGTCATTTTTTGTACACACATAAAAAGGTTCAGTATCCCTATATCTTTGCTGTGGTTTCAAATCAATTTGACACTTGAGGCATTGAAGAGGCCAAAAGCTAGGTGAATTTAAGATAAATGTTTTCTTTTTATTATATGTTACTGTTTTGGTAGCAGTCACTGAAGATAATATATTGTTGATTTGTATATTATATATAAGAGGGAGGGCTAATTAATTAATTAATATGCTGAACTATGCATAGTTCCCATAAATCCAAGAAAAGCCGCACTTATCTACTCATCTTAAAATAATCATACATGACATGATCATATCTAAGTTAATCAGTGATAGATGAAGACACATAAATAAAATAAGATTATATTAAATAATTTATAATTATGTTAGGTGAATATTAAAATTAATTACTAATATAAAATATATATTAAAAATAAGTGAAGTTAGATATTTATTTTTGTATATAAATATATAATAATTAATTTTAGTTTACAAATAATATTTTTAAATAACTTATCATAAGATAACTATTTTTAAGCATTGACATAACTTCTTACAAGTAATGTTGAAAAAAATATTTTATGAACATGAAACGTAAAAACAAAATACAATATACTTAGGCTTAAATGAAAATCTGAAAACAAATTATTTTATTTTTTGAAAATAAAATCATAAAATCAACTTTTATATCTATAAGATTTAAATTTATAAAAACGTTTAATATATATGTGTGTGTGTGATTCTTTCTAGATTATTATTTTTATAATTATTTAAAAAAGGGTCCTTGGACTTTGTCCTTGTCTATTTGTCCAAATCAAAGTTTGAAAACAAGGCAGCCAATGGAACACAAAAGGGTGAATGTTCCCAATTTGGTATTGGAGGAATTTCCTGCATTGCTAAGTAAAGCAAATGAATGAGGAGAGAGAGACCGTCCTTGAACTTATAAAAACCAACCTTTGCTGCTTCCAATCATATTTTTGGAGCAAGTTTTGTCATTGATGCCTTCCACATGTTCTAGTCTTCTCCTTCATTCAGCAGCTATCAGATCAGTGCCTCTCTGATCTACAACACTTTCTTTATTTATTTATTCTCATTATCATAAGTGTCAATTATTATCTCCATTATAGAAGCTTTGAGAAAGCTACACTAATAAATATCAATTAACATTTAAATAATTAAAAAATGAATAAATTTGTCTTAAAAACATAAAATAAAATTATTAATTAAAAAAATTTATAGGTAAAATATAAAATTAAATTTTTAATATATTGATTGTACATTTATTAAAACAAAAAATTAAAAAAAGTTATTAATAACAATCTTAATATATATCTTTAGGATATATAATAACTAATCTTTTGAAAAAATCAATTTAATTCTCAAAAGCTTTAAAGTTCTATTTTTGGTCTTTAAAAATATAAAAAAAATATTACATCTATACTAAAAATTAGTCACTAAATTTTAATGAATACATAATATGATTAAATTTTATTATTTTATTCAATTATTTATCTTTATATTTTAAAAATTACTTTTATGGGATTGAACCTTGAAGTGGTTCATTAGTCGAGGTACACTAAATTTTTAAGATCCGCAAGCAAAAGTGCACCGTATTAAATTTAGTTCCTTTTTTTTTATCAAGTGATTGGTGCACTTTTGTGGGACACAATTAGTGACAATTAAGATCTTAGGGGCTATTTTAGAGTCCCTTTGAGAATAGCAGAATCTAATTTTTTTTGAATTATAAAAAGTTATAATATGTGTATTTAATATCATTTAAAAAAAAATTTAATTTTTTAAAAAATTAATTTATAATTTTTTAAAAAAGTAAAAATATATGACTTTTTTTTTATAAGTCATCTATCATTTTTTAAAAAAAATATATTTTTATTTTTAATTTTGTGAAAATATTTTCTGTTTTTGCTGAAAATACTGATCATCCACCATCATTTTTACGCAAAGTTTCATCTGTTAACTGACCTTTCACCATCATTTTCATGCAATGGTGTATTTGCTTGAAGTATTAGCCCTCTACCACCATTTTCACGTAATGATTCATCTACTGAAAGTATTGACTTTCCACCACAATTTTAAAACAATGTTCCATCTGAATAGTCTATTTTATATATTTCTTCCAGCTATTTTTTTTTTATCATTTTATCACCCTATTTTTATTATTAATTTTTTATTTAATATTGTGTCTGATGTGAAATCTCAGTTTTAATTTTATTTTTTCACATGTGATTTTATTTTTATATAGCTTGCTATTATTTTAGTAGTTAGTTATAACAAATTTTTGAGTTATTTATCTAAACACTACAACTTTAAAAGAAGTACTTTTATAACTAAAAATCCAAATACAAAATAATTTATTTATAAGCTACTATTAATAAAAACTTTTGTAGATTAAGCTCTTTTTTCGAAAAAGTTTATTTAAGTTATTTACCCAAACTAGATCTTAGTGCATTTGAAACTTAACTCTTCACATCTTTATATTTATTTTCTATATGCTATAATTACCTATGAATACTTTTGTTTCTATGATAATATAACTTATAAATAATCTTTATTTTTTGTTCTGTTCTTTATTCCCCTCATATTACCCTTTTGTTTATCCCCTCATATTTTTACTTCAATTTTTTTTTCTCCAATAAAACAATGACTCCAAAACAAGCTCAATATGGATCTATATTCTATATTCCTCCAAATAACTAACAGAAAAAGTGATTGTAAGATGCTGCCTGCCTGGTCTTGTAAACCGAGAAACAGAATTTCTTCTTTCTACAACAGACACCGAAGAAGTAAGTGGTCATTGATTCCCGAATTCCAATGAAGTTCTGGAATCTGAGCAGAGCATCTTTTACACAGGCTAAATAATTTTTTTCTCGTGTTTTCTAACCAGCTATCTACCAATTATAAATCAACATATTTTTTTTCCATTACACAATTGTCTGGGTTTTAAACTGTTCCGGCAATTTTACTAAATTGTTTATGATGAATATTTCTTATCTCCCTTGTTCAACAACACCAAATGTTTATTACTCGTTTATAATAACACAAATGCAAATAATTAAAATAAGTAATGAACAAAATGAGGGAAATATTGCTTATTGAATTAAGGCACGCTAGTTAATCAACAAATGGAGGGATGAGACAAAAATACCAAACGTTGATTTGCTGATGTAAATAAAGGTGTGGAGACTAGCAAGTTAACATAATACGTCATGGAGTATTTGACATGGCAATAAGAATGCTCCTATAAGCGAGATATCATTTTAATTTATACAACACATCTCAAAAATACCATTGAGAAACAAAACAAAACGGGAACTGCCTTAGATAGTTAGATATACAAAGCCCAGCCACAGATGCTAGAACAGAAATATTGAATACATTCAAACTACACTTAAAGGAAGGAGGGGAATGGTTACTCATTGAACCATATCATACATTTATGAGCCAAAAAAAAAGAACAAAAGAAAGGGTGGGAAATAAATGAATGTAAGTGGAGCAATGTAACGAATATATTTTCAAACGGCTTCATCTGTACGTCGTCTTGTTAGTTGATTTTTGGTCCTCTCCCCTGTTCATTCCACTTGTGAGGATTTGGATGATGGTTAGTATTTGGTTAGTTTGGTATGCAAGAATTGATTGTGGATTAGGTTTGGATGATTCTGAAAAACTGCAGTTAGGTGAAATTCTTATCAACACCACCTTGGAGAACCCCATCAAAGCTTAATGTCTTGCAAAAAATAAAAAATAAAAGCACTTATCAAGAATCATGAGATTCTTGGTCCATCAAAATTATTCGCTGCTTCCCACTTTCTGAGCGGAGGATGTCTACCTTACTATATCCGATCTACACTCAGACAACAAATAAGGCAATTATTAGAAAAAAGAACCAAAAAGATTAGATCACTGACTTTCACCTAAAGAAAATCCATCAGTTCCCAGAATTATTACCTCCAGTGAACTGTCAGGAGAGAACCACCTCAATAGCACACCGAGATGCACTACTGCAGGAATTAGCTTGAAAAGTAAAGGAGTTGTTACCTGCAGAAATTAGCTGAGAAATTATTGATGGGATTATGCATTCATAATAAATTAATAGCAGTGTCACTGAGTTCAAAGCATTGAAACTGATGGCAGCTTATGATATACTTCACGCTTTTCAGACTTAAATACTTGGTCTTGGTAAACTTCAATATTGCAGAATAGATAATTTTTTCCCACATCAAAGCTTGTCTAACATTGACATTCAAATCAAACTTTTTAATGAAAGAACAATCTCTTTGAAAGAAAGTTTTTATTGTCCTATCCATTTCTTTGCACCAAGTTTATCAGCTATATGTGTATATTGCCATGTTCACAGCATTTCAAAATCTGCAAGACTATAACCCCCAATTATGGATCAGTTACGGATCCCTATAGCTGTTAATTCAAATATATAAAAATGTTTCGTACCAGACTAAGAGCTGTCGTCCCAAGAAGCAGCAAATATAGTTTACCCTGAAATTAATAAAATATCAGAATCCCTATTGGTTGGCAATAATTAAGTATCAATCTATATCACCATTTCTGCCTTTCTGGGTTCAATGGATAAGGCAAAATCACTGTATAATAAGAACATCAGGGATGGCTATTGATTAGAAACCGTTAAACTATCAAAGACTGGATTCATCAGTATAGTCACAACCATTTTAGCACAAACCTCAACTAGATGAAGATTAGAAGCCCGGCTGAGAAGAACAAAAGCAAATTCTCCTATCTGTGCCAATGACATTCCAACCTATACATATGCATGACTTTAGGTTCCTCGACCATTGAGAAGACAAAAAAAAAAAAGAAAGCGTTTAGACCATCAAATTACGAAATAAAGCTTACAAGTACTGAAGTCTTGTTATTGTAACCAAATCCTTTGACAACAGAAGCAATTATGATTGTTTTTATGACAATCACCAAAATTACAGATGCTACCAGAATGTCAACATGGTTCCAGAGAAAATGAACATGAATCAACATTCCAATGCTGGCTAGGAAAAGAGCAGCAAAAAGATTGCGAATAGGTTCAATCTGCAGAGAAAGTGAACATGTCAAATTCCTGCTATAAAATACTTTTTACCACCAAGCATTCCAGTTAAGAAACTAGGTTCATGAAATAATCAAATTTGTCAACGACAGAAAAATGAGAACCAGATTGTAAACAATGGCTTTCCAGAAGGAATTTCTACAAATATCCCAGTCTTGTGAAGAACATAAATCAAAATAACCAACGAAATGTGCATGGATCTTATTAAAAAGCAATACATTCCACAAGGCTACATCAAGCATGTAACAATCAACTGCTATTTGGCATTGTGCCTTACTTGCTCTAGTGTATGTTGAGCCAGATCAGTGGTTGCAATCATCACTCCAGCCGCAAAGGAGCCTAACTCTAGACTTAGCCCCAGCTTATCACTACTCTGGAAACATAAAGGCAAAGAGATACAAAAGGTCAAGCTTCAGATGTAACAGTAAGATTATCATTATTACTACTAATGCATAATGGCAAAGGGCATTCTTTATGGAGTCAATTCTGGCAATAGGCTGTGTTTATGTTTGTATTATTATATCATATTATTATTACTACTAATACTACAACCAATATTTCTATTGCTATTACTATTTGGGAAATGAAAACTAGGACATATTATTTGAAAACGATTAAAGATATTTAAGTGAATAAAGAAAAAAAAAACAAATAAACAAAATTTCATGCTCACACTCACTCCACACAGATGAGTAGAGAATAAAGAAGTTTCTGCAGAGACACAAGAATCCAGTGTGACTTTGATACCACACATCTCCAGTTTCTTGGGAAGCAACTAATACAATCCATTAACTTTTTCCTCACATGAAGTAAGAAGCCTTCTTATAAGATAATAGTTTCTCAATTCTGGCATTCTAATGATCACTTCATGAGTTACCTAACATGATTCCTTATATTGGGAGAACCCTTTAATTTGTTTGGTTCATAGAAACCAGCATACATCATTGTCAGCAATGACTACTAAGCCTTTTGGTGATTAATAGTTGTAAATAAGCATACAGCTAAGAAGGTTCTGAGTACAGACATTTTTAAATGTATCAAACAGCAAGGGTTTTGCAAGTTGATGTGGGCTCATTATCTCAATTGGTAAAAATATGGTTTTAGAAGAAACTATTATGATTTTACTCCTTATAAATAAATCAGATTACAAAGAAACAATTTCAAATACAAATACAGTAGTTCAGGGAGTGAAAATTTAGAGAGAGAACCAACCCAGGCTACAAGCAAGCAGAAGGCAACAGACGCCAGCTGATAGAGCTCATTTGTCTGCATAAACAGGATTATTACTCAACAGCTCAGAAAGACAAAAATGTACAACTGAACAATGGCAATAGCTAAACAAAGAACCGAAGTTGCAAAATTTCCATTCAATTGAACCATCAGTGCCATTTTTACCACGAAGGAGAACAAGTAACTACTTCCACAGTCCACAGGTGAGATATTACAAGAAAAGTGGGATAAGAATACAGACCTGGGATGACAGGCTTATCATCAGTTTAAGCAACCATGGGAGGCAAGTACGAGACAATATTGACAGAACAGAGAGAAATGCAATCAAAGTCACCAACCTGGATTGGGAGAGAAGTATCATGTTAGGTCATATAGAAACTCCAGGGAACATGCTGAGTCAAATTCCGTATAGAACACCAGTCAGTATATTTCAGTCGGAACCAAAACACATCTTTTTTTTTTTGTTTTTTTTTTTTGGGAGAAGGGGGGGGGGGGGGTGTTCCACAAATTCACTAAACGGCACAGCAAGGTCCACTGAAATGCTTATCAAGGTAAGTGGCCAGCCAATTATAATGTGGAAGAGTCTCTGTCCTCTACCACTAAAGTAACAACTTCAACACACTCGTTCTCACTTTACATGAATAATTAAGTCACTAATTTGCTATTTGACTTTTGCAGCAATTATAAATTACTTTTTTATAGCATCAAATTGGCATATTGATAGGAACCGAGATCTAGCAGGAAATAGGGGATTTTATTGATGAATTAGGGATTGTAAATCACAATCCCCAATTGACATATACTGTTGGGTCTAACCAACTCGAGAGAATTTTCCTCTCCTAAACTAACAAACTGAACAGAATTTTCTAACTGACTAAAAACTAACTAACCCCTAGTATTTATAGGCAACAGCTAGTCC
The DNA here is from genome assembly GCF_003086295.3 of Arachis hypogaea. Lineage (NCBI taxonomy): Eukaryota > Viridiplantae > Streptophyta > Magnoliopsida > Fabales > Fabaceae > Arachis > Arachis hypogaea. The sequence continues at coordinate 147,231,350 of NC_092051.1, read as the reverse complement.
TGCTAAACTAGCTTAAAAGGGACCTGTTTCTATCACATATTATTCGGAAGTCTACTGTTTGAATATGATTATGCATAATTGAGAAGACTAAAACATGACTTTACGAAAAAGTCATTTTACAATCATATATTGTCAGAAGACTAAAACATGCATGAATTTCACTAAATTACTATATGGGTTAAGTGAAAATGAGAAAGAAAAAGCTAATTAGATGAAGAAAAGATCATGTGTTGAAAATAGAGGTACAAGTTTAAGACTTTTAAGGTTATATACTTACAGCTTTGTCATGGATAACACTCCTTGGAAAACACCAGACGTGCCACCCAGAACAGGAAGTAATGCAAAAAGCAATCCAACAGCACAATCCTTCAAGGAAAATTAATATTACATGACTTAGCAAAAAATAGTAAATAAAGAACAATATAGGACATGATAACTGATCAAGCAATAACTAATTATGTACCTGCAAAATTAGGGTCCCAATAGTCACTTGTCCGTGAAGGGCATTAGTAGTGTTCTTGTCCATCAAAAACTTCAAGACCTGGTAAAAAACATAGGAAAAGGAAACAGGATTGGTTACAGCCTCAGAAGGCATGAAGTACATGAGTCTGCATCTGAACTTTTAAACATAGGACATTAGATCGGATATGATGTTATACCACTGCTGTTGAAGACATAGAAAGGAAAGCACCAACAAAAACTCCTTCTGAGGCTTTACCACCACATAACTGCAAAATAAAGACCTATCAGAACTTCAACATTGAGAATGTCATATGGCAAAGTCTACTAACAAAAAACACGTTGAAATATAAAATATTGTCTTCCCAGAAACATCTGAAACAGCAACAGCACCAAAAATCAGATTATGCATAATACCTATTAAGAAAGTGACAAAGTGATAATATGGCTTCCTTTTTTATTAAACTACAAAGTTCATACTACTGCCGTGTAGGGTCTGCATTTATAAGAATTAACAGGAAATTTATTTTAATTCTATTTTGTTTCCATCTACTCCCTTGTAATCAAAGTCAAACAAAACAAATCCATACTAGAACCAGTTAACCAATCATTGTGGATCTTGGCCAATAAGGAGGAAAAGTAAACATTTCCCAGAAAGAAAGGTGACATGAATTAAAACTTAGAAACTAATACTTGGTGATCTCTTGCCCCATCATCATATCTGCCCAGCAGTTTTAAACTAGTAAACTAATCATCCTTGGGATCGGGGGATCTCGTGGAATTTATGCAAAGCAGAAACCCTTCATTCAATAAAAAAAAATAAATTAAAATAATTAAAGTTTGAAACTTCGAGTTCAGTTGTAGAGATCAGTATTTATTTGTACTTAAGGTGTAAAAGGATTGAATCATGCAATAAATAGATGAGATAGCAAACAGTTTCCATTATTCAGTTGTCTGAATGTTTTTTTTTTTGGGTACATGAAGCTATAAATTGATAACAATGACAAACAACAAAATAACTCAGAAATTGGGCGACCTGCAATTGTAGAAACATACCGATACAGTAAGCCCACACATGCACATAAATAGAAAAATTTGAAGTAGCCCTCCTAGAACAGCAACTGCTCGAACAACACGAAGCTGCAATCATACAGGTATAAATTAGGGTAAGTACAGCTAATTAACACATGGCACAAAAAAAGAAAAAAGAAAGAAAAGAGCACATTTAAAATAATAAATAAATAAATACCTTAGCTGCCGAGAACTCCAGGCCCAATGCAAACAGAAGAAATATTACACCAAATTGAGCCACTGTTTCCACCTACGTATTTGAGTAAATATAGCTTGTATAAATAAGCTTGAGTTCAGCAAGAGGCACTAAACATCAGTATAAGCTCATGTGGCAATATAACTTAACTACTGTATGTTTTTTGTTGTTTTAAGTGGCATCGACACTTCTTACTTAAAACAGTGAAGAGAACAAAATAGTCTGTCAAATTAGTGGAAAGTCCTTAGGCTCTTTTATGATGAAGTCAAGGGAGGAATGAGGAACCTTGAACTTAAGAATAAAATGTTTGCTTGCACAATGATTTATGTCTGTAGGCCAAAAGGGGCTACACTACAGTCATTCTTCTTTTCATTTTATGTTCCGATTCTCTTCATCTCAATCAAATTCTTTCATTTATTTGTTGTTTAGAAAAGGATGGTTTATTAAGCTTCTCCGTAAATGATGCCTTGTTTGTGTAACTGTTCTGATATACTTACCAGCAGATATAAGTTGGAAAAAGTAGTTCAAAAGGGAAAATGAAAATATCCAACATTGTATTTTGAATGCTTAAAAATGATAAATGATTTGGGTTAGAAATTTATTTTTGTGATAACTCACGATAAATTGGATTAAGTGAAGTCTTAATTTTTGAACTTATCAAAATGGATTTCCTCTGATTCCATTTTACTAAATAAGCTATTTAGAAAGGGAAATATGGTCAATCTATAAAATTTAAATTCAAATCAGATGAATTCCGCCAAATCTTACCAAATTTGATAGGACTTGTAAACCAAAGGCAGGGAAAATGATAAGAATTACCATATCAACTCATTCCAAACAAAAGATCTAATCTGCAAATCAAATAGTCTCCCCCTTCTAATCATGCCAAACACACCGAAAATATGTTTTGCAAGAATGTGTTGTTCAGTATTAAGTCTAACGATTTTCATAAGTGAAGTTACCAAAATTAAAAGATAATGCACTATCTACAAGAATACAGATAAAAAAATTTCACACACCATTTTTTCCTCAATTAAGTTTGGGAGCCAAAAGCATTGACTCTTTTCTCAGATTTTAACAAAATTACAAATGGAAATCCAACTAAACTGGAGAGTATATACACCATAAAAGAGTTTAAAAAACATACAAACTGCAAAAGGATTACTGTTGCAAGAATACCTGCACCATTTCACTAATGAAGTTAAAGCCACCAGGTCCAACTATGGAGCCAGCCAGAAGATATCCAGTAATAACCTGTCAAAATATATTTTGAGTCAATGCTTGAAGTGATTTTACAGGGAAAATATATATATAACATCCTAAAGATTCCATTTATTACTAATAAGCTTAGAAAAAAAATATTCAGACCGGTTGTCCCGCAAAAGCAAATGCAACGCCACCACAAGTTGCCGAAACTATAGCGACCACTAGGTCTGAAATCAATCTAAAAGATAAGATGAAAGAATTTCTCATCAGCAACAGCACTATAATCCATCTTATATGCTGAAAACATAATCAGCAAAAGAAGTTTACCGCAAATCTAGCTGGAGCACTGGATACTTGGATTTAAAGTTAGATATTATGAAAACATTATCCTGAAAGATGCATATTATATATAGTTAGAAGTTGCAAAACTAAACAGAATATCAGGAAAAAAAAAAAAAGGAAAAACCTAACAACACATTGTCCTCACCTTTCGGTCTATCAACATTGGGGTATCTTCAGCTCTATTATCATTATCCAAATTAAATACATGATGGAGTTGAAATGACCTATAATTTTGAAAAAGCACACTTACATAATATATCGAAACAAACTTTTACGGTAAATGCACCATATCAGACACCCAGTTTAAGTAACTGGAAGATACACTTCACATATGAAATACTAGTGTAAAAATAGAAAGAAGTACTTTTCATCCTTTGTCTCGTTCTTCTTTGGCTTGACCCTGGCCACAGTTTCGAGTACAGCCTGATCCAGACATATATTAATAAAGGCCAGAGAATTGTCAATTGTGTAATATATAGAAACCATGGAAATATATGACAAGTGGTAAAAAAACTAAAACGTGAATCACCACTAAGCACAGCCGGTTGAAAAGTTTCATATTTTCACTAAAATAAAAGGAGTACCTCAATCATGCTATTAAATCTAAGTTTATATTTTCTGATTACATCAAACTAGGATATCATGATTAGAAAAAAAAGGAGTTGTTGTTTGCAAGACCAACCTGTTGCTCTGCCACACTGTTGTTGAAGCTCCCCGCATCAGGCACTGCAAGCATATTAAGAGGCAAAGAAGAATAAAAAGGCAGACGCCAAAAATAGGTTCCGATTTTTTTTTTTCTTATCCAAAAACACTGGCGCAAAAAGGTATACAAAACTTCAAGTGCATTTCAAAAAATGCACATACATACAACACGCCCAAATCAGTAAGAATGAAAATGAAAATGATTTTAAATCATAAGATGCGAAATGAGGGTCGTTCCAATAACATGAAATTCGCACGAATCTGCCATTTTCTTCTTATAGATCAGGAACCAGGGTCAATGAACATTGAAATCAACAAATTGATTGTGTTAAAAAAATGCAATTATAGAAACTCCAAATAGCTCCGGAGCTGAGAGAAACACAATCCGAAGAAAAATCCAACGAGATTTTGCAGAACTGATGATTTTATAGCCTAATGAGAACTAAAATTCACCAAGTCAGTGCAAATCCTTTCCAAATCGGAAATAAGACTGAAAATCGAGGCACTAAGATTCTAAAACATTCTAGCTCACAACCTAACCCTGTGAGGTTCTACAATCGGAAAATCCAACGAGATTTCGAACCTCTTCACAATCTAGAAAGAACTAAAAATTCAGGAGAAGGAAAAGCTGTAAGTTAATCTAGAACCTTCGTTCTGGTCGTTCTCGGTGAACTCGTGCTCGAGAGCTCGATCGATCATTTCCGCGAAGCTTCCTTCCCTGGGTTTCGAGAGCGTACCATTGGACTCGGTCGAGTTGGCAACCAGTTCGATCCGATCCGACTCATCGGGTCGAATGGCGAGTGACGACGGAGGTTGAAGTAGAAGTACGAGCGAAACTGAGAAAATCAAGAGCGTTAAATGGTGGTGACTCTGGCGAGAAAATGAAGGTGATCTTGCAGGGAACATTGCTACGCCGAGGGCGCAGGGGAGCAACGTAGCAGTGCCTGCGACGGCGGAAGCGGTGGTTGACGGTGGTTGCCGGTGGCGGAGAAAGAGAAAGAGAAAGAGAAAGAATTGAGAACTTGAGAATGAGCAGAACGAGGACCAAGGAAGACAGTGAGTGCTTGCAACTTGCAAGGTAAAAGGTCAAGCTGTGGTCATTCATTAATTGTCAAAATGCTAGTAATATTATTATTATTATTATTATTATTATATTATACTAGTAATAATTATGATTATTGAGACTGCTGAAATATGTATAATTAGAGAAAAACATTTCTAAGAAGTCAATACTAAAACAATTGAAAATTAATTAATATTAACTTAAATCTAAAAAAATATTAATTAGCTAACCTTTTTTAAAATTAGTTAATATAATAAATGTTTTATACTCTAATCAAAGCTCTTGCGTTTGAATTTATAAATATTAAAAAATGTTTTTTTATATAGATATACATAATGAAGGATATTTTATGAATAAAAATTTGTACAATAGAAGTTGAAGTAGATAAAAAGTAATTTGATCTCTAAATTTAAAAATTCGTTTTGGCTAACATGTTAGTAGAATTGAAAAAAAAAATATATATATATATATTAATATATATAAAGTTTAAAATTTTGATGTATTTATTACATATTTATTAAGATAAAAGTAAAAAAAAAAATACTAATAATAACAGGACACATCCTAGGTAAATTCTTTGCAATTTGCTACCTAAATTTTATAACTATAAGTCAAGTTGGTATTAATTCTTCTGTGACTAATTTAATCAAGAAAATTTATAAGTATAGTTAACACTGTTAATATGTATAGTTAATTAATTGGTGTACAAAATTACAGACATAATCTAGGTTGACTATATTCTGGATGAATAATTTAGTTTTTAGCCAAATTTAAGTGAAAATTTGATCCTCGACAAAAAAAAAAAGAAAACTATTACACAAATTAATCTTTGAAATATTATATTAACAAAATTAATTTATCTCATATTTTTGTGGTTGAGAGTTGAGTTGTTATTTATTTTGATTGTCTATAGGAAAAAATACTAATCATTGGGAACCAAATTAGATATTCTTAAAGGTGGGTGAATTAAGATGGATTTAAGAATGGATTTTTTTTTAACTTTCATTTTTTTTTTTATGTCCAACCTAGAAAGAGTAATAAAGCTTAAAAAATAGTTATGTAGTAGTAAGGGAATAGACGCTAGAATCTAACCACTCTTAAAAAATTTTAAATATTATAATCTTAAATTTGTCAATTAATTTTATAAATTTTCTCTTAAATTATATTATTTTATAATTTAAATTTTGATATGATTTTAAATTTTATATGCTTAATTTATTCTTTTAATTTTATCTAAATTTTCAAAGGTTAATAATTAAATTAGTCTTTTAAAAATGAAAAATTTTTTAAATTTGTATCTGAAAAATTTTATCAATTAAACTGATTTTTTAAAGATTATAAATGAATCATATTTGTTCTTCAGTTAATCTATTTAATAATTTTTGTCAACTATTGATGATATGAAATGTTAATGATAACATATATAATACCTAACATATTTAATTAGACATTGACTAAATATATTTATAAAAAATCTATTAATTTATTAGCTCGATCATATTGGGAATAGGGTTTATGTTTGGGAAAAAGAATTAAATTAATATATTTTCATAAATATATTGGTCACTGTTCAATTAAGCATGTCAAGTATTATGTGTATTGTCAATTAATGTTTCACAACATTAATTATTGACAGAAATTATTAATGATGTGACCGAAAATAAATATAATTAATTTTTAATCTTTGATAAATTAATTTAACTAAAAAATTTTTTAAAAACGAATTTAATTATTAACCCAAATTCTTAATTGTCTCTACCTTAATGACATGTTAAGAGATTTAGGGTGGATTTAAGTAAATCTTCTAAGTAACTTACTAAAATGACTTTGAAAATATAATTTTTAAAAGTTGTAGTAGTTATATTTGGTAAATCAAATTAAAAATAATTTTTAATAAATATAAATAATAATAATTGTATCTGATAAAATAAATTTAAAAATTTAAAAATTTATAATAGAAAAAAATATAAATAAATTTAAATATTTATTAGAATTTAATTTTGATACATTATTAGTATAAAATATTTTATACAATCATTCAATTGCATCTGTTTTTTTAAATAATTATTTACGCAATCGATATAAAAAATAATTATTTTTATTAACATAACATTATGTGATCAAATATATGTATAAAAATATTTTATATTAATAATATATCAAAATTAAGTTTTATTTATTAATATATAAAATTATATTAGATTTTAATTTTAATAAATACAAATTAACTTTAAAAAACTTTTTAGAGTATTTTTAAAACACTTCAAACTTTTAAAAATTATTATAATAACATTAACGGATATTTGGTATTTTCAAATTATAGAAGAATATCTTATCCTTCATGTGAATAGTCAGGAATCAAAAAGATATATATTCATTTTTTTTGTGCTTTTAATTTGTTTTTAATAGCACAGCTGGTTGATGGAAATGCACTTTGTCACCACTTGGATTTGTGTGTTCATGTCTTCATGACTCAAATCCGGATGTTTTTGGGTTAATTTGCAAATACACAAGGGTATTCTTTTATTGAATTTGAATTTTTCAATTATTTTTTATTACACCCGTAATTCATAACTATATAAATAATAGAGTCAACATTTAATTCGTTCTCTTTCTATTTTTTCAAAGGATAAAACGATTCTTATAAAAAACACGAAAACATTTCAGTTTTTAACAAAATTATTTAAAAACAATAAAATTATTCTCTTAAAAATACCGTTAAATGATAACAAAATTAGTATTGTGAAAATTTTATTTGTAATTGTGAAAATTTTAAACCTTACAAAAACAAATTTATAATATGACAAACTACTATCACTATTTGAGGTGGAGCCTCACAGTGAGGAAGGAGGTATGACTCTCCTACATTTTATTTTATTTTTATATAAATTTTATATAAATTTTAGTTTAATTCTTTTAAAATTTTTGTTTTAGTCTTATTTTATTGTAAAATTAGTTTTTGGTTTTTTCTTAAAACCGCATTTGTTTATAGGCACGTGACACTCAGACAGTAACATAAAAATATAAAATTATGTTTGATAAATAAAACATAGACAAAAATATTATATCAACACCAATTTTTTTTTTATTTTTGTATGATACTTTTTTCTTTGAAAGGTTTTCATATTAAAATTATTTTTTTTCTTTTGACATCACTTCCGACAACGATCTTTTTCCACTTAACCATCACTAGTAAAAGAATTTTTAAAAATAAACTTATTAATAATGTGTGAATTTAAAACCCACACAAATTACAAATAAAAATTTACATAAAATTAATTTCGGTTACTATTTAACAAAATTTTAATATAAAAATTATATTGTCCCAAAATAATTTTGTTATGGTCCAAAAAGTCCCATTTTCTTACGAAAATCGTCTTGTCTTTTAAAAAAATAGACAGGAATCGAATTGGATATTTACTCGCAGAATAATAAAAATAAAATCACTCATTGAAATATAAGATAATAAAGTTAATCCCCGACCAAGAACAGAGTAATTATTCTTAAACACTTTTTATTAAGTAAGAAGTGTTGTACTCTTTATTAATTAAACAAATTTAATTTTTTATTTATTATATTTGTTCCGGGGTTTATCTAAAACCGAATGACGTTTGGGCTCAGATGCGAGGCCCAAATGCTTAAAGGAATTGTCTCCGACTTGTCTTGCATCAGCCGTCGTCCGAGTTGTGTGTTTAAAAAGGTGGGGGTGATACCTGCAAAACACTCCAATGCCTAATCAACAAGGGGTTAATAACCGTCCCTTTATCTTAGGTTGTTGAGATCTCTCTTATAAAAGTGAGTGAGAGATTTAAGGAGACAGTTACTCACTTGGATAAATGTTGGTTGCTTGCCTGCGTCAAGCCTGACCTCTTGGAGGAGGTCGGACGAGCGTTAAAGGCTAATATTCTAACCAACTTGGGTTGGTCGAGTGGTTAGCTCATTTGTCTGCTTAAACAAGTGTTAAGGATTCGAATCCTGCCTTATGCATGCATCAATCTATTAGCCAACGGCATACCTTTAAATGAAGCTCAGATTTGCGACATATTAGTCCTTAACCTGTCGGGTTAGGGGATACTGAGGGCAACAAAAAAACTAATCTTTTAGATTGAGCCTTTTAACTTTATCGGGACTGACTTGTGTTTTGGGACAAGATATGAACAATATTATATATCAATTACTCATATTTAAAATTTTAAAATTTATAATTTATAATTTAAAGATTAAAATTTAGAATATAAAATTTAAATTTTAAAATATAAACAGCGTTACATTCTCTATTTCTTTCTAAACACATTAGCATTCGTTGACTTTCTATTCATTAAATTCTGAACAACAAAATTATCAAATATAAGAAAACATTAAAACAAAAAGAATTTATCTTCTTCAAAACTGTAAATGATATCCTAGCATTAAAACTACTATTGTAGTAGAAAAAACAATGATAAATTATTAGAAGGATAAATTTGGGATTTACTTAAATAATAATGATGATGATATAGTTGGACAGATTCGTTAACAACATGGTGTATTGGTGTCCGATAAGAATGCTCCATACTTTGCGTTGTCACTGCTGATCTCGGTCCCGTCTCTTCCTTCTATCGTTTACAAATATTATTAAAGAAAAACAACTATTTTTACTCGTAGATGTTTAGGACATTGACAAAACTACTCATAAAAGAACAAAATTAATGCTACACCTATAAAACATAAATTTTATACAACGAAAATATTCAAAATTTTAAAATTACCCTTATCCTTCGACTTCAACCTCAACATCTCTTTCTCCCTAAATTCCAAACTTTCATCATCTTCCATCACCACTACTTTTTATCATCTCTATTACTCCTCCTCCACCACCACCACCATATCTCTTCTACCCTCAGTTTCACAGCCTCCCTTTTAAAAAAGATAAAATCATCCAGAAACAAATATAACAAAGCACGAATTTTATTTGGTTTTGGTTAGAAAATAAAAAGGGGAAGTGAAGAAGAAAAATCGAAGGAAGAAACAGAAAAAACAAAATCTTGGCACGAGTTGTGTTAATAATGCACTGAAAGGAAAGGGAAAAAAAATGGAAAAAGGATTAAAAAGGAAAAAAGAAGCTTGACAGTTTTCTCATCCATCCATTATTGGAACACAAATAAGAATTAAAAAGAAGAGGGATAAACGTATGTATAAGATACACCGACATATTTACAGAATATTCATGTAGAGTTCATTCTTTCTTTTTCACTACCTGGTAGTGGCAGGCAGGATACCCTTGGGAAACTAACAAAATAAACACACAAAAGGATCAGTGGAAACATTCTAATCCAGTTGCTTTCGAGATCTAAATATCTTTACAACAGACCTTTTTTGTTAATTGATCATAATATAATCTCATAAGGTGCAAGCAAGGAGCATCCTTTGGCAGCCTTAGGAATCCTGTTTGTCTTCTATCAAGCATTTCTTGGACAGATTGACTATTGAATCTGCAATGACTCTAGCACTGGATTTCATATAACCACCTGAAACATTACATGAAAAACAAAAAGGGAACCTAATAAACATCTCATAATAAGCTGAGAAAAATTCTTTTTCTATTTCCAATCTTTGTTTCATTTTTTCTTTTACAAAATCTTGAAAGAAAACAGGAATACTGAAGAAGTTAGTTGAGAATGTTGTCATTTCTACAATAGTTAACTATGACCATCTCCTTTAGGGCATAACTATACCAGCACAGAGGGCCAATATCAGGTTTAGAAGAAACTAACAATAACAATTCATCTAACTAAAATGGTAAACCGAAGAGATCAAAAAGGGGTTTAATGTCTTATATCTACAACCGATGTGTCCCACACACAACACACAATTCGCTTTTAAATACTTTTAGCTTATCATGTTATGAGTGTTTCTAAGATTTCAACACAATAGATGATTAGAAAGATAATATGGAAAATGGCCTTTGAATGGTGAAGGGAAAGCCTCTGGCACCCTGGCTGGAGATATCACTACTCACCCACATGGCCAAGAGGACATGGTTTGTTTTATGGAATTAGCACAGTGAAAATTTGTAGTAGGTTAGACCCACGAGAGTGTTTCAAGGTAAATATGTGTTAGGAACCCAGCCATATGGGACAGATGAAAAATATAGCAAACCTGACGTGAGCATGACAATAGGAATGTTCTTCTCACGAGCAAACCGAAAAACTTTCTCATCTCTGAGGGTAATCCCATCAGGACTGATCTGCAAGTACAAAATAGCACAAGAACCAGCTATGGTAAGTGACAAGAATCAACTGCAACATAACTCAGATAATGACCAACTCTTACTATGTTGAAACTTGAAACTATAGATGAAAAGCAAATGACCACTGAAGTTGAAATAAATTAATATTTTACAGCAATAAAGTGAATCTAATAACAAGATTACCTTTAACCTTCCTAATGGATCACCATCTAAGATGTCAGTTCCGGCATTGTAAACTATCAACTCAGGGTCAAAGCTACGCCCAGCAACCTTAAATCACATTGACATGAAAAACATTAAGTAAAAATAAAGGGGTTCATCAACCAAAAAGGGGTGGGAAATAACATAACTTCGTCAAGTGATAAACAATTTTGAAAATAAATGCCTTATAAACATACGTGAAGGTGTAAAATTTCCTTCGGTTTGATGTTTAAATAACGAAGGGAAAAGTAAGAGAAGGCACATCACGAATCAAACTGGATAGCTATTATAGTTGGAACTTGGATACTTCAATACTGTATAGCTATAGCAAGGAAAAAGTTGCATAAATATAAGGATACCTAGTCCTAGTTCTGCAGTAAAATACTCATGCCGAAAGTACGAGAGAAAACAAGGCTTTTAGTGAGAATGTAATATACCTCTAGTGCTTCATCTAATTTCTGCAGGTAATCTTCCGTGAGTGTCCCACTCTGAAAGTTCAATAATAGAGAAAAAAAAATTGGTCATATAAGCAAATCACAAGACAAGTATTCACATTTTAACTGACATAGTGAATATACCTTCACTTCAACTTTCTGATTTATGTAGTTCCTTGCCTCATAATCCTAATATTATAAAATGATAAGGAAATTGTAAGAAGTTTGGTAAGCTGCTACCACCACAATAAAATTGATTATAGCCACAACAGAATATATGCACATTCTAAAATAAAATCAAATAACAATTGACTGTTGCTGAACACCTTCAAAAACATATTTAGGCCTTTTCCCTAATATGTAGAACATTGTTATCTAGAAGGCATAACAATCCATTTCCAAAACATTTTTTGGCAGCACAATTTTGCTGGCGTCCTGTACACTTCATTGTTTCAACTCATTGGCAGATACAAACAGATATGCATGGCATGTTAAGTTTGACATAAATGACATTTTCTAACAATTAAAATATATTTTAAATCATTGCTTAAAAGGTTAGCACAAAAAAGAAATACAAACACCACAAATAATAGCTGACAACAATATGGAGTTTAGTAGATCAACCCCAAAAACATTTGCAGTTCAGTACCATGAACAAAGATAGAGGAATACCAAAGAAAATCTAATAGAAACAATTAAAAAGGACATTGATCAAAATAAACTTTCAGAAAATTCAGGTTTTAACAAAGCCATAATACTTAATAGTATTGCTTGATCTATGTATCTTGAACCATCTAATGACATTGATTAAAAGAGCAAAAACACTCATCCTTCCAACCACCACAAAGGACATGATAAACCAAATGTATGGTAAAAGCCACAAGACATTGGCAGCATGTCTGATTTCATGCACGATGAATAAATAAGCCAAGTGTGAAAAGGGGAAATTAGAGAAAATCAATTCAAAATTATGAACACAAAACAAACAAAGGAGCAGATAGCTCACCAAAGGGTATATTCCAGGGTTGTACATGTCCAAAATGTAGACTCGGCCTGCCATTACAAAGTCTTTTTAGTGAAAATCCTAAAAGGTATGAAGTCAGACAACAGGAGGAGAAATTTTTGTGGCCATACTATCATAGGCAAAGTCTGTTTCATGGCCATTTCCTTGATGTGCATCAAGATCAATGATCATCACCCTAAAGATTTTGCAGACGGTTAGAAGATAATTCTAATTTGCATGTGTTAAGAACATGTCCTAGCTTGCAATTATAAAGCCTAAACGGTAGTTATACTACCTCGATATATTCAACCGAACCAAAGCAAAGTGGATGCAAAGAGAAATATCTGCATAAGCACAAAATCCACCTCCTTTTTCTGCAGAGCAGTGATGAAATCCTCCTCCTACATTAATGGCCCATCCTCTCTCTTTTGCAAGTTTTGCAGACAAAATAGTTCCACCAACCTACTGCAGTAATAAGAATAAGACCTGAATTTCGGAGAAGCTAAACAGACAAGACAAGGAAAATGAACAAGGAAAAAGAAAGTTACTTCACCTGCTTCCGGAATGGATGAAGAACTTTTTGTTGCACAAGACAATTAGGAAATAACCCCACCGGAGGGACCTACGTTTATTATTCTATATCAGTAAACATTTAGCATGTCAACTGCATAAAGTTCCAGCAATTACCAATTTTGTACAAAATAACAAAATAATAAAAAACAAATACACAAAAGCATTCCAATAAATATGTAAGTTTATTTTCTTGATTTCTTCCTATTGTATGAAAGGAAAGATAAAGACTAACTACATACTCTTTCATGCAAGGGCACCATAAGTAATGAAAATCAAGGAATGAGAAGTATCAACAACAAAAGAGTAAATGGCTACCTCAAGCCTAAAAGTGATGAAGTACCTCAATTATTGTAGCCACATTTGAACTTTCCTTCAGGCTATTCAAGTACGATTCTGAGTGCACCTTTGACAAAAATAAAAAATTTAAGAGTAAAGAAAGAAATGGAATTAGCAGTTTAGCACTAGTCCTTCAGAATATATATATATATATATATATATATATATATATATATATATATATATATATATATATATATATTTTTTTTAAGAAAGGGTACCTTTTCTTCTTCAGAAAGGTGTGCAGTAAGAAAGTTAACTAGTCATTTAAAATAACTTAACAGCCGTAAATACAACAAGGTAATGATAATTATTACAAGTGTAGTTAAGGTACCAAAAAATGGAAAGTACAGTACTCACAATTTGGGGACTCAAAATGGCTTCCCTCCTTTCCCCCTCTTTTTGATAGATAATTAAGGTTATCTAATATCTAATGACTAAAGAAAATGTTCTTAACCAGTACTATGATCAGCTCAAGTTGACAACACTCAACTGTATGATTGGTTGCCAGAAAAATTTTCAGTCCTTAAACAACAATTTTACAAGGGAAAACTAAAGAAGAAAACGCATATGAAAAGCATAAAATTATAAATTATATATAGTCAAAGCTCCAGTGTTTCCCAATCTCACTGCTCTTACCTTTCAGTTCACATATCATCTTCCACTCCATATAACAAAATGTGTTAACGTGCTTAATTATTTCACAGCAATAGACACACAAACGAAAAAAATTGATAGGCATCAAGTGACTGATAGTCGAATTTACTATTGTATTTTTATAAGAATAATATATACAATTTTGAAATAAAATTAATTATTAATCAGTGTAGCTTGTTTGGAATAAGTTTCGAATATATATAAATGAGTGCTCTGTATGATATTTTTTACTCGTAGATCAAGCATTCAAGCCAATGCAAACTCCTAAAAAAGTTAATTACACAGTGATTACCACTAAAAGATCATCCTTTGAAGCTTCAAGAGGCTCAACAATGCATTTCTTATCCAGAACACCAAACGACACTAGGAATCTACAAACTCGCCCCCATTTAGAAGAATCAAACGGGTGCCTACACCAATTCATGAGGCACTATTAATTGAAGAAAATAATAATTCAATCACCAGCGTTTAGAAAGAAAAAAGCTAAAAAAAATTCCTTACAGTTTCTCAATGCCGAGAAAGGATATGTCATATGATTCAGAATAGATAATCGGAACCTGAATTGCACAAAAACCTAACTAAGTTCAAATAAACCACAAGTACTAGTGTGTGGTTTGTAGTGTTGTTACTTCTTAGTTCATACCTTGGAGCGAGGCACATCGAAGTAGAGCTTGCTCGAGAAGATGCGGTTGCGCTGAACAGGGTCGTTTACTGATGAAGAAGACATCGTAAACGACGTCGGTTTGGACAGACGGCGGAATCTGACGGCAGCTACTGCGACAGTGATGAACGCGAGAACAAAAGCGGAGGTGTAAGGGAAGCGAGTCGACTCAGTAACGAATTTTTGGATGAAAGTGAAACTCATGAATCGGTGGAACTTTCCTAGCTCGTTCTTGAACTCGGACTGCGGAAGCGATAACTGATAAGAACTTATCAATGGCAGAATGGAATGTTCGACGAGTTAACTCGCTCCGAGTTCAACTCGACACGGGCGGTGTTGATGTTGATGACTCACTCGATAGAACAACTAGTTTTTGCAACACGTGGACAATTTTCCTTTTTTAATTATTATTTTGTTATTTAATTATAAAAAGATATTCTTAACAACTCTTTTATTTTTGTTATTGAGTAAGAAGTATTTTATTATTAATTGAATAAATTTTAATTTTTTATTTGTTATATTTTAAATTTATCAAAGGATCGTGTCCATAGAAAAAAATAAGGCGTTAATTATAAAATTTTAGTATACCAATTTTAAACGACTAAGATGATAAATTCACGTGGCTAATTAACAAACGTGTATGGAAAAGAGTTACATCATGTTGATACTTTTATTTTATTTTTAATATAAAAAAATAAAATTTTAGTCTTTACTTGTAACAATAACTTAAAAATTAAATATATGACTTGGCATTAGGTTGGCAATCTATATTTTATCTGTGATACTCAATCTGAACCAATCTGTTTAGATAGGGTTATTTATTCTACCCACAACGAGTAGGATGCAGTACGAATAGAATAAGATTTAGAATTTTAGGGTACGAATAGAGTTAGGATTAAAAAATTCTCAATCCAAAAATAAAATAAAATAAAACTTTAAAAAAAATTTCAATCTACAACTAAAATTAGAATAAAGTCCAAATCCTGTTTTACCTTATCCATCGCCAACCCTATCAATGAAATATATAATGCATAAACACCTATCAAATTAAATGTGGATCATGCATACTCATACATTGATGAGGAAAAAAGAAGAATAATGTATCTATAACGTTTTTTAAGATAATTTTATCAAGAGCGATACTTTCTTAAAATATTTATACTTTGAAAGAAGTTTGGGAGAAGACCCCAAACCTGCTCCTTTTTTTAGCACATACGCAATCTAGGATCCAATGTTCTTAGGAAAAAAATAAATATAAAATCGTTTATTTTTTCTAAGATAATTTATTTATATAAATCATATCAACACCAAAATTAACTACAATTTTATTTTCTAATTTTTAATATAAATTACAGATATTTAAAAATTTTTATAAATAAATATAAAATTATGAAATTTAAACTATAACTTGTTAGCAATATAATACAAACTTAAACTTATGTAAAAAGTAAATTGTTTAATTACATTCTCAATGATATTCAATTTATATAAAATTTCACACATAATTTATTAAAAGATATATAATTACAAGTTAGCAGTAAAATTGAAAAAGATGTCATTTATAAAATTCTTTCAATAATATTTAAGAATAATGTTATATATTTAAATTATTTATTAACTAAGTTTAAGGGTAAAAAACCATAATAAGCCAACTGGCTCAAAAAATTACGTAAATACGCCAAAGCAAAAATCGTTTCAGCAATAAACCAGATCGTATTTTTATATAATTCGAACCAGGTTGGTTCGAACTCTATTTGTTAGTAAATCGAACCAGGTGAGTTCGAATTAGGGTTTTTTGTTGGTAATAAATCGAACCAGTCTGGTTCGAATTAAGAATGAAGGTAATTCGAACCATGGTGGTTCGAATTATAGAGAGAGAAGGTTTCCTTGTAATTCGAACCGGGCTGGTTCGAATTACACCAATCATAGTTCGAACCAGGCCGGTTCGAATTAGTGTGAGACTGAGCTGTATATATATGGTTCCAAATGTGAGTTAGTCTCATTAGAGGGAGTAGGATGGCTAGTGAGGAGAGTTTTGTGGTTTTGGTGCACCACAGAGGATCTGTTAATAGAAAAACTCGTTCCGGAGTAAAGTTCACAGATAAGAATCCTCTATGTATTGTCATAACATCTACGACGAGTTATGATGACCTTGTTAGCGCTGTACTAATGAAGCTCGGTCTGGAGGGTGCGAAGCGGGTAAAGAAGTTTTTCTATCGCATTCCAGTCACGGTGCTACAGAATACGGTGAAGTATGATTGCTTCACGATTAATAATGATGTGGACTTGCAAGTAATGTTTCTTTGTCGGCGGCAGTTTCCGGAGGTGAGGACACCGGAGTTGTTGGCACGGCTGGTTGATGTTGTATCCAGCTCCGGCGGTTCGAACAGGAATACGAACACTGTAACGAATCCAGCAGGTTCTAGTTCCCGGCCTGCCGTTGCTTCCTCGTCCGTCCCTGTGTACGAACCAGTGGTCCAACATGTCGCCTCCCCATCTTTCGCTGTTGACCTCAATGGCACCGAAGGCGACGAGGTAGTGGAAAGGGAAAATTTGCCGAACGCTTTAGTGGGAGTTGCACCTGTTGGCGTAGGAGACGGTTTTTTGGACGATGAAGAGGAGGATGACGTCGAGCCGGATATGATTGACGATGATAGCGCTGATGATATTGGAGCGACTGGGCCTGCATTGGAGGTAGGTGGTTCTAGCTCTGGCACACAGCAGTATCCACCACATTTTTCCTCGTTGGACTTGGACGCCATGAGACATGAGGGGGTTTTAGGGCATGCTGTTGGATTCGGAGCTAGAGATGCGGAAGGGACTACTGGTCTGACAGAGTTCCAGGTTGGTCAGCAATTCCAGGATAAAGATGAGGCCCTTTTAAGTGTGAAGACTTACAGCATCCGGCGAGGGGTACAGTACAAGGTGGTGGAGTCCGATCACCGCCGGTATGTGGGCAAGTGTTCCGAGTTTGGGAATGGGTGCACATGGTTGATTCGACTGAGGCTCCGGAAGCGCAAGGGCATTTGGGAGGTCAAACGGTACAATGGACCTCACACTTGCCTGGCCACATCCATCTCGAGTGACCACAGGAGTTTGGATTATCATGTGATTTCGGCGTTCATTATGCCAATGGTTAGGGCCGATGCATCCGTGAGCATCAAGGTGCTCCTGAACGCCACGGCAGCGCACTTTGGTTTTAGGCCGACTTACCGGAGGGTTTGGATGGCGAAGCAGAAATCTATTGTCATCATATACGGTGACTGGGATGAGTCCTACAACGACCTGCCTAGGTGGGTGTTGGGTGTGCAGCTGACGATGCCTGGTAGTGTTGTCGTCCTTAAGACGACCCCGGTTCGAGTTGGAGGACAAGTGGACGAGTCTCAAGCGTACTTTCACAGGCTTTTCTGGACTTTCCCGCCGTGCATCGAGGCATTCCGTCATTGCAAGCCGCTAGTGAGCATTGACGGCACACATCTGTATGGGAAGTATGGGGGGACGTTGCTCATCGCGATTGCACAGGACGGGAACTCGAACATTCTACCTGTCGCATTCGCACTAGTAGAGGGTGAGAATGCGGAATCCTGGACATTCTTTCTCTCGCACCTTCGACAGCACGTGACCCCGCAGCCCGGTCTGCTGGTTATATCGGACAGGCACAACGGCATCAGGGCTGCGCTTGAGGCCCCTGACGGCGGTTGGCTACCCCCATCTGCGTACCGTGCATTCTGCATACGACACGTAGCGGCTAATTTTGCCCTAACCTTCAAGGGCAAAGACGCTAGGAGGCTACTAGTGAACGCGGCGTATGCGAAGACCGAGGTTGAATTTGATTACTGGTTTGATATCCTGCGATCTGAAGATCCGGCGATGTGTGAGTGGGCGAACCGGATTGATTACTCGTTGTGGACTCAGCATCGTAATGAGGGGCGGAGATTCGGTCACATGACGACGAACATCTCCGAGTGTGTGAACTCTATCCTGAAGGGGGTCAGAAATCTCCCTGTAGCATCCCTGGTGAAGGCAACATATTGTAGGCTTGCGGAACTGTTTGTTCGCAAGGGGAGAGAGGCTGAGGCCCAGATGGGAACAGGACAACAATTCAGTCAGCATTTGGTGAAGTGTATTGAGGCCAACATGAAGACAGCCAGGTGCTTCACGGTGACGCTGTATGACCGGGATAACTCCGAGTTCACTGTAGCAGAGACCACTCCGACTGGTTCTTTCTCCTTGGGTACTTACAGAGTATCCCTTGCCTCTCGGACATGTGACTGCGGGTACTTCCAGGCTCTTCATTTCCCGTGTCAGCACGCACTTGCATGCTGTGCATACTCACGGGTCACCTGGACCTCTTACGTTCACAGCGTCTATCAGATTAGCTCGGTGTTCAATGTGTATCGGATGGGATTCACACCTCCGATCCCGGAGGGCTTCTGGCTACCTTACGACGGGCCCACGGTGATTCCAGACCCTGACAAGAGGCGTGCCAGAGAGGGTCGTCCTAGATCCACTAGGATACGGACGAATATGGACGAGGCGGATCCGAATCGGCCAAAGAGGTGCGGCCTATGTCGCCAACCCGGACACACACGACGTAGTTGCCCACAGGTTGGAGGCTCGTCTCAGACAGGACACCATTAGTATGCATGTTGTTAGTGTTAGCATTATCTACATTAGTGCGCATCTTGCTAGTCTTAGAGTTATTTAGATTATTTCCCATCTTGTTAGTCTCAGTATTATTTACATTAGTGCACATGACTTTTAGTTTGATTGTTGCGAGTAGTAATGAATATGGCTTCTTTAATTATGTATTTTTTTTCTTTAAAGTTCAATCATGTATGATAGTGGTTTGTATTTTTTTTGTTATGTTATAGTCTGTTTACCTATGTTTTTTTTATTTGTGTTCTGGGACATTCATTTTGTATGATCAATGAATCTTGAAACAGTTTAGTGTTTATTTTTTCTTATTAAATTGTGTCCGGGTTGGCGATATAGGCCGCATCTCTTTGGCCGATTCGGATCTGCCTCGTCCATAGATACACAGCTCATTCAGTCTCACACTAATTCGAACCGGCCTGGTTCGAACTATGATTGGTGTAATTCGAACCAGCCCGGTTCGAATTACAAGGAAACCTTCTCTCTCTATAATTCGAACCACCTTGGTTCGAATTACCTTCATTCTTAATTCGAACCAGGCTGGTTCGATTTATTACCAACAAAAAACCCTAATTCGAACTCACTTGGTTCGATTTACTAACAAATAGAGTTCGAACCAACCTGGTTCGAATTATATAAAAATGCGATCTGGCTTATTGCTGAAACGATTTTTGCTTTGGCGTATTTACGTAATTTTTTGAGCCAGTTGGCTTATTATGGTTTTTTACCCTAAGTTTAATTAAATTGGTTTAATATCAACAAAAAGTAATTATTGATAGTTTTATTTCAAATTTTATTATTTAATTTAGTTGGATTTAATTCATAAAAAGACTTAAATATATAACATTATTTAATATTTAATTTGGTCTCTTAATTTAACTTTCAAATTTTATAAAACATGACTCACATTAATCCTTAAGATAATTTTTGACATATAAATGTTAATAAAGTGTTAACATAAATAGTTATATGTCACGTTAATTTTTAGTTTTGACATTCAAGTAGTTTAAAAATGATGACGTATTACTTACTTTGAGAGAAAAAATTTTATAATAAACACCGGTTACCATATTATTTTTAGATTTTTTTTTTTATCAAAGATAGGAGACTCGAACTTGCAACCTCTTAATTGAGTATGGGGAGACTATGCCATTTGAGCTATTACTCATTGGCATATTATTTTTAGATTATTTGAGTATAAAAATTAAAATAATATTATTTTACAAAATCAAATGTAATATCTGATCATTTATGTGAACATTTCATTAATGTTTGTGCACAAAAAAATTAGGGGTTAAGTATGATTTTGATCCCTAATATAGAGGCCGAAAATTTATTTCGTTCCCGACTTTTTTTCATTACAAAATAGTCCCGAAAGTTTCAGCTTATTTTAAAATTGTCCTTTTTATCAAATTTTTTTTATTTAAAAAATACCCCTAACTAAAAAAACAACAAAAACAACGTTGAATAAGGGGAAACGGAGAAGGGGAGAAAGGGGGAAGGCTCGCCGCTCCAATCCGTCGCCGCTTCTCGTCGTCGTTCAATGGCTGGATCTCGCCGCTGCTCCTGTGGTCTCGGCGGAGGTGGTCGATGGCGGTGGGTTCTAGTTCGAGGCAAGAACAGGGCCACCGCTGTTAGACGTCGTTCGGTGGCTGGATCTCGCCACTGCTCCTCTGGGCTCGGCAGAGGTGTTCGAAGGCAATGGGTTCTGGTTCGAGGCAAGAACAACGGAAAGCTTTGATGGCGGATCAGCGCTGTGATGGCTGTGATGATGGTTTTGAGCGGCTCGCCGGCTTCTGTTTCTGCTTCCATTCTTTTTCTGCTTCTGCTTTGATTTTGCTTTTACTTCTATTATGTTGTTGATTCTTTTATTATTGTTATTTTTGGTTGCTTCTGCTTCTGATTGATTATATTGTTTTATTGTTGTTGTTATTCTACTCCTGCTTCTGTTTTTGTTTGATTCCATTGTTGATTCATTGGTGATTCATTGTTGTTGTTGTTGTTGTTGTTGTTGTTGTTGTCCTGCTTCTACTTGATTACATTGTTAATTTATTGTTGTTGTTACTTCTGGTTCTGTTTTTGCTTGTGCTTGTGCTTGTGCTTGTGCTTGTGTTTTTGTTTGTGCTTGATTTTAGAAAAGAAGGAGAATGAGCATTTTGATCTGAAGGACGATTTTAAAACAAACCGAAACCTTTAAGATCATTTTATAGTGAAAAAAAAGGCCGAAAACGAAATAAATTTTCGACCTCTATGTTAGGGGCCAAAATCATATTTAATCCAAAAAAATATTTTAAGATTAATATAAGTCATTTTTATAAAATTTTAAGATTAAATAAAAATAATTAAAATTTGAAAGATTAAATTGAGATTGGCTACAAATTTATATATCAAATGATTCTCTCTATTATTATGTTAGATTTAAATCTTTTAAATTTTAAATTTTATTTTAGAAAATAAAATATAATTTATCATAATTTATTTTGTAGATAATACTATAAAATAAATATAAAAAATATATTTAATAATAAAAAATTTTATTTTATCTTCTAAAATAAAAATCTAAAATTTAAAAGATTCAAATTTGTTTGGGGGGTGCTATGGTGCTGAAGGATAGAATCCTCAACAGGTGCTAATGCTGTGAGCCCCAATGTGGTGGGAACACGCGTCCACCTAAAATAATCATTGTTTTAACATAAGTTGTGGTTGCAGGTAGCTAGTATAGGTGTGGATCCCATAATTCAGAATGACTGGTCAAATTTAAAGTGGTTAACGGGTAAGTTAAGAAAGATTAATAACTTAAGCAACTGAAAAATAAATATAATGTAATATAATAATTTTTTTTGCTTTTATATTCAGGCTTTAGTTGGGTAGAAAAATTGGCTGGGCCTGGAGACCTTCAGATGCAAAGGAGCAAAAGGCTCCATGTTTTCAAAACCCAAAAAAAAAATAGGAGAACGTAACCCGTCAACACCTCTCTACTCCCGTCATTTGTGAAGTTCCCCCTTCTCCCCTGCACTTCTGATGCAAAATCAAATTGGAACCATGCTAAAACCCTAGCCTTAGCTTCCTTTGCGCTGATAATGGCCGCCGGTCATCCGTCAATGTAGGTTCATGTGGTGCTCCAAGTGTTGAACCATTGTTGGGTGACCGATCGCAGCTGCTTGGTAGTACTTGGCGTCCGTCGTCCCTGTCTTTGCAGCCGAGGTTGAGGAACTGCCGATTGTTTGCCGTTCAGGTTCGCTTATGCCATCAGCCGTCGTCTTCGTTCCAAATCTCCGCCCTCCTCTCCTCACTTGGCGTTAACCTTTCGCGTTCACCTGCCGTTCACCCATCGATTTTTAGTTCGCGTTCCTCCGGAAGCCACATCGGTCTGCAGTAAACGTCGGGGAGAAGACCTTGCGCTGTACCTGGCCGGCGAGCTGATCTTATATCGCTTGTGTGAGTCCCCGAAAATCGCCAGCAGACCATACACCCACACAATACCAATACTCTCCTTCAACCTCTGCAACTTCTGATTTCTATAACAAAAGGTAAATTTTTTGATTTGGCACTTATTTGGATTTTTTGCTTAGACTGAATTAAAGTGTACAAGACTTATGTTGTCATGTCTATGATGTTGATACTAAGCTGTGAATTCCGTTATTATGTTTAATTTCACTGCACCCAACGTGTTTGATGTAATGCCTTAATGGTATCTTTGGTTGATTTTATAATTTCTAGCCTTTAGAAACTTAGTAACTTAAGTGCATGTGAATAAGTTCTGGTTTAATGAAACAAAATATAATGATTCTTTAATTTGGATTATCACCATGGAAATAAGTTCTGGGCTAATACTATGCTAACAAATGACATAATAGTTGTGTTAAATTAAGTCGTTGGGACAGGGTTTGTAACGAGAACGATAATTTTGAGTATACTCTAATTAAACTCGACTGAGTCTTGCGTGATGCGTGAGAGCCAAATTAAAGATTGTTCTTGTTATGAACGGGTCTATTTTTTGTTGGGTAAAATGTTTTAGAAGTTTGTATTTAATGGCTTAATTTTGAACTTTTCTTCAGTTAGGTATGTGTTAAAAGAATCTAGTAGAAAAAATAGAAAATAATGTAGCATAAAATTATAAATAATTATTTATTAATCTTGTTATATTAGAATTCTTTCATGAAGTACATGATGTTGCGCTAAAGTTGCTCACAGGTAAAGACACATTGAACTACTTATTCAAGAGAACATTTGAGATAGCGGAAGGAAGGAAAGAGTGTTACTTAAAAATTATTACCTTTGAGGAGACCAATAAATATATAGTTTGAATAGTTGTAAGTGGAAGTTGTTATTAGTATAGTTTTTATGTAGATGATAATTGTATATTAGTTACTTGTAGATGGAGGTGTCTTTAAGTGATGGGAATGGGGAGCTCCTGGGTACCGACAACGAGGCTGATGTGGAATCGAACCCGGAGGACATGGGTGGTCAGGATGTTGCAGACGAGTTTTTGGGTGAATATGAAGATGTCGCGACATTAGATGTGGATGACATAAAGCGGATGCGGTGGGATAGTGTTGACACTGCTTATGAGTTTTACAGGAGGCTGGGAATGTGTCATGGATTCGGCGTCAGGAAGGGTGATTCAGGCAAAGACTGTAGAGGAAATCTGATTAGATATAGGTTTTTTTGTAACAAGGAAGGGTTGAGGGATGGGAGACACAACGACCGAGTTGATAGACGGAGGGCACACAAACCTGAGACACGAACCAATTGTGAGGCTAAGCTCTCCATATACTTTGATAAGATTGAGCGTTGTTGGAAGGTGCGAAAAGTTGCGACAGAACATAATCACGACTTGACGCCCGCATCAATGGTCCATCTGATAGCCAACCATCGTGAAATGACCGATGCAGCAAAGGCTCAGATTGATGGGTTGCATGCTAGTGGCATTGCGACATCGAAGATTGTTGGATACATGGCCGGAATGGCTGGTGGGTACTCGTTGTTGGGTTTCTTGAAGAAGGATGTGTACAACTACGCCGACAGAACCCAGCGCGCTAACATATCAGATGGCGATGCGAATGCGGCTGTTGTTTATCTGGAGGGAAAGGCTGGTTTGGATCCCATGTCGGTTGCTAGATATAGTGTAACAAAAGATGCAAGGCTGGCAAATTTAATTTGGGCCGATGGAGCTAGCAGAGTTGATTATCAACATTTTGGAGATGTGCTGCCCTTCGACTCGACATATAAGAAAAACAAGTACAAAAAACCTCTTGTGATTTTTTCAGGGTCAAACAACCACAAGCAGACCACGATTTTTGGGTTTGGTCTATTATTTGACGAGAGTGTCAGTTCTTACAAGTGGATGTTAGAAAATCTGCTTGAGGTGATGTGCATGAAGAAACCGTCTGTGGTTGTGACTGACGGGGATAAGGCGATCATAAAGGCAGTCTGATATGTTCTTCCTGATTCGACACACCGACTGTGTGCCTGGCATATTGAGAAGAATGTTACCTCAAACGTGAAAGATGCAGTTTTACGTAGCTCTTTTAGAAGGTGGTTGTATGTTGACATGGAAATAGAGGAGTTCGAGATGGAATGGGAGCGTGCGGTTGCTGAGTATGACCTATATGACAAGGAGTGGGCCACCCAAATGTATGAGAGGAGGATGATGTGGGCAAATGCATATCTGCAAGGCAAGTTTTGCGCCGGTTTCCGGACAACGTCTCGATGTGAAGGGGTTAATGCCTTTGTAAAAAAGTTCTCGAAGACAACGCACACTATACTTGAGTTGGTTCAGAATTTGGAATTGGTGGTCCGGGAGTACCGAAACAAAGATTACTACTCCACTTCAACTCAATGAATTCCGTTCCAGTGATGACCACTGGCTTGACCTCGATTGAGCAACATGCCGCCTCGGTGTATACGAGAGAAGTCTTTACTGATGTCAAGAAACAGATAGTCCAAGCTGCAGCGTTGATTCTTATATCCAAGAAAAGGTGCCTTAACACAATGGTCTATATGGTTGAGGAGTACGAGCAGCCAGCTACGAGAATCAAGGTTGCCTATGGCAGGTCCACGGGCAAAATTGACTGCCAATGTAACTTTTGGAGGAAGAATGGGTACCCCTGTAGACATATGTTCTTTGTGATGAAGTCCGAACATGTAACTACCATCCCGGATGCACTTGTGTTGCAGAGATGGCGATTAAACGCGAAGGCCATAGAGAGTTACGTCGAGAGGTGGGGTGGCACCAGTGAGGCCGGGTTTTTGCTTCGACACGGTGCCCTCCACACTGCATCGCATAGGCTCTTCCTAATAGGCGCCCAGAAATTGTCGTTATTTAGGAAGGCCCTGAATGGCGTACTTACGCTTTGCCGAGAGCTCGAACTAGAGTACAAAGCGTTCGAGGACGGAGGGGGGGAAAGGCCGATATCGGCGGTCCAGACCAAAGAGGTCAACTGCGTCGTTAGGGACCCAGCTGTTGCAAAATCGAAGGGGGCACAAAAGTTCACCAAAAAAGGACACCTTCGGAAGAAGCGTCTTTGCACAATATGGAAGCGGCCAGGGCACACGAAGAGACACTGCATGAAGAATATAGAACAGCAAAGAGATTGCAGCGAGGAAGAATTGGTAGAAGACAATGGCATCCACCAGGTGTGTTTATGGCTTTATGTGTTTCGTCCATTTTCGCTGATAATAATTTGAGGGTGTCCTAGTGGGTCTCAATTGCCGCCGGGGACTCGTGGGAGGAACATATGAATAGGTAATGACAAAAAATTTGAGTATCGGGATAGTCATGCTTGTTGGTGAATGTTAGTTATATAGGGTTTAGTTTTGAAAATGGCTCCACTATAGTTCTAGAGTTTCAGATTAACAATAAATGTTGTGTCACCATTTGCTGTTATGAATTTGCCTTGTTTCAATGATGGTGGTGAGGCTTATAGGTTTCTGGTCTCTATCTTTCGTTACAGTCCTTAATATATATGCTTTTGGCTTTAATTTAAGACAACTTGAAATCGTTACATTTTACACACTTAATCCTTGTCTTATGTAATCACAGCACTAACACTGAAGCTGATGCAGGGTCTGAATTCAGGTTCAAAGCGACGAAAATTGGTACGCAATGTTGGAAAAAGCATGTCGCATCCCGTAGAGTCTTGCGCCGGTGATGAGGATTCCCCGGCTCGGATTATAGGAAATGAACCGCAGGTGTTGCATCAGGTTAGGGTGGCAATACATTTATAAATTTAATGGACGGTTGCACATATTTCCTTATTGATTGAGTATTTGTTCTTGCCCATCACAGATGCAGCAGTTCCTTCGTCAAGCAAGGCAGAATCACGGGCTAACAACTGGGAGTGGTAAGTGAGTCCTTCGGTGGGGTTCGAGCATGTTGGAGTCCTTCAATAGAATGAACATTTGTGTAGACGCGGGATAATTTTTTGTAATGTTGGCATTTACATTATTTTGACATCCAACTAATTTTAAATCCCACGGTCGTTCTTTTGTTAGCCAGGGCCAGCCCGGTTTGAGCGGAATACATGGCATGTGCGCTATTAACACATGATCTTTTGCTGGTTTGAAACTGTGTAATTATTACCATGCAACATGCTCGCATCGTATAGTCATGTAAGGTTGTATAGATGCTGAACTGGTTGTGAAGTTATTACTGTGTTATTCGCGTCAGTCGTGGAAATAGTGAAGTCGTCACCAAAGAGCTTATGTGTAGTATAGTGGGGTGAGCCTTTGCCGCTTGTGTCGTTGTCAGGCTTGAGGCCTTTATTTGATCTTATTTCTTGCGTAATGTTGTCTAATTTCTTTATATATTTATGCATGGAGCACTGAAAGAATCTTTTTGAATCACCTTCTTATTTTTGAAACAGTTGGTTAAATTTTTGGTTAATTAATTTCGATATACGTACATTGTATATGTGTACAAATTAAACATGGTTGTTACCTTCGTTATAGGATATTAGTTTAATATTAAGATGTATTGATATTATATACTAATAATTCATTTTAATAAATAATTTTAATATACATTTAGATTGTTACTATCTTACAATAAATGTTGTAGTCAATAATCTGTGTTCACACTATCTCTGAATTTGTATAGTACTATAGTACTACTTTCTTGCTCCACATATATGTGCAACATAATATATGTCTTAACTTCTGCATGACAACAGGAGTTATCCTATAGTGGTGATAGTTCCCTAACTGGCCCATGTAATAAAAATTTTTAGGTTTACTTTTGGGGTTTCATGAACCCAATTCAAGTAAGATATCCATGAGAGCGAAATTCTCAACAACGCTGACATTACCTTCAATAAGAAATGTAACTAAATTGGGTAAGCTAGACATCTTCCATACAAGCATTAGTGCCAAGGGTGGATGCATAACTCTATACAAATGTTGCCGTTGTAAAGCTTTACGTACAACAAACATATACGTGCGTCTGAATTTCTAATAACATCTCAGGGTCAACTGACACCCACAAAAAATGCCACAAAATACATACTTGCACTTTCCAAACAACTTTACACGAAACCCAAAAGGCTTACTCCGAATACATGCAAAGGCTTTTCAAACAGGGTCACTTCATTTGGTATTTAAGATTCAAAAATTTCTAATTCGTTGTTGCACAGGATATGGTCGTACCAGCAAATGCATGTGCGTCCCTTGCACGAATTCGTTTCAAATCTTCGGCAACAAATTACGTCAAAAAATACACTGTCACTAGGGATTATATGGTTAAACTTTGGCTGGGAGAAACCGCATCCATAATTGGTTTCTTCGCTCGCTTTTCTTTACCAGATGATTTGGCCATGTGTCTGTCCCACTCCTTCACTGCTCTGCGACTGACTTCACGGGCCAATGGGTTATAATCTCCCATCACCAGGTCTAGAGCCAACCTCATCCGAGTTTGATCATTCACAGGCTGAAATTAATGACATTTGGTCACCAGGAAACCCAACTGTTACCAAATGGGAGAAAAAATTTTGTGTTCTCACCTCGACAACAAAATCTTCCCATAGCCATGCATGCATCATCCAATGGCAAACCCACACTCCGCAGTCATTTCTACATTAGATGGTGTAACATGTGTGGGTTAACTAGTGGAAGTTCCATTATGGTATCAATCTCTATGAATTTTCGCGAAACAAGAACGTGACTTACGAGAGTTCGCCTTGTTGGCCAACTTCAGGTTCCACCACCTCAAAGCTAGATGGGTGAGGTTGGTAGTGATCACCCTTTTTCCAGAAGCGGTTGTCCTCGAACATAGTCTCTATGAAGAAGGCCTTGCCGAATGATAACCAAAAAATAACAACGAAATATAGAAGGGTTATTCTTTAATTGGCTGGAAAGAGTGAAAACATTGTATTCTTAAATGTAGACGGTGTGACTCACCACGAACTTCATCTGCGCAACTCGACCATCACGCTCACTTGGGTCCTTGGCCGAGTCCAAATACATAAGCTTGCAGTGGACGAGATCGACGATCATTAGGTACCAATGGTGCTCCCTGTACATGGGGACATATATCTAGCAATCCAATTTGAAAAAAACCAAATTAATTTGCCATAGTTAAGCAGGTGGTGTACATAAGCTAATGGAGTATGATTAGAAGATTATCATACCATCCACAAATCATCTGCGAAGCCCATGAACCGGGTGCGGATGAACTCATATGTATCAATGCTATGATTAACGGGACTAAGCGCAATTTGCTGCACAATAATGGAATTCAGCTTGTAATTGTCATAAAAAGGTTGTAACTGAAACTATCATCCAAAAACTAATAGGCATAATGCGTGGCAACTTCTTACCGCGAATGTGGTCGGCAGAAACCACTTTGGCAAATCGGCATCATGAGTGAGCTTGCTGCATGTTAGATTGATAACCTACGGAGCAAGAGAATTAGTAAATAATAACCCTGGATGGCCGGGGAAGCAATCTGGGAAAACCTAAGTCAAAATACATCCACATACATCCTCCATGAGCTGCTGTCCTGGACGCAAAGTCAACATGGTATCCCTATCTCCACGGGAATGCTCATTTTCAACTAAGACCTCACTGCACATAAGGCACAGAACACAGCGTTTCCAATAAAGGCTTCTTTCAAGGCATAATTATATAACAGACAGATATATATTATGGCCGATTTATAAAACACACAAATGCACTATAACTTTTTGGTATTGACTATAAAACAAAATGACCTTATATCAAGGCTCCTAGAGAAGATATACGCAGCTACCGCCAACTCCGCTCCAAGGAAGTTCATTCCAGCCAGAGGGCGGAAATGTAGACTCAAACACTGTAACAACATGTTGTAATAAATTCGTTGATGACAGTAAAAAGGAAACAACAGAAAAATGAAAACTTTTGGAAAAATAACCAAAGCCAAAAACGAACCACGGGCATCTCTTCTGCTACATGGTTGTGGCCATGTGTGCGGTAAGTGAATGGGGTCCCTGCTGCACCCTGCCAAACCTGACTGTACTCGGAGGAGGCCTCATCTATCTGATCGAAGTTCAGCTTTCTCTACAAGAAAGGCCGCAGTGAGGTCAACGAACGAAGAACAAGAGGAAAATGAACTACAGGTGAGGGTTCGACTGATATGATATAATATCCTCACCTTCAATGATGGGGACTTCTTCCTGGATTTCCCTGGATTATTTCGGGCACCCTTGTGTTCTATTGTTGATCTCTTAGACTTCCGTTTAGTTGCTTTTTGTGTTACCGCCGGAGCAGGACGCACTGGGCAACAAGCCTTGAAGTTGGTCCTTGACTTCCTGCTTCTTCTGTTGTGTTCGACATTAACATCTATGGCTGGATCCTTAACCGTACTCCCCACCTCGGCCGCCAGCTTAGTTGGGGTGTCGCCGGCACCATCGTCAATGCGCCGTATGAGTGCCTGAATGGCGTTTCCATGGTCGGATAGCATCCCGCAGATGGATCTTATTTGTACACACATAGTCCTCAGAACCTCCCGTGTTGCTTCATTCTCCATCAACACATGCTTCACCCAAAGTAAACAAGTTAGGGTTAAAAAAAACTAAGCACAAAACATACACGACGCAACTGGAAGCAGAGTTGTCAAATGGATGAACTATTACGTCGCTAATCTTGCTAAAGAAGACCAAAACTTGGTCGTCGACAGTAGACTGTTCGCCTCCTCCCGTTACTTTACCTCCCTCGCTGAACAATGAAATAGCAACAGTGTAATTAGAAATGCATCATGATCTAGTAGACAAGTCACGTGAAGACATAGTTACCTTTCAGTGCGGTCCGGATCACCCCCTTTCGCTATGTCCGTATCTTTTTCCACCATGGTAGCAAGTGTGAGTGTCTTGGCAGCTGCAGAATTTCAGAAGGCTTGTAACGCGGGAGAAAAATTAATCAAGACTACAACCCACAGACCTCATGTTTTTGTTCCGGAATTGGATATCTCTTATTAGGCCTTCAAGATGAGCGGGCCCAGTCCATATAGGTAGTCTTCTCATCCTGGTAAATGTGAACCACTTCCTCTGACCCACTACGAATACCCCTCTTTTAATAGTAAATTATATATCCTAACTCTATCTTACCAGATTGGTTACAAAGGCAGTTTTAACCGGTCAATAGGAGTCGTCTGCTTCAGTCCTACTATGATGAGACGTTGACGTTGTAGGGACTTAGGGTTCGGCGCCTGTTACTTCGGACTAGACGTGGGATTAGTAACGAATGACATCGCAAATTTATTTAAGGACAAATCACAATAATAAGTCAAGGGAGCAAAATTTTACACGAATCATCCAAAACGAAAACTGCTTCATAAATCCTATGCAAAATAATTTTAAAAAATGGCTTAAAAGATGTTATGAATGCGATAAAAATTTGTAATATTCTAGCGATCTAGGTAAATACATGATAAAAATATTTTTTTTTCAATATCTAAATTATTATTGACTATGTAGAGTAATTCTTTAATGTCCTAAATTATATGGTGATTCGAATTTGTAATATATGGTGGCACCATATAATTTAGGACATTAAAAATTTGTAAAATCCTAATGACTTAAGACATTAAAGAAATACTCTACATAGTTAATAATAATTTAGATCTTAATGAAAAAAATATTTTTGTCATGTATTTACCTAAATCACTAGAATATTACAAACTTTTATAGTACTCATAACATCTTTTAAGCCATTTTTTTAAAATTATTTTGTATTAGAATAAAATATATATTTTTTAATTATTTTGTATGGAATAAAATATTTTCTTTCGTCAACAAATTATTATTGACTATGTAGAATATTTTATTTAAAATTTTAGTACATACATGTATTTACCTTAGTTATTAAAACATTACAAATTTTTATAGTACCCCTAACATTTTTTAAGCCATTTTTTTAAATTATTTTGCAAAGGATATGAAATAATTTTTATTTAATTATTTTTAATTTAACTTAACAATAAAATAATTTCTTATGTTGATTTAATATAATTATTTAGCTCTTACTTATTAATTAAATACTGAATATAAGGAAGTAACATAAATGATTAATCAAATATGGATATAACTATTTAATATAATTAATTATTATAATTATTAATAAATTAAACATAACTAAGTTATTTACTTTTTTTAATATATAATTAAATTTTCAAATTAATTATTGTTTAAATAATTAATATAAATTATTAATTCAATA
The DNA here is from genome assembly GCF_003086295.3 of Arachis hypogaea. NCBI lineage: Eukaryota > Viridiplantae > Streptophyta > Magnoliopsida > Fabales > Fabaceae > Arachis > Arachis hypogaea. Next base: position 147,198,871 of record NC_092051.1, on the reverse strand, counting down.
TAAATATAATTAATTATTATAATTATCAATAACATACTTTAAATTTAATTATTTATTTATATTTATTTTCTAAATAAATATTTCCTTTTAATAATAACTTTCATGTCGCAAGTTATTATTGAAAGGAGAAAGTCTCTATTTAGAGGGACTCATTCGTGCCTCTCTCCTTTTGGATAGTGTTGCAAAAACTCTTATCTCTTCTTCAATAGTTGGTCCCTGTATATGTTAGAAAGATTATAATATTTTGATAAAAATTATTTGTTCGCAATCACTACAAGTTTGAAAAAAAAGAAACAAGATAACAATATGAAAGAGGTATCAACTTTTTTTTAGAGGTACTTTCTAAAGTAAAAGTCGGAGAAAAAAAAGATAATTAACACACGATGTAGGTTTGTGTAACGATTTAAAAAACCATACTTCTGCTTATGTATCATTTCATATTCTATTTCGGTCATTATCCTATATTGTAAACTATAAATTCCAAAATGTAAATTATAAAACTTACTAACCCTAAAACGATAAGTCCTAAAACGTAATTCCTAAATCTTACACCGTCAGAGTTAAACCATGTTTCTCCAACTCTCTACCATAAAGCCTTTCTACTAAACCCTAAATTCTAAATTCCGCAATCTAAATTTTCGACCTTAGATCCTAAATTGTAAATTTTCATGTCTCAGAGAGGGTTGTGTCACACACTCCATCAACTACGAAATTATAGAAGACTAACCGTGTGTGAGTCAAGATAGTTATGGAGTCCACCATCATATTAATGTTTAACTTTTTTCTAATCGTAGGGCCTTTTATCAACTACTTTCGGTCTATCAGTAAGTTCAAATCAGAAGATACCCTAAACACTCTGCAACTTACAAAGGATTCACAATCGACTATTGCCTAGCGGATATCCAAACACACTAACCATTGTCATCGTCCGACTCTTGACATAAACTAACACTTTTTTTAACTCTCGTTGTGGGTCTACTGAGTAAGTATTCTTCGTTGAAATACAAATCTAGCGTTGCAGGAAACGGATTTGAATTAGGGTGCTGTTGATGACAATGACCACCTTTTTACAAGAATACAAAATATATCTTTAAAAATTTATACTACTATTGTATTAGTCTGGTTGTATTTATTTGATGTCTATTTTCAGCGGTCTTTACTACTGTATAAAGTAATAATCCAACAGAACTAAGAAAAATTTAGCTTATGTCGTCAATAGATATTCTTCTTCATGACATTTTAAACATACTCAAATTTTAACAAATTTTACTCAACAATTGATAAGCTATATATTACTTAATAACAATATAACATTTTAGTATTTTTTGATAAAAACATAGTTTTAATTTTATTTTTAAATTAAAATACATTTTTTTACTAACTAACTCATTAGTTTATATTCATTATATTATTATACACTACATATTATTTATCGAAAATTGATATTAATATATGTTATATAATCTTAAAAAAATTTATTCTTATTTACTAAAATAATTGATTTTTTATATTCATACATATTTAATTATATTCATAATAATAATCACGACTAATAAAAAATATACTTAATTTAAATAAAAATGACTATAACATTAAAATAATTAATAACAGAAATTATTACATATATTGATACAACATTTTTTTTATCTTTTTTATTTATTTATTCCACAATAATACACATAATTTAGTATAATTACATATATTGATCCAACATGCATCAAACAAATCTCAAATGATTAATTTAACATACGATAATGACAACTGCTATAATATCATTAAAAAAATTACTCAATTTTATTTTCCACCTTTTGAAGTTATTAAGATATTAAATAATTATTTTAATATTATTGTGTATTAAAGTCGAAAAATAATATATTGTATTTTTTCTGTATAATATTAAAACCATCTAATTTAATCATTCATTTTCTTAAATCTCAGTTTCACTATTTGAGTTTTAGGACAGTGTATTCAACTATCATTTTTTATTTATTTTTAAATGTTTTTTATTAAAAAGAGACAAAAAGGGTTTAAAAGGCCCATCTACGTAACTACCCAATTTGGTTAGCCCAACTTTACCAAACAAAAAAGTTTTTACAGCCCATCCCATTTCATATAAAATATACTTAATTACAACAATTAAATGATTCTTAACTGCATTGATTATTATCCCTAAGCCATTTGTTAAATACCCACAACTTACACAGACACGGTCAACTGAAGGCCCACAATAACTTTTGTCGGCATCATTCTTAGACACGCGTTTCAGCGACATGCATCCTCAGCAGGTGCCGATGGATCTTCACTCAGCACAGGAGAATTTTCCAATTTGTTTTTGTGATTCCGAAATTAATTTGTGTTGATGGATGCTACGTCATGATCTAACGTTGGGTTGATGCAATCCTATCTCTTGTATTCAGGTTTCTTCTGTGTAATGGATTATATTGTTGGACTATAACTCATTCAGATTCATAATTGAACTTCAACCAATAGGACAAACTCTTAGTGTCTTATGTTTATCAAATACAATATGATGAGAAATAAGAGGATGATTTTTTCCGGATATACCACTATATTAAGGAAATTAGTTAAAAAATAAATAAATAAAAAGTTTGTACTAGAAATTATAAATTCAAAATTTTAATAGAAAATAGTATTTTGAGAATTAATCCTTTCTCTAGTAGAAAATTAGTGGAAATTTAAATAAATATATATATATTATTTTAATATTTCTACTTTTTAGTTAAATCTTTAATTTTTTTGTTTTCAAATCATTGACAGAAAAGTTGGTAACTTATTTTCTCTTTTCTGATAATTTTAACATCAACCTTAAAAAAATGTTGTTAATACAGTCTTTTAGTAATAATTATTATATTATGAGTATTATGGACTTGGCTTTCATTTATAAACATGTACAATATATATATATATATATATATATATATATATATATATATATGGGAGAAAAAAGCTCAACTAAAAGATCAGAAGAAGCAACACACAGAGAGAAGAGATTTTTCAAGAAGAAATAACAACTTCCTCATCATCAATCGTTGTGAGCTATTCATTTCTAATCATTCTGCACTTACAGGCATATCTGTCCTTGCCATGGCTGATGATGATGATTCCCCTGTAAGTTTTTATTTATTGTTAAAAGAATGTTTCACTAATTATCTTCGTCATAAAGTTTACATAATTTCTTAGTTAGCAGGTTGTGATGTCCAAATACTACCATTTTTACTCGTATAGTCGTATACTCTTATTAATTTATGCGCATATCATATATGTGCTTGTACTATACCAAATATATATATATATATATATATATATATATATATATATATATATATATATATATATATATATATATATATATTATTCACTTTGTTTCTCTTAAACTCTAGTAGATACGAGTCTTTATCACTCAAGTTTTGTAAAACTTCTATTGCAATAATTTATTTTGTATTTGGTAAATAAAAAATTTGAATTAATAAAAAAATCTAATAATAAATATTTAAATTTATTATTATATTTATGTCTAGCATAATTTTTTTTAATTTTAAAAATTATTTTATCAAATATAATTGTTATTATTTATATTTAAAAAATTTATTTTTAATTTAATTTTACTAAATATATAAATACTGCAGTTTTTAAACAAATTATCTTTTAAAAAGACAGTTTAAATAAGCTACTCTCAAAAAACACAAATTTTACTAAACAAAACATAAGTGGTTTGCACTTTAGTATGGTCTTATGATATCATGATGAATAATTGAATATGATCTTTTTCTTTTGTGACGAAATTTTACTAAACTCTACTAATGAACAGAGTATAGGGGACACAATATGTAAAGTTTTGATGCCATTCATGGCTGTGGTTGAAGTATTCATGATTGCTGTGGCTAATTGTTTCAACTATCAATCAAGATGCATTGGTAAAAATCAGAAACCTTACTACAATTATGAGGATCTCGCTCGCCTTGCTCAAGGAACCAGATGTAATTTTATTCTTTTTCTCTTTTTGAGAAATTCTATATTTTTTACGTAATATAAAATTCTTATCTATATTATTTGATAATCACTTATTTATTATACATTTTTTAGCTATTTTGTAGTGATAATAAATTAATTAATATAGAAGAAAAATCACTCTTTGCAATTCAAATTTTACTGATTAAACCCTTTTTTTTTTTCAGACACGCGAGTAAGAATTAATTATGGGCTTGTTTAGAAAGTTTCAAAAGTGAATTTTTTTTTTATTTTTACTTATGAAAAGTAATAGTATTAATATTTAGTACAATTTTTAAAATTAAATTATAATATTCTAAAAAGTTATTTAAGTATTTATAAAAAAAATAAAAAAGTAATTTTTTTATAATAAAAATCTTTTTATCACACTTCTTTTAAAATAAATACTGTTCAAACTAAAAAATTAAATATAAAATAATTTATTTATAAATTATTTTTAATATAACTATCTATTATTTAAGTTATTTTTTAAAAAGAATATAATTAAGTTGTCTATCCAAATTGATGTATATCTCACTTTTATTTTAGTTTTGTTTGTTAATTAAAATTTAAAAGTATCATTAATATTTTTGGGTTAAAGAAAGTGCAGAGATGTTTGTTTTTTAATTAATGATGCAGTTACTGTTAATGAAGTGGAGGCATTGTATGTGCTGTTTAAGAGGTTAAGTAGCTCCATAATTGATGATGGTTTGATTCACAAGGTAAGTAACTTTCAAGCATATATATTTACTCTAGCTTATGATGTCTCGAATATTATTCGAGTTAATGTGATGATATAATAGTTATATGATTTCGTCCTTTATAATTGTAGGAGGAACTTCAATTGGCTCTATTCCAAACTCCTAATGGAGAAAATTTTTTCCTAGATCGAGTAAGCAATATTTCTGATATAAAAATGTCGAGAATTTATTGTTTTTTTGTCAGTAATATTTTAAAGTATAAATTAAAACTATATTATTAAATTATTAAAAAATATTAAATTAATAATTAAAAGTAATAAATTTTACAAAATTTTAAACTTTTTTTTATTTTATTTTTTTAGCATTGACATTAGAGCTAATAATAGATAAGATAAAATAGAATTTAAGTTTCATCTTATTATATTCTATCCTATTTATAAATTAAAAATTTATCAATTTTAATTTTAGTCGCATCCTAAAATTTTACACTTAATCTGTAAACCGATAATTTGCTTTTGTTTGTTATCATTTTAGAGACTAATAAATTCGTAGACAAATTATAATTACGAATGATAATAGTTTGATGTAGAAACTTTTAATTTGTTTTTAATTTTTGTGAAAATATTTTTTATTATTTTTAAAATTTAACACAAAACATTTTTGGTAGAATTTAAAGTATTTATACTATTTGGCGAATTTTATATTTTTTATTTATTACACATATTTAATAAATAAGAAAATTAGAATAATAGATAGTAATACATTAGTACATATTAGTTAATACACTAATAGTCTAATAGTTACTAATAATGTTTTAAACTAATTTGTTTTTTCAACTGTTTAGGTATTTGACCTTTTTGACGAGAAAAGCAAGGGTGTTATCGACTTTGACGAATTTGTCCACACGCTCAGTATTTTCCATCCTTATGCTCCTCTAGAAGAAAAAATTGATTGTAATATTCAAATATTCATGAAAGAAAAATAATATATTCTCCTAAATTACATCTTAGTACATATTAATTTTTTAAGAAGAAAGGTTTTTATAATTATTTTTAATATCTTTTAAATAATAATATATTTTACCTTTACTTCATTAAAAAATTATAAGGATAATTAAAAATAAATAGAAAAAATTAAAATAAAAGGTAGCCGACTGAAAATTGGAGACTAAAATTTAATTTTCGAATATTTTTGTTTTTCATTACATCTAATATCTAACTAGGATGATTTTGCAGATGCATTTAAGCTTTATGATATACGAAAAACTGGATTTATCGAGCGAGAAGAAGTTAGTGTCCAAGTTCATGTTCATTATATATGATGAGTTTTATTATTAATTAGTAGCTCATGTAATTAAGTTGTTATTCTACCTTACTTTAATTTTAGCTCAAGCAAATGGTGAAAGCCATGTTGATGGAATCTGACATGAACCTTTCGGACGATCTTCTTGAAGCTATTGTTGACAAGGTTAGCTTCTATCCAAATACGAAAAATTTAGCTTCATAGATAGGTTATTCATTATTCAAGCAAGATGGTTATATTGATGTAAAATATCCTTTATTTTTATATGGTTTAATTAGTTTGTTAGTTTCTATAATTTTATCAAATTTTTAATTAGGTCTTTAATTTATATTTTTTTTTATTGGATTCTTATAGTATTTTTAATTTTATAATTAGATCTTTTATAGTGTAAAAAATGTTAGAATTAACTAATTTTTTTTTTGTAAATTGAAGGTATTTATAATTAAAAACCTAACTAGATATTTGACTGCATGTATTTTGAAAAAAATATTCTATTAATTTCAATATTTTTGACATAAAAAAATTTACTTATAAAATTAAAAATATTGTAAAGATCCAATTCAAAAGAAAAAAAATATAAAAACTTAATTAAAAATTTGATAAAACTACAAAATAATTAAATTTTTTTATATTAATATATATATATTTTAATACTTAATAATCATATAATTTTATCAGTATATAATATATTTTTTTGTTACCATCCACTCTTCTGAATTTGTCTAATTGTATGTTTTATATTTTGGTGATGCTACATATGATCAAATTATTTTAGTAATCAAGATCAATAAAGTTAGTCTAATAATTTAAGAATGGACCGAAATTTTAATTGAAAAAAGAAGAGAATAAAAAAAGGGTAATGCTAGGTAAGGTAACTAATAATTTTTTTGAACGATATGAATAATCATCAATCAAATAAAAATACACTACATCTTCAAATTACCCACTTAAATCTTAATATTAAAATAACCATCTGTACACTCAGTGAAATGAACATCCAATATATCTGTTATTCACATTGTTTAGTATTTTCATTATCTATCTATATTTTTTCATAAAAAAATACTTAATTAGACTTAACTACAAAAATTTTAGAGATTAGAGGTAATTAATACATTTGAATACAAATGGTATCAAAATGTATTGCTTCAAAGAAACAGTAATAAGTGACAATTGAATTGATGAAATAATCTAGGAAAACAAAATACTCATATCAAGTGAGATGTTTCCTTGTCATTTATAAGGAACATTGTGTTCTATATGTAGACAATTGCTGATGCCGATAAGGATAAGGATGGTAAAATCAGTAAAGAAGATTGGAAAGTTTTTGTGAGTAGAAATCCATCCATATTGAAGAACATGACACTTGCTTATTTGAAGTAAGTCAAAATAATGTCATATCCTCTATATATAGTTTCCATTTTCTCATGGAGAAATGCTAACTGAAATTCGAAGTAACTTTGTGTTAACTATTATGTCTTTTCACAGGGACATCGCATGTATATTTCCAAGTTTTATTTTCAAATCAGATGCTGAAATTTGATCTAAAGGAAAAAAAAGGTAATTAGTAACAAATAATGGCTTGGAGACTAAAGTGTTTAGTGTTCCATGAAATAATTATTTGGATCTGATTTGAAGTATGACCTAAGGACAGTAGAAATGGATTTTTTTTGTGAAGAGTGAAAATTATAATTAAATTTTTTTAGGAAAGTATGTATTTTTTTTAATTAAAAATAGGGAGATTCGAACTCACAATCTCTAAGTGAGTATGGAGAGAGTATATCATTTGAACTATAATTCATTGACTGAAAAGTATGTATTGCATATGATATCTTTGTTTATTTTAATATTTTTTTCATTAATACAAAATAATTTTGTAGTGACTCATAACTTTGTTTGAGAATGTCTATTCTAGATAGTAGAAATACGAAGTTAATAGTTAAAAATTATTAAATAATAATTTAATTAAATTATTTAATAATTTTCAATCATCAATTATTTATAAAATCAATTATATATAAGTCTCTACTATTACGAAAAACTTACTAATTATATTTCTTTAAGCATCATATAATAATTCTCAATCTGAAAGGAAAATTCACACTTTCACATATCGCAACTTCAAAGTTCATATAATTTTTTTTGGGTTGTTTACGGTATCTTTTAATTTGATAGGTCAAAAATTAATTCGTCATGAATCGAATCGAAACTCTATTTAAGGGTTTGTTGCTGACATGCATAAGATAGGATTCAAACTCTCAATATTTATTTAAGTAGACAAATAAATTAACTACTCTCAATCTACCCAAATTGATTAAAGTTCATATAATTGATACGAGCAAGTAACATGTGATATCAACACGTTACATAAATTGTAAATTACCAATAAATCCGGATTTGAAGTTTGAACATTACAATTACACATTTACACTTGGTGATTAATGTTTGGAACAGTTAACCAAATTTAATTTTTATGAGCGGATCTTAAATTTAGTCATAGTGAATATAGACTGTCTCGTATTTATAGTGACCCGATAGAAATGTGATATTGGTCGCTTACAAAATTAAAAGATTATACATAAACACTAAACACTAAGTGTGTGTTTGGCAACCACATTCAAAGAAAAAAAGTATGTTTAGATATCTTGAAAGTTGTAATTTTTGGTTTGGCAAATTTTTTATTCATGAACACAGAAGTGATTTTGCATTCAAAACCACGTTTTCAAAAAGCAACAATTTTAAGTTTTTGCGTTTCACCAACGGGCTTTTAGCTATCATTCATCAATACTCAATCTTTATTTATCTTTTACCAATTTTATCATTTATGCATACTATTGTATTATTTATATTATTTTTGTTTATATAAACTATCTTTTTTTATTATTTATTATTTTTTCATTAATTATTTATTTGATATTATACACTTTTATAATTATAATTTTTTTGTAGTATTTTTATTTTTTTAATATAATATATTGATTCTATTAAGAAAATAAATTAAACAAAAAATTAATTGTAAATAATAATAATAAAAAATTATAACATACTAAAAAAGCGTACTAAGAGTACTAAAAATATACTATATAAAAAATATCATAAAATTTTTTTTGATTTATTTCAATTACTACCAAAATAAATATTTAATTTTTTTATTATTTTTAGTACTCTCTAAAATTTATATTTTGTTAGTTTCAATTAAAAATATATTTTGCCAATTTTTATATATTATTTTTATTTTAGTGTATAAATATTAATTTTATTATAGAATTAATTAATAAGATCTATTTAAATATCTAAATTAAAATAATATACAAAAATTATTTAAGTTGATGTCTATTTTAGTAATTTTGTATTTAAAAGTGATTTTGAATAGTGTAATCCAAACAACATTTATTTTACTATAATCTATTTTGATATAAATATTGCCAAACATAAATCACTTAACACAAACTTACTTTTCATCAAAATCAAGTTTGCAAAATTAATTTTATTCAAACTCTCATTTGCAAACTGTAATCCAAACACACGTACTTTGGTGGCAATCTTCTTTTTAGAGTTTAATTTCAATTTATAGACTCTTTAAAATATTTTATACACTTATATAATTAGATTTTTTAATAATTATTCATGTAATTAATATAAAAAATAACATGTAAAATTATTTTATATTGATAGTATATAAAAATTAAATTTTTTTATAAACAAATAATTTATAAGAATAAAAAATATTAAGGCTATGCTGGTTAAGGTAAACAAAATTAAGATTTGATGTGAAATTAAAAAAAATAAATTAATTATCTAAAATATAAAATTATAATAAAATTTAAATCATAAAATCTTAAGATTTAGTATACATGTAAAATCAATTGACTTATTTAACATTGTAATATAAAAAGGTTTAAATTGAGAATATAGTTACAAGGTGGCAATATTCGCCATTTACACTCTTTGCAGCCTTTTAATTTTCTTGTTCTGCATCAGATTCCTAAGTTCTGAACCACCGATCCAAACACAATCAAAGCTTCCCCAAGAAAATAAGAAAAGAAAAGGAAATTAATGGCAGACAAGCCAAGCCGATCGCTGATCGTATTCGGAGACGGGTTGGCCCGTTTCATCGACCCATCATCACACATCAACCTTCATTCTCTCGCTTCCAATGCTTTCTGCGGTTTCTTGAGCCTCCCCAATTCCCCTCTCTCAGGTTCATTTTCCTCTTCAAGACAAACCCATTTGGTTAATAACACTATTATATTAAGAAGTTTGGATTTTGATGCATCTTAAGTGTTATTCCACCAACTGTTTGTGATAATGTCAAAGATACCATATGTGATGATAGAAAAGTGATCTGCTTTTAGTTTAGTTTCTATAATCTGTACACTTTCATTGTAACATCCCATAAGTGGTACAAAATTGGAAAAGTGTTTAGTGCAAGAAATTTTATGAGGATATGGTTGCTAGAATTGTGTTGCATGTTGCTTTACTCTTGAATGGATAGACAGAATAGTGGATTAGATTACTTTATTGTGAGTAATTCTGATAGTATTTTGCTGACTGTGTGGAATTGCTCTTTCTAAGTTTCTATAATCTGTTTCTGAATAAGAAGACTTTTCAAAAATCAGTATCAGGGATTTTTTTTTATTGAATTAGTGTAGTCCTCTGACAGAATATTAGTTTCAAGGTGAATTCTATGGTGTCTAAATTTTACCAAATTTATTTTTTATAGTAAATTTTAAATATTTTTAAACCTTTTTTGCAAACTAGCATCACCTTTTAGGCACCATAGCAATCACTTGGTTTGAATGAAAAATCAATCACCGAACTTCTTTTCCTGTGACATCAAAATTCACTTGAATATATAGTTTTCAGAAAGCGAGGAGGAAGAGAGGATAGTTAGAGAGTTTGCTGTATTGCTGGATGCATGTGATGCTTGTTTAAATACGGTGAGACTCATTTACTAAGAAATTTTTTTATGTTTGAACACACACAGCGTCAGAAAACTTTGAATAACATATCATAAATGGTTTTTGATCCTTGTCAGAGTGGTAACCAAGATAATGCACCAAAACAAACCTTACCTGATAGGTATTTTCTTTAATACATTTTCGACTCTCTTTTATTTTTATAGCATTGTGCTGTTTACTTGTTTAAAGGAGATTTTAACGGCCAAAGCACTTCCTTATACAGGTTTATGGGAATGAAAGCTGCTATATTGACAAACAATTCAGGCTTGAAATCTTTTAGTGCTAAACTTGGCTTCAGTGTTCTTGAGTTAGATGAGTTAGTGAAGACTAAGGAGTTACAAGACATTGTGGTCCTTGAGCTGCTCAAGTTGCTTGGCTTTCAAGAAGGAAAGGTGGTGGACGACAACTACTTTGATCTTGTTTTCCTTCACGTGGGAGCTGGTGAGAAAGTTGATAGTAATGACCAAAAGGAGATTGATACTGAAATGGAGTATGTCAATGGCTTGGTTGGGGAGATAATGAGCCAAGCGCAACCAGGATCGGACGTTGGTTCTAGGCTACACTTGTCTGTTGTCATGAGCTATGGGAATGTCTTGGAGGGTGATGACTCCAAGTATTCGGTGTCAAAGAGGGCAGATGAGAAGAACTCTTATCTTTCAGAGCTCTTTCCTTTGCAAAGTTATACTATGAAAGGAGGAAGCCCTCGAAAGGATGTAAGGTAATTAAGCGCAAGGGTAACTTAAGTTCTCAGTCTTGCTTCCTCTTTGGAATTTCTTTATTTATACCCTCATGAAATGATACAGGCACCATTGTCCCATGTTGATTGCTCAGTGGCAACATGCTGTGACTCGCAAGGATGAAACACAGAAGTTTTCTTTCGAAGATTTCAAGGAGGTTCGCTTTTAAATTTTTACTTCTGGTTTTATTCACAAGTTAGTTATTGATTAGTCTAATAAGTGTTTCTATGCAACTGAACACAGTTCGTTTAGAATCTCGATTATTTTAAACGATTTATCCAGATATGTGAAAAGCTGATTTTGTTTTTGGTAAAAGAGAAAAGAAAGTGATTTTCTATTAATATATTGGCATTTCGTTCAAACTTATCTTATTCTCTTCTTGTCATGCAGCATTGTGGGAATCTTACAATACCAGCAGACAGGTTCTTGCATGAGATAGCCTTTAAGCTTTGGAAAGCTCCGAAGTATGGAGCCTAAGTTCATTTTCATTTCAAGCCTCTTGCCATAGCAGCAGAGTTCAATCTACTTAACTTCTAGTGTTAACATGTCTGGCACCAATTGCTGGTCAAATGTTGATAACATGTTTATTTTCATGGCTTTTACTTTCCAAATATTTATACTGCCATCTCATGAGTATTTCAAGAGTTTTAGGCCAAGCTTTACAGATGTTCCAACTACCATCTCATGAGTATCTAACGAGTTTGAGTAAATACTAAGAATTTGTTTGGATAGGTTTATAAGTAATTTTTTTAATTTTTAATTTATAAAAAAATATAATATTAATGTCTAGTACAATTTTTAAAATTGAATTATAGTTTTTAAAAAATTATTGAAGTGCTTATGAAAAAAAAATACTTCTCTCATAATTAAATTTTTTTTATTATATTTCTTTTAAAATAAATATTTTTAAAATTTAAAAAACAAATATAAAATTATTTATTTATAAACTACTTTTAATATTAACATTTATTGTTTAAACTAAACCTAAATATCCTGACACAATAACTATTCACGTTCTCTGCTTATTAACTTTAATTTTTTAATAAACAATTTTATGATATGGTATTCAACTTTTTTATTTAAAAATCAAAAGTTCGATATATTGAAAAAAAAACCCTTAACAAGTGATTTGATGAGATTTTTTACCTGGCAAAATACAATACAAGATAATAAAACATGTAACATACGGCCATAAATCCATTAATAATATGTAATTCAAATTTATAACTTCACTCGTGGGATTTGAGACTTTGTTATAAACAAATATTTGACATATTTTCATCATTGTTAGTACTTAATTTTTGTTGATGTGATTTTAATATTCACGTTAACTATAATGTAAAATAGTTTATTATCAATATAGAAAATCTTACTAATCCTTGTAAAAAATATATATTACAATGCAATTCACCTTGTATGAAAAATTTGAATAAATAATGAGAACAATATAGAGGTTATTACATGTGAGGACATCTATAAATAACTGCTTGACAAAGGACGAAAAGAAATTAGAACAAGAACTAGGTGCCCAATGTGAAAAACAGAGGTAACAATGCAATCTTCTCTAAAATGGAATATACTTGATGGTTCTACCCTGCATAAATAGCAGGTTTCTTAAAATCATTAAATTACACCCGTGTTTCTAGAATTGTTGAAGAACCTATGAGAACTAATATGCACAAAAATCACATTCAATGTGATGGCCCATCCATCGTCACACAAATTCACCCAACATTGACAACTATCTACAAACTCAATGCTGGACATGACTACAAAGAATCATATTTTGATTCAGACATGATTTTCTTTTTTACATACGGTTTATTCCTACATGGCTACCAGAAAACCGATTCCAGCACCCACTGATCCAATACTACCATAACTCTTTCTGAGTAATTGCAGTATCAGGTATAAATACACTAATGTAAACATCCAAATGGAAAAGAAGCAGCCCGCAGATTCCAGTTTCCTTTGCCATCTGGAGCCAACTTATACACAACCTGGTGAGCATGACTATATATGACCTGCACATCATAAAACACATTGGTTTCAATGCCAAACAATTTCACTTTCAAACTAACAAATTAAATGGTAAATTCACACATCATCCAGCAAAACATGACAGCTATACTTGAACCAAAAAATCGACAATCATGCCATGCATTGTGAGAACAGTGAAAGGGAAAAAATAGTTGTCGATCATGAGCTGTTCATATGGGAATCAACCCATTTCAACCTCAATCTAGAAGATGCAAAGCAAGCAAAAGTACCTCTAGAATGCAAAATAATAACTTGCAAGGCTAGATTGGAAGCCCGCCACTCAAGTAGCAGTTCCACTGCTCTAGTCCTGCTGCACACTAATGGTACCTGCAACATAGTACTTTCAAAGCATAATTCATGCTGGACATAACATAGAGATATACAGTACCAGTAGAAATACAAGTGAAGGGCCCACCTTATTTGCCCCCTCACCCAGCGGTTTGGTCAGGACCACTGCCTTGCATAAACTGTGGAGAAGGAGCAGGAACAATAAATTGCGGTTGGCCTGGAACTGGTGCAGCAATTCCTGAAATGGTCAACACAATTGCAAATCAGTAATCACATGCATCAACAGTGAACTTCAAGAAGATTTTCTCAGTAGTGATCGTGAAATGCAGCATGACTACATGCACATCTGACAGCATCATTCTACATTGGATACAGTAATAAAAAACTTGCCTATACTAAGTGCTGATCAAATACAAATTTAATACTCAGTATCCACTAACCTTCAATCTAGCTCTATATTATCAATTATCTCCACATTCTATCAAATGTTAATTAGTAACTAAAAATGCTTACATAGGCAATATTTTCATTTCGTTAATTAACCGCTTTGCAGAAAGATATACTAGCAACTGGGAAGTCTATGCACTTCTGGAATATCACTGCTTATTATAGGTTTTACTGTGAATATTAGTTCCTACGTATATCAGCTTTCATGTCTCAAAAAAGCCTACAAAACAACCTCCAAATCACCTATGTTGCAGAACTCTTACAATCACAAGTGAAAAGTACAAGAGTGTTTACAAGTCAATAAAAAAAAAAAGCAGTGTGTACCGCTAGGATATGGTGTTTGAATGGCAGGCATAGGTGAAGTTGACATGGCATTAACATTAGATCCACCATATGGCACGATCTGATGGCCTGGTATTGTATAGCCTTGCATTGCTGTATACCCATGTCCACTAGGCATAGCCTGACCCACTTGTCCATAGGGATAAATGGTTGTGTTTACTGCACCAGGCACTCCATATATCTGAAGGTAGTGCTGACCCATATATGGATTGTACATACTCTATTAAACAAGATGACAGAGGTAGAAATAGTCAGCAGAAGATCAATAAAAATAAATTCTTCCTAACCCAAATTGAAAAAATAAAAATAAAAATCAATATGACCTGTGGGTAGACGTATTCAGGTCCATACGTTGTATACCTGCAAGGATAAAAAAACAACCACATATAATGGAAAAGATCACCTCTATAGCATGATTCTGGTGTAATACATCCTGATGCACAATGCAAATGTAGTTAGGAACACCTCACATACTTAAAGATAAATGTAGCAAATGATTAGTTTTTATTACGTTCCGTTGACATAAGTTTTCCACTAAACAATAAACAACTAATGCCTTATCCTATACGATTCTCCTATCCTAATTAATCCCTACTACGAGGATGCCACATGTTGTAATTGTATATAAAGATCGCCATATGAAAAAATGCCTTAACCAGGTTGAGTTTTGGGTTTTAACATTCAATAGCAATATCACTTGACAACAAATAGTAATAATATTGGAGATATATCCATAGATGTGACAAGTATATAGAAGAAGCTAAAGTAGTAGTAACTATTGACAACAAAGAGACAAACAAATCTTTAAATCAAATTATCTCAATGGGGCATAACATCCAACTCACCCATAAGGTGGATAAACCAACCCCTGTTGATAGCCGTATGAAACTGGTTGCTGGTAGCCGAAACTTCCCAAAAAGGCTCCTCTCGCTGGTTGCAAACCTCCAACATATGGGGAGGCTGGTCTTATCCGTCCTATAAACGACAAAGGAATCAAGCACCAAATAAAAGTAACCCATGTGGAAAGAAGTAGACTATGTTTATGCTACAACAGTACTCATAACAATGAAATATTGCTTGGGCACAAGTCAACAAAATTGTTTAAGAAAAGTAGACTGAATTGGTAAATGGGCCAATAAGAGAGATCAAACTAATTTTAAATTGACCATACATTGACATGCGTGAGCACTTAGCAGACATAAGAAATTGTGGACCAAAAGAAAAGTTGAGACAATGACAGTAAATCAGATAAACGCTCACCTTGCATCTTTAGGATGAAGTACGTGTTCTTTAGATAACAGTACATGTTCTAAAAAAAATAAAAGATAAAAACCCAAACTCCACAGAAAATACTAGTCAAGATCACAAGCAATCAAGCACTTTAAATCACCGCCCACAAATTTATCTTGATAACATGGGCATGTAAATGTGGGTTTCCAACCATATATATATATATAATGTAGTAAAAACGACAAGACCAACAATGATAGAAGCAACGATGAAACATCAGTCAATGTACTCAAATTTTAGTATGCGCAATTGGAGTAGCATAAACATCAGTCAAGGTACTCAGTAAATGTAGTCAATTAATTGAGACAGTGGAAGAATGAATTTAGTAATAGAATACCATAAGGCAGCGGAGGGCGTGGTCGACCGAGTGAAGCCAAGTTACAATTAGCTCTTCTACCATCAATGATTGGAGTTGGATCAGCACACGCTCTCCTAGCAGCCTCGGGATCCCGGAAAGTCACCTATACCCTCCAATTCCATGCAGAAACCAAGTCATTCTAATAGTATAAACTTGCAAAACCAATAATTTTTTTTTGAAGTAAAAGCTGGCAATTACAGTGGAATAAAGAGATACTCACAAAACCATATCCTTTGGATCTCCCGGTGTTCTTGTCAGTGATTACTACGGCCTCAAGAATTTCACCAAACTGCTCGAAGTGGCGGCGCATGGTTTCACTTTGAGTCTCCCATGCCAGCCCTCCGACGAAAACCTTGGTGTATGTGGTGTCACCGAAAGGAGAGTTCAATAACTGAAACCCCGAACTTGAACTCGATCCCGAGCTTGGGCCCTGAATCGCTTGGTATGCCATTAACAATCAAGATGGTGACGATTCTCCTCCACAGGCACCCACAAGGACAAAATGAGAACACTGAAAACGAAAACAACAAACGAGGAATGAAAATCACCGAGAAGAATATACAAAATGATACTGAATTCAGATTGGGAAGGGATAGGGGGAAACTCAGGCATCCACGTGATCAAGAAAAGAGAAGGAAAAAACAAAGAAAGGTGCGCAGTAGGAAGAAGAAGAAGTAGATTACAAAGGAATATACTGAGAACCAGAGGAAGGAGAAGAGATTCGGAGAACGGCGAATATAAGTTTTTGGGGGGGAAGGGAGGAGAGAAGAACAGTAATGAGTGGGGATAACCTAATGACATGGTCTTACAAAAAATAAAAAAGTCTAACACATTCGTGTATTTTTTGACCATATATAAGATAGACATTAACCACAAAATTTAAAGCTACTTTATACCTAGGACAAGAAATTAGTTATCTAACTAAAGTGTATTATGACGTACTACTGCAATTAAAAGTACTAATAAAATGTCTATTAATAATTTTTATAAATTAAATATATATGATAATAATAAATGAGGTTAGTCAACATGACAAGTATTTTATATTATAATTAATAAATTTTTTGTTCAAATTTTAGAAATAACAAAGTAAAAAACTAGCATTTCTGCATTAAAAACTAGCATTTCTGCATTAAAAACTAGCATTCATCAGCAACAATGTTAACTCTAGCAGGTTTCAAAGTGATATATATAAATGTAACGTATTTAGAGGTGGCCAGCCTAATTATTGATGAAATTAGCATTCATCAGCAACAATAGAAAACTAGCATTCATCAACAACAATGTTAACTCTAGCAGGTTTCAAAGTGATATATATATATATAATGTATTTAAAGGTGGCTAGCCTAAGTATTGATGAAAATTAAAGTGACCCAATACAAAGACTAATGCCAAAAACATGGAATTGATGCCATCAGTTATTTCTAACAATTACAAGAATGAAGAGTTCATAGTTTGGGCAAATAATTTTGCCTTGTGCAGTCCACATCACTCTAGTCCGAAATTTATAATAACTAAACTTCCAAGAATCTCTGTGACTCCACCCTAAAGAAAGCTAAACTAAACCCTAAAGAAATCTTCTCTTTTGTAAAACTATAAGCCTATAAGAAGCCACTGTAACTTTGGTTCATTTGATTGGAAAATTGAACTAATGCAAGAGCTATGCAATCTTCCTACACAAGAGTTACTTGCTGTCCCATGTTCCCTTAATCCACGAAAATCCCTTAACAGAAAACCCCCAAGTAACTGCACAAATTCAAAACCTAAAGAATGATACTACGAAAAGCAAACAGAACAAGCATCAATTACATATAGATCTGATCCAAAATCTATTTGTTTCTCCATCTTCAGTGACTCAAACCCTAGAATTCAGGCATCAATTACAAATTAAAGTTAAATCAGACCAACAAATGAACTCAGTTATAGGTGGTTTCAACCGCACAAGGTAGCACGCTTCAACTCTAACAACACAGAACCATATGATTCGATGCAGAGGGAAGCAGAGGTAAAGAGGAAAGGAAAACCAAACCTTATTCGACGCCGCAAGACTAATGAAACTGTGAAATCATGCGTTGCAACCTCCTTGGCTCTTTCCCTGTACCCTAATCCTTAATGTGCAATTAACGTAGCACTCTTAATGGTTCATGAAACAGATTCAGTTGATGCTTTCCTCCGATTGCCGGAGATTCATGCGCAGAAGGAGGTGCTGCGGCGTGTTTTCGATTTGAAACAGCGGAGAAAGTGGGAGGTGAGGTTTCAGGAAGTTTCTAGAAAAGAGAATAGCTTAGACGGGTGCCCGTGGTGGTGCTGAAGTGAATGAAGTGAAGTTGTGGAGTGGTTGTTTCCGCCAAGTACGGTGTTGCGGCAGTTACGGCAAGGCCTGCGTTAGGGTCTTGTGTTTTTCTCTTTCCCCTTTTTCTTTCTCTGTACACCAAAAACCCAAAAAAATAAAAATAAAAAAAGTAGCACTCCCAATTAGTTAGTTTGATTTACATTTGCCAGAAGGGCTTCTTTTTAATATTCAATAATTACAATATGACCCACATATTTTCTCCTAATTTTATATTAATCTATACATCTCCAAGCACCACACCAAAGAAAACGGCTAAATTTTTTAAGAAATGAAAAAAAAATTTATGTGTAATCTAGTATCTTAGTTAATTGGTGTATTCTTTTTATATGAATTTAATATTTTTTATTTTAATTTAAATAACAAATTAGATCATCAGAATTTTTTTCACTTTTAAATAAATTGGAGAGTTCGATTTGTAAGTTTAAAATTTTGTTTATTTGTATTTTTTAAAAAAAATTAAAAACCACAAATCTAACTATTAGATTTGTGACATAAAAAAAATTAAAATCCACAAATTTAACCCTAAGATTTATGACTATCCACACACAAAAAAAAAACATACTAACTCTTCACATTATTTAAAAACACCATAAAAATCTCAATAATAAAAAAAGTGAGAAAAAACCTATTTGAGATCCTTCTCAGTTCACAGAGAGATTAAATAAAAGGACAGGTCTCATCTTATTTTAGCATTACCCTTTAGTAAATTCAATAAAAGTTTTATCTGCACCATAAAATCTCCTATTTTTAGAATAATGATCCGAATTAATTTTTGAGATTTGTAAAATTAGACATTTTAGTCTCTAAATTTTAAAATATATAAAACAGTTTTCAATGTTTATTTTTATTAAATAATATAGTATTTTTTAATTTAATTTAAAAGGTAAAATATAAAATAGTCTTAAAAAAATTAAAATATCAAAATAGATTAAAATTTTAAAACAGTCATTTTGATTAATAGATTAAATAAAAAAAATTGTATTATCCAACCAAATAAATATTAAGAACTGTTTTGTGTATTTTAAAACATAAATAACTAAAGTGTTGGACATTAAAAATTTTTGAAACTAAATTATTTAATTACTCCCATTTTTATTTCGGGTTTAGAACTGGCTAAGGTTGAAGCCGAAGAGGATCTTGGTCATGGTAGCTGTTTCAAATAATATGTTACTCTCTCAATGTTCAAGGGGTACCATTTTCTTGTTGCATTAATACCCTTTAGAATTTTCCATATACTTTGAGAATAATCAGAATATTGTATAACTTTTCTGGGAAAAAAGAATACTGTATAACAGCTGGAAATATTTTAGGTGGCATTCCTAAATTATATATTGAGCCAAGTGCCGTTGATTATTGAAATTTAAGCACACTAATTATTACTTTACCATCTATATGATTGACATAACTTCTAAAGAGAGAAATTTTCTACCCATTCAAATAAAAACATGTTCTCTCCATATGAAAAAGTTAAATTATTTTATAGTGTTTTTAATTTTATTAAATTTATAATTAAATTTTGATGAATTCTATTAAATTCTTTCCATTTCAAAAGGTAAGTTGCCTCTTATTATATGTTATAGTATTATTGATTGAAATAAATTAGTTTATCATGATTAAATTTAATTTTTATTTAATAATACATTTTATAAAATAAACTCCCTTATTTATATCAATTGAATTTTAATTTTAAATTAAGTGTAGATTGTATAGTTCTTTTTTCTTTTTTCATTTTTTCTCTTGGTGTCAACAACTCTGACTTTAACCCCTTTTTTTAATTGTCTTTATCTTTGTAAAAAAAATGAAAATATTTTTGAAAATACGGAAGAAGTAAGATAGAATTATCAAGCGATAGCGTTATGAAAATTTTGTATGTCTTTTGAATTTTTTTATTTATTCATTTTAGTTTTTGAGATTTTTTGGTTGAAAATAGTTAATAAACATGTAATTTAAAAATTTTACAAAATAAAACTTCTTTAATATTTGTTATAAATTGTTAAAAAAATTATATTATAGTTCATTGGTTAAGTTATTATGAATAATGAATAAATTTAACCATGATAAATCAATTTATTTCAACTAATAATTATGTGACATATAACAAACTAACAAAGTGTAGTTTTTTTTTTCAAATTAAAAGTGAGACTCAAACCCGAGAATGTAACTTAAGCGAGAATGGAGAAATTACGCCATTTGAATTATAACTTGATTATAACAAAGGATAACTTACTCTTTAAAATTGAGAATGTTTGATAGAATTCACCTTAAATTTTTATATTTTAAAAACTTTTAATTTAATCTCTACATCAATTTTAAATTTGTAATCACATTTTTATTATTCAAAAAATATTTCACTATATGCCAAGACATATTCGCTATTAATGTAAGATGGATAAAAACATTTTTGTAATATTTACTGTTAAAAAGGATTCATCAATTGAAAGTTTTAAAGATATAAGGAGCTAATTACAAATTTAGAAAAACAATTTAACTATACGAAAACAAAGGAACATTAAAAGCCATTTTCATTCAATTTCCACAAAATGACACTTATTTCTTGTTCTGAAACTTATCATTTGGTGAATATGGAACAAAAATAAAGACCATCCTTCAATTCAAGGGTGTGCATCATCTAACGCTCTAAAAGGTTTCTAAACAAGTAAGTTCCCATTAAATACCACCCAATTAAGAGTAATGAAAATGATGATAGGCCAATTAAGAAGGGCCATCCAACCATCAAAACACCAATGCAAACAACCACAACAAAAGGCAAGAAAGCCCTTAAAATTGACATGAAATCAACCCAATGACCCTTGAATAGTATCAAGGCTCCAACATTTATCATGTTCCAGCTCATTGATCCACCATAACATAGCCGGTTAAGACAGTTGGCGACAAACAAATGGCAGTTGCATGTGAAGAGGTTGTAAGTTTTGTTCTCGAAATAGCGCATGCTCGAATGCAAGGCATCATCCCATGTGATTGCTGTCCCATACTCAGAGTGCAGGTAGCCATGCTTGCATGTATGCGCAGATATGTTTTGGGGGAAGCAACACTGTTAACATGTCATTACCAGATTCCACAGAATGTCAAATTGGAGTTAACACTTTCAAACTGTTAAAACTAAATTGAACCCAAAAGTTTTATAGGCAAAGGGAAGGGGAGAACTTTGAAAATGAATTGTTTTCTAAAAAGCATTGGGGAATGCATTAAAAAAATATAAAAATAAAAGTAAAATTATGAATTTGTTAATCTTCTTTATTCAAATTTAGCTAATCTTCCACATCATTATGTAGCTGGAAAAAAACACCAAATTATAAGCATTATAAAAGCTTTACAACAAAAGCACCCATAACCTAATTCTTATGTACTAGACTACTAGTGTATGTGTAATTGTGTATGTAAACCAATTTCAAACTTGTTATGCTGGTTTATACCTATCTACCTATTTAGAAATAGTAATTTCAAAATGTATCTGTGTCTTTGCATGTGCATGCGTGCTTGCGCTGCCCGGGTGAAATTAAAAGGTGTTCTAATTTATAATGCAAATGAATCTTAATAAATCAAAGAGGAAAATTCAGGCCAAATTTATTTTGAGCATCTGGATCAATATGCAACCTATTTTCAGCAAAGACATAATTATGATGTCGCCAGCCATATCATGTTGGTGTTTTCCTAATTCATATATGTTTAGCCTCAATAGTCATGGTCATGGGGGTTCGGCTATATTTTTATGTTGGTTGCCGAAGACCTAACACAACCCTCCTCCTTTATTCGGGCTTGGGACTGGCTATGTACCGCAAGTGTAACATAGGCGGAGTTTTTAGCCTCAATAGTACCATAAATAAAAATTGGCAGTAAAATTTCTATGCCTTCAAGTAAACAATCTGAGAAACAGACGACAACAACAAACATAGATGGCAAAGTTGATATACAGTACCTGTCTTCGATCAAGTTGCAAGTATCTAGCGACTCCACCAAAAGCGAAATTATCAACATTCACAAAATTGGATCCAAAAAAATCTAAAACAACTCCATCCTCCCTGCAGATGCCAACATGACCAATGAAGGGCGCCAACCATGAGACAACTGGGAGGGGATTCCAAACTAAACAACACGGAAATTTCGCCTTCTTTGGATCAATTGGATCTAAAGGCCACATGTCATGCTCTAAGCTTCCCGAGGAGCGAGAATGCTCAATGTCATAACTTGCATTTAACTCCATGTGAAAAGTCTACAGCATTACATATAGCTTTGCACAAATTTCTGAGTAGATGCATCACTGTTTCAAAACAACTACCCGAGACATCCCAACTCAACTCGCAACTCAGCGCAAATATCCAGCGAAAAATGTATGCTGCATAGATAAGACGACATATGATACCAGATAAACTCGAGCACAAACACTAATCAAAACTTCCTTATACATTATAAATGTTGAGGCATCAAACTTCATAATCGGAAATACTTAAATTTCTAAGTATGGAAGTATCTCTGTCAACACTCAACACTACAAACAATCATAATAAATCAAGAAAGTTCACAAGCACAAAATGCCAAAATTAAATACCAATGCATAATGTAATTACCATATTTGTTTGTACTCAAATCTAGAAGGGGGAAGTAAAAACAGCTGAATATGGTTGAGTGGGTGCAATAAAAGAGGAAAGAGAGGAAGTGTCAAGTTAAAGAGTGATCCAGCTGGTCCAAGAAAGGAAATGAGCTCAGATTCAATGTAAGGTCCATGCCGAAGCACGTGTGGATAAAGATTGCACGAGGCAAAACCTGCATTGCAGTTATATTCGCCGGCTAGCCAAGATTCGCAGAATGGAGCTTGGCTGACGACATAGGATCCAAGGACTAGTTAGTTAGTTAGTATAAATAAGACTCTGTCTCCTCCCATATTCTCGGATTTATGTTTTTCTTTCTAGCCTTCTTTTGTTTTTCATTTCAATCTACATATTTAGTATGTTTTTTTTTTAAAGAATGGTAAGATTACGATTTTCTTCTAAGGCTTTATGTTGATCATTGCCAAGTTGCTGAGTACCCCTCTTGGCATTAATCATCTAGTAACGGTAATCATGAAAAGTGAGTTTCGGATAATTTCTTGTTTTGAAATTTAATCAATTCAATTTTAACCAAACAATAGTTATGCACATATATCATCAACCATCCCCAGCAAAAAGCAGAATAAAATTGCCACCCTATTCCCACAAAAGTGTAACATACTGTGGTTTCATCCGTGGATTAATAACTTTTTCAAAATAATAAACACCAACACCAATTTCGTTCCATTGATGTAGAAAACCTTTACCTCATTAGCCAACAATGTTCCTTCAAGTTATAGTTTAGCAAATTTCCCTCCAATTGTTAATAATAAGCTATGGGTTTGAAAAAAGCTGAAATGTATGAATAGACCAGCATTTCAAGAATCATTAGAGCTAACTCAACTCAATGGTGGAGATTAATTAGCCACTTACAAAATTCTTGCATTGTGCTCCACATGAGGTTTATATTGAACTATCACAACAAAGTTCATGTCATAACAATTTTTTCAAACCTAGCACAAACCCTCATGCCAATAACTCACAGAACAAACAGAGTTCAGCAAAAAAATAAATAAATAACAAATAAAAATAAAATCAAACACGAACAATTTTAAACCACAGGTTCTAGCAGAAAGCCAATTACAGCACTAACAGTTTAAAAGAAAAAAAAAAGTATCAAAGAGAAACATTTAATCAAGTACAAAAACTTTCAAAACAAAGAGTGTTTCAATATTACACACATAAAACATTAAATCATTCACCTATTCAAGAAATCAACTTCAGTCTCAGAAAAGAATTACCATAAGAATCAGCAACTGAGGGGAAAATTGTAGTTTTAGTCAAAAGGGGTATAAGTAACTATAATGTCCCCATTTTTATAGATGAATACCTAGATTTCTACAATGGAGATGTCAAACAATCAGATTTCTACAACTGAGGTATCCTTAACCCAATTCATACCTGAAGAAGAAGATCTTGTGTTTGAAAAAGATGAAGAAGGTTGCAGAAGACAAATTAAACTCTCTTTGGGGTTATTGCTGAGAAGCACCTGATGAGGACACCATAAAACTAGCAAGGAATCAGAAATTTCCTTAACAAAGTCCAAAATCTCTTTGTATCACTTCTGTAGGAAATAGGAATCGTTATTATTAATTTGTTATACTATGTTCGGTATTAATTATTAATTTTAAAAACTTTTTAAATATATCGGTATACTAGTGTTTGAGTAAATTTTAATAGTTAATTTTAATTTTATATATATTATATATTTTTTATAATTAAAAATTATTGAAATACCAGAAAATTTTTCATTAATTTATTACATTTATTTTATTGTTGTTTTGAAATGGAAGCAATGAATGGAAAATGGGAAAGGTGCATGAACCTTTTGCTGATTTTTTCAATTTCCTTTATCCATGGTGGGCCCTACCATGTTTAAATTCATTTGTGTAAACCGCTACAACGTATCCATTTTTTAATACACCAACAAAAATACTCTCCAAATTTTATAACGATAAAAATATATTTAAAATATTATAAAATACGATAAAAAATAATTAAAAATATTATTTTTATAAATAATATATAATTTTTATATTTAATAAATTATTTATATATTTAATTTAAAATTTTATAAAAAATTTTAAATGATTATTTAAAATACATAAAAAAATTCAAATTTTTTTAAAAATTTTCGTTAATTTTTTTTGGTCATTATTAAAAAAAATTTAAAAATATTTTTAACATAAAATAATTAAACTTTAAAATAAAAATATCTATTTTTTAATTATGATTGTAAAAAATTATCAAAATTTAATTTTTTAAATATTTTTTAAAAATATATATTAAATATTAATATTTTTATCGTATTTTAAAATATTTTAAAAATATTTTTATCATTAATAAAAATGAGAATATTTTTGCCCGTGTGTTATAAAATTAAAGACAATTTTAATAGTTTATCCAATTCAATATATTATATGTATATTAAAAATTAGGGATAAAATATTAAAATTGCATCCAATATTTTGACTCTGATAAAAATAATCCTCACTTTTAATAGTACTAAAAATGTATTCAAAATATTATAAAACACAACCAAAATAATAAAAAATATATTTTTTTATAAATAACAAGTGAATTTTATGTTTAGCAAACCGTTTATATTTTTTATCCAAAATTTTGTAAGAATATTTAGATAATTATTAAAAAATACATATAAAAAATTAGAAAAAGAATCGATTTTTAGAATTTTTTAAAAATATTTTTGGTCAAAACACAAAAAAATTATTTGGCATAAAATCACCAACTTTTTAGTATAAAATTATTTTATTATTATAATCATACTTAAAAATAATGGTATCAAAATCTAATTTCTAAAATATTTTTAAAAATGTAATTTAATATTGAATATTTTTATTATATTTTATAATATTTTAAAAATATTTTGTCATTTCTAAAAGTGAGAATTTTTTTGTTAGAAATTTAAAATTATATATCATTTTGATACTTTATCCAAAAATGAGTTATATGTCACATTAAAAATATATAAGATAATATATATAAATATCTAATAGATAATTTAATTTGATTTTATGTATATAGTAATTTTTGTAAATTCATAATTGTTTTCTGATACTATTTGTAGACACTTATTTTATAAATTTTGATTTTTGAGATGGTTATATTTTGAAGTAATTTTACTATTTTTTTATTATTATATTAAGATATTTATGACTGTTTTAATTTTGAATAAACAAATAACACTACCTTTTATTATCTTTAATCTATAAGTTACTATTTTTATTCAAAATCTTGTGCAATACTATAAGTAGTTTGATTTATTTAAAAATATTTTATGTTATTTTATTTATAATCATATCTGCTAATTTTATACAGTTAATATATACGCTAAAATAGGGTGAAAGATTTTAAAGTTACATTAATATTAACATTTTAAATCTCTTTAATTTTTCTTTCCCTTCTACCTTTTGTTTATTAACAAAGTGGGCCAGCCCGTCCTAATCTGTCTAAGCCGGTAGGTTCGTATTATAAATAGGACAGACTATTCCGTTCGGTCAATTAAAATAAATTTAAAATGTTAACCTGTTCTGCTTTATGATGGATTGACGGGTTGGTGGGCTAGCCTATTTTATTCTTTTTTTTTTTAAAATTAAATTTATTGAAATTAATAAAAAATATTAATTAAAAAATTAAATATAAATAAAAAATAGTTAAATTATAATATAAAATTTTTTGCTATATATATATCTTTTAATTTTAATAAAATTGTTCAAAATAATATTTATCAATAAAATCATTTTTATTTTAAAAAATAAGTTCCATAATTTAAACATATATAAGAAATTATAAAATAAAATAAATAAAGTTAATCACTAAAAAAACAAAAATAAAAAATAAAAAATATTTGAAAATTATGTAATTATTAATTTTACAGTAGTAATCACTCTTTTATTTAATAAATAAATAAATAAATAAAAATTCTTAGTCCAACGAACCGACCTGTCTGCTTCGCAAATTTAGCGGTACAAGTTTAACAGATTCTTTTTAATTTGACGGGTTTGACGAATCGATCCGACAAATTCGACCGATTTTACTACTCCTACGTATAAGATAAAAATGCAAATAAAATAATGAGCGGTGATAGACTCATCTTTATTTGGATATAGGAAAGAAAATAGAAGGAAAGAAAATAAGAGGAAAAAAAATGAGAGGAGAAAAAATAGAAGAAAAAATAGAGTTATTTGTGTGTTGTTTAGATGAAGAGAAAATGAATGAAAAGAAAATAGAGAGAAAATTTTCTTTTGTTTGGATGAGAAGAAAAGTGAGGGAAAAAAAAAATCATAATGATATAAAATTACATTAATACCCTTATAACAAAATAAAGTATAAATATTTTTATTTATTTATTTATGTTTTATTGCATTTTATGAATATTATAAAATATTATAAATTTATAAATTATTTATCTAATATATATATAATATTTAAATGTAAATTTTTATTATAATAATATATTAAAACTATTAAAATTAAATTTATATTAATAATTATTAATAATAATAAAATTAAGGGTAATAGTGTAAATACATTAAAAGTAACATTTTTCTCTTTGTTTTCTTGTTTCTAATGGATGAAAAAATTTTGTGGACCCACACTAAAATTTTTTTTGCTATCCAAACAAAGAAAAATAAAATTTTTCACTCATTTTCCTTTCACCAATTTTCTTTCCTCATATTTTCTCTTAAACCAAACATAGTGTAAAGATAGAGGATAGTTAGATACATTCTCTCTCTTTATTTAATTTAATTTATTTTGGTTTTGTGGATTCGGCTTTTGGACAAACATAATAACATAATTTCTGTTGTTGTGTTGAGGCATGACAGCTTTCACAATGCTCACGTTTGCCCATCTCTTTGCCATACGTCTGTTGCCGCCATGCATCCCACCCCAAGTTCTCAAAGTCCAACTACCTATTATCCCATAAAAAAATATATTATGTGTATATAAAAAATTCAAAATTAATCATAAAATAAATTATTATTTATTTTTATATAAATATTATATTATTTAACTTTTATATATATATATATATATATATATTTTATATTAATCAAGTTAAGTTAATTTAGTAATTACTACACTATTCTATTTAATTAAATATCAATTATTTGAATTTCGCTTTATATATACAGTAATTTATTGGTCTATAATAAATTCTTAAATAAAATTCAGATTCATAACAAACTAATCAAAAACAAATTAATCCTTAACGAGTAAGATTTAAGATACACATATCAAGATCATTCACGTAAAAATATATATTTATATATAAAAAAATTGAAAAACATTAAATAATATAATATATTTGACCAAATATATGTTAATATTTTAATTATTATATTCGAATAAAATATTTTTATGTGATTAATCATTTTAAAATAATGTGTAAAAAATTCTATAATACTTTTTTTTTATTGAAACAAAATAGTCTTCGACTAAAAAAATTATTAAATTAATATCAAACAAGTTAACAAATATATGGACAAAGTAGATGTTATGTAATGTATCCTTGTATCACTTCATCATCAACATCATCATTATTATTATTTAATCTTCTATTAGATTCAAGTAGTCCCAATATCCAAATACAAAAGATTTTTCGCCCATAACGAAAATATATTCATTTTATGGGCGTGTTCTTTTTGTTGTTAAACAATTGAGTCTGACGCGTTCTGTAAAAAAGGTTACAAATCCTTGTAACAAGTTACAAACTATTACTATTTGCATGATTAAAAATATCATTACCATTCATATTATTTTCAACTTTACGGTGTTTTCAATGCTACTAAATATACTGTTTCTACATGAGAATAAAAGTCAGGTTAAATTACATAGTTAGTCCTTATACTTTCAGTAAAATTACAAATTGGTCCCTATATTTTAAAAGTTTGTAATTGGGTCTCTAAAAAAAAATTAAAATCGCTGGTCAAAAAATGTTGATTTAACAGAATATTCTCAGAATATGCTAAAAATATTCTGTTAAAATAGAAAATATGCTGAAAATATTCTGTTAAATCAAACATTTTTTAAACGACGGAAACTAAATTTCAAATTTTAATTATCTTTAGGGACTCAATTACAAACTTTTAAAACGTAGGGACCAATTTGCAATTTCACTAAAAATATAGGAACCAACTATGTAATTTAACCTAAAAGTTATGTACAGAATTATAGAACTTACTATTGAGTATATTGTTCACTCCTTCCCTCCAAATGAATGCAAGGAAGGTCCATGATTCATAATTCTTCAATCTTCATTAATAAGCTCTCATGTATTATTGTTGAAGATCAGGTTCGCCGCAAAAGGCGTCCGGTTCAAATGATTTTGCAGATTCATCACTGTAAACTCCAGGTATGACCCGATCTTTGATTTCTTTTGATGATTGATGACTTTGGTCCCCATTGATGTTGAAGAGAATAAGAGCAAATACAAGTAATGATGTTCCCAAACTGACTAGAGTGATTTTCAATCTGTTGAGGACAGGCTTGACCTTAAACATAACAAAAGATTCTTAGTGAGTTAATTGTTATTCAACAAAACATTATCCACTTGTTGTTTTTGTAACTCATTATGAACTGTTGATGAGATAAATGGAAACCATTGCTTGTGAAATAGAAGCATATATGCAAAGCAAATAACAATTTCCACATACACAAGTAGAAGACGACTAGCATAACTGAAAGTTTTTCAATAAATCTTGAAAACTTGATAAGGCAATTGCCATTTGACATGTCTTTTTCAGTCACAACTCACCATAATGATTCTAGCTGCTCTACAAACATAATCTCAAGAATTATCTGTTCCCAAAGAAAGCAAGAATATATAAAAGTAACGAACTGGTGTATAGAAGTAGCAATAGTTTAATAGAATGCTTACAGAAAATGATCCTAAGAGTCTGTCCCGTGCCAAAACTTCAGCAGTTTTCACCCATATCTGTTCAGAAACAACAATCAATTCGGATAAATGACTTCTTCAAAATGCCTCAAACATTCCAATAGTAATGTAAATTTGTTTTTGTAGATGCCACTCAAAGTTAAACAATGAGGCATAAGAACCTAACTCACATATAGAAGAAAGAAAATAAAGGGAGAGAGAGAAGAGAAGAGAAGAGAAGAGAAGAGAAGAGAACATACCTGGCCATCATACCACCCTGTCTCCTCATCTGAAATATCAAAAGGTTGATTATCAGAAAGTATATTCCCAAATTTCTTCACAAGATTGAATAATCTTCATGGTAATTATCAGAAAACAAATAATTATCAACTAGGAAGACAACCTAGAAATTTTGTCCTACTCACATTGGTCATGTCTACTGAATTTGTTTGAGAATATTGGTAGTTTTGAAGAAATCACAAGGTTTTTTGTTCATGCTAACTCAACTGAACCACTTAGCAAAGTATTACTATTATACTCTACATAGAAAATAAAGAAATTATATGTTCTTCCCATAAGGATGACTTAGTAATTTTAAGCAGCATCCTCATCCTACTAACCAAGATTGCTTATTACCTTAGTCCAGCATTTGCAAGATAAAAAAATAAACAATTTGTGCATAGAAACAAAGACAAGTTCTCTAAGTAGACATAAGGGTGCTCTACACATCCCAGCTTATGAGTGGTTAATAATTCTGATAGGAAAACTTTCAAGTGTATCAATATACTAGTGTTTTAGTAATTTTTAACTATTATCTTAATTATAAAAAATATATATAATATATATAATTAAGATCAATGGTTAAAATACACTGAAATACCGGTATAGTTGAAAACTTTCCATTCTGATAAATAATTTTTGACAAGTTTTCATGGTTCACCCGTATACATATATAGATATATGAAAAACTATACTCTATTAGGATGGAAAAATGATGGTCACAATGATATGTATCTTTCGGGGACTAAACTAGTGTAAAAAGATTTCCACAAAACAAACTGATATTACATACATCTTTAGGAACTAAATCACTAATTTATTCTTAACATATTTTGAAGGGAAGCTTGAAGCTACGGTTGAGTTGTTTGACATGAAGGTCATAGATGCAAGTCATAGAATCTGCCACTTACATATTCATCATATTAGGGTGTCTAAATTACACGCAAAATAATCCTACATTATATTCTTTGGGTGCGTCCCTCTCCCCGACCATGTATTAACAAGATGCTTGTGCACTGAAACGCCTTTATTCCAACATATTCTAGATTCCAAGACCATCTTAAGTTACTTTCATGCAAGACTTTTGCAAGAAGTTATTTTTTTCTAAATTTCTCATAATGCCTTAGTTAAGCAATAAACAAACAAACTAACAAAATGGGAAAGCAGTGAAAGTGATTAGAGATAGAAAAGGAGTGGCATATTTGAGACTAAGAGAAGAGAAGAAAAGAGTAGTGAGTAATTACATTCAACAGTGGCACTGAGCAGTCGGTTGCCAACATAAGCCCAACCGAGATACATCCTCATCACGGCAAGCGTCACAACCAAGACACCGCTGGAGGCGCCGCACAGCACCCTCTCCAGCGGCTCCGATTCCGCTCCCACCGTGCCGAACCACGCCACAGGGAGGCCCACAAGCACCGTGAACGACGCACCGAGAGCGAAGAGGCGGGACGCGTACTCGACGGGGTCGCCGGAGGCCCAGGAGAAGGGGAAGGAGGTGGAGAGAGAGTTGTACTCGTTGATTGGCTGCTGGTCACGAGGGACGGGGCACTGTGTTTCGGGAGCGGGCGCTGGCGGGTTGTTGCTGCTGCTGCTTCTTCTGAAGGAGGAGGAGACAGGCAATTGGTGATGGCCGGAGAATGGTGAGAGAAACCGTGGTGTGGTGGTGAAGGGAATCGATTTTGTTTGTTGAGGTGCTGCTATTGTGATGGTGATGGTGCTGAAGAGTGGTGTGGTGGACATTCTTCTTGTTGGAGCAACCAACACCAACAGTATGTCTTTTCCGGTGTTCGTAGTTTAGTTATATGCAATTAATAGATAATAATAATTTTAGGTTTATATCAAATAAAAGATGGAATAAATCCTAAACTTCCACCCCACCCACTAGTATACCTCAAAATGATCGCTTAATTTTACATTCTTTGGTGATAAAAAACATATCATGACTATTTCGAAATAAAACATGAAACCACACTAATATATCTTCTCGAGAGAGATGCGAATTTGGGAATTGCCACTCCTGATAACCATTAAATTAGAGCAACATGTATACACTTGCCCAGCCAAGAAAATCTAAAGCTGAGTTAAGATAGAAAGTAACTAAATGCTTTTTCCCTCGTCTTTTTCCTGTTGTTTCTTTTTTCTTCTTTTCTTTTTTCTTTTTTATACATTTTCCACAATAACCTGAAGAGATCAAATGTTTACAATTCCAAATTTACGACCTCTACGGACAAAGAATAATTTTGTACTCTTTTCTTTCTCTTTTGTTTACTTCTTTACTTCCCATTGGGGATTTCTTCAAATGTAACTACTGCAACTAAACCTCCACTGCACTTATGCAGTTTCACTTAGGAGGGTCTCTGCTCTTTTTATCTGAAGGGGTTGTGCCCAGTTCCCACTTTTGAATGAACTGGCACTTTCCTCTGTTCAGCAATCACTTAATATGCCAACAAGGGCAAAAAAAAAAAAAAAACGGCTGCTCCCCAGCTCTTCGAACCGAGGAACAACTTCAAGTATTATTACAAAAGCTGCTATGTTATGGACAACTTCATTTACTGTGGGGAGCTCGCTATTCCGGCAACCAGATGTTGAAGACGGGAGAGACGAGACATCAGCTGGGCAAATGATGGCCGCAAATGTGGCTCCCTGAATCAAATTCAACCCAAATTAATAACCAAAGAGATAGAGCAAACACCAGTATAGCAGATACATAAGTAAGGTTTAATCACTCTATATACTATGTTCTACTAAACTTTCAATCGGGTCCTTATAATTTAAACTTTCAAACGGGTCTAAGAAAGCCTTGTTTTTCAACTAGGTCTTAATTTAATTATGTATTCAATTCCTTACATTATAAAAAAATTCATAAGAAAATCAGCAACTTATCACCCAGTATAAGGGGCTTGAATTGATCATTACATTTTCAAACTAGAGAAACCTAATTGAAAAAGGTTTGTAGATTATAGGTACCTTTGTTGAAGTATTTAAACTATAAAGACCTAACAGAAACTTTTTATATAGTGTAAAGACTCAATTATTAATTTTTAAACCAGAATATTCTAATTGAAAATTGAGAGAAACTAGATGGAGTCCTGCAGTGATTTAACCTGTAATTGAAAATCTATGGTCTATTGAGAAACACACTAACATACCATTAAATTTAGAAAATAAATAAATAAATTTAAAGAACAAGAACATAACAAAACTTGGATAATTGTCAGTTTGGATTGCCTTTTGAAAAAATTACTTATTTTTTTCATCTTTTTAAAAAATATCTTTTTTTAACAAACAAAAATTATTTCACATTTGGATAGGCTTTTTAAAAAGAGTTTTTAAGTATTAAAAACGTATTTTGCTTTTGCTTTTTTTAATAAAAGTACTTTTTTTAAAAGACGTATCCAAATAGGTTTTAAATTGAATAAAAGTACTTTATCTGAAAAAAAGGTACTTTTTTCACTAAAAAAGCCAATCCAAACTAGCACTTACACTAGAGGAAATCATCCCTCAAATTTTAGAACATCAATTTCTAATTATCATGAATCACCTGGGATACATTATACTGTCATGAAATTAACAGTGAAGATGGATCATGGATACTATGTGTATTTCAAAATTTCCTACAAGAATAGATGCTAAAGTAGCATTCAGAAAGCATAATTGAAGAATAGGACTTACATTTGCCAGCAATCACGTATTATTTGTGCAACTGCAGGATTCACATTGTCTGGAATTTCAAGCCGTTTATTTTGAAACCCAACAGCTCCAACAACCTGCATTGGGTTCAAACCTTTCCACGGAATCATCATGGTAGCCAACTCCCACAAGATTACGCCAAAACTATACACATCGCACCTGCAAACAAAATTCAACCATTACATTATTGATTTTCAATTTATGCCCCTTCTCTAATGAAGCTGACTTAACTTACTTCTCATTGGCTGGTTCATTTCTCAAGACTTCTGGTGCCATCCACTCAGGCTGTAGGTAAAAAGATACATTAGAATATTCAATCATTATTTTTGTTAAGGTTTAACAACAGCAGTATAAGATCCCGTATCTCTGAAGCATTACCGTTCCTGCACAAGACTTTGATGACAAAAAGGTATGGTGCTTCATCCGTGACAGACCAAAATCACAAACCTGTAAAGAGAAAAAACACGAAAGAAAGGCAAAAAATAATAACTATCTTGATCTTAATATTATGCAAAGAGAGCAAAGGCATTTTAAGAACTTCTAAAATACTCAATACTAAAATGCGTGAAGATGCAAAGAGATAAGCATCAATTTTCCATCAACTCTTAATAGGGAAGAAAGCTAAAAATAATCAGTGTACAACAATTTTTCATCACTTGCATGTGCTTTATTTATTAATAATTCCACCTAGAATCCCACACCCAACTTGAGATTCGTTTTGTTGCAATGTAGAGAAATATGAGGGCCTTGAAACATGCTAATGGTATCAAGTCAAATTTCAGGTATCAATATCAAAATGGCGAACTTTATTTAATGTGGAACACCAATGAATCCAATGGCACTCATTTGAAATTCTTTAGACACCTGTCAAGCTTATCTTCTAGGCAATTCTCCTGGGAATACTTCATTACAAATCCACAAAGATTTGTTATTAGTTACATTTTATATGATATCCATCTTGATATGGGAGACCGACATTGGATAATTTTGCATTAACTCACTTTTATCCTTATCAATTACATGTGGAAATGATTTAACAAATAATATCATTATTAATATTTCTTTAAGAAACAACTTTTATTCATAAGTTGTCTGACTTTTCCTGCTACTGTTATTTTATACTACATTATATATATAAGTTGTCATACAATGTAAATATAAAGAATTTTACCCTTTCGTCCAATCATATGTTACTTTTTGAATGATTTCAAGTAACTACGGTGGTAGTTAAAAATCCTACAGTTGAGCCTAATTACAGAATGACCAACTTCTAAGTTCTAACAATCAAGCCTAGTTGCACAATTTCACTCTTCTAATTTTATTTCTCTCTTTGCCTCTCCTATAGTTTAAGCTGTCAAACAAATTCAAAACAAGGAATCAACTATGAAACTATGAATACCTTAACAACCCAATGCTTGTCAACAAGAAGATTTGGAGACTTCAAATCTCGATGGACAATGGGAGGATTGCTTGTGTGCAAGTAATTCATTCCTTTAGCCTGAAAAGTGCAACGTAAATTCACGTGAGAGAATTAAAACTGCAAATAAATTTTGGATGTTTGGTGAGAATTGATTGACCCCTTAACCTTACATCACTTTTTGATGGTTCATTATAAAGGGGTTTACAATAATAAAAAGGCTAATATGTTTTGGCAATGTGCTACTTTTATTGGTCGGAGTAAGAATGCTCAAATTAGAAGTTTCTATGCCCCTGAACATACTTCAGGGTAGGATTATACTTATGAACTCCTTTTGATGTTTTCAGCTAATGACTATTTTGAGGGAGATGCTCACATTGGCATATAGGTATTGGACAACCTTGTATTTTTATGAAATCTGTTTTTAATCTCTTCTTTATGATTAATTCCATTCTCTGCCCCATCTTAAGAAAAAAAGTAGGAAAAAACCATTTTCAACTCATACCACATCAAGAGCCATACGCAACCGCCGCTTCTCATCAATTCGAACATTGGGCCGATGTAATAGCCTGTATAAGCTGCCTCTGTATGTAAACCAATAATTCTATAATGAGCAAAACAATAACATGGCAAAATTAATTAATCAACTGATTGAGTTATATGTTGGTTGGATAATGACATCAATGAACAAAATGGGGTATAGAATCAATAAAACACTTCAAATAAAAACTAACAATGAGTCTGTCCAAGAAACCAGGAAAACAAAACACTGTACTGTTCTCATCCTTCATGCAGTTTCTCAATCATATGTATAACTTAAAACATCTATCTAAAAGTAAACTGACCTAGGAAGAAACTCTGTTAAGATTGAGAAATGTGGAGAGCGAGTAATTGCTCCCATGAAAAGCACGACATTAGGATGCCGCAGCCTTAACATGATCTCAACCTGCAGAAAAGAAAAGTTATGTGGGGTGGGCATATTAATGCATTACAGATAAGCATGTAAAGACATTTGCTTACTTCAGATTTGAACTGAGCTAGCGCATCACCAGAGAAATCTTGGTCGAGAAACTTTTTCACTGCAACTTCCTGTCAGGCAAACACATTCATACAAAATTATGAAAATCAGACCAAAAAAATGACCAAGTATTTCCATAGGTAAAGCAGGTATTGATTAGAAGATCTTCACATGGAAGCAAATTTAGTTCAGACAAAAAAAAATTGTAAGATCATTTGTGTTTTTTTTTTTTGGGGGGGGGGTGCGAGATCAGAATATAGATCAATAACAGAAGAATTCATTCAACTTTATATAGTACTGTTGTATTTTCTTTACAACTTTTTATGCTCTTATTTTCCACAGAATGTGTACTTCAGTTATGTTCTGGATTTGTTTCTCAAAAGATACTCCGCCAAAAGACCAACTATGAGTGACCAAAAACAAAAAGGGCAGCCCGGTGCACAAGCCTCCCGCATTAACGCAGGGTCCGGGGAAGGGCCGCACCTAAAGGATGTAATGTACACAGTCTAACCTGATAATTACATCAGTGACTATTTCCACAGCTTGAACCCGTGACCTTGAGGTCACACGGAGACAACTCAACCGTTGCTCCAAGGCTCCCATTCTATGAGTAACCAGAAAGAATGCTAATTAAAATAGTGACTAATAATATTATATGCCAATGAAAGCATATATATGACATTAATAAAGTACTCCAGAAAATGACTAATATTTTATCTACAAATACTATCAAAGCTTAAAAAAAATCTTACAAAAATATATCCACCTAGTAGTTATCTGAAAAACCTTGACATGTATAATTCCAATAATTTTCTTTAAGAGTGTAAAAGCAAAACATAAGAAATCCTTGACGTAACTTAAGACAAAACTTCAAGCAAGTATAAGAGCACTTACAGTTCCATTACAATCGGCATGGTAAACTTCACCATAAGAACCTGCAAGAAGTTTGTATGAGATAGATTAGCAAGATAGCATCATAAGCACAGGGAGAATATTTTCAACCTTTTTATACCAGATCTCCTTTAGTGAAATCCATTCATTCAGATAGCAAGAATTCTACTTAACAAAATATACAAGTAAACCCTCACATTTAAGCAGGGGAATTCACTTACCAATACCAATGCGCTCACCAACAGAGAGATCTTCCCATTGAATTTCCCATTCTGTTCCTTCACCAAGTACTGGATTAACTTCCTTGCTTTTACCACCATGTCGTATACCACCTCCATTGACCATCTCATTTATTTGAGTGGATGAATCTGTCCCCCTTCCAGTGTTGCTACAAGTTGCTTCAACCTTATTTGGAAAACTATTTTCTTCGTCGTCACCAAAGAAGTCAAACCCATTAACAGCTGCTTTGGGCTTAGAAGATTCGATAAAATTTTCTTTACACATCTTATGGGGATTGACAGCAAGTGAATCAATTAATGAATTAGATAGCTCTAAACCATTAATCCTGTCAGAAGCAGCTACAAGCCCCTTCCTTGTATTATCACCCTGTAAAGAGTTACAAAATCTAATGGCATCTGTATGCAATTCTTTTTTCTGTCCAGCTAACCAGTCAGCTGATTTACATAACCTAGTATTATTGGCGCAGCCTAGCCCTTGAGAGGGTATGAGACAATTCTCATGGCTTAATAACAACCCATTTGGGTCTGCTTGAACAGCATCAACATTTTTTACATTTACTTTATGCTCACCCATATCCTGAAGATTCATATCAGAAAAAAGATCAGAAGGGGGTAATGCACCACTCTCTAATAGAACAGTGTGCAGCTTTTGAGCAAATTCCGGGTTCTTTGCTGCACTGAGGACATACTTGGAGACATTATTTACACGGATCTTTTCTGCAGGTGATGGTTCTGTAGGTGAAGAGCATTTGTATGCTTCTGTATCATTTTCTTCAACATGATGTATTTTATCTGGTTTTGTTTGACTGCCCATATTTAATAGTAGTTCTTCTGGCTGGACCCTCGGGGTTGAGATTTTGCCAAGTTCAGATGGGATTCCCAGCACTCCAGTTTCATCAGCAAGCAGCGGATGTGTTGTGTTAGGTAACCCTACAAGTTCTGCACAACCCCTGACAGCAAAGCTGTAGTTTTGGAGCTGATTACTAGGTACCTCAGCTGGAATAAGAGCCCCAGGAGCACCCATCATATCAATAATGTATTCACTGCATCAGTTGAACAAATCAGTAACAGCAATTGAAATTGTTCCAACATTATGCAAGACCAGCACTATTAATTTTATTTAAAGGCCATGGGCCAAATGCTAGGTCATTAAGGTAAACTGTTTGTGGTCTAATATCTTCCAAATAAGTTCAAATTGAGCAACATGAAATTATTTGAGAATCCAAATAAGCATAAATTGCAATCAATAACTCAATGTAATCCAATAATCTATCCACCAGTGCAATAAATTGAACAGTTTTTCCCTGGGAAACTAAATTACCTACACCAGAAGATGCAATATGCTCAACTAACTCATACAGGTGGACTAGTTCCTCCATCTCAAAGGTGAGGCAGAGTTTTGCAAAGCATCGGGAATACAAAATGGAAAAATGTGAAATAAAATTGCTCTTGGGTGCGCTCTGCCTCTGGATGAACATGAAAATGAAATATATAATAATGCTTCTAACCCAATAGAACACATTCCATGTGGAACCAAACACATCAGAGGCTGATTTGAAATGTTTAGGGAATTAAATTTTCTTAGAAGCAATAATAAAAATGTAAAATAACTCATTAATCTGGGTAATAGCAATATTAAGATAAATACCTTCCATCATCTGCTTTAATTAAATTCACTGCTCCATCATCTGTTCCTGTGTAATAGCTCCCTTTGACAAGCATGCAGGGAATATTAATCCTATCAGCTAGTACCTAGGCACCAGAATAATTAAGAATAGCATTAGCTGAAATCAAAGACCTTGCATGAGTGTGACCAACTTTGAAGTCATGGTGACATAACAGTTACTTAAAAATGATTCTTTCTTTTTTGTATTTTTTGGTTAAAGAGAGGCAAAGGAAGTTCAATTTTATTGTTCTACATATGCCAGGTTAATAAAGATTCAAAAGTAAGAATTCTGCCCACCTGGAGGCCTTATGCTTTGTTATCAGGTCATCGCAATGATACAATCAAAACATATGTGTGATCCACTTTAATGACAATATGTCAAATAGACACAGGTAGGTAAAATGGGACCACAAATTTCACAATCAAAAAATTGTTTTCCGCATATAAGTTTGAAGATGATTAAAAAAATTGACCGCAATAAGTTGTCTAAATTGTTTCAAGTTTTATATGCAAATCACGTTGCATAATAAATTGAGAGAATCTTACCTTGAAAAGTAGGGCTCGGTGACGTGAAAGTCCAACATCAAGACTGCCAAGGGGAAGAACAATAGATCTTAAAGAATCTCGAAGTTCACGACTCCTCACAGCCCAGCTTTTTGTAATTTTATCAGCACTACCAACAGGTCCACCCATTTTACTGACAACAATATCAGCAAGTTTCTGAAGTAAGCCGCTCAAGATTAGTCCTAGTTCAGAAACACCACACTCGTTAAGTAAAGCATAGGCTTTTTCTTCAAGCTGCTTCAGCTGAGTATCAACTGTGCGATTCACCACAATCACTTCACAATCAATATTTCTTGAGACTGGTGTAGTTTGCAGATCCACCAACAACGGCATCTTTCCCCGTTCAGTCAAATTTGATGTGATGCCATAAACATCATAAAATCCATCCATCACTTTCTCCTCATAACCAATGATATTATAGTTCTGCCAGAGATAAGACACAAACAGCATGGTTACAGCTTATGAACCTTACTATGAGAAAAGTTTCTTTCACCTAAAACAAATCATCGTCATTAACAACAAATCTCCACAAATAGTAAGATGGCAAAGTTAATGGAACATTGAAAATAGATAATAATTAAAAAATATATATTTAAATATCACTTTGCTCTTTTTGGACATTCATCTTATTTCATCTAATTGTACTGACATTCAGTTATCCCTAAGTATAATTTGTTAATTCCAACATTAAATTGCATCATCATAAACACAACCCAAGTTGAATTCATTAACTCCAATATTAAGTTGTGTTCTGCAAAGCAAATTAGCATTTTCAGCAGACTCTAGAACCACAACTACACCGACACAGCAGCCAAAAATTTTCCCATAACGACCACGAACGTATAAAACCATGAATGGAAATGCCCAACACTAATGGCAATAAACTTCACTCCAAATAAGAAACATCCATATAACAACAGATAAGTACAATCCATAACATTCTCCCTCATTGATTGAGCAGAGTAACTATAAGAATAACAATCATATCAACCAAGAAAAAAAGAGAACCATTTACCCACATTAATCCTAACCAAGACAATCAATAGTCATATTAATCCTTTCTAGCTATTGATGTATCGGTAATTAGGGACTACTAATGTATCTGCTACTCTGTGCGTATGTGTGTGTGTGTGTGTGTGTGTGTGTGTGAGAGAGAGAGAGAGAGAGAGTACCCAGTAACGAAGGGACTGAAACTGAACGAGTCCTTGAGTATCAGAAAGAGAAGCTTCATATCCGAGGCTGATCTGTTTAGCGGCATCGATCTGCGCAGATTCAGGGTCCTTATGGACATCGGGATCGGAGGCGCTGATCGCGAGAGCCAATTGCATCTGAAACTCCTCTTCCTCCAACAAACCGAAATCACTAACGACGCCGTTTTCGCTGTTGCTGATGCTGGTGGTGGTGGTGCTGCTAGGGTTTGGAATTGGATCCACGACGATTGGAGTGGGAGAGGGGAGAGCGGAAGAGGAAGCGGAAGAAGTAGAGGGAGCGATAATCGGCGGCGGCGGCGGCACGTGGTGGATGGCGGTGGTGGGAGTGGCGGTGGTGGCGCCACCGATGTGAAGCTTTCGAAGGAGGTGCTTCATTTTGGGCATGGGTGTGGATCGGGATCAGGATGAGGATCATGAACCACGCAGGTGCGGAGTACGGTACACAATTAATTTAATTAGGTTGGTTGGTTTGGGTTTGTGTACAAGTTTTCAAGTTTGAGGAAGAAGAACAGAAATCACCACCACTTAAATTAACCGCTCACAGTTTCTCTCTCTCACACACAAACCCCATTCATTCATTCCCTCCAATGCCTACTCTTCTTCTCGTCTACTAGTTTCTTTCTTTCTAACCATTCCTATTTTCTTTTTTACTTAAATCATTTTTTTATTATAAAATTCAATAATCTTTAGTTTTATTCGGTCAAGTGTTTACGTGACAGATTAAATAAGATGTGACTCGTCTTATCACATCCGTATTTAAGTTTTTTATCTCATCATTTAAACCATCACATTAATATTTAATGAAGTTAAATAACATCAAAAAGCTGAAACTAAAACTAAGAAAAAATTTATAGGGACGAAATCCAAACATATAGATATTTTATATAAATTAAAAATTTATTTAAGCCCCTTTTTATTTCGGTGTAAACCAATTTGAATTTAATTTTATACAAACATTTATTTATATATTATTGAATTAAGAAGAATAATTACTTTGTATACTAAAGTATGAATATTGAATAATCATTAGAAAAAAGGTTAAGCTCGATTTTAGTCTCTAAGATATAGGTCAAAAATTTTTTTCATATAAAATTATTCA
This sequence comes from Arachis hypogaea, assembly GCF_003086295.3. NCBI lineage: Eukaryota > Viridiplantae > Streptophyta > Magnoliopsida > Fabales > Fabaceae > Arachis > Arachis hypogaea. The sequence goes on along the minus strand of NC_092051.1, from coordinate 147,156,465 downwards.
TAAAGTTTAACTTGATTTTAAAATCGTCGTTATTTTAAGGACTAAAATTGTACGGAAGTGGCAATGGAAACGAAGATTGAAGTGGATCATGAAAAGCTTCTTCTTCTTCTTTCCTTCTCCCTGCTTCTTTCTTCCAAATTTTTAAAAAGCAAAAACATTCTATTTCTCTTATTTTTATTTTATTTTATATTTTTTTTGTTATAATTAATTTGGTCCAAAATTTTAATATTTAAATAAAAATGACGATTTTAAAATTTGTAAACCTTAAGGACAATTTTGTATATAAAAAAAGGTTAGGGACGAAAAACTATACGTGATTAAATAACAAATATAAAATATTTTATGAAATTATTACTTTTGATTTATTAATTTGGGATAAATTAAGAAATTAATTTTCATGCACTATTAGTGTAAAATAATTTTATATATACATCCAATTATATAACATTATATTAGTAAAAATAATTACTTTTTATATTAATCACAGTGCATCAAAATTTAACTCATAACTTTTTTCCTATTTGTTTTAGTTTTATATTAAAACTAAAAGATTATGAGTTCAGTTCTTTAAATTAATAAGTATTTTTTATAAATTATATATAACAAAAAAATATTTTTAAAAAAATTATATATAATTTTATTTCGTATTATATATATTCTAGTATGATTTTGTTAAAATGACTATAGTAGTTATATAAATTTTGTTAAAATTAAAATTATATTTTTTATATTTGATAATATTTTTTATTTTTTAAATTAGAAATATTGTTAAATAATAAAAAATATTACTTTAAAAGTGTCTAATTAATTTTCATTAAAAGTGTGTGCTTAATTGTTATAAATCTAATTATTTTAAGTTTAAATTGCTATTGTTTATTCTTAAAACTTAATTTGTACAAAAGATTGGTCCAAAAGAAATAGTTCTGACTGTATACAATATATTTAATTGGTTTAAGTAATGTAAATATAAATTTTCAGATTTGAATCTTATAAAAAAAAAATAATAATGATAATGAGTTAGTTTTGTTCTTATACTACCTCTTTCTTAAAATAATATAAATTTAATAAAATTGGTATATCTCAAAATTGTTTAATTTAAATACATTGAATATGCATGCAATGGGTTGAAGATATACAATTTTTTTAAAAAATTAATAGTTATTTGTTACCACAAGTATTATTGGATAATTGTAGTTTAGTTTATTATAGTTCAACTAAAAAGTTACAATATTCTGAAAAAGAAAAAAAAAAGAAACATGTGTCAATAAAAATATTTCTACAATTTTTAAAGTATATATGCCAGGTTTTTACTGTTATTTTTAAATCAAATAGATTTAGCAATAGAAATATTAAAAATTGTGAATAAACAATAATAAAATGATACAAATAATAAATATCTAATTATTTAAAACAATATGTTTCAATGTCTTATATTAAAAATAATTCCTAAGAAGTAATAGGAACAGTTGAGGCCTGTACCTGTTGAATGCATTTTATGAGCAAATACGCGTTACAGATAAATGGGGCTGATTCAATCTTCGCCATTGGATTCATTGACCAACAGCTTTCTCATCTGACGGCTGTGAGAGATGCCAAAGTCAAAGCTTGTATATCACACTTACACCCTAAAAAATCCACAACCACAAATGAGTATTTAGATTTGAGAAATGTTCACAAACACAAATTTTAATTTAACAGTGACTAATTGATTCTAGTCCCCCTTTGCATTTAACAATGAATTACGAAATGCTATGGTTATTAATTTTTTTTAATTTATTAAAATTAGAATTTTTTTTAGAAATAATTTGTGAAATTATGCATTTTTTTCTCTATATATAATACAGATGATTTGATCCAACCTATTGAAATAAACAATTTGCATACATTCTCTTTCTAAAAAAATTCAATACACCAAATACTATACTTAAATTTATTACTAGTTATTTTTTATATAATAGATAAAATTGTATAATTTATTGATATGAGTTGAAAATTTGAAATATATGTATTTTATAAGTGTGATGTATAACAGAAATTAATATTCACCATTTGCATAACGAAAAAAATTATTATTCACAATTTTATAAATTACAACTTTTTTTAAATTAAAAAAATTAAAATCGTGAATCACGATTTCTTATTTTTTGTTTGTTGTATCTAAAATCATGATTCATGATTTTTGTTTCTTTTTTTAATTTTTGTCTTATTTAAAATTATTATTCACAATAATTTTTATCTCATATAACTGTATTACACCAAAATATTATAATATTAACAAAAAATATCAATAACAATCCAATATATAAAAAAAATTAGGCCATCAATATTTTTTTAATAAAAAATTATTGTTTATTGAAGTGTGAGTTTAAATTGGTTTTCAAAAGGTAAAGAAAGAAGGTTTAAACCTGAAATTCCTCTTTCGATCTTTTACTATTTTTATAAAATATAGTAGCTATTTTTACTTTTATGATATTTAATTTTATAAATCATACAAGAATTTTATAGAATTAAATTAAACAATACTTAAAGAGCCTTTTTTTTGTTCACCATAAAAATTAAAAAATGTTAACCATTTTTTATCTTTTTAGTTTTGAGTACTTTACTTTTGATTTTTGAGTAATTAATAAGCAATCTCAAATGATATTTATTTTCCAAAAATGTTTTGTACATATAAAAAGTTCAATCATCATATATTTATATATATATATATATTATTTGTATTATTTTACATATTTTTAATATATATTATTTTAATTATCTTATCTACAAATAACTAATTAGTAACTAATTTTCTTATACCTGTATTATAATTGACCTACCAATATATAATCCAATATCATCAACCTTTATGCATTTAGCTACTTTTAAAATTTCATCCAACCTTGTTTCTAAATTCTAAGATGGATCCATGAATCAAGCAAAAAACTTCCATGTCAACGATATTTAATATTCTTTTGCCTAGAGAAGTAATATTTACTCTTCAATATAAAAGTATATATCTCGTAATTATTTTTTAATAAAGATGTTTCATTATTATAATACTGTTTCAAACATAAATATAAGTATATAATTTTCGTTAACAATTCCAAAAATAAATTGGCCGGAAAAAATTATCTAGAGAAGCATTTTCCCTTTTTTCTTAGCTTATACGTTCAACGAATATTTCAATTAACAAAAAAGGTGTTATTGATGCTTTTTGTTCCTCTTCCTAAACATAGACTCAAGATTTTTGGGTATGTAAATACCTCTTCGCTTGTTAATTTTGTTACTTTATTAGAGAGAATCAGTGGCATAAGCTTTTCAATTTGATTAGAATGAATTTATTCTACTAAAAGAACAAAGAATGAATTTTGCTAGAAATGCTTTTCCGGTATCACATTATTTGGACGAACAAAAATGTTAATATTCAACTTTCTATATATATATATATATATATATATATATATATATATATATATATATATATATATATATATATATATATATATATATATATGATCAAAGATACCTTTATGATGCAAAAAATATTAATTTTAATTTTTCCTTATAATTTTAATTTTTTTTAATATTTTCATAACCCAAACACCCCCTCCTCTTCCCCGCCACTATTTAAATGATGATATTACAAATGGAAACCTTTATATTGAATAGGAAAAATATAGGATACCAACATATTATCTGCCAACTTATTGTTAACAATAATTAATTATTATATTTTAAACACATATATAAAGAGACACATTCAGAAAATATATCTATAAAGACACTTTTATTAAACAAAGTCATAAAAAAATATTTTTATTAGACACATCCATAAAGACACTCCTATTAAACACAGTTATAAATAAGAGTTGGTAAAAGTTGACAGTAGCGGAATTGGAATGAATAACATAAATTGGAATTAAACTTCTACACTTACATATTTGATAAAATTTACGATTTTATTGATAAAAAATATAATCTTTTGACAAAAATAAATTTTCTTTTAACTAACAATTAGTCAACAAAGTAATGAATGAAAGAGGTTTAAAAAAGACCCAAAAAATAGAGAAATATTACCTGATTATCAACTGAAAAAATTCAAAAAGGAGTTAATTTTCAATCTTTTATCCAAAAAATTAATAGTGGGAAAGTACACACAAAATGGTTCAAGTATTCAGTGTCACTTAATAATTTTTCAGTGGCTAGAGTTTGACATTTCAGCTCTTAGAAATAGCTTAAGAACTTATTTTGCCTCAGCTAATTTGGCATAGTTTGGTAGCTTTTACTTTGGAAAGGAACCTTCCATTTTGCCTAGTATGCCATATAGGTCCAGCAATGTACCATATCTATTTAAAAGAATTAAAGAGAAGAGTTAAAAAAAATAAAATAAAAAAAACAAAAGTGTATAGCAGTTAGGAAAACTGCAATAAAGTGCTATGAAAACCCTAAAATGCTACAAAAGGTTGCATTTATTAATTACCTATCCTTTTGGTGAGCTGTCTTGTTTCAAGATTTCTAATGAACTTAAATATAGAAAATCATCTACCATCACCCTTTCTATTTATTTATTTTTAATTTTAGGTAAAGGGTTAGTCTTTTTATGGAAATGATGATCAATTTAGTTTTTGAAGTTGAATAGAAATCACATTTGATCCCTGAAAACTAACAAACCACTATTTGGTTCTTGATTCTAAATTTTTATAAAATTATAAATAATGTGAAACTTAACTAAAAAAATAGTATGTGATTACTATTTTGTTGATGTTTCACATGAAATAAGCATTGTTTTATTAAATGTAAGACAATATCACTCACACCAGACCAAGCATTTGCCATCTTATGTATGGCTTGTTCTAAAATATGGAAAATATATCATAAATTAGAATGGGAGTGGATCCTCAATATATCATAAATTAGAATGGGAGTGGATCCTCTTCAGTAGAAAAAAAATTGGATGGTGTCCAGTGTAGGATCTCACATTTCATTGTTCTCTCTCTTATTTAATTTTGATCCCACTTATAAAATTAAATGTGAGAGATCACACCTTATTCTCTCAAGTGTTAAAAAAAATGGAGAAGATCCATTTCCGTATTTGAATGGGGGTGTCAAACCTAATGCCATACAACATTCAGTAGTGGAAAGGCGGGTCAATTATCTTGATTCGCTCTAAGAAATTATTGTAGCAATGACTCCAAAGAAACCTCAACTACACAAAATATAGATTAAAAACGAGAAAAAAAATTCATCAAAATCAGAATACCCCTTTAGTATTTTGCACTATAATGACATTTTAGAACTGGAATGACTACTATTCATACAAAGGGTACATCAAAGGAGCTCTCAAACAATTCATAGCACAAGCTCCAATCATTTTGGTAATAAACAATCTTTGAAGCCAAGTAGCCTGTTAGCATTCATCTATGGGGTTGTGATCTAGAACAAAAATATTTCTTGGTCAAAATTGCATAGCTATGTTTATATGAATCCATCAAATTCTATCGAGGAGGATCACATAACTCAACCTCTGAACTCATATTTTCTGCTTCTTGCTTTTATGCTTCTTATGCTTCTCAGTGCCGTCAGAATTTCCTGAATGTTCCCTTAAAGAACCATTAAGTTCTAGATCGAGTTCAACAGCAGTTTGAGTAGATTTCTCATCATTCACATCATCATTCTTTTCAAGACGCCTCTTGAACTTCTTAGACACTGCACTACCATCATGGGTCATCTCGGCCTTCCCGACAGAAATTTCAACCACTCTCCCATTGTCAACATTATCCTCTTCAGTTCCAGGTCTCCTGTGCTTCTTCTTATGTGAGTGAGAAGATTTAACCTCCTTGTGGAGCTGCTTCAGCTCACTGAAAGCAGCAGAGGCCCTGTGGAGATATGCATTGATGGCATGTGAGGCACCGTTATCAGCAGAGACAAACTTCGATAGAATTTTTGCCGCTTTCGACAGTGAAATATCCTTCGACGAAACACAATATCCAGAAATTGTCTTCATCTTCCTCCCCCTTTAGCCTTCACACATATAGCTACACTCATGGAGCATCAAAAACAAGGTTAGCAGTGAGCATTAAGACAACATTGTTCTTTTTTTACAGTACCAATAATGATGATTTAAGTCCGCGAATTAAACAAGCTATACTGGCCCATATAAGGATGGTTCATGGAACTAAATAGTTCACCTTTTTTTCTTTCTGAAGTAAAAAAATAAAAAGGAAGAGAAGTGGAGAATGAATTAAGTGGAAATAGTTAGAACTATCCTTCTTATTGTGCTAAGAACTAAGCATATAAACCATTTAAGTTAAGCATTATGATTAGTAAACACAGTTCATATGAAAATTCAATGATTTATATAACAATAAAATTCAGAATTTTACAATTCCACGTAATAACTTGTCTATATTTCATAATCAAAAGTTCATATTCAAGTTCAAATATCAAAGTTTATAACTAAAGAAAATCAAAATGCACAAAAATGCTAAATCATAGCATAAATGCCTAATCCACATTCAAATCCATAATGTTCCACCACAGAGTCAGATTATCAATTTTATTTAGCAACAGCTAAATGACTAAAATGTTAAAACAGCAACAACTAAGTAAGAAGAAAGTCAGGAACACAGTATAACAATCAGCCATCAACAATTAACAACATAAAATCAGATTATCAACCATCAACAACAATCAAAAATTATATTAATTTAAGTTTATTTAACTGTTTTAATATAAAAATTAAATCATAAAAATTAACTCGGAAAAAAATAACTGAAGAAGCACTGCCAGTAAGTACTGAGCGAGGAGCCGAGGAGTGCTTACCAGAGAGACGACGAGGGAGGAAGGTGAGGGATGGCGAGGTAAGCAGAGTCCGGAGACCGGAGAGGCGAGGAGAGAAGTGGGAGCGACGTGAGCTCGGTGAGGGACAGCGGCGAGGTGAGCGACGCGGGCTTGGTAAGCGACTGCGGCTATGACGATGCCGGCCGGCTACAGCGGCCTCTGGCCAACGGAGAGGAGGGGGATGAAGGTGGCTGCTAGGGCTTGAGAGGATGGGGGTTATGCTGCTGTATCATCATGCATCAATGGGTGAGTTTAGGGTTAGTTGAATTTCTTATTTGATTTTTTATTTGGGGAACCGTTTAAGGGAGACAAAACTGATCAAATAATGGACTTGTTCCAAAAATATTTTTTTTAATGATTTTTTAAAAAAAAAAATTATAAAAATAAAAATAATTTTATATTTAAATATTTCATGTAAAAAAATTTTATTTATTAATTATGTTTAGATAAAATAAAATAAAAGTATTTATTTATTTATTATATAAAAAAAATATTTTTTTAAGAAAAAAATTTAAAAAGAGATGCAAAATTATAGTTTTTTAAATTTTTTTTAATTTTTTTAATTTTTTATTTTTATTATTAGAAATTTACTAAATATATTAAAAAATTAAAAAAATCATTGAAAACTTTTTTATTGATTTAATAAACAAGCACAATATTTTTTAATTTTTTTATATTGCATTTCAATTAAGTCTAAATATTCTATTAAAAGACATACCAAAGTAGTCAAAATTGAGTATGGTTCTTTCATTTACATATTTCATTTACATATTTATTTATTTTAAAAATAAATCGGTTTTTACAAAAATAATATTAGAATTATTGGTGAAGATTTGATTACCAGCGAAGAATAGCCTGAAGAAAATATATTGAGTTGGTAACCCAACTTTGGTCATACACTATTGCGTGTTTCATGTCTTACTAGAATGGTTTTGTTCCGGGGCTTACCTAGAACCGGACGGTGGTTGGACTTGTTTGAGGCCCAAGCGCTGGAGGAGTGTGGTCTCCAACTTGGTTTACGTCTGGGAGCCGCCTCCGAGTTGTGTGTTCCAAGAGATGGGGGGTGGTACCTGCAAAGACACTCCGATGCCTAAGTCAGCATGGAGTTAAGCAGGTTTAGAATGTATTGGAACTTAGAGATACCTGAGGAGTGTCAGGGTATTTATAGTGGTGATCCAATAACCACCGTTGGAGTAGTGCCACCTTTTTAGGCGGATAATCGTCCTTTTTATCTAGGAATTGTTGGGATATGGTTTCTAGAAGTAGGTTGAGAGATTTTAGGGGCAGTTACTTATTTGAATAAGTGTTATCTGCCAGCTATCTCTTGATCACAACTTCTTTGGAAAGAAGTCTGTGTTGAGTCCGACCTCTTCTAAAGAGGTCGGTGAATAACGAAGGCCAATCTTTGGATTGGGCCTTTTGGTGTATTTGGACCTGAGCCTTAGTGTTGGGCCAGTGTATGAACAGTGTCCCTACTCGAGTTCAATCTCTTTTTCTTAAGAGTTGGATTCGAGTATTTAAACTCGGGCTTGTAGGCTCTGTATAATTGGTTTTAGCACATCTTACTTAACCAAAGAATATTTCTTGTCCTAGTTTCGTACAACTCGTTCAATTCGAGTTGTTTTGAGGATACATGACTTGTTTTAATACAAATCACCTTTCTGAAACTTATTCTGATTTATTACGACTTGCTTTGATACAAATCGTTTATTTCAAAACTCGTAATTATTTTTTAATATAACCTCATCTAGCTCGTTCGATGCGAGTAGTTTTAAGGTCTTACGATTTGTTTCATTTCAAATCGTTTAATTAAAACGTGGCTATTTCTTGATCTAATTTCATACAACTCATTTAAATTCGAGCTGTTTTTTAGGACTTCACAACTTGTTTCAAGTACAAATTGTTTATTTTGAGTCCTTTTAAACTATCAGATCATCTTTATAACCATCGGACTTCGTTGCTTTATCCATTATGCCCCTGCTCGAGGTCGAGCTTTATGAAGTCGGACTCGAGCAATCAAGCAGAAAGGATTTTCAAATGAAGCCTTTTTTTATTGAACTCATTCATTCTGAGTTTTCTAGATGACTTGTTTTTTATACAAGTCACTTTTTTGAAGCACAACTCGTTATATATCAAGTTGTTTTGCGCAATTTATTTTAATACAAATTACTTAGATCATATGGTTATTTTTTACTCGATTTTGTTCAACTCATGGGCTTGAGTTGTTTTAAATCATCAAGCCGTATTATAACCATTGGACACCAATTTATACCTCGTCGCTTTATCTGAGCGACCATTGAAAAGGCCAGCTCGTGATTTTTGCGCTTTGTCGAGCATAAATTGGCACCTTAGGTGAAGGGATTATATGCTTATTCCCTCCCCTTTCTAGTTTTTACAAGGTTGTCGTCCTTGTGTATGATACAACTTGTTTTATCCAAGTTGTTTTGGAGGATAGTTTTTACGTTTCGATTTTGTTCAAAAACGTTTACAATCCTTCCTTTTTAACTCGTTTCTATACGAGTCGTTTGGTTGAAGTGATTCATTTTGATACAAATCACTTTTAAAGCTTTGCTTTTAGATAGACACGACTTGTGCTTAACACAATTTCGTTGAAAATATGGTTGACTGGCATAACTCGTTTAATCCAAGTTATCCTTATGTTGTTGTGAATGCTAGAACGAGTTTTCTTGGAACAACTTGTTTTTGTGAAAGTGTTCCATTTTATACGACTAGGTCGTTTATTTTTAGAACTTGTAGAGATGAGATTGTGGGCTTGAGATTTTGTACGATCCATTTGTATCCGTGTGGATCGAGTTGGTAGATCGTATTTATGCCTCAAGGGGCATATTTACTTTTGCGACTTGTTCTAAACACAACTTTTTCAACCCGTTTGGCCCGAGCTGTTTCGATGTGTTTTCTTTCCAATTCGCATATGTAACTTCTTTCCACCAATTGGTTCCTCGTCGCTTCATCCAGGCGATTTCTATATGATCGGCCCGTGATTTTCGCGGTTTATCGAGTTTCAATTGGTGTGTGTTAATTGTAGAAAATCAATTTTCATAAGGAATTGTTTTATCTCCTTATGTTGGAGGTGTGTTGCGACCTGGGTAGTTTTTCACCCTCGAAGTTAGACACTTTGTAGTAGCCATTTTCTAAGATTTCAGTAATCTTAGAAAAAACCTTTTTGATCTTTGTTTTGAAAAACCTTTTTTCTGACTGTCCCTTTCTTTAAGTTAAGTTTTCCTTAACAACTCGGGACGGCCTTTTGCCTTAGTGCTTTCAATAGGTTTCCTGATCTCTTTTTGGTATTCCTTATACTCAATTTTTGATTTATTGAGCTCTTATGATTTAGGTTATTTTTGCGATGCGTTTCCTTTTTTCTCGGTTTTTCCGACTTGTAAGTCAGATAATTTCCGAGTTTATTACGATCGACTTTTATAACCTCTTTACACCGACTTGTACCTCGTCGTTTTATCCTGACGACCATCTAGGTCGGTTCATGGGATTTTCACGCTTTGTCGAGTTTAAGTCGGCGCGTTTCGTTGAAAGAAAGAAAAACGAGAAGGAATTTATAAGAGATAAAAGATCTTTATTTATTTGCGAAGGTACTTTTACTGCTACTAAGGGTTTTTCACTATCTATGATCCCTTAGTCTCTACTATGATGCCTCGTTAAAAACCCTTCTTCAGAAAAATCCTTTAATTTTTGGGAAAAAATCATGAAGTTGGAAAAAGAGTACATCAGGGAGTAGAGTTCGCTTTTAGCTATAGTACCTTTTCATGTTACAAGCATGCCACGACCTTGGTAGCTCGGTGCTGTTTAAGTCGGTCACCTTGTAATAACCTTTTCCTAAGATCTCAGTAATCTTGTAGGGTCCTATCCTTTTTGTTGTCAGCTTTCATTCGCCCGAACTCAGTAGCCTGATATTTTTTCTTATCAAGATGAGGTCTTTTGCGTCGAATCTCGTAGCCATCCTTTGTCTCAAGAGCTCTTCCCTTATCTGAGTTTGCTCTCAGGTTTCTGGAAGGGGGTCACGTTCTTCTTTCGTGCTCTAGCATCATTGTAGAATGTTGTCTTTAGTTTTTAATAATTTTGGACTTAGCTTTCATGATAAGGCAGTGCCTCTACTCGAGGTCGAGCTTCATAAAGTCGGACTCGAGTATTCAGTCATGCCATTCTTGAATCTTACTATTTGTTGCTATGTGACTTTTACAAGTTATTTTGGACTCTCTTTTTGGGAGGTCGGATAACTTGTTTTATACTTGTTGTGTCAACTTAGTAAGGTCGGATACTTATCTCTTGGCATTCTTATAAATCGCCATCCTTTCTCAATTTGTTTTAAACAAATTGTTGTGACGTCGGGTTTACATCCTCTTCGTGTTGATGTTTGATTATGATCACGTTGTCCTTAAGTTATTTGTGCAATTCGTTTTAGGCTTTGCCCCTTGCCAGTTTGATTTAGTACAAGTGGCTTAATGAGGTTGGACCAAATTTTTGGGACGGTGCTTTCTTCTTTTTTAATCCAATTTAACTGTAGAAGTAAAATCATCATCCCTATTTGATATCCTCTGCCCATTGGGAGAAGTTTTTACGAGATTTCTGGTATCCATAGAAACTGTATTCCAGCTTCTTTTTAACATGCTTGCATCTTATTCATGTCGAGTGGTTGTCTGACTATGTTATTGATCATCCGCCATTATCAAGAGTTGAGCTCCAGGTCCCCGGCAACGGCGCCAATGTTCCGGGGCTTACCTAGAACCGGACGGTGGTTGGACTTGTTTGAGGCCCAAGCGCTGGAGGAGTGTGGTCTCCGACTTGGTTTACGTCTGGGAGCCGCCTCCGAGTTGTGTGTTCCAAGAGATGGGGGGTGGTACCTGCAAAGACACTCCGATGCCTAAGTCAGCATGGGGTTAAGCAGGTTTAGAATGTATTGGAACTTAGAGATACCTGAGGAGTGTCAGGGTATTTATAGTGGTGATCCAATAACCACCGTTGGAGTAGTGCCACCTTTTTAGGCGGATAATCGTCCTTTTTATCTAGGAATTATTGGGATATGGCTTCTAGAAGTAGGTTGAGAGATTTTAGGGGCAGTTACTTATTTGAATAAGTGTTATCTGCCAGCTATCTCTTGATCCCGACTTCTTTGGAAAGAAGTCTGTGTTGAGTCCAACCTCTTCTAAAGAGGTCGGTGAATAACGAAGGCCAATCTTTAGATTGGGCCTTTTGGTGTATTTGAACCTGAGCCTTAGTGTTGGGCCAGTGTATGAACAGGTTTCATATTAAAATTTGCCTAACTTGTATTATTGGTGAAATATATATATATATAAAAGGAAATCCGATTTCGGTAAGACTGAATCTGAACTGATTCAAGTCGGTTCAGTGAGGGCGACCTCGAAAGTCACCGAATGGGTCAGTCTTTTCCTTCAGTTTGTCCTATATATATGTTGAATAAAAAAGCTTGGGTTGGGAGGCCTTTCAAAGTACAAGGCAGATGTCCCGGACGGACACGACTTCTTCTTATATATATATATATATATATATATATATATATAAAGAGTATCGAACAAGTCTTTGAAAAGATTTTGTGAGAAAAAGGTACTAAATCACTAAAATTTGTAATGCTGAACTTATATGTTAAGGAGATGAAAAAAGACAAAGTATATTTTTTGTTTCGAAATTTGATAAAAGTTTTAAAAATACTTATATGTTTTAATTTTGTTCCCAAAATTTTGAATTAATATCAAATATATTCTTGATGGCTAATTTTTTAAAAAATTTAAGATTATTTCAACAATAATTTTATAAGAACAACTTTTAATACAAGCAAATCAAGTATAATTTTTATGCATTATTATTAGATTGGTTTTAAATTTTTTAAAAATTTAGCTGTTAAAAATATATTTAATGGACATCGAAAACTTTTGGGACAAAATTAAAACAAAATAAAATTTTGACATATTTTTAAAATTTTTATCGAACTTTAAAAATAAAAAATATAAAAAATATACTTTACCCGATGAAAAATTAACAAAAAAAGTGTTTAACATTCATATTTTTTCAAGAACCTGTAAATTCTATAATTCAAGACTTATTTGATAATTTTTTCCCCTCAAGAACCAATAAGTCTTGCACAAAATCTTTTTGAAAATTCACTTAGTATTTATTTTTAATCTAAAAACCTATAAATTCATGGCAAAACACTTTACCGATCTATTTGTTCTATCACTCAAGATGTTTTATCAACTTGAAACAGTAAAATTTAGGATTGTAATATACAAATCAAATTACTAATTTCAACTTCAATTAGCATGCTTTTAAATTCCATTATATTGTCTCAACTTTTTCTTTTCTTTTGATAAAATTACGTGTTTTGAATAGTTGCTGAAAGTATTTATGTTTTTGTAATATAAAACAAGTATTCATAGGTAAAATTTTAAGGCTTATTTATCCTTCCATCTAATACTGATTTTCACCTTACAGTTAAAATGGATCTCCACCTTGCTTCATGTAGGTATTCTACACTCTACAGTATATAACGAGAAATTGGAAGGGATTTGATAAATAGTTAAACATAAAGCATAAAGTACTTGTCATCTTAACTAATCTCATATTTATTGTTGTTATACATAGTTAATAAATAAAAAGCGGATTCATATGCACATTGATGCCTATTAATACACTAGCTGAGACTAATGAGTTTATTCAAACGTATGATTTACTGATTTTACATGCATACGAATATGTAACCTTAATAGCACTTGATTCTACTACCTGACCAATATTCTAAATTTTTTCCTTTTTTTTTTGGGTGAACTTTCCCTCTCTTTTATTAAGATGGAGAGGGGAAAGAGCAGATATGTGTTGTGGTTGTATGAAACTTAAGAGCATTGGATTATCATCATTATCATATTCAGAAGCAAAAGTCAGCAGCTGCAATGACTGTATAAATAGGAGAAGGAGTTTATGTACAACTAGAAATGATGAAAATGCTTGATGAAAGGAATGAGGGACTATGCGGTTGCAGCAGCTTGTTCTTCGGCGACCTGTGCTGCCGGCAGAAGGGTGCAGATGAGGTTGCGGTCGCCATACACATTATCAACACGCCCTGATAACAACCAACCATAGTTTTGAATTCATTAGTCTATATCTATTGGAGAGAGAGAAAATTATGGAAATTAAAATGAGTGGTTATGGATATTTCTAGAGCATGCATTAAATGTTCTCAAGGAACACACAAGAGTTACCTGCAGTGAAGTTACAACTATAAATTATTGCAGGGTAACACTCATGTTTGTTGATCCTTAGAAAAGTAATAGAACTGTCCTACCTTTTTTTTTTCATTATTCTGACCAATTCTTTGATGATGTAGCATTGATGCTTAGTATATCTTACAATAGAGACAAGTGAACAATCGTATAGTTACCTGTTGTAGGCCAGAACTTTGCGACGCGGAGCCAGGGAGCTGGGAAGGCTGCATATTCCCTGGAGTATGGTTTGGTCCATGCATCTCCCATGAGCAATGATGGTGGATGAGGAGCTCCCTGCAAAATATTTAAGATAATCACTCAAAAGTGCACGAATTAGGTTGAAATTGTAAACATAATATCTAGACAAGTATAAATAATCACTCTTCATGGGTTTGGGAAGGGTGAAAATTTTCAATGGAGGAGTTTGATGTGTTTCACTTGAAAGTTGAAACTCATCCGTGAAAATTTCCACCCATGTTGGGTCTGTTTGCTATGTTGGTAAAAAATGAGGGATTCATTTTCATGAACAGGCGCCGTATGTAAAATCAAACAGAGTTTATCAACGAAATTTTACCCCGATATTTGCCAATATGAGATGCAATCTAAAGAAGTATTTTTCTTCTCATTAATATTATCAGAGTCGAGAGAACAAAAGGTTTTTACCTTGAGCACATTGTTGTTAATGTCAGCTTTTCCTTTCTCTATCTCAGCAATTTCTTCTCTGATGGAAATAAGAGCATCACAGAACCTGTCTAACTCAGCCTGCAATGAATATTAGTTGAATAAGAAAAAGACATCACAACAAAGAAACTTCAAGGAAAAGTGGACATAATTAAAAATAGAAGTTTTTTCAGAAAGGTCTACCTTGCTTTCACTTTCAGTGGGTTCAATCATGAGTGTGCCAGGTACAGGCCATGACATTGTTGGTCCATGGAAGCCATAGTCCATGAGGCGCTTTGCAACGTCTTCAGGCTCTATTCCAGCAGTGTTCTAAAATTGAAATCGCATAGAGAGAATCAGACATGAAGAGTTCTAGCTAATTGAGAAAAGCAACTTCAAGTTATCAAGTGATCCTACCTTAAAGCCTCTTAAGTCAATGATGAATTCATGAGCAACAGTTCCATTGACTCCACGGAAAAGAACAGGGTAATGATTCTGTATACATCAAAGTATATGTGAAAACAAGTTTTAACAACTCATAAGAAGAATAAAAAGTTATAGGGAAAAGAAGCACAAATTATCTATAAGAAAGCACAAACCTCCAATCGTTTCGCCATGTAGTTCGCATTCAAAATGGCTATCTTTGATGCATCGGTGAGTCCTTTCGAACCCATCATGGCAATGTAAGTGTAGGAGATTGGCAATATGAGTGCTGAGCCCCAAGGTGCAGCAGAGATGGTACCAAGAGGTTGAGAGTTCTCCGGGGCGGGAATTCCACCAGTGGGTACCTTCATTATGATATCAGATAATTAAATACAAAGAAGACCAAAGATTTTATTAACATCAACTTAAAAAAATGGTTTATCATAAAATAAAAAAATATAAAAGGATCTCAGTTCAATAATTCATAAAAACCATCTCTTCTAAAATCATGAGCTGTTAGGAAGAGGTACATAAATAGTTTTAAGTAGCTGCTTAGATGCATATAAAGGGTTTTATATCTATTAGATCATATACAAGGAGTAACAATGTCATCCAGTTTGGTGGAAGAAAAACTAAGGACTCTATTAAAAGTTAAAATCATGTGCTTTTAGTGAAATAACTAAAATCATGCATGTATATTACATAAAATTTCATCATAACCAAATAAAAAGGGCTTACCACAGGGTGTGAAGGTAAAAATGGTGCCAAGTGTTTCTTTACACCAATTGGACCCATACCAGGGCCACCTCCTCCATGAGGGATGCAAAATGTCTTATGGAGATTGAGATGGCAAACATCTGCTCCAATCCAACCAGGGCTTGTAAGACCCACCTGCAAACACAAACATTACAAACATCATTCAAAGTTAGGCACGACTGCGCAAATTGTTTCCTTTTTGAACAACGTGATATGTAGACGAGCCTTGTTATTTGAACCCATTTTTCAGACACTAGACACCACACTCACAAAAGTCATGCAGGACCCATCATTACAAGATTATCTATCTTCTTACACAATACATTCTTTTTCCCACTTGGTATCTGGTGTCAACCAAGACTTGGCGTTCAAGAAACAATTTGTATTCAGAACGGGGCTACAATTACATAAGTTGTATACTGTCAAGTTTTAGAACACTATAGGGGTTAAGATTTTGAATTAACATAACTCACAATTTGGATAGACCAGAAAAAAAGGAGAGAAACTGGTTTCATGTTACACAAACGTACATTAAGGTAAAATATGCATATAAAAACAAACCTGTGCATTCATATTGGCACCATCCATGTATACTTGGCCTCCATTATCATGAATAATCTTGCAAATCTCATCTATACCCTCTTCATAAACACCATGGGTTGAGGGATATGTTACCTACAATCAAATCATAACCAAACTTAGTATAAAAAAGGCTCAAAGTTTGACAATAATGTCAATTTTCTGATATAACTAGAATATACAAGTATCAATCTATAGGAAGCAAATTTTACCATAAGAGCTGATAAGTTGTCCTTGTGAGTTTCAGCGGCCTTCCTCAATTCTGCAATGTTAATGTTACCCTTGGCATCGGTTCCCACAGATACAATTTTCATGCCACACATGGCAGCACTGGCAGGATTTGTACCATGTGCCGAGACAGGTATAATGCAAACATTGCGGTGGTGGTCTCCTCTTGCCTGCAGTTTCCAATTTCCAAAATAATTAAGAACTATTGCAGGAATTTATTTAAGCAACATTAAAAAACAAAAAATTGATCTCTTATAAATATATAGCAAGAGATAATAGGACAACTGAAGGTTATCAACTATCGGATGAAATGAACAAGTACAATGTTAAATAAAAATGTCAATTACTGCTTTGGAATGTAAGTAAATCAGAAGAGTCATAAATTAACTCATAAATTGATAAAAATCCTTTCCAATAGCAAATATTTTCCATAAAAGTTAAGCAGACATATTTAAAATGAGCCAAGTCATCATACCAAATGATATGCTCGAATAACCATCAGCCCAGCATATTCTCCTGCAGCTCCAGCATTTGGTTGCAAAGAGAAGGAGTCAAACCCGGTGATGGTACACAGCAAGTCACCCAAATTGTCAAACATTTCCTGACACCAAATTTTATTGTTTAGACACAGAAAATAAAATAAAAAAAATCCCTTCTCTCCCATATTTTCAGGCCAAAGATCATTTATAAGAATCTAAAAAGAACCATTTGAACATCTAACTAGCTACCTGATAACCTTGAGCCTGTTCAGTTGGTGCAAAAGGGTGAATATCAGTGAAGCTGGGCCAGGTTACTGGCATCATCTCAGTGGTTGCATTCAACTTCATAGTACAAGATCCAAGTGGAATCATGCTGTGGCATAATGAGAGATCCTTGGATTGTAACCTATGAATGTACCTGAGTAACTCATGCTCAGTGTGGTACCTATTAGAACAAAATAAAGTTGAGGTAAGTTTCTAAAAATGTAACCAGAGGAATTATATTCAAATTCCATATGAAGGGATTACGTGTTGAAGATAGGGTGTGTCAGATAAGGGCTGTCCCTAGTTAATCCAGAAGGAATCGCAGACTCGACTTCTGGCGCAAGAGAAGCAGCTGTGAAGGAAACCTGTGTATGAACAAACATTTTAGAGGGACTTAAATAATTCAAGATTAACGATACAATTGATAGTTATGAAAAGGATACATCATATTATATATTAATCATACTTACTGGCTTGCCACCAGCAAAGACTTTGAAAAGTGTATCAACATCCTCCAATGAGGTTGTTTCATCAAAAGCAACGGTTATCTGAAAAGCAACCAAGCTCAATAATCCAAAGACAAACAAATGATATTAATTGATTTGAGTTGCAACAAAAATAAACACTTACAGTTTTTCCATCTACAACTCGCAAGTTTATTTCACTTTCCACAGCAGCATCAGCGATTGCGTGGGCATTGGGAACCTTAACCTTCACAGTGTCAAAGAAGGGAAGATCCTGAACTTCTACTCCAAGTTTCTTCAATCCCAGGGCAAACACGCCAGCAAGACCATGAACGCGTTGAGCAATGGTCTTAAGTCCTTCAGGTCCATGATATACAGCAAACATAGCAGCCATATTTGCAAGCAGTGCCTATGATAGTTATAAGAACCATTCATATTCGCTCATTAAAATAATTTAAGCATTTTGAAGAGATTGTATACGATATGATATCAAAGAATATATATAACTGAATAATATACAGGTTGAATGGTAAATAAAAGTACGTACAATATCTGTGTGTCATGTTAGAAATATAATTAAATCATTTATGTGTAACACTATGGTGGTGGTTCATTACACAGAACTTCCAAACCAAACTTGAACTGGAACAGAAATAGACACTTTAGAATTTACAAATTAAAACTTCTAAATAAGTTCTGAAGTCTACACACAGGACAACTATATAGCTAAAATTGGTTGAACCAAATCAGCAAAGTTACCTGAGCAGTGCAAATGTTGCTAGTAGCCTTGTCCCTCCGAATATGCTGTTCCCTTGTTTGCATCGCCATTCTCAAAGCCGACTTTCCAGAAGAATCAACACTGACACCAATAATCCTCCCAGGCATCATCCTCTTGTACTCTTGTGATGTTGCCAAGAAAGCGGCATGGGGCCCTCCATAGCCCATTGGAACACCAAACCTCTGAGCCGAGCCAACAACAATATCTGCCCCCAACTCACCAGGAGGCTTCAACACAGTCAGTGCCAAGAGATCACTGGCCATAACAACCTTAACCCCATGAGCATGTGCCTTCTTAATAAACTCCCCATAGTCCAGAATCTCACCCTCAGTCCCGGGGTACTGAACAAGCACACCACAAACATCACCTTTTGAGTAATCAATATCCTTAAGATCCACAGTGGCAACCTCAAGATCAAAACCAGCAGCCCTTGTCTTGCATATATCAATTGTTTGAGGATGACAGTTACTTGCAATAACAAAAGTCTTCTTCTTCCCTTTCTGGATGTTGTTACACATAGACATTGCTTCAGCAGCAGCAGTTCCTATTGAAAAATTAATTAATTAACAAAGAGTTATACATACATGATTACATGTTACATTCATAACCAACTAATAACACCCATCCATCGAGCATAGATATTCGCAGTCTTAGCTCAAAAGGCAAAGAGGCCGGAGAGGCTCTCACCCCTCACCTAATAAGTCTGCAAGATAAAGATGCCAGATTTGAATCTACCAATCAAATCCAAGACTCCCCTTCATAACTAACAACATATCCTCACAAAGCAAGACTCGCCCTCATTTGTAAGTTGTAACTAGTATTTGCAGCCTTGAGTTGCAAGGCAAAGAGGCCGGATTCAAATCCACCAACAGAATCTGTGGCCTCATATACAGTACCATCGTGGCAGGACTCAGAAGCAAAAACAAACAAAATGAACTAACTAACTAACTCCCTCCTAACTGTCGGTAACAGATCTAACAAACTTTAAAACAGTAAAATAACGGAATTGGCGGAGTTACCTTCATCAAGCAATGAAGCATTGGACATAGGCAAGCCAGTGAGATCAGTGATCATGGTCTGGAAATTAAGCAATGACTCGAGACGGCCCTGCGAAATCTCAGCCTGGTAAGGAGTGTACTGCGTGTACCAAGCAGGGTTTTCCATGATGTTCCTCAAGATGACAGGTGGCACATGAGTGTTGTAATATCCCATTCCAATAAAAGACTTGAAAACTTTGTTCTTCGACGCCAAATCCTTCATGTGCTCAATCATCTGGCCCTCCGTCAATCCTGCATCGAACTTAGAGAAGGCGAAGTCGTTGAGGCGAATGGATTTGGGAACGGTGGCGTCGATGAGGGAATCAAGAGAGTCGAACCCGCAAGACTGAGCCATCTTGCTCTGTTCTTCTTTGGTAGCGGAGTTGTGGCGGCGTGGGAAGGTGTCGCTGGGCTGGAGGGCAGTAACGGAAATTCGGCGAGTTTGTTGTTGAGAGAAATGATGGAACGATGCTCTGTTGCGGAGAACAGAGGGAGTTACGGTGGAGACGCATCTGGAGGGAGAGTAGAGAACGGGGGAGGAAGAGGAAGAGTTGGAGAGAGGCTCGTGGCGACGGTGCTGTTTTGTTTGAGAGAGGAGGCGCTTCAGAATGGCGCGGTTTGCGAGCCTCCTTGCACGTTCCATGAATGAATGCAGAGATTCAATGGATACAATGAAAGAAATGAGATTTGCCTTGAGCTTCTTCTTCTTATTATTATTATGTTACGATTACGATTCCATTGGAGTGTGTGAAGTGAGTGGAGGATGGTGGATTGGACCTCCCGATAATATAGTGTGGTTCCTGGCTACAAATCTATCATTTTTTTTAAATAAAATAAACGAATACTTACATTTTAGCTTTTATTTTTGCATGAAAACAGTCCGTATAAAAAAATAGTTGATAATAAATTAGATATTTATCATTTTTAATTTATTTTTTCCTTATCTTCGTATGATTTTTTAAAAGTAAAAACTCACACAGGTTGGTTTAACGTGAAATTATTAGTTAAAAATTAATAGATAATAATTTAAAAAATGCTAAGAAATCAGTAATTTTTATAATTTGTAGTTATTAAATAATTATTAATAATTATTTTAATGGTATAAAATTAGTGTGAGATTTTATCAAATATTTTACTTTTCTTTATTAGTTACAGAATTTAATAAAGTTGTTATCCTTTAAATTTTTCCAATAATTTAATCAAACATATCAAATTATCTAACAATTCTCGACTAACAATTTTATATTGAGTTGTACGGGAGTGAATTTTTATAGTAGAAAAAAAATGGATGGTTTTAATTATGTAATCTTATCTTTTATTGTTTTTTCTCATATTTATTTTTAATTCTATTTATAAAATTAATTATAAAAAATCACATTTTATTCTTTCAAGTGTTGGAAAAATTGAGAGGATCTATTTTCTGAATTTTACAAGTAAAGAGTTTAATATAAAGTAAGATGAAAGGATGGATTAATTAAGGAATTAAATTTAACGTAGAAAATTAAAAAACATGAGACCCTGAATATTTTGTGAGGATGATAAAGTGTAGATTCAAGATCTGGTGGAGATGGTAGGTGGTTGGTGACTGTGCGCCCACCAATGAAGGAAAAGGACACATTCCAAAGTTATCACTGTCTCATGTATTTACAAAACACCACCACAAACCGTGGAACTCAAATAAATGTATGGAAGGCATTCAATCTTTAAGGATTGAGTTTCAATGGAAGACATTAAAAGGGTGTTAGATTTTGGGGAATTAATAGAACTTCAATTCTCTTTCCCCTTTTTTCCTTTTTCTATTTTATTTTTTTATTTTTTGGGTTTTATGTAGGATTGTAGCGAGTGAAGTTGCTGGCAGAATCTCTTTCACAATTGGCTTATCTTGAGTGTGTAATTTGGCAGAAAGAAACAAATGGGTACTTGGGGTTGGTGTTTTTAGGGCTAGAAAAATAATGTGACTCACTTAGATCCAAGTGAATGGTGTATGTAATCACACGCTAGAAAATAACCAAGTAACCGTCACAATCAAAAACAACTTGAGATTTTGATTAGAGTATACTTAGGCTATTCTACTAATTTTATTATTTTTGAAATTTTTGAGGTATTTGCGCAGCACACACTGGATTAGTAAATGAGATAATTGTGGTGGTAATTGTGTTTAATGCTGACTGACAAATGCAATCTAGATTCTGAAGTTGTACGAGTCAAAGATTTTTGTTCCCCGTGGCTTCCTCTGCCTTTGAATCCATGTTAATAGTATAAGAGGATTTTTTTGGGGGAAAAAATCTGACTAAAAAAGATTTTTTTTATGAGCCAAATTTATATGTATTTTAAAAATACATGTTAAAATTTTGAATATTTTTATTTTTATTTTATAATAATTACATTAACAAATTAAATTTTGTACATTTTTATAAAATAATTTTAATTAATAATTTTAATATATGTTTTTATATCATTTGGATATTTTTATATATATGACTATTTAAGTCGTTTATTATTTTTACTGGACTTTATTTAAGTGGGTAAAAAGATGAGTCATGAAATGTGATTTTTATTGCTATGATCTTTACGGAAATTGGAGACATCGATTTTTTTTTTAAAATATTATTTGTATACTAAAATTAGTAACTAAAATCAGTTACTAATTTGTATATAAATATAAGTGTAATTTAATTTATTTTTAATATATATTTATATTTTAATATATATTTTATACTAATCACTAATTTTAGTAACTATATATATATATATATATATATATATATATATATATATATATATATGTGTGTGTATTACTCTTATTTCTTTATATGGTGATGTTCATAAATTATATTGTCCGATTTACATTGTCTAACTTAAAAAAAATCAAATCCGATAGTTTAATTTGTGTTTTTTAAAATAAAAAAAATTACATTAAAATCGGATTTTTTTAATTTTGTTATTTTCGAACCCGATCTTATTTATAGTTTATTTTTCCTCTTTAAACAAATCAGATCGTCCGATTTGATTAATATCAATTAAAAAAGATAACGTCATATAAAAAAAATTCAAATTTTCAATAATCACATATTACACATATATTTAATTAATATAAAAAAATATCAATTTTTTCACAGTATCTTTTAATCTGATAGGTCAAGACTTAATTCGCCACAAATTAGACCTCTATTTAAAAATTTGTCTATTTAAGTAGCAATAAAAGTGAGATATAAATAAGTTTATTTTTTAATAATAATATGCAATTAAATAATAATATAACATATTTTTTAGCTCTCTTCGATCATTTATTTTAGTGAGTTAATAGTCACTTTTGTCTCCGAAAGTGTCTCCGATCTCCATTTTTGTCCCCGAAAGTCAAAATTAATCAAAAACGTCCTTAAAAGATACCTTAGTTGATCACGTTTGTCCTTTCGTCATCTCGGTTGCTGACAGGACAAACGGTCGCTTACGTGGCCCGTTAACTTCCAAGGTAGCAGAGAAGCAGGACGACGTCGTTTTGGTGGAATGCGTTACTAGCATTGAAACGGCGCCGTTTTGTCTTCTGAAGAGGGATTCAAACGTTGCGATGCCTTACCCCTATCTCATATCATCCATCGCTCTGTCTTTCGCTCCAAAACGTGTCGTCTCCCACAAGGTATGCCCTAAGCGTTTGACGGAAGCTCTGCACCACCGCGACAAAGATCGTTAGTCTTGCTGGACGATTACAGTAGAGAGGCTTTGGCCATTGAATGCAGAATTGATGTTATGTTGGAGCAGGATTGCTAGTAAAAGAAGGTATTGAGACGTTGAGAGGTAAGGATTGAACTCATAAGATGATTTTTTGCTTATTGTGTGATGTGGTGTATTGTTAAAGTTCGTCTGATTTAAGTTAGGGTTTCGGGTGATGAAGGGTGTGTTAGTGTTGTTTTAGCATTTTTGTGTATGAGATTGTGTTACTTTGTATGACTCTGTGACGGTAGTCAGGGATGTATGAATTTAGTGATGGTTCTGTTGCATTTTTTTTCGGTTAATGGTTGATTGGTACCAACTGGGTGTACTAGGTGGTGATTGATACAGAGTAGTTGTTGGTGGTCATGTTTGTTTATGATGTTTTCGTATTTGTCATTGTAGATGGAGGGTCCTCCCATGACGTTTGTTTTTCACCATGGTGGGTTGTTTAGGACTGGTGAGGATGGAGACATGGTTTATGAACCTGACAATACAGAGGTATTGATGGGTGTTGAGGGAGACACACTTGATGTGTTTTTTGTAAAGGGTTACTATAAGGAGTTGGGATACATTAAGGCTGGCAACTGTTGGTGGAAAGTTTCTGGAGTTCCAACTGGATTGAAGAAGTTGGTGACAGATGCTGACTTGATTGCAATGTGCAAGGATTGTAGGAGGAACCAACATTTGATCAACCTATACTTTGAGGACTGCATCTCACAACCTTGTGTAGTGGACAACATATGGAAAAGTGTAGCTCTTCTGGAAGTAGGAAGTAGTAAGAAGAAGAAGTTTAATTCTCAGGCCAAGATGCACCACTCCCAACCTGTGAAGACTCCCACAGTGAACCACCCTCAGCCCAAGAAACCAACTTATGAGCCCACTAAGTCAACCTCACAGCCCAATAAGCCCAAATCTTAGCCCAATAAGCCCAATTCTCA
Organism: Arachis hypogaea; assembly: GCF_003086295.3. NCBI lineage: Eukaryota > Viridiplantae > Streptophyta > Magnoliopsida > Fabales > Fabaceae > Arachis > Arachis hypogaea. The sequence goes on along the minus strand of NC_092051.1, from coordinate 147,132,079 downwards.
GCCCACAAAGCCAGCCTCACAGCCCAGTAAGCCCAATAAGCCTTACTCTCAGCCCACTAAACCAACACATCAGGCCTTAAAGACCACCTTTCATCCCATAAAGACTCTCTTGCAATCAACAAAAGTCCACCCTCAACAAACCAAAACCAACATTCAGGGGAAGACAGCCCCATATCATTCCAAAACATCCTCTCAACTAGCCAAGAACCCAGAAAGTGATAACAACAAAGGAAATACCAGTGCATGCAGAGTAACAATATCTGGAAGAATTGTAAGAGAATGTCCCATCCAGGAAGAAGATTCTGACTCTCATGACTTGTATGAGAGTACTGAAGATGAGCTGTACAAGCCTCCGAAAGTTCTAGGAGACAATTTATACAGCTGTGAGAGTGATAGTGACATTGAAAAAGATTCACCAAGAAAGCAAAAGAAAGCTGAAACGAAGGAAAAGCATAGGCCTCCTAAGTCTAAACTAGCGGATAAAGAAATTGACACCGATGACTCAAGTTATGAGGGTTTCGAAGATGAAGAAAGCTCTGAATCTGGTAAGTTCAGGGGGTTTTAGTTGTGCTACTGTTTTAATATTTCATTTGGACAAATTTTAATGTCTTCCATGTTATGATTTGGTAGATGCAGAAGAAGATGATGATGATCTTGGAAGTTTCTCAGATGCTGACTCATGGCATTCAGAGGATTCTGGCAAGCAGTTAGACTCTGATGAGGAGACACCAACTGTTTATCCCCAATATAATGAAAAAACCAAATTTGGAAACCTGAAGTTTGAGGTTAGTATGACATTCAAATCAAAAGCTGAGTTTATACAAGCCACTAGGGATTACACTATCCAGTGAGACAGAAACATTTTATTTACCAAGAATGATAGAGTAAGGGTTAGAGCTGTTTGTAAATCAGACGATTGTCCATGGGTGGTTTATTGTGCTTGTAACAGTAAAGACTTGTCTTGACAAATTAAAATGCTAGTTGATAATCACACCTGCCTTAGAAAGATGAAAAATAGTGCTGCAACCCAAACCTGGACACTTAGCAAGCTACTACCGAAGCTTAGAAAGCACCCAACTATGAAGCATCGAGAGGTGTATGATTGGTTTGTCCGAAAGTGTACTGTGTAAAGTAATAACACATGCATCACCAGGGCACTAAAAGCTGCTAGGAAAATTGTAGAGGGTGATGAGATAGCCCAGTATGGTTTAGTTTGGGATTATGCAAACGAGTTACTTACTAGCAATCCAGGATCTAGAGTGCAAGTTGGTGTGATCCCTATGCCTGAGAGTCCTCCGATTTTTTATCGGTTCTATGTGTGTCTTGATGCTTGCAAGCGGGGGTTTAAGGCGGGTTGTAGACATCTAATTGGACTAGATGGAGCGTTTCTGAAGACACTACATGGAGGACAAATTCTGACTGCCTGCGGACAAGATGCTAGCAATCACATCTTTGTAATTGCCTATGCCATTGTCAGCGTGGAAAACAAGGATAATTGGCAATGGTTTCTTGAACTGCTTCACAGTGATCTAGGTGACTACAGAGAGAATAAATGGTGTTTCATATCAAATATGCAGAAGGTAATGCACTCTGTAAGGATTATTTTGATTTACTCAATATTCTTTAAAGGACTAGTTTGATTTAATGATTTCTGTGTTGGGGACTGAAATGATTTATTATCTTTTCATGTTTGGCATTTGGGTGCAGGGTTTATTCCCTGCTATGCAGGAAGTGTTTCCAAGAGTTCACCACCGCTTTTGCGTGTGGCATTTGTGGCGCAATTTCTCCAAACAGTGGGGTAGTTGTGAGTTAAAAGACCTTGTGTGGGGATGTGCAAGGTCAATGACAAGATCTAAATTTGATAGAAACATGAAGAGGGTTAAGTTAATCAACGAAAAAGCTTGGCAGTATCTTGATAAATGGCCAAAAGAGGCATGGACGAAGGCGCATTTCAGTGAGATTCCGAAAGTCAATAATATATGCAACAATGCCTGTGAGTCATTCAACGCAAAGATCAAACACGAAAGGAGTAAGCCTATCATGAGCCTGGTTGAGGAAGTTAGAAGAATCATCATGAAGAGTATGGTTGATAACAGGAAAAAGTTGCAAAACTATCAAGGAATTATCCCTCCTGTTCAGCAAAGTAGGTTGGAAGCTATGATAGTGCTGTCCCGCCATTGGGCTCCTCAGTGGTCTGGTGATGAAAAAGAGGAGTTGTACGAAGTGCATGGTTGGCCGACCAATATGGTGGTTGACCTGGGCAAGCACACATGCACCTGCAGGTTTTGGCAACTTACAGGTAACAACTTTCTTCTCTTACTTAATTAACAATGTCTTTATTCATGATAGTATGTTTACTGTGTCATTTTGTTTGGCTTGAAAGGAATGCCATGTATGCATGCAATATCGACAATACAAGATAAGAATGACAAGAGACCTGAAGAATATTGCCATGAGTGGTTAAAGATGGAAGCCTATAAGCGTACTTACTCTTTCAATGTGAATCTGGTTAAGGGGCAGGACCTATGGGAAAAAACACCACATCCAGCACCCGTCCCACCCCAGTGAAGCCTAAACCTGGGAGGCCAACAAAGAAGCGAAGAAGGGACAAAGAAGAATAACTGAGTGGGTCAAAGACAAAAATGAAAAGAAAATACAACCCAATCCGGTGCATGTACTATGGTGAGGTTGTTACCCCTGCTACAAAAGGTGCTGAACCCGAAGTAAATGCTGCCCCAACTGATACTGATATTGGTACAGAAGTTGAGGCACCTTTGCCTTCACTTCCATCACCAACTCAACCTGAGTCAAAGATTGACAGCAGTGACTCGGAATGCATTCCACCAACCCAAGAACCCCTACATGTAGTATCATCACTCCTCACTCCTAAAAAAAAATTTGACAGTAGCCTAATCATGTAACTAACTATTTGGTACTGGATCATGCAGGATCAATTGATAGGTAGGCTACCTAAGTTGCAAGTGATCAAAAGACAAGCAAGGTTAACATCCTCCCCTAAGCATATTGCAACTGGATATGTGGTTGTTTCTACTGAAACCATTAAAGGGACAAGTTCTGGAACTGCTAAGCGGCTGGCCAACTTCATGATCTTTGTGCCTACTCTAGGCTTCAAGGCTCCAAGGAAAACCGATGACAAAGTTTGATTTGTTAGGAATGTGTTATGGTTGACTCATTTTGTGTATGACACAACATTATGTTTGTTGCTTTCGTGTGTGGTAATTTAGTCTATAAACAATGTATTTGTCAGTTAAGAACCTTATGACTTTGTTGTGATATTTATGTATTAAGACAATTAGCCTTGAATGACAAGTTACTACTAAGATTACTTACTATCTTGATTTTGTTTATGTCTCAAAATAATTCATGCAAATAGAGACACAGAATTAATTGCTAATTTTTTTTAAAAGTTATGCACATTTGATAGGGAATTGCTTCCAACTTCACATAACTACTCCCATTCATATCAACAACTTCAATACACCAATACATGTTCATAGAGGATAACTGGGTTCATTTAGAAGTACATAAGAAACAACAAAGTATCACAACTGCTACAAACAGCAAAATCATTAGCAGTTTCAAAGCTCTAACTTCAGCTTCCAAAGTGTCCAACTTCCATGCCACCTTCACCCTCCATTCATCATGCTCACCTTCAACCTCCATATCAGCTCCTGCATCTTTCTCTGTACCACATACACCCACTGCTTCAAATTCATCATCATCAACCCACTTAAAATAATTGCAGTGACTACCCTTCTGCAATTTCAGATGGGAGTAAACAAAAAAATTAGACAACACCCAACACCATATAACAACATGAAAAAGCTTTAACTTCTTTTACCATTACTCACCTGGTACCTTGGACATGCATGGAACAATCTGTTCGGATTATCTGCTGTCCCAGATTTCTTAATCACAGTCTTCAGCCCACAGAAACATGATCCATCATGAGCATTCACCCTCCTCATTCGCATCGAAACAGTAGATCCATGACTGTCGTGCGATGTATGTGACAAACCGCCACCGCAACCACCATTTCCTGTCTCCATTCATGCAGCCACCCAGGGATTACACCTCCTACTTACCTCTACTGCCATCGAAAGTGATCACGGCGATGTATTTATCGTGCAAATTGGGATTAGGATTTATACACTCGAAGGACTAATTTGACGTCTTAAACAAAACTTATCTTGTCAGCAACAACGTCCTACAGCCTGCCGTTGTCCACCTTGAAAGTTAACGGGCTACGTAAGCGGCCGTTTGCCTTGTCAGCAACCGAGATGACGGAAAGACGAACGTGATCAACTAAGGTATCTTTCAAGAACGTTTTTTATTAATTTTGACTTTCGAAGATGAAAATGGAGATCGGAAACACTTTCGGAGACTAAATTAACTATTAACTCTTATTTTAATAAACCAAAAATCATTTATTTTTAATTTTTTACAGGATGTAAGTTTATTTTCTTTTAAGAAAGTACATACCTCGTTATGAGATTCTCCTTATACCATTAATAAGGATTAAATGTTTAATGAATCTAATTAACTATCAACTAGGTTAAATCTTGGTCATTTATTTGTTTTGTACATGAATTCTCATTATATCAAAATGATTTTTACTCATAAACTTATTATTTATAATAAATAAATAAAATAATTATGTGACCGTGAGGGCCTGAGAGGGTTCATGCGTCTAAAGCAAAATGGAAATGGTAAGGTAGTAGGTGAACACTAGCAAAATAAATAAATAATATAATTAAATAAATAAATAAGTACAAAGAAAGAAAAAATGGGAAAATGAGTTGGTGAAAAAGGACACTATTTTAGGGCTAAAGAATCTCAATTGGTGTGGAAGAGAATAATATCAATTTCGCTTAAGGTGGTAGGTGAGGGAAAAGAGATGCACATTTAACACTATGCAAATTATTATGCTTAATTAAAGGAAAAATAATGGTAGGTATCTATGTTAATTGAATAATAAGGGGTTTGGTATGTACAGTAGTATCAGTATTTGCAATTCTATATTCAACCAAACCGATGACTAAGATCCAAAGATTAAGGAAACTTATTTGCATATTTATTGAGATTGCTTTTACTAATTCTAAAATGGATTTACTTTTTTTAGTATATACATTCAATACATTAATATTTTAATTTGGCTTCTTATGAAAGTTTAAAACTTTTGAAAATTTATCTAGTCACGTCAAAAATAGAATTATAAGACAAATACTCTAAAATACAAAGATAAAAATAAAAAAATAATTTGATTGGAAAAATCTATTTTAAATTTTTAGGCTACATTTATTTTTTAGAACGAGATTGTGACGGAATATTGTATTTAATAATTAGAGATTATAACCAAAATTTTAATCTAATTTTTTCAAACATAATCTTAGTTATCTTTTTCTCTAGTTTTTTTCTTAAATATATGAAAATATTTGTCATTGATTAATTTAATGAGGTGAACTTGTTTGCTCATTACTTCACTTGCCTTATAAAAAAAGGAGTTTCATTGATTCTGAACCTTTTTTCCATCGATTTGGATGGTTAAATTAACAGAAAATTTTAAGTATATTAAAAATATCGGTGTTATAATTTTTTTAATTATTGATTTAAATTATAAAAAATATATATAATATATATTAATTAAAATCAACTGTTAAAACAATCGAATACCACCGATATTTTCGATACACTTAACATTTTTCCTAAACTAAATACGGAAGAGAAGATGTTATAAAAGTGTCGGCATAATTGCACTTTCAACCTTGCTAGACCTTTGGTCCAAAAGGGGAGTCAGATTCTCATATAATATGCATTAATATGACGATGGTTTTAAAAATTGACAAAGAAAAAAAGTACTTGGATTTAATGTTCCATCTCCTCTTTATCAAGTCTTTTTCAATTAAATATTATCAAAAACTTTTATAAGATATATACTACATCTTAATTAGTTTATAAAATTCCAATACTATAAGATTTCAATTTATTGCTGAGAGGAAAGTAGAGTTATAATGGCATGATTCATTGGTCCGGTGGAACAAATGGGTGATCTTTCCTTTTACCAGTAAATCCTTTCGTTCACCCTCCTTTTTTTTCTATGGTTGCACAATGTTTTTATAGAAGATTTAATGGATATATTTCTCAGCGTTTTAAATTTTTATAAATAAAAATAATAGTTTATTTGAGATAAAATACCTTTTCTAATATATCTTTTATTTTTAAAAAAATATTATATCATTTAATTTATTGTTATTAGGATTTAGGAAAATACACAATTATTTTCCCAAACTATGTTATATATGCATTTTAGCTACTACATTTTTCAAAATGTATAAATAATGCACAAATTGACCATTATTTTGTAATTCTTAACCAAAAAATGTAGACTTTTGTTAAAATGCAAGGAAAACCATTTATATTAACTAAAATTCACATTCAAAAAATATGAAAATAAATTATTGTACCGATTTATAAAATCTATAAATTAAAATGCGCACATTCACACCACACTAAAATAGCACAATACCAAATTACCAATAACAGATTCTAACGCTACCCTTTTTTTTTTGGTCTTGAACGCTAACTTACCTTTAAAAGTAAAAATTAAAATTGAATTGAGAGAGAGGGGGTCTTCCTTGTGGTAAATATATGTCTTTATTCAGGTTTGGGCCTTATATAGTGTTCTTGTTAGGAGGCTTATTTAGTTTGATTTGGTCCATTATGATGTAAACTTTTTCGTTTGGGCCTTGATGGTTTGGATTTAGATCAGTTGGCCTCTTTTTAGATAAGAGCAGATTGGCTTGTATTGGATAGTCTCAAAACAAAGATCACTTGAGCGGTTAACTCACAAATCTACTTAAATAACTATCGAAAATTTAAATTCTGACTTATACATACAGCAACCTAGGATCGAGTCGGGGGATACCATTCAAAACTTGTACCAAATTCTGACTTATACATACAGCAACCTAGTAATAAGTTTGTGAAATTTTATCTTTTCTATTATGCGACAAAAAACTTGTACCAAATTCTATCAGTAATTTTGACAAATAATTTTGCAGCAAAAAAATCTGTCAGTACTTAATGATTGTCAATAGTGTATTTTTTAGAGAAAAAAAAAAGCAGAAAATGTAAAAGTAATATTCTATGAAGCATAAATAATAATGCAGAAGCATACACATAAATTTTAATTTTTTATAATTAATTTATATATATATATATAATATAAAATATCTTTTAAATAAATTATAATAATATTTTAAAATTTATCAATACTAAAATATAAATGAAGATTTTAACTACTTTTATTTTTTAATTATATAAATATTTAAAATATTTTTTATTTTAATACATAATAATATATAGTATTTTTAAATTTATTTTAAGAATATAGATTAAGAACAAAAATGAACATGTTGATACATGATGATATTTAGGTGTGTTTAAACAAACGTATTTGAAAAATTATTTTTTTATTTTATATTTTATTAAGATACGCAGTATCGCATTCTAAATATATCTGACATATAGACATGATAATTCAACAAAATATCCGTATTTAATAGTGTAAAATAATTGAAGAACAATATATTATATGTTTTTTTTTCACATTTTTAATTGCTTATAACATTCATGACCTCTCTAACAATTTAGGTATTTCATAATATTAATTAATATTTATTAACTTGTGGAAATAAAAGCTTTCACAACAGGTTGTTAATGACTTCACTTGGCACACACTTCTGCAGGGCAGAGATTCTAAGGTGTCAATTAAGAATAATCCACCACCTTCACTTAATTATTCCAGCATTGATATAATCATAATTAAAGTTAATAAGCCGTCCTGGTTAACATTATATTGATGTCACAACTTTTGATCTTCACTGAAATATATATACATAAAAGATGAAAGACATTTTATAAATCGTTTCATATTTGATTGACTCTCTCTCTGGTCAGTGTTCGATATTTTCAAGAAACTTTTGTATGCTCATAGTCGTAGCTCATAAAATATTAATTGAGTGCTTACAAGACATGCATTAAAAATGTATTAAACTCTAAAAATATGTAAAAGTTTCTTTTTGCCAACAACTTGTCAACATGCATATAGCATTCAAAGCTCTGTATAAAAGAGTTAGCCCTAGCATCACTCTTAGGTTCAAATTATAAAGTGTAATTTTATCCTTAATTCAACACTATATCCAATTTATAAAAAAATTGTGTAAATTTCACCTGAAAATAAAATACAAAATAATTTTGCGACGGTGATGGAGCCGGTGACGATGGTGTTAATGGTACTATTAGTCATCCTGGCGGTTACGGCCGCCATGGATGACAATCAAACCCAAGTTCTAGAAGGCTGCCAAAGTTCTTGTGGAGACATTCAAATTCCATATCCATTTGGGATTGGAAAATCATCAAAAACCGGTAAGAATTGTTATTTATCGGAGCGATTTAACCTAGTTTGCACAAACTCAACCTTACATAGAGATAGAGATTCAATCCCAATCATAGCCATAAACATCACCAAAGGTCAAGTTGACATGATGATTTTGATCTCAAAAAGTTGTTATGACAAAGATTCTGGTCCCACCATAACCGCTGGGACCGAATCATGGCTAAAAACCACTTATTACACAATTTCTAGCATGGACAACAAGTTCATAAGTGTTGGTTGTGACACTTATGGCTACCTAAATAGTTTCTTCGATGGTGCAACATATTCAACCGGTTGTTTAACGAGATGCTATCGAGAATCGACGATTATCGTCGACGGAAAATGCGCCGGGATTGGGTGTTGTCAAGTGGATATTCCAGCCGGAATGAGGAACAACACGGTTCAAGCATTTAGCTTTGAGAATTTCAATACATCCTTGGGGTTCAATAATTGTAGCTATGCTTTTGTTGCCAAAAATGGGAATTATACATTTTCTAAGGACCATTTGGAAAATTTACCTTATGAGAGGATGGCTGTGGTTTTTGATTGGAGTGTTGGAAATGAGACATGTGAAGAGTCTTTGAAAAGTGGTAGCAATGTTTGTAAGGGTAATTCCAATTGTGAGGAATCAGAGGCTGGAAATGGTTATCTATGCAAATGCAAGGAAGGTTATCAAGGAAATCCATATCATCCCATTGGTTGCATAGGTAATAATATTTACTTCATTTTATATTGTTTTTTTTATTATATATTTTTCATTATTGTTTTTATATTAAGTTGATAGTTGAAAATTGTTAGATAATTTAACGTATTTGATTGAATTGTTATCTAATGATTTTCAACTATTAACTTTAAATAAAGACAAATTATATGTGAATTTTTACTATTTTTTATTTTTTTAATTGTGATTTTCTATCGTATTTTAAAACCAAAAAATAATGCTAAGTTATTTTTTAAAAAATTTTAAATGATTATTGAATTGTGTTATTTACTTAATTATACTCATTTAATTTGAGATAATTAAACACATAAAGATATCTTTATGTAGACACGTATGTATTATATCAAATAATTATGTTAAATTATCTAAAAAATTTTAATTATTTTTTTTAAAGTGAATAATTATCTTAATTTTAATTACCAAATCAACATATATCCTTCTGCTAGTTTGAACTATTATTGGAAAAGTATATGTTGACTTGGTGTATAATATAAGATGAATATACAAAGAGGAGTGCTAGATAAATAATAATTATCTTGAACAACATGAACAATTACTAATCAAATAAAAATGAGACATATTACATTTTCAAATTAACTATCTAAATTTTAATATTAAAATAACCATCTGTATATCTAGTAAAATAAACAATCGATATATCTATTGTTCACATTATTTAATATTTTTATTGTCTATCTATACTTTTCTATATACAAAATATTTTTTTTAATAATTAATTGTGTTTTCATTTTATCAATAATATTTTCACATTTTACGGTTGATATTCATAAATTTAGTTTGAAGAGAAATTTAAAGAAACTGGAGGCTAGGAGAAAGATTCTTAATAAGCTATAGAAAAATATATTAATTTTAAAAAATTAGAGTATTACTATTATATTTTAAAGAAAGTACGTACTGAATATTTTTTAATTTAAAAAGTTAGATGATTATTACTATTATATTTTAAAGAAAGTAGCGAATATTTTTTAAATTACACAATATATTTTAATATTTCTGATGATAAGTTCGTGTCCCGTTCTGCTCATCCCATTGCAATATATATATATATATATATATATATATATATATGCTTCAATTATTACAAATGAAAAAAAAATACATGAAAGCTTGTCAAATATATCCTGAGCTTTGCGTTTTGTTTGCACTTAATGCGAGTAGGATTTATTTAATTTTTGCTTAGTCATCATGGCAATATCCGACAATATAATAAAACAGATTGTAACAGAACTTACTTTATTAACTTAATATTCTAATTATATATATAATCTATAATTATATACTTATTATATTTAATATTATTTATTTATTTCATCAACAATAAAAAAATATAAAAAAAATCTTTGAACTAATTTGTTATTGTACAAATTTTTTTATATTTTTTAATTATCACGAGAATAATTAAATAATATTACATATAATAAATATATAATTATAAATGTTATATGTATACAATTATGAATATTATATTAAATAAAATAAATTTATATTATTATCTCTGTATTATTACCGATATTTTTTTTGACAATTGTGTGATTTCTCTTGTGATGCTTTGCAGACATTGACGAATGTAAGACAGGAAATCACAAATGCATAAGTGAAAGTAATTGTATAAATACAAATGGGTCTTACACATGTTTTTGTCCTAAGGGTCAAACTGGAAATGGCACAAAGGAACAACGGGGATGTCAACAGCAAAATTTACTTTCCAAGGTTCTCATTGGTAACAACTTGAACAAAAAATACTTATAAATATCTATTATTTTAAAATTTTAATATATTCAGACCCAATTATCTCCAAATAAATGTATTAAATTTTTGAAGTGAAAAACATTTTAGAATGAAAAAAGTAAACTTTTAGTCTATCTATAATCTATTAATAACCTTTAATATAATTTTGTTTCTTATCTTAACCATGCATGGTAATTAAGTAAAAATTTATGTACAGTTATTTTTATATGAAGTTGATAGTTAAAAATTATTAAATAATCTGACAAATTTGACTAAATTATCATTTAATAGATTTTAGCTATTAACTTTACACAAAGACAACTATACGTGAATTTTCACTTTATAATTATAGTGAAAATATTTCAACAGTTGAAATAGTGCAATTAACACACTTTTAAATGTAGGTGCAAGTGGAGGAACCATTGCTGTTGTTGTGGCAACTTCATTGTTTATTTTGACACATCAAAAAAGAAAGCACATCAAACTCAAACAACAATACTTTAAGCAAAATGGTGGCTTAATGTTGTTACGACAACTCTCTACAAGAGAAGAATCCTCACAAATTACTCAGATTTTCACATCAGAGGAACTAAAGAAGGCTACCAACAATTATGATGAGAACTTAATACTTGGAAGAGGAGGTTACGGTACAGTTTTCAAAGGTTTTCTTGACGATAATAGAATTGTGGCAATCAAGAAGTCTAAAATAGTTGATCAGAGCCAAACAGAGCAGTTCATCAATGAGGTGATTGTTCTATCTCAAATCAATCATAGAAACATAGTGAAACTGTTAGGTTGCTGCTTAGAAGAAGAGGTTCCTTTACTAGTTTATGAGTTTGTTAACAATGGTACCCTCTTTGATTTTATCCACAATCAAATTCAAAACAATGTGAATAATTTGTTAACTTGGAACACACGTCTAAGGATAGCAACAGAGGCAGCTAGTGCTCTATCTTATCTACACTCAGCAGCATCTATATCCATTATCCATAGAGATGTCAAGAGTGCAAATATTCTCTTAGATGACAATTACACTGCAAAAGTTTCCGATTTCGGAGCTTCCAGATTGGTTCCACTAGATCAAGAAGCCTTGGCCACCATGGTGCAAGGAACTATTGGATACTTGGATCCAGAATACATGCAAACGAGTCAACTAACTGAGAAAAGTGATGTGTATAGTTTTGGAGTCGTACTTGTAGAACTTCTAACAAGCGAAAAACCTCTTTCTTTTGATAGGACGGAAGAAAAGAGAAGCCTTGCTCTTTACTTTCTGTCCTGTCTAAAAGAGGATCGCTTGTTTGAAGTCGTTCGAGTCGAACTTTTGAGTGAAGAAAACAAGCAAGAGATTGAAGAGGTTGCTTTTCTTGCGGCAAAATGTTTGAGACTTAATGGGGATGAGAGACCAAGTATGAAGGAAGTGGCAATGAAATTGGAGGGATTACAGTTAATGCAAAAACAGCCTTGGATCAATGGGAACAAAAATTTGGAAGAGACTTGTTACTTGCTTCCCGGTTCATCATCCAAAACATGTGAATTTGGTGATAGTAGTTGCCATAAAAATGCTGGGTATGATAGCATCAGAGATCAAGTACTAATTTCTTTTGATGATGGAAGATGATAGCATCATTTTATTTACAAGTTTTGTATAGAACCTTTTGTAATCTTTATGAACAAATATAACATAAATGAGCACAGAATATTTAGAAGTTGGTATCAAATTTGCAAGAACAAAAGCTCAATTATATCAGTTGAGTAAATGTACATCAAAACCTTTAGTTCAAGGGAGAGTTTTTTATTTCTGCAAAGCTAGGTGCCTAAGCCTAAATGAAAGTGAAAAACAAGATATTGCTTGATACAAGATATTTCTTCTTGAGTTTTCGAAACTTGTTTCTTCTCCATTACTTGTTGAACACACCTTCTTTTAAGAGCATCTCTGTATGCAGAAGCTCTAAAAAGTTGAACAAAATTTTCATTGGAATTCTTATATTTGAAATAAATTATCTACATAAATTGAATTCAATAAGAGTGTTTAGAATGCCTGTGAAAATGAATTGAATACTTCATTTGACAACTTTCTCTTCATTAACAATAACTATATGTTGCATGCATACATGTTGAAAAAACCTACAAAAACTTTTGACTGTTGTTGCATTGTTTTGGATTCAAATTGTCTCGAATTATAGTAAACTAATCATATATGAATTATTATACCTACTGTGTGTACCCATACGAAATTCTCTTGACACACACATGTGTATGAAATAGAAAAGTTAATTAGCAAGAAGGCCAAGAATCATTGCACACTTTTTAATGTTGGTTTTGGATGTTATTTTTTTTTAATGTACAAATCTTTTGTTAGTTTATTCTTCTTGTTCCCATTAGTAAGAGCAATTGAGTTAACATTCTTGTTTTGATTAAGGATTGTTATGTTAGAAAAGAAAAACGAAGGCGATTGATAATTATCTTCGAAAACACTTAAGTTTAATAAAATTCAGAATAACATGACAAATCAACCAATTCTTATTGTTTGTGTAAAGTTAATTACAGAGACTGATTTAACAAAACAAGTATTAGAATTATACTTTTAAAATAACTATTTATTTACATTTTTTTAACAATTAGAATAATAATGCTACATAATTAACACAAATTAAAGAACCCTACGGAACACAAGAAAAGAAAGGTTCCTTGAAGTTGTAGTGGTAAGCCTGGTAATTAAGTGGAATATAGCATGGTGAAGATGAACCTATTCATCTTTGAAATATGATTCTGCGGCACAATGGGCAAGAATATGGCGACTCACAGTTGGCACAGCGTCGGAGCCAGCGGAGCAAGCAGCGATCATGAAAAACATGCTTGCAATTCGTACGAACAATTTCTACGCTTGAATCTTCATTACCATGTTCAAACTTCTCCAAACAAATGGCGCATTCAGCATCAGAATCTTGAACAACATTGTAGGAGGTAACATGAAGGTTGACAACAATCTCCCGCGTGTTGGAGTCACAGCTTCTTGCAGTTTGGACTATGTTAGATAAAATTTGGTCTAATAGGTGAGGGGACACACTTAGTGAAGAACAGATTTGTTGTAACAAGATTGTGTCTTCTCTGCTGAGGTGTGTGAGTGGAGTACCACTACATAGGATCTCTGAAGGAACCAATATTGCTTCCCTGGCTGTACTTGTAGTACAACAAGACTGAACCTCGGCACCTGGATTTGAGCTTTCAATAATTTGGATCAATTTTTTGGTGCAATTGAAGATGATCGAGAAGCAATCACCGAACTCAAACTCTTCTTCAATGGGAGTGATTTGCAAAGAAGAAGAGACGAATTCCATGGAAACGTATTATAAGAAGTTATTGGGAGATTAGGAAGATTAATAAATTCGAAGTATTAAAGTCCCAATAGAAATATTGGAAGGGAGATAAGAAAAAAAATGATACAATAAAATTATGTAAATGATCTCACTAAGAGTTTAAATAGGACTCTAAATCTCTAACAAACTAATTAAAAGATAAGATAAAATAATTTAATTTAAATCTTCTAAAGATAAGATAATTATCATAATTATGTATTAAATATTAAAGATAAAATAACTAAATTTAATTTAATTTAAATTTTATTTATTTTAAGATAAATTACATTTATTTAATGTAAATTAAATTTAATAAATTTTGATTTATATTGAGTTACAAATGAGACAATTATATAACACAATTCAATTTAAGATATTTACTTAATATTAATTCTCAATCAATTTATTCATATAATTTATCCAAAAATAAAAGTTATCTTATATGAATATGAATACAGATTTTTTTTGCGGAGTAATTAAAATAGGTGCCCACAATTAATTATATGTAAAAAATTAAAAATGAATAAAAATATTTTGATTTTAGATAAATGAAATTAAATGTAAAAAATTATTCTTAACTGATGATTCGTTGAACCGGAACCCGTCCGGTTTACACAAAAACGGAAACTCCTCCATTTCTTTCTCCCTTTCCCCCTTTCTTTCTTTCATTCAGAAAGAAATCAAATCACACAATCCCAGCCAACAAACCCTATCACTGTAAGCCTACACCACCGCCGCAAGGAGTGGCATACTGCCGCGTCCGTCGCACTCAAAGTTCGCCATCCGTCCTTCTATCTAGCTTCCCTCGTGATCCAAGTCTTCAACCCCTGTTCGCTGTCACCGATCGCGGCTGCTTCCTCGAGCTCGGCGTCCATCGTCGTTGTCTGCTCAGCCGTGCTTCCGTCGCCGTTTGTTTGCCGTTCACGTTCGCGTCTTCGTTCGCGTTCTTCGCCGTTCAGGTTCGCTCGGCGTTCATGTTCGCGTTCACTCGCCGTTCACCGTTCGAGTTCGCATTCGTGTTCGTCTGGAAGCCACGTTGCTCTGCTTCAAACACTGCGACCAACCCGCGCGCTCCTCCTAGCCGTCGAACTGCTCTCTTTTGTCGCCGCCGTGAGTTCCCTAAACCGGCCACCAGACAATACACTCACACAACACCAATACTCTGCTTCAAACTCTGCAACTTTTGATTTCTATTACAATAAGTAACTATTTGATTTGGTAGGGGTTTGGATTATTTCATAGACTGAATTAAAGTTACAATAGTTATGTTCTCTTCTCTATCACATTGATATTAAGCTTTGAATTCTCTTATGTTGTTTTAATTTTACCGCACTCAACATGTTTGATGAAATGCTTTAACCATATTTCTGGTTGGTTTTATAATTTCTAGCTTTTAGAAACTTAGTAAGTTGAGTGCATGTGAAATTAGAATAATTAGATTTTAGTAATTAGGAAAGTTTAGCTGCACAAATAGCATCTTTGCAGAAAACATATTAGCATGATGATTTCACATGCATTAGTGTTCTTCTGGTAAATTTTAACTGTTATTGTGAATTTGTTAATTTGCTAATTGTTCTTGTGTTGTTCTTGTGTTGTTCTTCTGTTACTTCTAATTAATTTTTTTATTTTTGTTGTGATTTTCTGTTCTTGATTTAAGCTGTGATTGAAGGTTCTTTGGTTTTGGTATTCTTCATAAGCTTAGCTTTTAATTCTTTGAGCATACACGGATCAAATCATTGTTTTCAGCAATGGTGCTTTTTAGATTTTTTTTTTTGGGTTGCTTTGTTTTAAATGTTCCTATTGTTGTTGTGTTTTTGCTTGATTTAGATGTTCTTTTGATTCTTTTTATTTTTCCGAATGCCCAGTCAGTACTTGGTTGATTGGTTTTGCTCACTGAATGTATTTGATGATAAATTTTAAATTGATAACTCTATTACTGCTTTCCTGTCTGTTTCTGTAGTTAAATTTGATTAAAGTTTCTTGAATTTGCACTGCCTATGTTATTGATTCACTATTCCTTCATTGCTTTTTTTTTTTGTTATTAATCATTGTGGTGAGCTTTGTTAAAATTGGTTTGAAAACTACTAATCTTTCTTCATTTTTCACTGTTCTAACTTCTCTTCTTATTAAAAGATTTGCAGTTAGTGATCTTTTGATTTATTATATGCTTCATGTTTTCATTGTTTTGTTCTTATGAAGAAAAAAATTGCAATTAGTGATTTTATGATTCATGTTTTGATTGTTTTGTTATATAAACAAAATTCGGTTTTCATTGTTTGGTTGCACTGTCCCTGTTATTGATCTCCGCCGACTTGCTACCCCTCCTCCGTGTTGGATTCTTTTTGTTTAAGGCTTTGTTGTGTTTTTGTTTCAGCCTCGTGTTGTGTGTTTGTTTCGGGCTCTGTTCTGTGTTTATTGTGCGACGCCATTATTTTTTGTTTTACTTTTTGACTTAGCTACATTAAGACAATATTCTCTATCTTTAACTTGTGTATTGTAATTCAATCCAGCTATTTATGTTAATTGTCAACAAATTTGCAGCAAGTTATTGCATATTTTGATGATTAATTACATTTAATTGGTGATATTTTACGTAAGGTTTTAAATTTGAAAGATATTTAGGATGTTTGTTTATAATTTATTTATTATTTTATTATAAAAATGTTTTTTTTGGTTAAATTACGGTTAGGTCAATTGGACCAATAAATTAATGAACTAGTAACTAAAACGGTTTAATAATCGGTTCGGTTTTCAGATCTTTGAGAAAAACACATTATAGTGATAGTGGTATTAAAATTGCATAGACCCCCTTCCATTTTTTTAAATTTTTTATTTTAGGTGATGGGAAGAAGGATCCCTGCATAACATTTCATTGACAAAACCATTTGCATATTTTTCCTTTTACTTTTTAGGTTTGATTGCAACCATGGCTATAATCACAACTCTATGTAGTGTTAGATTTAGAAGAAAAAAGGCATTCAAGGAATCTGAGAATCCAACTGGCACAAGTCTTTTGATGAATGCAACTTCTCCGGATTGAACCCCGGAAGTCGTGTCGGGCGTGGTGTTGCCGGATCGGCCTCAAATGTCAAACTTTATAGTAAAAACAAACAAGGATAATAATTTGTTGGAGAAGGAATTACCTCTTCGGCCCAGAAAATTAAAAATTGAAGAGTCAAAATCTTTTCACATGAAAAATGCCATTTCTAAAAAGCTATCTTTTAACGTGAGTTTAAAGTTACCGAAGAGTTTGTCTATAGCAAAAGTTACCGAAGAGTTTGTCTATAACAAAAAATCATGATGACAATGACAATGGAAAGAAAACAGATGATTTAAAGAAAGATGATGCTGTTTGGATGAAAACAATTATATTGCTTTTTTTTTGTCAGTAACAATTATATTGCTTTCAATTATAAAAGTGAACCTCAGGAGTTGGGTTTGGTGGTTCGATAATTTGGATCAATTTTTTGGTGCAATTTAAGATGATGGAGAAGCAATCACCGAAATAAAACTCTTGTGGTATGGCTGGGTCTTCAATGGGAGTTATTTGCAAAGAAGAGGTCAATTCCATGGAAAGGTAACAAAAGTAATTGGTTCGATTTATTCCATTGCTATGTAGTTTTTATAGTGTGCTGATTTTCTTTAATCCAGAAAAAAAAATCTTTTATTAGTGAATCAAATCTTTATCTCAATTATAACTGATTTCAAATTTAGTTCTGATTTGATACATAGATTTTGTATATTTTTCATATATCTTAAATTGTTAAAAGGATTTGATCAATCATTTATATTGATAATATATTAAGAGAGCAATGTGTTATTGCTGTTTTTTTGTTAGTAAATATGATTGATTTTTGCATTGCTATTACACTTGTTACATCTTTGGTTGGACGTGCATAATCATTTAAAAAGTGACCATAGCTTGATGCATTAGCTCAGATATTGCAGATGTACTAAAACAAATTGATTAGTAACTTTCGAGTGGGAAAAAAAGGCAAAGGAAATAAACTGTTTTTCAAATTACAATAATCATTTTTTTTTTGGTATGACCAATAATTAATTAATTAATAAAGATTAAAATCACAAAAGTAGGGCCGATTAAGTTATCAAGATATCTAGTAGCTCAGCCCAAAGTTGATCGGCCTATACATGTAATCGAGTATATTAAAAAAAAAAAAAAGAGCAAATAAGACTTTGATTTTTTTATTCACAAACATTTAAATTTTTGAGAATTTGAAAATACATTTAAGTTTCTGACTTTTTCAAAACCTGAATATATCTATCTCTCATGTTCACTTAGGTTTATAGACCTAACAGAAAAATCAAGCGTGACTCCCGTTGTAATTGATACGAATACACATGAGATATTTTTTAAAATGGAAACAATTAGACACAGTGATCAATATGTCCAAATTTTGAAGATATCAAGAACTTAAATGTATTTTTAAATTTTTAAATACTTAAATGTCTGCCGACCAAAAAGTCAAGGATCGATTTGTCCTTACTGATTGACAAACACTTTTTTTTAGGGTAAAGTGACAATTAGATCATCGAGGATTTCAACCTTGGACTAATTAGTCCTTAAAAAAATGTATCAATTAGATCCTCTACAATAATAAATGGTAGACATGTATGTCCTTCTGTCAATGAATAGTACAAAATGAAATGGAGTTGTTCATATATTTCATTATCTACAGTGGTGCATATTGATTCGTTGTTGCCACATGAGTATAGAAACGATTCCAAAAATTGTTATCTATATGACGATCTTTCATAAATAAACACGTCACAGTAGGTACGTGACGATACATATAAGCATCACTATAAGTATCATTATTCAGTTTTACGTGATGCATTGATAGAAGAACATCACGTGTGTACTGTTTACTATTGTTGAGAAACAAATTGATATTTTTTTCGAAGATTAATTAATTCGAAGTCAAAATCTTTAAGGACTTAATTGTTATTTATTCTTTTTTCTATTTAGGGTATATATTCAAATAGTCTTCTAAAAAATTTTACATCGGATATTGTCATTTCTAAAATTTTTTTATTATATTAAGTTCTTTAAATTTTATAAAAGATATATAGGTTTTTCTGTTGCACTCTCAAAGATCTATTTATTCAAATAAAAATAATAAGTCTAACTAATATAAGAAGAAATTTATATGTCTAATTTTTATAAAATTAAAAAGCTTTAACATAATAAATTTTTTGGGAAACAAAAATATACTATACAAAATTTCTTGAAAGCTTATTGGGATATGTATTCATTATTTTATAAAGTTTTACGAATTTAGATAACAACTTGTTAAAATTTTGTATAAGATTAATATATTTTAAAATTTCAATATATTTATTGTATCAAAAATAAAAATCCTTTTTCAACATATATAGATTTGTTAACAAAACCCTAATTTTAATTAATTTTCAAAAGAATCATATTATTTTTATATATCGAAAGCAATTACTATTTCATCTTTGTCCCCCCCGAAAAAAAAAAGCATATTAGTACTACTTAGCACTAAGGAATTTGGATCTCTTTTGACTTTGTGCATCTGTTACTGAATCTCTAGTGCATTTAGTATATCCAAATCTAACGATACATTTATGGGTGTGAGAAAATAATACATATTACAAAACAAAATTGGGTTATTAGTCATTAAATTTTCATTTCTCTAAATTTAAAACTTTGTCGTTAATTAATTTCTCTTTCTTGAGTAATTAGTTAAGAATTTTTTTAAGAAATGATTTTATTGACTAATATAGTTATTTTAATAATTCATCAAATTTTGTTGTTGTAATTATTGAGAGCTTTCGAAAGATAATTAATTTATTTTCGTATAACCCCAAAATTACAAATTCAAGTAATGGACTTAATTGCTAATGCAATTATTAAATTTGACTATCTAATATCTATAATTTATATTACACTTTTTAAGTGTATCTCTTTTTTTTTCTTTATGTTGTTTGTGTGTTTTTGTTTTTGTTTTTTCCTTTTCTTTTAGGTTCTCTATGATTAGGTGAAAGGAGATGCAAATTATTGTTATAATTTGAGTTTAAAAAATAATAAATTTTATTTTTGTGATGACAAATATATATTTAATTGAGTTGAAAATCCAAAAATTTATTTGATGTAAATATTTATAGTGCAAGTCTAAATCTATTTTTAATAGAGACATTTTGTCTATGCTATTAATAGTTGGACAAAATAAAAAGAAAGCTGGTATATGAATAAATTATACCGAGTTAAATGTATTTACAGTCAATCAGGCCTAGTTCATTAAAAAAGAATCACACCTATCTGATCAAGCCAATAGATCAACATCTGATGCTCTACAACCAAGGTTGATGGAAACTTTACAAACTAAGAAAGTTAGAATGGGTACAAGCTGATGTGAAGTGCTTCACTTCTCAATCAAACATCATTAGAAAAAAATGGAAAGCAAAATTTTAAAAGCAATATTAAATCAAAATGGAGCTAAAATTGAAATGCTTAAATCAAGTATAATCAGAAAAAAAGGTAAAAGATTTTTATTATCATGCAAATTAATTGCTAGTTGAATTCACTTTTTTTCTGCACATGCATTTCGGATAATAAGAAGAAAATAGAGGCTACTTTTTTCTGCTGTGAATCAATGACTGATATTGAAATTTAGGGCTAAAGCGCAAGATTAAGAGTTTGAATTTGGAAAATACATTAAGAAACTCATCATATCAATGAAACTGTTGGTGCTAATCTCTCTTCTGCGCTGCTTAACTCTGTCCTTAATCCCTGATTTTCTTATCCAAATTTATAGAAAGAATGAGAAGATTTCAGATGGTTCAAAATTCAATGTGTTGACTCAGTTCAGCAAATTCTAGTCTTGGCAACTTTATTCCATACAAAAAAAAAAATCAACTTTAGTTTGCTGAAAGAGAGAAAACTTGAATTCAGATTTGAGAGAAATCTCACAACTCAAAGTTTGAAGTCTTGAAAGTACTGCACCTACATAAAAAGGAGCATTCCACAAAAATAAAAGGCTACATTTGTTCAGAATCTGAGTTTAGGGATAGCAACGGGTATCCATGGGACTGGGACTCTCTCTCCACTCTATGTCTCCGTTTAGAAAATTGCCTCCTATTCCCATCACGAGTCTCCATTTATTTTTCTGTGGGTTGGGGGAGGCAGATACCCGTGTGTATCCATAGATATTAAATTTTAAAAATAAAAAAATAAACTACGATAAAATTTCATATAATTCAACTAAAATATATTAAATTAAAGACACTTCAAACACATTCAACATAATAACATAAATTCAAAATCTCCCACATACAAATTAAAATAAAACGAAATAAAAAAGTTTTTAACATAATAAAATAACAAATCTTAATCTACGATCATAGCTCAATAATAATATTCCTTTCCTATAATTAATAATGCAAATTTAAATAATTAGTTGGTACAAAACTAAATCTTATGCACATCATTAATTTATTTCTAAATATATATATATAGTAATTTTATACTAGTGGAATTTAGCGGTTTCCCATGAGACGAGTACCTCAATCCCTGCCCCCTTTTTCCATTTATTCATGGGGAGGGATTCTCGTCTCCATGAAAATTTTGTAGGTCTCATTTTTCTCTCTGTCGTGGGTCTCCACAAATTTAAATTTTTTTTGCCATCCCTATCTGGGTTAAGCTTATAGTAGAGTTTGAGTTGTTCAATATTATTTTTTCCATAATTTATTATTGAATATTCAGTTTATATGTTTTATCTTTTTTTATTTTATTTTAGTAAAAAAAAACATATATGTGAGGCAGTAAGAAAAAGTTATTAAAAAAAAGCAAAAAGAAAGTACTTGAAAAGAAAAGTTACGATTTATGTCATATATCTCTTTTGATTGTATTTCTATTTTATTTCTTGTATTTAAAAGGTATCTCTTGCTAAGTTGGGTGAACACTTAGTGTGCCGTTGTGAATTTAGGGAATGAACCTAGCCAAATCAAGTTTGAGTTGAAATTTGGTTTGTCTTTGATCGAATTAGATTGAATTCTTGGTAATTGATATATGTAATATTTGAAAAAATATTAAATATTTACCTCTATTGTGGTGGAGACTTATATTGCACAAAATAGTTGAACAAGGATACTTGACTATATATGTCTTTTTCTTCTCCATGCTCTATTTTTGTTTTCATTTGTTATAAGAAAAAATGAAATTGTCTTCTGTATAATCCATCTGGCAGTCATAATAGAAGCACAATTTTAATTTAGTTTGAGGATTAATTAATCAAATTTAAAAGAAGGTCATAAATTCAACCTCTTTCTTTAGACCATCAAGAACCTTTGTATGATTCCATTAATATGTGTTCACATGATAAATTTGCCATTAAAAAATTTTTTTAAATTTTTTTATTTAATGAATGCAAAACAAATATATTAAAAACTTAGAATTATTTATATTTTTAATAAAAAACTTTATTAATTTATAAATTTAACATCCCTTAGAGCACAAAATAGATAAATTCTTAAGAGTATGGTCCTGAAAATTAGATCAAACTATAGTGAATTCAATTAAGTTATCGAAAATCGATTATTAGATCGATCTTGGTTTAAATAAAAAACTAATTGATGATGAATCGGTCAAAAAATCAGTTAACCGATTAAATTAATACAATTTTTTAGTGGTTAACTAGTTTAAATAATAAATATAAAAAATATTTTTTTAAAAAAAATATGTATTATATATTATTTTATCATATCTGATTTAACTTTAATTAAATTTTAATTAAATTTATAAATTTTTAATTTTACCGGTTTAATGATTGGATCACTTTTCAGAATTTTGATTAAGACAGATGAAAAAAATTCGATATTTTCGGTTAGAATTAGCTTTTATGTTGAATGTGTCACTTTGAAAGATTAATTTCTTAGTTGAATATATTTGTTATTCTCATATTTTATTAATTATTTTTGTATATTTACATAAATAATGAATCATTTATACTATAATTTAACTATTCAATTATCCATAGTTCATTTCATATGTATTCCTAACAGAGTTGTAACTTAAAAAACATTAGAATAGATTTAGTATTAATATATATATTAGTTGACATTTATTTTTATTAATTTTGTTGAGACCGGTCTGATTAGTCATAATTTTTTTTAATTTTATTACCAAAAATATTTCTTTTCTTTTTTCTTTTTTCTTCCCCGCCAATATAATTTGTATGTATTTTGATTTTTGAGTGATTTGTGTATGGTTATGAAGTGTAAAGATTCGTTTGGAATAAGAGCAAGCGAACGTGGAGTTTGAGTTTGTGATTGATCAGAGAATGTTTCTTTATGGTTGTGCGGTGCCCTTAATTATATAAATTGGTATAACAATCGAATCCATGATCTTTTACTCAGAAACTCTATCATTCATATCTCAAATTTGTTGCAACATTTCCAAACACAAGGATTTATTGGTAAGCTATATATATATAGCTGTGGACGGTTACGTGTACGGTGTACCACTTTTTTTTACGTTATATAGAAAACAGAACTTTGTATTCATGTTAGGGCTCCTTTACTATCCCTTGTTTATCATACCCACTATACTGTTATGAAAAATTTTCAAGTGTACCGTCGTATCAGTGTTTAAGATTTTTAACCGTTAATCTTAATTATAATAAATATATATAATATATATAATTAAAATTAACGGTTAAAAATTACTGATATACTAATATAACGATATATTTAAACTTTTTTTTATTATATATATATAAGTCTTATACCTTTAAGATATAATCATTAGATAGTTTATAAATTTAAAAATTCTATTTGTACAAATAATAAATTATTTATTATATATTTATTTATAAGTATATATATTATTTAATTTATTTTTAATTTATATTTTATATTTTAATATGTATTTTATATTAATAATTTATTTAATGACTAATTTTTTGTATACAAATAATATAATTATTTATAAATTTTAAATAATTGTTTATCTCTAGAATTATTTTTTAAAATTAAATTTAGTCTATTTAATCATGATGGTATATTATAAGACGACATACATATTTCTCAAGAATATGAACTACTCTGGATAATTTATAAGTTCAAAACATTCTTCATTCCTTAAATTAGTTTTTGGAATTAATATTGAAGTCTTGAACTAATATTCGAACAAATTATATAATTTATTGGACTTAGTTAACACATGACATAAGAATACAAGTTAAAATTATCATTAGTAGAAAGTTTTAAATTTTTATTTTAATAAATATATAAAAATTATATTAAAAATTAAACTTTACACATTTTTATAATGAAGTTTTTGATTAATAATTTTAATGTGTCTTAAAAACACATATTAATTAAATCTTAATTTATTTACCGAATGGATCGGATCATTATTATGTGAATAAAAATTATTTTGTAAATAAAAATTCAAATGCAATTAATTTTATATAAAATTAATAATTAAAAATTATTAAATAATAATTTAATTAAATCAAACAAATTATTTGACGATTTTCAGCTATTAACGATCCAAACTAATGTGACCGTATAACTTCAATAGTTGAGGAAGTAGATTAAAAAAGAAGTTAATATTATTATTTCAAAACTTCCTTAACAAAGTAAGTATATAAGCGTGAATTGTACGGAAAGACTCTACAATAATTTCAAAAACTCTACTATCCATTAATTATTGGAGAGAGTCATTTTAGATAAGGTTCAGTGTGGGAAATTAAGTCGACATTTAGCAAGGACAACGTTGCAATTTTCATGAATAAAATAATAGGTTAGAGAGTAGAGACTCAAAGGTAGTGCTGCTGCACTTAAACAAAAGTGAATAATAATAGGGTTCATCATACGATACTTAATTATGCTATTGTAATTATTGTAGTTATAATATTTTTAAAAATATTATTAAAATTAAAATAACATTTTTTATTATTTAATCATATTTTTAATTCAAACAATACAAAAAATATTAAAAAATATCATTATAGTAATATTTATATAATCCCTATAATTACTAAAATATCTTAATACTAAAATTTACCTAATAATATATATGACGAAAGAGAAAAAATGATTATCTCTCTCTATTATGCTCCTTTCTCTTTGGTACTATGACTTCGAAAAACATTCAGCCTAAATTATTAATTTTTAATTAATAAAAAAGTTGTGTTTGAATTTTTACATAGATTTTTTTTGTCCCAGATTCTAGATTATTTAATTATAAAAGTTTTAATATTATATTATGAGACTATTTTTTTAAAATATTAAATTAATAAAAAAGTACATGAATAATTATATCTTTGACGAAAAATAATCTTAAAATAAAGACAATTAACTTTTAGTTAGTAAATGCAAAAAAAAATTTTATTAACAAAAAAAATAATATAAATAAATTAAATATGATAACACATTTTATATAAACTCTGATGCAAACAAAAGACTAGATTGTGATAGATTAGTTTAAAAAATAGCGTGTTTACTGTCTATATATTTTTTTGTGCATTTTTTTTAAATCTTTATTAAAAAATAATTAAACAAAAATATTTAATTTAATATCTAAAATTATATTCGAACCTCAATTTAGTATTTAAAATTTTAATTGCTTGAATTTAGCTGCTAAACTTTTTAAATTTTAATCACGTTAGTTTTTACGGTAATTTTTGTTACAGAATAAATTGAAAAGTTTAAGGACTAAATTGAGACAATTAATACTTTAAAGACTAAATTAAAATTCGAGTATAATTTTAAGAATTAAATTAAATATTTTTTCAGAAAATAATTAATCAAAAAATATACACAAAATAGAGTTATAGTAATCCAATGGATATGGTTTCGCTGCTCTATACCATAGGAGACAAGTGAGCATGGTCCACAGCCATGTCCCCAACATGCTCATTCAATTGTAGGTTATTATTATAATTATTATTATTATTTAGAGATATAATTTAAGAACATAATACTATATTTTTTTATAGAGAAAATTTAAGAGATTAGTACTTTTATTAAAATTTTACTAACACTTAATTAATAAAAGAAAAATGAATAATTTTATATTATTAGATAAAATTTTATATTATTAAAAATATTTATAATGACTAATTAATAGTTACAAATCACAAAATTTACTGAATTTCTAGTACTCATCTTTTTTATTATTTTATGTATTTAATATATTAAAAATATAACATATTATTTTAAAACATAAATTAATAAAATCGTTATTATTAAGTCAAGCCTAAAAGTCTCCAAAAGCCAACAACTAGCCGTCACGTTACATAAATCAAAGTATCTAACCTCATTTTTTGTCGCACTGTAACGGACCCATCATATGACTCCACGTGTTTCTCGAGATGTGGATATTTCCATTAAAAACCAAATAAAAATTCTAACATCGATGATCGACATCCTTTGAGGCTCCACCTACATCCGGTACCACCCAAATACTACTCGTTATTTGGAATATTTTAATAAAAAATGAACAAAATCCACAAATAAACTTATAACTAACACCATGCTATATTTATACAATGAAATCTAACTATCTAAGATAACTACGCCTGTGATTTGTAGAGAAATTAATTTGCAAATGGATTAGGAAATGGATTAGGAAATGGTGAATTGGTAAAAAATGGATGTATAGTATGTTATGTATGAATGTGGAGTTGGCATTTGTCAGACGCAAGTAACATTTTGGTACGGACGAAAAACAAGGAAGAGGAGCACGCTGCAAAACGCAGCCTGAGTTTGTCAGGTTCAGGCAATCAAAGAACGAAACGTAATTCTGTGTTCCCTGCATGAAAACATACAGCTTCATTTTTGACTAGTTTTGGAATAGGCAAAATGCAGGTTGCGTTTGTCAGCCTACCAAAACAAATCGGAGGTTGCGTTTGGCAGCCACCTTAGCCGTATGTGTGACACGCGTCATGGAGGATAGTAAATTTGTTTATAAAAATGAAAACCAAACGCAGATAGAAGTAACGAGAGTGAAACGAGAGTAAAAAGAAAAAGCTAAAGAAGTAAAAGTGAAGAAGTGAAAGTGAAGAAGTAAAAGTGAAGAAATGTAAGAGAAGTGGGGGAGAAGAAGAAGAAGTTTATGGTAAAGGATTAAATAATGGTTCGTAATTTTATCACACTGGAAGAACACATTATTGAATATCTTGATCATCTTTAATAAATAAATATTTTTTTTATTTTGATAGTGTTATTGTTAATTTTAATATTATTATTATTATTGTGATTACTGTAACTATTGTTGCTATTATTATTCACATTGTTATTGTTATTATTATTATTATTAATATAATTATTTTTTAGTAATAAAAAATACTGTGTAATAAATTTTTTATTATCTTTAATAAATTTGTTATTATTTTTTAATTATTTATTTATATTTTTTATCATACGATTAGTTGTACTGTCTAATAAATTAAAAGTTTGTTATTATTTTTAAATAATTTATTATTAATTATTATGATACGGTTGTGTAAATAAATTATTAATATTTTCTAATAATAAATTATTAACTTTTATAATAAAATATTAATATTTTCTAATAATAAATAAATAATACTGTGTAATAATAGTAATAAATTGTAATTGTTTTTGAATAGAAAGTAAATAATGTTTAATAATTGTTTATTATGTATTAATAATTTATGATTATTATTTTTTAAGATAATAATAATAATACATACTGTTTAGTTAATGGTTTTTATTATTATTATTATTATTATTATTATTATTATTATTATTATTATATGAATAGTAATTATGTTTTATCATACCGATATTATTATTATTATTATTATCATGTCTATAATATGAATAATAATTGTGTTTTTGGTGTACCGATAATCATAAAATAGTTATTATTATTATTATTATTATTATTATTATTATTATTATTATTATTATTATTATCTTTTTTTCAATCTATATTCCCGAGCTCATCAACATTGATTTCGTCGCCGATCATATTCATCCCCGACTGCTGTTCAAACTCAATGTACAGCTCTATCATCGGCACGTGAGATCGGGTTTGTTGATAAATATATAACATCTGCTGCATACTGGCATCGTCAGTGATGGGCATTATTTAAAACTGTATTAATCCACCAAATACTTGCACAGGACTTCTGTATAAAAGATTGCTCACCCTTTTTAAATGTGGCTTTGAATGTTATTACAAAAACCATTTTGCAACTCGACAAAACGCATGGTACATGGAATGGCAAATGACAACGGACATTCACAAACAAAAGTCACTCATTCATGTGTGTTTCTTATAACCTCACCGTTATAATATACTTGCAAGTTTGCAATACCTTCCATAACTTCAGTCTTAACTAACTCTTTTTTTTGACACAGTTATCTGCCAAAAAAACACCCCACTAAGAACTTTCTGTAAGAAAGAACAAGAGGAGAAGTGAAGATGAACATAAATCAAAATCGGACTTTGTATTTATAGGCAAATTTATAGATTTAAATATTATTTTGTGTACAAAATATAACCTGCTTTTTGGGGCTTCCGAGAAAAAATCTCTTACATTAACAAAATGTAAGTTACATTTTGTAGGCTTCAAAAAAATTTTTTTTTTCTGACTTGTTAAAATGCACTTTGCATTTAGTTTTAAATTGAAATTAAAAAAAATAAAAAACCCAAAGGTAAGCTATGTTTGGTGTATTTTAAAAAAATAAAAAAAATAAACAAATACAAAATATAAGTTGCGTTTTGTCTCTGACCCATAGCAATGCAATATTAAGTGTTTCTTCCATTTCATGGTGTATCACTTTAGCTGTTTCCATAAGCAATAAAAACAGCCTGATTTGTATATCTTTTTTAGTGGAAAGAAAATAATGAGAAAGAAAGAGTTCCCCCTTTCCTTGTATATCGGATAATGTTAAAAAAAATAAAAAAATAGTTAAAATTTATTTTATTTAATATTTATTAATTATTATATTTGAATTTAAATTTTTTTATTATATTAGAAGTATTTTATTGATGTTTAAGTCAGTTATCTTTTTTTTGGCATCTTCATTTTTTATTTGGCATCTTTATTTTTTTATTTTTCAGTTATTTTTAAATTTTACTTTACTTTTCAAGTTTTTTCTATTAATCTAAAAATAATATCTTTTGATGTTCAACTCAAAATTGGTACACATTAAAAAAAGTTAATTTTGCTCTCAGAATCTAAATATCGAACCAATTTAGATATTTTATTTTAGTCAAAAAACTTAATTTTTCTTAACACTTTCGACCTGGGAAAAATCTACATAACAGAATGTTAAATAAAATAAATTTTTAGTTATTTTTAGTTTCTTTTTTCCGTTATTAAATATTTTTTATATCTTTTATGAATCTCAAGGATAAAAATGTCTAAAGAAATATATACTTTTTAACTTTTGAAAATAAAAAACAAAAGAGTTTTGTGAATTCATAATGATCAAATTATATATTTATAAATTTAATTAATATTACATAATTGAATAATTGTTTATCTTACTAATTCTTTACGAAACCTACAATTGGATTAGTAATTTGATTGGCGAAGTACTTATAAAATGTATATTGGTTAATTGATATAATCTTTTATGGATATATAAAAATTTAAAACGTAGATAAGTATGAGGTATTAAATAATAGTTTTTATAATTTTCACAAAATTTGATGTAAATAATTTTATAGTCTATTGCATTTCAAATACCGATCGATAGAATTAATTTCGTAGAAAAAATATGAGTGTTTATAACTTTATTTAGCTGAGATTGATATTATATTGTCAAAGCATTTTTTCTTCAAAATATTTGTTTTGAAATTTTTTACTAGACGTTAATTTTGACAATGAAATTACGTGTTAATAACATTTTCCATTTTGGATTACACGCATGTTTAAGTTAACATATTTTAAGAAAAAGAATTGCATATTTTTGAAAAGAAAAAAAAATAGTTTATTTATTTTAAAAATCTTGTGTTATTCCTAAAATTTAACTAAAATTATATAATTTAAAAAAAAAACAGAATAATGTTGTTTGATTTTTTTTAACAAATCAACTTTTTGTTAGTAATTAAGATTATTAACGAATGCTAATGTACAATATTTTTTAAAAAGTAGCTTGTTACTAAAAGTAAAAAAAAAGTTAAAACATTATAGATTTTAAATAATAAATTATAAATTCTAAACTATAAATATTAAATTGGAATTAATAATATAAAATATAATAAATAAAAATAGTTAGAATTTATCTAATTAACAAAGAAGGTAGTTTTAAAGAATAGTAAAAATTATAGTATAATTAGTATAAAAGTTTTTATCATAAAATTCATTATCTATTAAATACAAAACTAAAGCAATCTCAATTAAGGCTTAGGACACTTTGCTGAGTTGATGTATCTGTTTATTGGACATATTTTGAATACGACACTCATTGATATTCGTCCGACATACGTATTCGTTCGATATACGTGTCTATTGTGTCCAACTGTGACTTAATAAAAAATAAAAAATTTTCTCCGGACACACTAATAATTATATTTTTAATACCCTCTAAACTTTCATCGTACATATTATACAAATATTTCATTGGTTCCTATTATTTCTCTTTAAATATTTCATATTTGAGCCTCTCTATCTTTAAAAAAAAAATAAACAGTGAGGAAGAACCCAACACATGATGATTTGTGTATTCCTGACCTCTTTTTATTTATTAATCTCCCCCTTGCAATCACAAAAAGACTAAGGCAAGGAGTGTAGTGTAATGTAAAATAGCAATATATATGTATTGTATATCACTATATCATAGGAATTAGCTATCACAAAAAAAAAAAAAGCACACAAAAGAAACCAAAGCAAAGATCGTTCCACCACCACCACCACCATGTTTGAGGAATCATTGTCATCATCAACATCTTCCCTCACCAGTTGGTTCACCCCAACCATGTTCTTCCTCCTTCTCCAACTTGTTATTGCCACCATTTACATCATCTCCTCTCTCTCCAACAACAATGACAAGCATCATGAACATCATGAACCACAACAACCACTTGCAAGATCCCCTTCTCTCTTGCATAGACTCAAATCCCTAAACTTTTATAACTACCATGAGCAACAACCACAACAACTTCCACATGAAATCAATAACTACTTATTCCAACAACAACAACCGCTTCCTAGATCTCCTTCTCTATTGCAACGGCTTAAATCCATCAATTTTTACTCTAACCACCCTCATCACACTTCCCAAGAACCTCAACAAACTCAACAAACTCAACAACTTCCCAGATCTCCCTCCTCAGTCATCCAACGCCTCAAATCCATTAACCTTCAAACTTATTTCCCAACTGAAACTTTATCTTCCTATTTTACCCCTGAACAACCAAAGAAAAAAACGCACGTGCCGAAAATACCAAAAGTGAAGAAACAAGAAGAAGAACAACAAGTAGAAGAATATGAAGATGGAGATGTAGTTGGAGAAATAATGTTCCGCAATAACAACAACCATGACGTGGATGAGGATTCTTGCGCTTCCATGGACGAGATTTTCAGCAAGCTGCAGCAAGGGCAAACCGGTAATTTCACAAGAACGCATTCCGACACTAAACCGGCCTCCGGCGAGGTTCCGGTTAAGCTTCCGAGGAAGATGAAGAAGTCGGCGAGCACCAAATCGGCCTTCTCGCACTTCGAGGAGGTCGACATTGTGGAAACCCGCCGTCCGGCCACCGCGAGGGAGAGTGGCGCCGCCGCAGAAGAAGGCGGAGGTGACGGTGGCGTTGATGCAAAGGCGGATGACTTCATTAACCGGTTCAAGCAGCAGCTGAAGCTTCAGAGGCTGGATTCAATAATGAGGTATAAGGAGATGATTGGCAGAGGGACTGCCAAGTAATTAAGAAAACTTATAGGGGGCTAATTGCAATAAGTAATTAGTAATTAATTTTCACTACCTTTTTACTAGTGTAATTTTCATGTTTGTTTAGTGTTACTGCTGTTGCCTATAATTATATATATGTTTTTGTAAAATTGTGTTGTTTAAGTATTGGTTTTCCTTATTTTCTTTTTTTGGCTAATATTTTTGTAGCTATATATTCAACACATTATTATACTTTTGATTTAGTTCTCAAGTTCTTCTAATATAATGAAATTTAATTTAATTATAATTTTCTTTTTATAAGTACTCATTGAGTTTAAAAACATTTTAATTATATGTTTTGAGGACTAAACTTCTTTTTATAAATTTATGATATTTTAGTAACATATTCATGCATTAATAATACAAATTCTAAGTATAGTTTTGATTTGTGAATTGAATCTTGTAGAGTTGAGTGTCTCTTCATGTGGATGTTGAAATGAAGTACATGACATTATAGATTGTTGCTTGTTGGCCCCCCATTATTGGCTTATTGCCATATTGGTTTTAATTCTCCATAACATTAGATAGATATTTTGGTTTGTGGTTGTTTATGTATCATAATCATCAATAATCATTGTAGACCAAAGAAAATTGAAAGAGGCTTGTGTTGAATGCTGATTGGTCATTGATCAATTCCACTTCTAACTTAGTAACTTTAATTAATTTTCCACCTAATTAATAATAGTGCAACATTTTCTGATGAATGGAGTTAGTTTGTTTATGTGCAAACCGCAGAGTGAAAGTATTGTAAAGCATCATTATTCTCATTCCCCCTTCTCATTAATTTGGTTCCCATGGATATCACTTCTATGGAATATTCTAATGGTTTGGTTTGGAAAATGGTCATGAGTCATCACATTATGTAATGAATATATGAATAGTTAGAAAAATATTATGGGGTTTTAACTTTTAACTCATTTTTCTATTAATTTCTTAATTTACAAATAAAAAAGTTTTATATTTGTATTTTTTTTAATATTTTAAGAAAATAACAAAGATATTTAAATTTCTACTCATTTAACTAATAAGAAAGAGAATGAATAAAAGAATAAATTAGAATATTCAAGCATTAATCATTACTCTAACATTAATCTATTAATTTTAGTAATAATGATCTTTTACCTCATATATATATATATATATATATATATATATATATATATATATATATATATATAATTTATTTTCCCCATAGCTAATTTTAAGTATTTCAAAAGTTTTTGTAAGAGAGTTTAAAAAAAATGCCAAATAACTGGACATTTCCTTTCCCATAGTTACGCTTTTTTGTTAACAAAATAGTAGTAATCACTTAAAGGATCAATAATTGACTTATTTTATTAGCAAAAGTAATACAAAAATCAATAGGAAAAAAAAAAAGCAATGTTATATTTTGAATACAAAAAAAAGTATAACAAATTAACATATTGTTTGTATTTTCTAAGTTCAAATGATGAAGTCAAAGTTATATAAAATAAAAGAACAAAAAGAATCAATTCAAAATATAATAATCAACGTTCAAAAATTATTTTATTTCCATGTTAAAAGAAGAGAAAAAAATATAATATTAAGTAAACATTTTTTGAATAATGAGTAAAAAAAAAGGTTAGGGGGTCGGTGAAGGAGATGGGCAAGGTTGAAAGCCGGTTGTGAGTGCAGAGTGCCAGCAATGAAGTATTAAATTCACATTCACTGCATTAATTGCAACGTGCTTATCCCCTATTATTTGGGCTTTTCCCCATTTTCTTTTGTTTTTGACCATATGTGAAGATACCTTTTTTTATCTTATTTTTTAATTATGATTCCAATTGGACAAAACTAATATAGTGTTATCTCTATGTGGGTTCCAATAACAACATTTTCAGACACGATTGTCAAATTCTCCTTTTATTTTTGGTTTGGAGCAAGGTATAGAATCTCGATTTAGTTATTAAATTATTTTGAATTGAAAGTTCATATAAATAAATCAAGCAAATAAGTAAATGACATATTTTTATTGATTTTGATGTACAAGTAGTATTATTCTATTTTATATTATCATTCATCACATAAAGAATGGTGTCTGAAGAAAATCTTATGTTTTGATGAACCAGAAGGGATTACGAGAGGGAGAAAAATAAATTCTTCTCATTAAATTTCCTTAAAAAATATTTATTGAATTATTATACCTTATATACAATATACTCTTTATGTACTCTCACTAAAAAATAATTACAATAGTAAGCCTATTATTGATAAAAAAAATAATTCAAGTAACACTATCCCGCAAGCTAAAATTGTGTAAATCTAACAATCATAACTTGGAAACATTAGCAAGAAAAAGACCCAGTGACAGAGTTTTGGTAAGAAAATCAGCAAGTTGATCTTTGGAACGAACTGGCATAAGACGAATGAGACCAAATAAATGCTTCTCACGAACAATGTGGCAGTTCACTTCAATATGTTTGGTTCTTTCATAAAAGATGGAATTATTGGCGATGTGAATGGCGGACTGGTTGTCACATAATAGAATAATAGACTTTTGAAACGGCAAACCAATGAAATCCATTAAAAAAGATAACCAACTAGCTTCACAAGTGGCAACAACAAGAGACCTATACTCAGCTTCTGCAGAGGACTTGACAACTGTAGTTTGCTTCTTACTCTTTCCGATAATGAGAGAGTTCCCAAGCATGAAGCAATAACCGGAAACGGAGCGACGAGTATCAGCACAGGTAGCCCAGTCAGCGTCGGCAAATCCAGTGAGATGCAGATTAGAAGTAGAGGAGAAGAAGAGACCAGTTGCAGGTCGGTCTTTTAAATATCAGAGTATGCAAAAAACAGCCTGTAGGTGAGAAGTGGTTGCATAGTCCAAAAATTGGCTCATCGGCCGACTCCTTTACCCGAAAAACCCATTTTCAACCCACAGCTTTCTTGTCTTTTAGGAGTTCAGTGAGACACCAAGTTCTGTTATGATCTAGAGCTGTCAATTCATCTTATATTGCCTTTCTCCAACATTCATGTGCAGCCGCTTTCTCATAAGTGCTAGGTTCTTGATTTGAGGTGATGGCTAGAGACAGTGACTTATATTTTAGGGTTAGTTTATCATATGACAAGTGTTGTAAGATATGATATAAAGAGTTAGAGTTGGCAAAGTTGTTAGAGTGAACTGTGTGGGTTGTCATACAATGATAGTCCTTCAAATAAGCAGGCGGTTTCTTGACTCTTTCAGATTTTCTAGTAATGCAGTCATGTGTGATGTCAGAGTATTGTGATGTAGGTGCATTGTTAGTGTGTGGTGTGGTAATGGGTGCAATGGTGTGTGAGAAAATTGGTGAGTGCATTGAACTTGAGAAATGTTTATTTGAATATGTGAGTGTGGTATTTGTAGGTGATTGCAAATGATGTGTGGATGGTGTATCATATTGAAAAAGATCAATGCATTGTGAAGTATAATTGGATACCACAGAAATGTCAGTGCTAGTGAAATGTAGAAATGGAAAATGAGTTTCATAAAAAGTTACATTTATAGATATGAAAATTTTCTTTGATTTTAAATCAATAAGTCGAAAACCCTTTGTTTTTAATTTAAAACTTAGAACAGCTGTTTTCTGGCTCTTGGGTCTAATTTTATTCTTGAATTTGTTAATGTGGAGGCATATGCAAGAGAACCAAATACTCTTAAATATAAAAGGTCAGGTAAGTTACTATACAAAATCTTGTAAGGACTATCATTATCCAGGTTAGTGCTGGGCAGCCTATTAATTAGGTGAATGGCATGAGAAACTGCATATTGCCAAAAATAATGTGAAATTCCTTATTGAAATAGCAGTGTTCTAGCAACACCTAAAATATGTTGGTGTTTTCTCTCTATAATTCCGCTTTGCTCTGGTGTTTCTACACAAAAAATTTGGTGTAAAATTCTAATTGATGCAAAAAAAGATTTTAGAGTGAACTCTGGCCCGTTGTCAGTCCTTATACACTCAACTTGTTTTTCAAATTGTACTCTGACAAAATTCACAAAATTAATAACCAATTGTGATGCTTCAGGTTTGTTTTTCATAAAAAAATCCAAGTGAATAAGCTCTTGCAATCTACCACAGTCAAAAAATACCTATGTCATTCATTGGAAGGGACAGAAATAGGACCCCAGATATCCATATGAACTAAGTCAAAACAATCTTTTATTTCAGTTGTACTAAGATTAAAAGATAATTTCTTTTGTTTTGCAAAATAACATGAATCACAAGGAAGTTTTGAAGCAATACAATCTATAAAAGGATACTTCTTCAGAAAATCAATTTATGTATGAGTATGTGTCCTAATCTAAAATGCTAAATGTTATTGTGCTCACTGTGTGAAGGTGTGGTAGGATGAGTAGTAGTCATAGTTGCCGCCAATGAAGCTTGCTTTGTTGGAAGAGTGGAAATGTGAGAGAATTCTGGTTTTCTACTCATTCTATACACTCAGCAATACCAATCATCTTTGATTTGGATCGATCTTGTATCTCACAACCCTTATCATTGATTAACAGTTGACAATATAAGTTTGAGGTTAACTTTGACACAGAGATCAGTTTAAAATAAAAAGAAGGAATGTATAAAACATTTTTAAAAAAATTTTTTAGAGAATGTAATTGTGCCAATGATGGTGCTAACAGTTTTGGTCCCATTTGGCAATATTATATTGATTGGAGCAATATTTTGAAAACTTGCAAAAATTTTTAAGTCAAAAGTCACATGATCTGTTACACTGGAATCAATGACCCATAGTGCAGATTTTGGAGTGATAATACTTATAATTCTCGCATTAAAATGCAATGCAATGGTTTTACCTGGAGTGAAAGTCTGAATAGAATTACTCAAAATTTGATTTGCATTATGAAGTTGTTGCTGTACACTTTTGTCTTTGATATAATAAGGCAAATCTTTGATCTGGAGTTAACCAGATCTTTATATTCCAGTGTTCTTTTGGAGACAATGGAGCTGGGATTATTTGTCACTGAGTATATCACCATGCCCCTAAGTGATTACGTGATTGATGGTGGTGTTATGTTGCTGCCGTTGATAAAAATGAGAGGAGTACCTATGCTTCTTATAGCATACATCTTTATAGGCTTGTTTGTTACAATGAGAGTAAGCCAATGTAACTCCACGACCTCTACAATCGGAGGATATGTTTACCGTGTTCGTCATTTTGAGAAATCAATGAATCATAGAGTCAGATCTTCTTCCTTCCAACTCGTTGATCGGAACAGCTATGTTCACCAAGAAAAAATATTGCGAAATAGCCTCTCATCAGACTCTATTGGATAAGTTTGAAGGAAGAGGTAAGAATTGGAGAAAGAAAATGTCGAAAGAAAAATTAGGGATAGAAAGAAAATGGCGAAATTGGATTGGATTTCAATTCACAACTTTTTTTAATTGGATTTACAGTCTGTTGCTCTCCACGTTCACCACGTTCAAACTGTTGATGATTTGATGAAAGAGAGAAAAACAAGTACTTCTCATGTTAAAGAGAATGAAAAATTTCCTTAAAAAATATTTATTGAGTTATTACACCTTATACTATGTACTCTTTATGTACTCTCACTAAAAAATACAATGATAAACCTATTATTAAGTTAGAATAATTATATAAATATAAAAAAATAATCTAAATATCGGATGAATATAATTTATTAATATATAGAAGGTATAATCTCAATAGTTGATTTTTTTTATAACAACAAATTTAGTTACTTATTTTATTTTTTTATTAATTAAAATGTGTTTTTAATTATATTTTTTGTAATATAATTAAATATCAATATAATAAAAAGAGATTAATTTTTCATTCCATATAACATGTATAAAATTTTTTATTCATAAATTAAAAAATTAAACGATAAACAACCCGACTTCACATAAAAAATACTGTAATTTTAAAGAACACGATCCTTGCATGTGTTCTAAAATACTATAGCACAAGTGTTGTTATAATTTTACAAAGAACACCATCCAAAATATTGCTATAACAACCTTTAAATTAAAATTAACATTCTGATATCCTTTATTTTTGTTATAGGCCATAATATGTATATTACTAATTTTTACTAATTATTTAATTTTATAATTATTTATTTCATAATCTGAGTATTTTTATTTTTATTTATTTTTATTTTAATTTATTTTTATAATTTTTCTATTTTTACTTTTTTTCTCTCATATTTATATTTTTTATTTTTATTTGTATTTTGATTCACTTATTTATGTTAATTAAAATTATTAACAATTTAAAAAAAATAAAAATTATAAATATAACGATAAAAAAATTGAGTAATAAAATAACTGGCAGTACGTACTCTTTACGTTACAAGTAAATAAAGTTACAAGTAGATAAAAGGGTGATTGTTATTGACAATTAATTTTTAGAAAATACTCTTTAATTTCATAAAAAA
This sequence comes from Arachis hypogaea, assembly GCF_003086295.3. Classification (NCBI taxonomy): domain Eukaryota; kingdom Viridiplantae; phylum Streptophyta; class Magnoliopsida; order Fabales; family Fabaceae; genus Arachis; species Arachis hypogaea. The sequence goes on along the minus strand of NC_092051.1, from coordinate 147,093,464 downwards.
AATTAACACTTTATTTTCAATTCAAAAATTATATTATTATTATTTTTTATCTTGCGAATAAATATGGTCACTATCTTAAATTAGCATATGTTTCTTTATTCATTTTCTCTCCAAAATAAAATATCTTAATTAATGAAATAATAAAAGAAGTAATTACAAATTATTATCATTAATAATTTCTAATTCGTGTAGTTTAATTTGTAAACCCAATACTATGTAAACCCAATAATTAATTTTTTATTTAAATAAAAAATCCTGAGGGTATGGAATGTTTCTTCACAATTTGGTTTATTGATTCTTTTCTTTTATATTTATTTAAAGGGAAAAAAATAAATGAGTTTTTGTTAAATGTTACTATAACTAAACCTAACATTCAGAGCAGTAGAGCAGAGTGTATTATTGTGTTTGGTCTCTGTCAAACGCTTACCAAATAAACTGAGTCAAAGGTCAGATAGAAGAAATCACTAATAATAATTTGTTTTAATTACTTTATTATTAAAAGAGAACATCACTATTCACTAATAAGAACACGTATATATAATAATAGAAAAAGTATAGAGAAATAATAAATTTAATAAACAATACAGTTATATATTTAATAATTTATTTATTTATTTATAATTTTTGTAATTTTAATAAAAATATAATATATTTTTATTTTATTAAACTAATTTTAAAATTTATTATTTACAAAAATTATAGTCTACGTAACAAAACTAATAACTATAAATTAAGGAGTCTAATTGAGCATCGGATCCAAATTAGCGAAGTTTAAGGTCATGGTCTGTGTATCCACACATATACCTAGGAAAAATGTGTTTTCATCACATGCTGATGTTGTTTTGTCCTAATCAAGGTAAAATCTTATCTACTTATTTAAAAGTAAGATAAAATATGTTTTATGTATCTCACGTTTTGAGAATTAAAAAAATTAATATTTAATTTTATTTTTAATATTTTTTATTTGTATCAAAATTAATTTAAACATTAACTCGATTTAAGTTATTAGAGAAAATGCAAAATCGAAAATATGCAGAGGTAGTTTTGTTATAAATTAAAAATATTAGAAATAAAACTAAATAAATCGAAAACATTAGAGATAAAATTGAATAAAATTAAATGTTAAAAATATTTTAAAAAAAATTAAATTTTAGAGATAAAAATTAGCAATATCTAATTTGGTTTATAAAACTTTTAATGTTAATTTAAAATAGTCTTTAATTTTTGAATTTATAAATTATAATTTTTTGTTCGTCTTTAATTTAACTGTAATTAATACAGTACTAACATGAAGTGATATAGCAAAAGTGTAGCATCCCCACAATAAAGTAATGTAATTAAATTTTAGTATAAGCATATAAGTGTGAGAAATTATTAATTAAACTTTGTGAAGTTGTGAACTCCCAAACAACAAATTATTATGGGCTTTTGTGTTTGTAGTTAAGTAAGTAACAAACTCCTTGAGAATTATTAAAGCGGAAAAAGAAAAGAATGGTCTTTTGATAATAATAATAATAACAATAATAATAATAATAATAATAATAATAAATGGATAGATAGACAAAAAAAAAAGGATAGATGCAGCCATGATCGAATTTCGATCTTTACAATATATAGTTGATCCAGTGAACATATTTCTTTGTTGAGAGACATTCTGGAGTTAAAATCAAGATCTAGGGAGAAAACGTCTTGCATAACTCCATCCTCAATATTTTTATTTTATAACAATACAACTTCTCTCTTAAAAAATTCTTTAAACAGTAATGAAAATTAATTTTGTGAATATTTTATTTATAATTTACGGGAGTTTTAAATTTCATAAATTTTTTTAATAATATAACTAATTATGACGACTATTATCACTATCACCTTCTTAGTTCTTATTATTATAACTTCTATCTCTACTATTTTTATTGTGTAATCATATTTTATTATTATCGTTGTCTCTTCTACTGTCATCATTATCAATACAAATATCATCAACATTAATGTTATCTTATTTCATTTCTTGTTCGATACTATTTTTCTTTTAAAAAGATCTTTGTATTGTAATTACTTTTTTTCTGTGACATTATTTTTAGCAATGTTCTTTTTCTACTTAACCACCACCGAAAAAAAAAATTTTCAAAAATAAACTTATTAATAATTTGTGAGAGTTTAAAATCCCACACATTACAAATAAAATCCTCCACAAAATTAATTTTTGTTAATATTTAATAAAATTTTTAATAGATGAGTCGTATTATCCTAAAATTAAAAAAAAAATGAAAGCCAAAATGTCTTTTTTTTTAGAAAGAACATCTATTTTTTCATAAAAATGAACGAGAATTAAATTGGCTCTTTACTCCCAATTTTAATTCAAGATTGTAGAGTCTTAGAATTTCTTAGTTAGTTTTGAATTTTTTTTCTTTGGGCCTAAAGCCCGTTAGTTTAAAAAAATTGAAAAAATTGAAAAGGAGAGAGATATTTATTGGAAGAACTAAAACACAATAACAAAGAGCAAAATAGAAGCAGGATTGAATTTCAAGGACTTAGAAATACATAATATTACTCATCTAGCAAAATAAGTATGGAAGACTTTTAAAGAATCCAGATACAATTTGGGTAAAAATTCTACAATCTATCTATTATCCAGATGGTAATTTTTGGGAGGCACAGGTTGAAAAGAATTCTTCATGGTTATAGAAAAGCATTTTACATGGACGAGAATTGTTAAGGAGAAAAGAGAAGTGGAGTATTAAAAATGGTTCGAAGATTAATATATGGAGGGATAATTGAATAGCTGAAGTAGATAGGGTGCTGGAGAATGGTAGACAAGATGTTTAGATAGTTGAAGAACTCATTAAAGTGGGAAGATGTTAGAATGAAAGCAAAATTAGAAGCATGTTTTCGCCAAAAATTTGTGATGCTATTATTAGAACCCCAATTAGTTTTGTGAATAGGGAGGATAATTTATACTAGCCTGCAAGAGAAGATGGTATATATACTATAAAGACAGATTATTTCACTGTAAAAGGAGAATTTCATTATCAAGGTCATGAAAACCCATCCACAAGTGATGCTAAAAGGGAATATTGGAAAGAAATTTGGAAAATGGAAATTTTCTCTAAAATCATATCATCTTTGTGGAAGGCATCCCATGATATCGTGTCGGTAAATTTAAATTTATACAAAAAGAGAATTGCTTAGAGTTCTATATGCCATATTTGTACTAAAGAAGTAGAGTCAACAGAGCATACATTATTGTTGTGTGAGTGGATAAGGGCTGCATGATTTAGAGTTGATTGTCAATGTATTTCAACAAAAGAAATGGCTATTGAATTTAGAAACTGGTTGATGACGATCATACAAAAAATCAAATCAGTAGAGGGGAGGAGAAAAATAGAAGATTAGTAAAATAGAATTTCTAGTGTGAAAAATATGGAAGACTAGAAATAAAAAAGTGTGCCAGCAGTAAGAAATTGATCCTAATTGGACAATAAAAAAAGGCTAAACTAATGAAAAATCTGTTTCGGAGAATAGCAGAAAAATAGATAAATATAAAAGAAAAAAAGGTTCAAAAAAGAACGAGAGAGGTTTGTTGGAGGCGACCCTCTACGAATTGGATCAAGACAAATGTGGAAGCTTCTTTCAAAAAGGATATAGAAAAAGGGGCTATAGCAGTGGTGTACAGAGACAACAGCGGAAAGATTTTATTCGGTTGCACAGAGACATAAGCTGGACTCCCAGAGAAGAAAATCTCCTTGCACATAAGGTGGCCAGAGAAGCAGAATTAGAAAACCTTTATTTATATCGGAGCATGCAACCACCATTAGAAATTCTGCGTATTATCCACAACAAAGGTAAGAATCAATAGAATGAGCAAGATATGTGAAGAGACGAGCTATAAAAAACATCACCTATTCTCATACTTCTTTGATAATACAAAAAGAGCATTTCTTAGCCAGATCAATTACGATCTGAGGCAGAAGCTCTAAGTATAACCCAAAGTGACTCAGTCCCAAAAGATGATGGCCTAGGTTTTGGCGTCAACCGGACTCATAAGTTTGGGTTGAAAATGAAATCGGGAAATGAGCAATCATGGCGATGGGTGAATGACGACCTCAAGGCAATTAGGGAGAACTTCAAAGAAGCGAACGATTCAAAACTCCAAGGACCACCAAAGTTCTAGCGGGGATGAATACGATGAGGATGTTGATGGAGATGAAGATGCTGCCGACGAAGATGAAGATACAGCCGACGATTCGATAACTGTGCCCATTGATTTTGGAGCTTTGAGCGTCGAAGATACTTCCGTCGATTTGGAGCTCTTCCGCGTCGAGATACTTCCGTTCATCTGCTTGACTTACTGAGAAAAATTTGCTGTACTAAAAGACAAAGAGTCTAGTTTTGTGAAAAAATGAAAAGAGAAATGTATGTTTGATTTTCGGGTCGGGTTCGGGGATTTGAGTTTTTGTATTGGGTCTAGGCTAGGTTTTGGTCTAGATCTCTGACCCAAATAAATAAATAAATAAATAAATAAATAATAAAAAATGTATGAGCTTTTTAATATGATTCGATATAATTGATCATTTTAAAATTCTCTATTAAAATTTCTCCTCTTATAAAATTGTTAATTGTAACTTCAGATATGTTATAAGTTGTTATAATATAACTAAGACAGTTATAAGTGTAATGCTCTAATATTTTTAAATTAGCCATAAATTTTATTTGAATTATATTAGTGGTCGATAGTCAAATTTTATAAAATTAAAAAAATCTTTATATAAAATATTTTATATAAGAACAGTGGATAACTAATTTTTACTTTTTATCAGTAAAAGCTATTTGAAAATAGTGAGAACCTTATCACAAAAATCATTACTAGTTAAAATGTATAACTGGATCTAGCGATACTAAAATAGAAAGTGGGCATACTAAATTATAAAAGCAAAAATAATAACAAACTTTACTCATGTCAAATAATCATATAATAAATAAAAATAAACATCATAACCATAATCATAGTCACTCAATAAATATTAAATAAGACACATAAATGATTCTAATTCTCTCATTTTGCATAACTATAGCTGAAACAATCACCTATTCTCCATTATTAATATGAATTTAGCTAAGTGCTTAACGTTCCGTATCTATGTCCTTGATATCCCACTCCTAACCATCTTATAATGTACTGGTCTTTTTAGTTCAATCAAGTAGTGTATTGTTTTATACTGCATTGTTCCTGAAGATGGTACAGAGAAAGGGGATGAGAAACAAAAAATTCTCAATAATTTATCTATTTGATATCATCATATCCATCTCTAGTCACTCTAAATTTTAAAATAAAAGCAATGATAATGTAATATTGTTTAATTATTATTTTCAAAAGGCTTTGTTAGTCGAAGTAGTGTGACTTTTAGATGCTTCTCATTTACTTACGTCATGATACATGTGACTCATAACAAAATGCCTATAATGTTAAAATATATAGAATACAAACTCATAAACCTTGATTTGATGTGCTCGTAAATCATAAAACAAGACAAGATAAATAAGAGAAAAATAATAATATTGGCATAGATAAATCAAACAGAAAGGATCTCTGAATAAAATAAGGATTATAGATATTAGATAGAAAGGATCTTTAGATAAAAGAAGCATATTTGAATGAAATAAGAATAATAAACATAATCATAAATCAAATAGAAAGGATAAAAGAAGAACAGTCATAATCACACTTTTTTGTATTTTTCATTTTTTTGTAACTTTTAAGGAAGGTATTGAGTTTAAATTGGTATAAAAAGTTGGGAGTCCCCTTCCCTTACTGAACGATCATCTTGATCGATCACCTTCCCTTATCAAAGGATCATCTCGATCGATTATCTTTCCTTACCGAAAGATCACATCGATATTTTGTCTTTGGAAGTCACCTTTCCTTACCGCAAGATCATTCCATCAATTCAATTTACAATCAAGGTTATTTAGACATACACAAGAAGGAAATTTATATTTAAAAAAAGGACAAAAGTTTGTTGATCACCTTTCCTTTCCAAAGGATCATCTCGATTCGATCACCTTCCCTTACCGAATGATCATTTTGAGATTTTGTCTTTCGGAGTCTCCTTTCTTTATCCTAGGTTCTTATCCCAAAAATTTGCCAATCACCTTTCCCTACTAAAGGATAATCTCTATTCAATAACCTTCTCTTACTAAAGGATCATTTCGATTATCTTGTCTTTGGGGGGTCAATTTTTCTTATCGAAAGATCACTCCCTCAATTCTTGAATGCACATAAGATGGTTATTATAATGCATAATGTGTATGAAAGAAAAAGACATTATATCATGACATGCAATACTAACATCTATATTAAAAAATATTTAAGATATAACATATAAAAAAATAGTATAAAACCTCTACTTCCAGTAAAGTTTTCATATATATATATATATATATATATATATATATTCCAACTTTGTGTATGTTTTGACTGGCTAGAAAAAAAGTTTCCATATTTCGTAATGTGCATAATTTAGAGAGGATCTCTTTTAAAATAATATATGAGTGAAATTTGTAAATAATTTGGCAGAGGATTTAGAGTGAGAGTATGAAAGTGAGAAAAGATAAAGATTTTTTCTATAATGGAATGAAGAAAGTATATGAATACCAATAATAAAAGATAGAGGAATAGGTTATCTAGAATTTTTGTATATATATAAAAAGGAGAATAGAATGAGAATGAAATGGCTTAAATGGCTCTTAGGTATGTACAAATTGTGTTAGGAGAATCTAACTCGCATTTAGGTGAAATTTTCAATCTAAATTGTCCCTTTGCAAGTCCTTTAACGTTTTGTACATTTGGAATTTGAAAATAGTTATTAGAGACAAATTTATAGAGAATTGAGTTAGCTTTAAGCTGAATTTTAAACAAAGTCAATCGAATAATCACAGATTGAGATATTTATGAAATACTGTTAGTATATAAGGCTGGTTAGTTAGAGCGTGATATTCTACTATAAACTTATAATAGATTTATCTAGTTAATTTAATTTTAATTTAAATATGATTGTGTGCTCTGAACTTAATGAATGAACCTTGTTTTTTTTAATCTTTTTATGTAACTAAAAATCATTTAAATTTAATAAATATAGAATTAATTATGACTATATCTTAAAAAATTATTTATTATTGGTTATAAATTTACTAAAATTAGTATTTTTATATTTTTAAAATTTAAATTAAATATGTTAGTTTTTCATATGTATTATTTTTTATTATAAATTTAAAATTTAAATTATTACAATTTTAATTAATTAAATATTCTATAATAAATATAATTCAAAAATTGGATGTTATAAGGAAATCTGAATACTGTCCTGAGAATCTAAATGTTTGAAACTAGTTATGGTCATCAAGGCAGTTATCACATCCCAAATTGGTTTGATATCAATAATATTTATTTGTTGAGAAATTCTCCATATACAAGCGTTTTTCCATACAAATCATACAAGTCATTTTTTTTTTCATGCCTCCTCTTTTTCTTCTCTTTCTTTTTCTTTTTCCGTGCCTCTTCTTCTTCTTCTTCTTCTTCTTCTTCGAAGTGTTTCATCATCGTCGTATTTCTCCTCGTTCTTCTTGACTGTACGTTTTTCATCTTCTTCCTCTTCATCTTCTGCACCTTCTTCTTCTTCTTGCTGCACATTTTTCTTCCTCTTCTTCTTCTTCTTCTTTTCTTTTGTTTCTTGCCTTCTCTTTCTCCTTCTTTATTTACGTGTTTTTCTCTCTGTTTTTTTTCTTCGTTATTCTTGATTTTCATTGTTTTTTGACATCAAGTTTTGAAATCGTTTTTAAAGAAGAAGCAGCAGCAGAAGATAAGGAGGAGAAAGAGAAAGAGTTCTGAATTATGCATAAGATGTACTTCAACGAATTTTGGGTGTATTTCTTAAATCCTTTGGGTGTATTTCTTAAATCCTTTGGGTGTATTTCTGTAATCTTTTGGCTGTATTTCTATAATCGTTTGGGTGAATTCCTATAACCGTTTGGATGTATTTCTGTAATCGTTTGAGTGTATTTCTGAAATTCTATTATCTTCAAAACGATTTCAAAGCTTGATTTCAGAAATCATAAAAATCGAAAAAAAAACGAAGCAAGAATACCAGTGATAAACGTAGATAAAACAACGAATGAAAAGGCAAAGAGAGAACGCACGAAGGAGATCAAATTTGGCAAGAAACTCATTTTCACGGAGGAAGAAGAAGAAGAGTAGGAGAAGAAGAAGGAGAAGAAGAAGGAAGAGGAGGAGGAGAAGGAGGAACGCGAAACACACCATGGAAATCGTATATGGGTCAGCGTGCTTTTTGTTAAGTTTCTTCCAACTTATATGAATTGTAAACCAAATAACTTGTATCTGTAGCACTCCTCTTATTTGTTAGTGTAAAAAATAGAAATAACCATTTTTTTTAATGAATACAAAAAGTCAAAAAGTAAACAAGTTGCATGTGATTGAATATTACAAAATAAATAAAAAGTTTAAAAAAGTTGCATGTGCTTGGTCCGGTGGCCCTCGATATTTAACCACAGGACAAGACACTCAAAACAAACGACTCCAAATATTTTCGGTTGGATTATCATCTCTTCTTGATTAGTTGATTACAGCTCCGCCGTTCTCTCTTATTTATTTATTAATTATTATTTTATTTTATTTCAGTGTATTTGTGAGTGAATTTTTTAATGTGTTAAAAAGAAAATGATCTGTGAAAAATTAAGTATATATTAATGAATTTATCTATTTTGTATTTTAAAAATATATGTTAAAATTAAAAATTAAAAAATTTATTAAAAATATAAAAGATTTTAAGTTTTTAATATATTTATTTTGTATCTATTAAATGAAAAAATTTAAAATTTTTCACTAATGATAAACTTATGTACCTTTAAAATACATGTTAGTTAAATCCTATATTAATTTAACTTTTTGGACGATTAAAATGCGACTCAAGCCAATTTGGTCTATTCGCTAAAAAATAGCGAATCGAAGAGGTAAAAATATGATTTTTTTTATGAATTGTTTATTTTGGTTTGGCTCGGATAATTTGCGAATTAAGCATATTCGAATCGAGCCACACAATTGACTTGTTTGATACCTTTTTGTTATTGTAATATTAATTTTTTACCTAAATTTTTAGATTAAATTTATAAATACATGATAAAATTTTCTTATGGATATTAAATACAAATTTTTATAATTATCTTGTTTTTTCAATTTTTATTTCTGTTTTTTAGAAAAATAAAAAATAAACTAAGTGGATCAATTCATTTAACTTATCAAGTCGTATGAATAGAGTCAAGTTAAGATGATATTTACCCTTTTTTTTTCAGTGCCCAAACGGGCCAGGATAAAGCCCACTACCCATAAACCCGATCTCCCCAGTATTTGGATCCTGAGGCACCACCCTTCACCGGATCACTACCTAGATCTAGCATCTAGATAGGCAGAGGTAGCATAGTGGACTAGTAGTATCCGCCACCACCACATCTGGGCGGATCAGCTGGTCGGATACCAACACTCCTCATCAGAATCATTAAGATAAAAACCAGTCATTTTCTGATTCGAACTTGTCGGCCCACTCGTTTGATTAGCTCTATCAAGATCGTTTTTTTTTTTGGTTTGTACCAGGGTATCCATCAGGCTGGAAACTCAATGACTAATCCCTCGGGTACTGCAGAGGCACAAAGTGAGCGACCCTCTCAAGCAAGCAAGCTCCATTCCGATCATCCAGTGAGTATCGAACCCGGGAGAGATGATTAAGAGACACAGACCCTCGTCCATCTGTGCCAACTTGCGTTGGTATCAAAATCGTTTTTTGAACAACCAATGATTTGCCTTATGCCCTTATGCCCTAGACATTATAACATTACAAACTCACACACCCATGAAACATTTTAGAGTTCTCATCCACTATTCGAACCTGAGTATAGCACCTTAAGAGGCACCAAAATATGCCACTAAGCTAAATACCTATATAATGCCTCCATAAAGCCCGTTCCTAAATCGGGCAAACAACAAACAACAACAACAACAACAAAGCCTTGTCCCACTAAGTGAGGTCGGCTCCGTTCCTAAATCGGGCAATGAAAGAATAATGGCGCCAAGGATCCACCATGGCTTTACAATGTACATAATGTTAGGATATCCAAAAATATAAATTCTACATAATGTTAGTGTTCATTGTTCAATATTTTACAGTTTGTGACTCGAGAGAATAGGAAAACAGAACTGAACAATCACCGATAAACAAAAATTGTCATTTTCCATTTTCCATCTTGACACAATCAACTCAAGCCATACATTGGTTGATTGGTTGAGAGATGAGGGTGCCATCATAAAATTATAGATTATAGATACGTGACGAAATATGCGTAAGCAAGAAAGAGACTTGGTCCAACTTCACATGCTTTGCGCCAAAATTCTTTACACAACTCGCTCTGTGTTTGTCTCGTCCTTGTATGGAAAAACGAATTCACCTTTTCCAATATACAAGTTTGCAAAAACTTGAATACAATTGGAGACTGATAAAAGATCAAAGTATGGAAGAATGCAAGTGCCTCCACAATGATAAAACTAAAATGATGATGTTCTTTCATAAATAACAAAATCTCACAATACAATGAACAAAGTTGCATAACCAAACTGATAGAGCAACTAGTCGATCAATAAGAAGGAAAGGAGACAAATTTCAAATGAATTCCCTTCCCATGCATAATAATGTGCTACAATACACATTGAATTCAAACTATTATGAAGCTTTTAAAGAATAATAATAATAGCATTACTTACATTCCACTCTCTGTAGCATGAATGAAGTGCAGAGCAGAATCAAGATAGAGAACAATATATTAAACCATACATTCCAGGTATCAATTTTGATAGTAAATTAGTCGAATCTGCTGCAACCACACCGGATTGACGCCTCTCTAACCAATTCGCAACCAATTATTCCCAATTTCTTCAAAGCCAAGCAACACAACAAGAACCTTGCCAGTGCCCAGTTGCGACTCATCCATGAGTGTTAACAGCTTCCCAAACAAGATTCTTTGGAACAGGATTAGTAACATCGCGAGCCTGCAGCGCAGCGTCCCTGAGCGTCCGAATCGTGAGAGCATTTGCCTTCCAGAAGGACACACAATTGTAAGGAAGATTATGCTTCTTGCAAAGATCCTTAACAAAGGGAGAAATCTTCCGAAGATGGCACCTCGGTAGCCTTGGAAACAAGTGATGCTCAACCTGAAACTGCAAACCTCCATGGAACCAATCCATCCAAGAAGAACAACTTACATCAAGAGTACCATTACACTGCTTCTCACACCAATCCGTTGCGGTTGGAGGACCAACATAAACTTTGGCAGAGAAATGGTTCAAACAGAATTGAATATGCTGAATTCCAGTAACAGAAAAGCTTGCTAACACAAACAAAATCCTTTCCCCCCAATTAGGCAAACAAGAAACCAAGCAAGGGTACCAAATCCAGAAAGCAATTAGCCCTAAAATCTCAGTTCCTCTATCAGGAACCTTCCGATTCGAAAACAACAGCATGAAAGATTGCGCAAACAAATTGAGCCTAGCGAAGCACATAACAGGGTAAAATGTCCAATGCTGATAACTAACCAATAACCTAGAAAACGAATCGAATTTCATGATCCTCTCGTAGAAGCAAGAAAAGAGTGAATTGAAGAACCTCGAAGAGACGACGAAGAACGGAAGGTGTTGAAGATCGGGATCGAAATCGAGGCTGTTAACAGCAATGTGATGCGCATTGTGGTTCCATTTCCACCAACCAATGCTAATTCCGGCCAGAACATTACCGGAAAGAATTTGAAGAACCCGGTTCAGTTTCTTGGAACTAACAATCTTGTAATGACCGGAGTCATGACCAATCCAACCGCTCTGAATCCATAAAAATCCCATCAAAGCGCCCGAGGCAACGCGAACCAGGCCGGTCTGGGCGAAGAGAACCGCGTAAACGCATAAACAGAACATAATGAAAATGAAGAGGAGAGAAGCGAGAACGCCGCGGTTATGGTCGAAGAGGCCCATTCTTGTGAAGGTGGAGAGGAGGTTTCGGTAGTCTCTGGAAGCTTCGGAGACGTTGTGGTTGGCGAGGTAGGAGCCGGTGAAGAAAGGTTGGAGGCGGCTGAAGGCGTGGTTGGGGTGGAAAGCGAGGAAGGCGTCGGTTACGTCTTGACCGGCGAGGTTGAGCAATGGGGAGGCGCCACCTGGATGGTATTGGAGCCAGTTGGTGACGTTGTAGACTTTGCCGTGAATGGAGATCCATAGATCTTGGGGTTTGTTGTGCTTGCTGAGTTCTTCTCGTGAAATGTAGTTTGTTGATTGTGGTTCCGCCATTGATGAATGTAACTCGAGTGAAAGAGTGTGTGTCTGCTGCTGCTGTTGTACTTGTAGTTGTAGTAGTAGGCGCAACTCGTGAGTATATGTTTTTTTTTTAATTATTATTATTATTATTATTATTATTATTATTATTATTATTTTTTAAATAATATTTTACTTGTAGCCACTAGCCAATTCAATCCTGCACCCATTTCGCCCATTTCGGGATGTGAAATGTTATACCATCAAAATTCCCCTACATCAAGAAGGAGTAATGTTACAAATATATATATATATATATATATATATATATATATATATATATATATATTTATAAATTAAGTTTAATTAAATTAAATAATAAAATTTAAAATAATATTAATTATAATTAATTTTTATTATATTAAACTAATTTGATTAGACTTGATTAATAAAAAAATTTAGATATGTAATATTATTTATAAAAAATTATTAAATAATAATTTAGTCAAATATATAAATAATTTTTAACTAATAATTTCATATAAAAATAATTATATGTAAATTTTATCAAATTATTATATAATAGCTCTTAATTATTAAGCTTTTTATAAAAACAAATGTATATAAATTTTTACCATATTAGTAATATCAAATAAATAATATCTTTTTAAGAGAAAATAACATCGTTTTATACTTTTATTAGCAATTTTAATGAGTCAAAAGTTGGAAAACAAAAATTAATGAGTCAAAATATTTTTTATAAATAATAAAATGGTGGAATACAGTCGACAATAGTTATCAATATAATCACTACAATAATTATATAACTTTGACAATATTAAAAAAATATTGTTAAAATTAAAATTATATTTTTTATATTTTTATAATATATATTATTATTTTAAATTTATTAATATTTAATCAAAATTATATAACCACTGTAATTCTCGTAATGATAACTATTATAATATGCGCCTAATAAAATAGGCATTAAACTATATATATATTTTAATTTTTTTTAGGCATCAATTTTAATGAGATTTAAATCTACAATTGGATACATTATATTATACAATTTCATGGGGACTAAATTAATTATCAGTTTTGCTGGACAGTTAATTTTTTAACTAATAATTATCAAATAAACAAAAGTTAAGAAATGAAAAGAAAAAATATTGATTGATTATTGCTAAAAAAAATTAATTTAATTATCAATAGATATAATATTTAATTTAGTCTCTCAACTTGTATGAAGATTTTAATTTAGTCTCTAAAATTTTAATTGCCTTTATAAATTTTGCCAACATACTCATGTTAGTTCTTGAAATAATTTTCAACATATAAACGTTAACAAATGGAACACTGTTGTGGACAGTCGGATACCATGCTAGATTATGTAAACTAATATCGTTTTGATTTTGGCACTCAACTAATCTAAAAACATCGTAAGTGGTGTTTATTAAAACTTTACTCAACAAAACAAGTGATACGACGTTATTTTTTAGCTATTTGAATGTTAAAATTAAAATTGCATTATTTTATTAGTTATAGCGTGACATGTGGTTGTCTATATCAATGCTTCATTAATATTTTTATACTAAAAATTATCTAAAAGATTAATATGAGACACGTTTTAGCTATTTGAATGTTAAAATCAAAATTGCATTATTTTATTAGTTCTAGCGTGACATATGTGTCTATATCAATGCTTCATTAATATTTTTATACTAAAAATTATCTGAAAAATTAATACGAGATAGTTTATAAAATTTAAAGACTAAATAGAAATAATTAAAATTTTAAAAATTAAATTAAAACTCATAAATTTAAAGACCAAATTAAATATTAACTCTTACTTATAACTATAATTATAATGGCTTAAATTTAATATATATTACTAGAATAATGGATCCATAGTGCATGTACTATATCATATTTTTATGAGTATTAAAGAAAGTATAATTAGAGTCAGACAATTCCTACTATTCTGTATAAAATTAAGGTAGCGTTTGTTTTAAATTACTAGAATGAAGATTGAGAGATTGAAATTCACTATCATATTTTAGTGATTTAGAGATTGGTACTAAAATTTTAGTTTTTGTTTCTAAGATTTTAATATTTCAATACCTTTAAAAAATGAAGACACAAAAAATTAAAATTTTTTGAGATAGAAACTGAAATTTTAATAATATTTTATACTTAAAATATTCTCATTTCAATTAATTAATTTTAACTTTATTCTTTATGTAAATTAAATTAAAATTTTATTCTTATTTTAATATCTATATCTCAATTTATACCAAATATAATATTAAGACTTATTTTAATTTTTGTTTTTCAATCTCAATTTTTTTAATTTCTATCTCTCTTCCAAATGTTAGTAAATGATGATGTAAATGGGGTAAAATGTATACTAAAAATGCATTAAGGTTCAATTGTGTTTATTCAACGCATTTAATTTATGGTGGAAACGACAATTATATTTGTATAAAATTGATAGTAAAAAATATTAAATAATTTAATATATTTAATTAAAGAATTTAGTTAATATATCTTTAGGATATATAATAAATTTATTATTAATAAAAAATTTTAAATATTTTTTATTTTATTTTATAATTTTAACATATACTCTTAAAATATAAGATAAATAAATCTTTAATTAATGTATTATCTAATAATCTTTTATTATCAATTTAATATAAAAATTATTGTATGAGTCTATGCCTTAATTTAATGTGTGTGATCTTTCTATTATTGATTGCTAAAGATATATTATTTTTATGTACTATTATAGAATTAAATATTTTTTAATACGATATGATAACCACGTATAGAATAAAATACCAATAGTATGTCAAGAGTAATACTAAAACTATAAGTTACATTATTTTTCCATAAAACATGCTTCCTTCCAAAAGAATATATTATTAAGAATTTGATTAATTTGTACTATCAATGTAATACTAAATTATTTAGCAGTAAAATTTAATAATTTTTATATGTATGACTTAAAAATTTGAATAATTTTCTAAATGAATGAATTAGACTAGACAATAATATCATTAACACTAACTATAGTCTCTAGATATAGGAGCATCAAAATTAGAGCAGTAGTATATGTCTGTGACAGTGAGAACTTAGGAAAATATGTTTAACACCATTTTTATAAAGAAAATGGCAAAGAAGGTAACAATAAAATAGTGAAAAATCCATTTTGATGAACATCATTACTTTCAAAATTAACTCTATTACAGTATTACCAATGTATTAAAAACTCAATTCTTTTCTAGAATAAAGTGTAGTGATTAATTATTGAGAGTTGAGACAATGATCACATGTGCCCACAGGATTGCTTTGAAAACGAGACTTTTGGCAGATTGAGTCTACTTGATGTGAGTAAAAGATTCCCATTTTTACAATAATAGTAATTGAAATCGTACATAAATGTAGATTAAAATAGTATAATACTAATATACGGACAGCGACATTTCCATGGAAGCACAAGACACATTTCGATAGGAGCTAAAATGGATCGTAACTTGATCTCTTATTTTATAAAATCGTTATTTTTAAAATAATACAATCAGGTATTTTTTTAAATATTTTTTTTCAGGTTTTAGAAGAGAAAAAAAACTAAAAAATAAATATTTTTTATTTTTTAAACAATTAATACATGAAAATAGATATTTAAATTAATTAAATAATAATAAATTTTTAAAAAGATTGATAAAAAATTAAATTTAAAAAAAAGTAGTAATATTTTTCTTTTTAAAAATGTTCAAATTCATTAAAATATATACTCTATTAATTTACAGGATTTTTTCTGTCTTACTAAAAATACTTTTCGCCCCACTAAATTACATAATCTTATACAAGTAAAAATCACATGACTATTAACTATTTCATGGCATATATAGTTATATACTCGGCTTTTCCATATTTAAAATTTTAACCTGAAATTATATCTATATTTTAAATTTATTCTATGTTTTCTCCACCAACATATTCTCTTGGTATTTTGGCTCGACTTGTTTCATCCAACAATGCAAGAACTCTAAAACAACAGTTTTTTAAACGTAGAAATGTATAGATATTATTAAAATACATTTAAGTTTCTGATTTTTTCAAAATTTGAATATATCGATTTTTTATATTTATTTGTATCTGTCAAATTCAACAAAAAATCAAGCGTAACCCCTATTATATTGACTTACGAATGTACACACATGAGAAGATTTTAAAATGAAATGAATTAGATATGGAGATCGACGTGTCCAAATTTTTAAAAAATAAAAAAATTTTAAATATATTTTTCAATTTTCAAGAACTTAAATATCTGTAAATTAAAAAGTTAGGAATAAATTTATCATTTTTTTAAATTGTAATCTTCTCTTAATGTTAAGTAGATACCATCTTAATCTTTTATTTATTTTTGATGAAGACATCCTGTTAATTTTGTTCAACAACTAATGATATGTCTCACCTCAAGAAAAATTAATGATAAATTAATAATTGGTATTCCCAAAATCAATATAATCATATATTACTAACCAAGAAGAAGGTTTACATATAAAAGTAATAAACTAAAGGTGTATTTAGTTTACGTTTTTATTTTTAGTATTTTTTATTTTGTGAATATTGTAAAAAAAAATTATTTCTTATTTTCATCTCTTATTTTTATTTTGTTTTCACAAAATCTAAAAAATAAAAATACTAAAAACAAAAACAAAAACAAAAAATAAGAATATAAATCAAACACACCCTAATCTTTTAAAACCAAAATTATTGCACCCAATAATATGTAAATAATTTTGATCTAAGGTGAAGATTAAATATTAATTATTAATCATTAATTTTAGCTGTAAATGGCATTGTATGTATAAATTTTTTCTATAATATAAGGAAAATTAAATAGATAGGAGATTGATTGATTGAATGGTTGTTAGCATTTTGCAACATAGGAATGTTAGATGCTCTGATTGTGATACAAATTAGATAAGGACAAGCCATTCATTGGGGTGCACTGCAGAAGCAGAAAATTAGTGTTTTTTAAGGCATAAAAACATACTAATAAGTTAAATTAAAATATTAATAATCATGCATATGGAATAAAGCATATAATATAATAATAGTGACAACCCCACCAATTGGGATGAAGCATTGTAGCCAAATAAAAATGACCGTACAATATAGTATCTAATTCATAGCTTTTAGAATATGCCATAAGCCACATGGAGATGCTTCATCAATCACACTTTCTTAGCAAAATATCTTCAGTCTTAGACTTGAGTTAGAGTTGGCTTGCAACTAAAAAGGGAAAAAGTGGCAAAAAATAAAAATAAAAGCATACTTCAGCATTTCTTATTTGCTGCGTGGTATAATATAATGTAAGAATAAATGGACAATAAATTTTGAAGAAGCAAAATTTTGTGTTGTGATATAAAATTATAATCTGTGTAGAATAAATGATTGAGTTTTATACTTTTATTATAAAAGTTAATTATATAATTAATAGAAGAGTAATGATTGGGAGTATATCATATTATGAAACCGTTCATTTCAAAAATTTAAGTTTTTAGAAGAAGATAATATTAATTGTTATATCTCTAATATATCAAAGTTTTTTTTGTCTTTTATTATAAAAAACCTTAGTTTTTCTTTTTTTGTGATTAAGAAAAAATATAACATAGGACAATTGTTTTTCTTTTCATGAAAAAAATTTGAAAACAATTGATTTATAAATTATAATTATGTTACAATGACTTAAATATATCAATTGACAAAATGAATATAATATATTCAGTTAAAAATTTTATATGATTAAATAAATTATCAATTAATATATTATTAATTTAATATTATGAAAAAAATAGATGAATGAAAATATTTAATTTTTATTTGCAATCGTGACACCGATCATATTTTTTTTTGTAATTGAATCTTTACTTTTTACACAAATTTTCAGTTTAAGTCCCTACAAAATATACCTAGGAGTATTATTATTTTTTTAATAATAAAGACCTAATTAACAAATTTTAAAAAGAATAAGGACTTGGTTACAAATTTATAAAGTATAAAGACCTATTTGCAAATTTAGTAATTTATAGGAATTTCCGATTAATTAAACCAAAAATAGACTCGAAAGTAAAATTAAAAATCATTGAGAAACATGTAAAAACTATATACAGCAATAATGTCCGAAGAAATTGGATCATAAACAAGAAAAATACAAGACAGGTCATGAGATGAACTGATTCATGGAAGATCACATGCAATCTTGCAGTCGAAGGTATTATTTTGACAATTTGTTGTCTATATGGACCAACCTTTGTCTGCAGTAACTGTTTACGGCTATCCCCAATAATACAATATGCTACCTATATATATATATATATATATATATATATATATATATATATATATATATATATATATATATATATATATATATATATCTTCATTCGGATCATAAATAATATGGATTAGTCAAGTGGTTAATATTTTATTATTAAAGTCCAAAATTTGAGATTTTATAAATGTAATTATTTTCGTTGAGAGACTCACTCATTAGAGTCAAATGTGTTTGATTCAAATCAGGCACATATTAGATACACATAATCAAATGAAAAGAGTCAAAAGGTCTTAAATACGAAAAACAATGTTTTTTTTTCAATTTCTGAAATTAATTCAAAATGTCACATTATCTCAATCTTTTTTTTTATGAAAGAAATAATTAAGTATAATTTGTTAATTTTTTCAATACAATCCTATGAAAGAAAAACCAAATCGGCAATTTCTAATAAATTTTATAAACAAAATGTTTTTTTAGACCAAATAAGCTGTGGAGCTTGAGGGAAAAGAATTAAGGTGAACTTTATGGTGTCTTTGTTATGGTGCTTAAATTGTCTAACTTATCTTTTAAAGTAAAAAATAAAATGTTTAAAATAAAAAATAAATTACGTAAAATTTATTAAATATTATTTGTTTACCCTTTTTAGTAACTTAGGTACAATGTGATAGGCACTATAGCATTCACCAAGAGTTAAAAGGAAAAGACAAATGAAAGACAATTAGACAAGAATAATTTGAAGTGAAAAATCAACTACCAGCCATAAGATTGAAGCTGTAACATAAGTCACTTTCATTAGTCTATTCTGCACTCATTTCTGAACTATAATATCTGATTGAATTTATGTTTGTCCAAAAGGAACTTATGGCAATAAAAGGAAAAGAATCATGGTCAAAACAGAACAAATTTACATAGAATTATGGACACAAGTAAATTTATACATACTAGTAGGTAGTCTATACCTAATAGCTAGAAACTTATGGTGAGTTTGCGAGTGGCTTTGAAAAGGAATCGATGGAAAGGAATTGCTCAATGAGTAGAGTGAAATTCGCTTTACTCATCGAACCATTCTCTTCCTTCGCTTTCTCTCCAAAATATCAACCTCCAAGATCAAATTTTTAGGTAATTGACCTTTAACAACCTGTGATGATGAAATTTCTTTTAGATGCAATTCACATGTAGTGCATGAACTTCAATTCAGCAGCTATACCAAAAAGGCAATCATGATCCCCCAATTCTTGTAAGGTGTGCAATTATTGGGGTCCAATAATGCAAAAACTTGGTTGCATTTGTGATTTGTCAATTTTCTTTGACTAGCCAAAAAATTAGTGGGGACCGGAAGGACGACATCTCTTCTCCTTGCTTGTCAATCTACTTATTAAGACTGCGACAATGAAAACAGGTACAGGATCAGTATTCTGCAAGAACTAGATTCGCGACCGAATAGGTTTAACGACTCCTCCATGTTGTGTGTGCTTAGATTTATTTGTGTCTTTATCATTATGAGACTTGATAAACTCCAAGACTATGCTGGTTAACTCATCTTGATGATGTGTAAATTCGTGATCGGCTCCTTCTACAATGTGCAGTTCATGGTTAGATATGAACTTATCGAAATCTAGAGCATCTCCGGAGGGTACAGTTTCATCCTTGGATCCATGAACTGTTAGCACTCTGTACATCAACATTGAAGTGTGACTACCATGATAAACCTAGAACATGAAGGATTTGACTTTGTCAATGAATATTTCTTTTACATGTTATAACAATTAAGAAACAATACCTGCAATCTTGAGGAATTAATAGGCAAGCAAGATGAGTAATAGTGGATAGGCGATCCATCAAACTTTCTTCAGTAACACGATATATAATGTTCCCTATCACAAAACAGAACATGTTGATCAGGGTAGTTGAAATAAATTGACAACACGAAAAATGCAAGCACCGTCCAAAGAAGCTGATTTTAGATGCTTTTTGATAGCGACTATGCTATAACATCACAAGGAAGCTTGAAAGTTTGATGATAAGGAGACATGTTGATGAAGAAATATCACAATTCGCTACCATGACTGGAAATTATTAAAACAGAAATAGCAGACAGCCAGTCGCATCTGACTCAAAATAATTGTGCCGACCAATGGCAAAGAAGCAAGAGGAAAATTGACCATGACTTTCTGATTTAAAAATGACAAATAAATAGATGAATATCACTTGAACATGATTACCTTTCATTACTCACCTCTTCTATTTTTTACATCAATAAATCCATCTTGTTTGATTCGTTTCACAAAATTTTCGCCCAAACGACCTTCCATGCCCTTCAATAGATTAAACCGGCCAGAAATGTTGACAATAGTATAAACATCCTTATATTTTGAGGCGTATAACAGTGCCACGTTACCCCCTGCAGAAACCTTTACTATGAACATCTTTATAGATTGTCTGTTCAGTCCCTAACAACTACTTACAGTTTCATATGTTTCACATAGTATGCATAATTGTAATGTAACCTTTACTATGACCAACAATTGCTGTAATTACAAATTTCTGCTCTCGAAAGTGTTGAATGACAGCGCGCATGTCTTCAACTTCTCTGTAGTAGTTACCATACTGAAATGAACCTTCACTTTCCCTAGAAGACAATAAAATGAATTATCAAGAAACAAATCAATCTTGTAAGTTATATATTGCATGGAAACATTTATATATTCAACTTTAAAATAGATTGACCCCTTTCTTTTTAGTGTCTCTTAATTACCTTCAGTCCCAGTTTCTTTCAGAAAAGAGAGAGCCATGATTGGACAAAAATATATTATCAGCATATAAGAGGGCATATAAACAAAATATCATGGTAATGAGCAATCTATGATGCTCTCTGAGTTACTCATTATTCTTGGAGCATAAGCCATCATGCTGATCTAATAATAAACAAAAGAATATGATACACAACTAAGTCAAACTATATATTTATATTTATTCACTAAACAAATTATTAATATACATCATATAATTAAACATTTTATATTCTTCACACAGATGCTTAGTACGTACCCATTTCCAGAAAAATCAAAGCGGAAGGCACTAATTCCATCATTTTCAATAGCAGCAGCAAGGTTCACCATTGGAATCCTTTCCTGATAAAAGTGTATTATGATATTCAGAAACCTTAAAATTTCAGCAGTATATTAACAGAAAGTAATGTCAATTGCTATTAGATAATTTAATCACTCCCCTATAGCAGAGCTCAAATTAGCTTCATACAATGAATTATTAAAAATAAGAAAACACCTTGGAAGATTGGAAGCCATGGCAGATAATAACAAGTTGTGTGGATTCAGCATCGTGTAAAATCCCCACAAGATTTTCGCCATGGTAGTTTCGTATAATTATTCTCCGCTTCTCACTTACTGCAAAAGAATAAATTGGATCGTCCAATTTCAACATTTCATTGCATAATCATTAGATATGAGATCATATTATTAAGAAGGAAACTAATTCGTACCTTTTCGCATGATAGCTTTCGATTTCGTATGTTCCTGGAAAGGTTTAGGGTTCCTCCGCAATAATAATGGAGGTTGTACTTGTACTTTAATCAACCATTTATTGTATTTAGTATTATTAGAAACTTCAAAATGTTCTTTTTATTTTGATATTTTTAATAAGTGGATACTTGCTTGTTTAAATCCTAATTATTAAGTTACTATTTTTTAAAATGTTTTCCATGACTTAGCTTACTTAGAACTGGAAAATCCAGTTTTATAATTGTGGCTCTAGTAACTCCTAAATGTAATTATTATTATGGAAATCCTCTCAATTTCTTTGTAGATTAAATACTAGTATAAAATCTACCACAATTGTCAACGATATAACTCAAATGACATAATCTTTCTATATACCTCTAGAGATCGTGAGTTAGAGTTTCAATTTGCAAAGCACCTGAGAAAAGTTGTCAATTCAATTGTGCTTTTATGAAAGTAAAGGTTGATGATGGAGAGGAAAATTTCAATCTTTTTGAATCTTCTAAGACAACCTACTTTATAGAAAGAACATTATCAAATTATTGAGTACAACAAATCAACAGTTCTATTTTGCAGAGTAACATTTGATTGCTTTTGTTTCTTTTGCTTTTCTCTTCCTCTTAAAAAAAGAAAAGAAAAAATATATATCAACGGTTCTATTCTAGAAGAGCTTCTACACAGTTTACATGAACTTTGCTCCTGGGTGCATAAAATCCCAGAAACACCAAATAAATGCTATCTATACATTTCATCTGGTAACTGCCACTGTATTCGTCCTGCTAAGATCCAACTGGAACACCTTGAGACTTGGCGGCGGCAGTGGCAGCAGCAGCCGCAGCAGCTGCGGCGGCAGCAGCAGAAGCTGCTGTGCTGGACGGCGAACTGCTCTGCACTTCGACCATGTGCGGCTGCTGCTGCTGCTGCTGTTTCTGGGATCTAACTTGAGCAAGAAGTGTTCTTATCTGAGTTCCTGAAAGGGTCTCATGTTCAAGAAGAGCATTTGCAAGAGCATGGAGTTCCTTGTTGTGAGTGGTTAGAATTGTTTTTGCATTGTTGTAAGCTCTCTCCAAGAAATGCTTCACCTCTTTCTCAATAAGAAGCCTTGTCTCTGAGCTCATGCTTCTCCCATCATCATTGTAATTGTGAGTGGCAAGTCCAGTCTCCTTTCCCATACCATATTTAGTAATCATTTCCCTTGCTAGCTTAGTCGCCTGCTTGAGGTCGGACGACGCGCCAGCAGTAACTTCGTTTGCCCCGAAAATGAGCTCTTCTGCTACCCGGCCTCCCATGCAAACATCAAGCCGGGCAAGCATCTGTTTACGGGATATGCTGGTCTCATCCTTCTCGGGTAATTGAGTAACCATGCCGAGGGCCATCCCTCGGGGAACTATTGTCGCCTTGTGAACAGGAAGGGCCCCATCGGTGTGAATGGCCACAAGGGCATGGCCACCCTCATGGTAAGCAGTCAACTTTCGCGATTCCTCAGATATGATGGCTGTCTTGCGTTCACTTCCCATCATGATCTTGTCCTTTGCATACTCTAAATCGGCCATGGTCACAGCTTTAGCACCGTCCATTGCAGCCTTAAGGGCGCCTACATTAACCAAGTTTGCAAGGTCAGCACCAGAGAACCCAGGTGTTCCTCGAGCAATGACCATCAAATCAACATCATCAGCCATCATAACCTATAGTTGATTGAAACAAAAATCCAGCACAATGTGATGTTTGCAGCATACTTTAGCCGACACAATAACAACTTTAAGAAAACAAGATCCTAGATTCCTAGCTGGCCATTGGCTAGGTCATGGTTGGCGAAAATTGGTGAAACAACCAAATAAGACGCATTCTTTGCAGGAATAATTACCTTTGACATGTGCGACTCCAAAATCTGCCGTCTTCCTTCTACATCTGGATTGGGAACAACAACATGGCGATCAAATCGACCAGGTCTCACCAAAGCCTTATCCAATGACTCTGGAAAATTAGTTGCTCCAATCACAATTGTGCCTTCATTTTGTTTGAATCCATCTAACTCAACCAGCAATTGATTTAATGTCATCTTCATGTAAGTTTGGTCCTTCGCACTTCGGTTCCCTCCAATAGCATCTATCTCGTCAATGAAGATTATAGAAGGTGATCGCTTCCTAGCAGCGGAAAAAAGATCCCTGACCCTTCGTGCACCTACACCCACGTACATCTCATCAAATTCGCTTCCACTGCTTGAGAAGAAAGGAACCCCAGCCTCTCCGGCTATAGCTCTAGCCAACATAGTTTTTCCAGTTCCAGGTGGACCAACAAGCAACACTCCTTTTGGAAGCTTACCACCAAGCCGAGTAAAGCGCTGACACAAGAAAAAGATATGATCAACAACCAAATGGAATAATTGATCAAAATAGCTCACAACATGTATCAACCAATACACATAAAATTGATATTCAGAAACAGTAAACCATATCCATACATAGAAATTTTAATCATCTAGCTTCGGAACAAGATAGGTACTCATGAGCTAGGGAGAACGGAGCATGATAAGGCAGAGACGTCTACCTTAGGATCCCGGAGGTAGTGAACAATTTCTTCCAGCTCTGCCTTTGCCTCGTCAACACCTTTTACATCATTAAATCTTGTACTTGACTCCATGCTGGGTAGCACTCCTTCATGTTCACCAAGCCCTAGGAATGCAAAAGGTAAACTTAAGAGCACATCAACAGATTCGGATTTGATAAAGAAAAATCATACGAGGTCATGTATAAATACCTTGACCAACTCCTTTATCCTCTACGAGAGCTCCTGCACCCGAAATCAACAAAAAAACAACTACAATGGACCTAAATGCACGCCATAGTCGATCTTTAAAACTCGCCGCTTCTGTAGCCACCATATGAACGGGTGAACTTGCAGTCCCAAGAATTCTCTCTCTTGCAGGTGTTCCCAGATTTCTAAAAGTAGAGAAACCACCTATACTTTCTTGCCCCCGCATATTTCTAAGAGAAGAGAAGCCATCTATGCTTTCTTCCTCCCTCACTGCATTGGGCATACCTGAAAATTCCAAATTTCTGATGGCATAAGATAACACACTTGAAACAAGTACATGAAACTATTCATTAAATATAGTTTTCATTTTCCATCCTAGTAAATCACATTATTTTCTTAGCCTCTTGCGTGTGCGCTTTCAAATAACGTAAGAAATATGTTCACAAGATGAAAAGGATAATACGCAGGGCATGGGGGACAAGGGATCCTCAATAACCATCGAAAGACGAAAGCTTTGCAGAGAGATACATCTCTTAAAAGATTGCACACCTTGCACCAAAAAGAAACAAGACTACGTGTTGCTTGTTGAGTGTTTGATATTGAAAAACTTACACTCCAACCAAATACCCCCAAATAATGGATAGACAGCAAAAAAATGCTAAGTTTTACTAAAAGATTATGAAACATTATGTCTAAACATCTGCAGAAAAGAAGAGATAGACCAAAATATGGTCTCATATAATTGAGCAAGGTTCAGTAAACCAAGTCAAGATTAATGAATCAAAAGCATAGGCACAAATAACCATGAAAAAGTTAGCAGTCTAGCCAAATAATCACCTCTTCTCAATGTCTTCAATAATTCACTTTCATCCAGCCTATCAACTTTAACTAATGCTTTAATATATTCGGAAAGTGCTGAAGGATTAGCATGCAGAGATGGCTGACTTTCAAATAACCTAATTACAGCTTCAGGTTCATTTCGATGGTAAAGTTCTTTCAGATGAGAAATTTCAACAGCTTCATCTGCATCACGTATTCGACGGTTGAAATCGCCAACATAGCTGGACTTGAATCTCTCCTGGGTGGGCAAAAGCCTATTCCCTACCAAAAAATTGAAAGTAAGATCAGTTAACGGAAACTAAAGGACATGAGGGACACAACATCCAAGTACTTTTTGTTCAAATGAATAATACAACAAACACAACTAAACCTTGTCCTATTAATAAGGCATCATCGATAATAAGCCATTGGCATCTTGAACATAGGAAAATAGGCATAGATCAAAATCAAATAATCTGGCAACACATTGAATCTCAAAAGGTAATTCCTAAAGAAACATAATACGGATAGAAAAGGCTATGCTGTAATAAGGAAAGCAATAATAATAATACTACATTTAGAAAAAGATCAAAAGAAATTCACTGTAGGACTAACACAGGATAGGAACATGCGATTTCTACCTGCACAATCTCTGAACTTATTAATGGAAAAATGGCCTCTAAGAAACAAATGTTTTGCCTGTCCAAATTCTAATTGTCGCCTTGAAACCTGTAAAAGTAAATTACAAAATTTATATGCAAAGGGTACAAGATATGAGATATAAATTATATATGCAACGAGATTCAATAAAAAGCGCACCATATAATTGGTCAATAATTACTGCACAAGTATGTCATGCTTAAAACTACCTGACTCTAATACTAACACACAAAAAAAGTTAAATAATCCCTTCACTTGAAAAGACGAAAATTCTTTAAACCTATGTTACGGGCCTAAGTGTTTACTTGTTTGAACTTTGAAGCAGACGTATAAACCCGGATTGATGAAAGTAATAGGTGTAACCACTAAAAATTTAGGTTTTTAAGACATGGTTTAGGAAATGACACTATAGCATCATCTGATCTATAATTCTATATAGCCGACTCCGCTTAGGTATTCTCGGTTATTGTTTTTGAAACATTTAATTGTATTCGCATTTCAGAGTTCATGTGTAGCTGCTCTAAATTTTCAGAAAGGGAATACACGGTACTGGCAGTTGGCACCATCAGTTTTTGGGTTAATTTGAGCTGCATTGTTAGCATTACAAACTCAAATTCTCTACCATTCCCTTAAAGCAAAACAATAATAAAAGATGAATACTAATGTGCATCAAATTAAAAACCAGCTTTCAGAAGCTGATACTTGAATTGGGAACCCCCAGAAGACCTTCATTTCGAAGTCAAAACAAACAACCCATCCACAAATGATCATATAACCCAACAAGCAATCTTAAACATGGTGTAATAAAAACAATAATAAACCATTTAAAAAAAAAACTTTTTCCCTATCATTTCTGATATCTCCAATATATTTAGTTCAATGTTATTATGATTATTGGTTAGCAGAAAGAAAAGTTTGCAACTTTATAACCCTGAATCAAAATCCACTAGACCCATTGTCCATCCCAATGCACAGAATCAATAAAACAAATAAAAGAGAATTGGGTACCAATACCAATAATTGAAAAAAGAAAATTAGGGTTAATATAGGAAAAGTTACCTGCGTTAATAAAGGCCTCCAAGCCATGAGTGATTATTGGATGAAGAGAAAGAAGAAGGTGTGTGTCTGAATTGAAGTGAAAAAAATTGAAACGTCAAGTGAAGAGAAGAGAAGAGAAGGTTAATAATAAACGTTGGTCAAAGGGGGGTGTGACTTTGTTGTTAGAGCGTGACCTTCTCTGCCCTCCTTGTCTGGGACGCCATTCAGCAAATTTCTCTTCCCACCATTTTCTTAGGCACTCGTGGCTTTCCAGTTTCCACTTCCATGTCTTGTGTCACTTTTTTTTTATTTCTTTAAAAAAATTTTCTCTTTTTGGGCTTGTCTTTTCATTGATGGGCCGAAGCCCATAATCAGGTTTTGCCCATATTAGATAATAAATTTGTTTGGGCACGATTCCCACAAAAATTTCTTTTTAAATGACATTTTTTTAAAAAAATTTTTACAAAAATAAAAATAAATTTATATTTAGATATTTTATATAAAAAAAAAATTTTATTTATCAATTTTATTTGAGTATAATAAGATAAAATATTTTTTTGTTTATTTTATTATGTGAAAATTATTTTTTTAAGAAAAAAATCTTTAAAAAAATATAAATTGTAACTTTTTAAAAAAGATATTTTTATATTTTTTTTTAGTACTTTTACTATTAAAAATTTATTAAATATAAAAAAATATTTTATTAAAAAAGATTTTTTATCAATTTAATGGCATTCAAATAAACACAATATTTGCATAGAAAAAACTTTTAGGGTTTTATATTTTTGCTTACCAAAGGGATGTATTTTGGGTCGAACAAGATCCTGAAGGATTGATAGTTTTTTCAAGTAAAAGTTTCAAAAAATATGACCACTCACATGAATTTTATTTTTACGTGAAGAAGATGATAGTTATTTTTGTAAAAAATATTTTTATGTGAAGATAATATTATAAATTATTAGATAATTTAGCCAAATATATTCAGTTAGACTATCTAACCGTTTACATTATTATTATTTTCACATAAGATGCTTTCATAAAAAAATTTAGATGAATATCATTTAATGATTTTTATTTATTGTTTTTATTGTAAGACAGGTTCATATGAGTATAAAAAAAACTAAAGAACTCCTAGGCTACACGAGGATCTGATATAACCTAAAATTCTATCCGATTTGCACTGTACTCGTCGGATCGGATCGGATATAATATCTGCATTTTTTTTTATGTCCGATCCGCATATTTGCGAAACAGATCGGATCGGATCAAATATCGGGTATATCCGCATAATTAAAAAAAAACTATTTTAAATTTTTGTTTGGCTATTTTTACAAAAAAATATCTAGAAAATTTATTTTTTATTTGTTTAAGTCTATTTACTCTTAAAATATTATCAATAATAATTTTTTCGAATAATAAAAACAAAATAATAACACAAGATTTAAGTTTAATTATTCTAAGTTGAAGTACAACATAAAAAATTAAAAACAAAATATCATAAAATTCATAAAATAACACACTAAAATTCATATTACATTAAGGTTTACTTTTTTAAATTATGCTATTTATATGTGATGTGCGGATATGCGAATTTGCGGATCGGATCCGCGGATATCACTGCCGAATCTGCAATTCGATCCGATCCGATGGCTCTGCGAATTGGATAATATCCACAAAATTCAGATCAGATGCGAATAATTACTGCGAATATGCGGATATTATCCGATCCATGTGCAATCCTAAAAACTCCTCTGCTCAAGGGATTTGTTGGTACACAAATGTTTGATACTTATGACTAAAAAAAAAAAAACGTTTGACACTAATGTTTGTGCCAAAATCTACGGTCGTTAGATCTATGTTTTGGGGAACCATGCACAAATGAGTTTAACCGAATGAATTAAGATTTATTTTGGTCTTGACTTTTAACCATGCTTAGATTTATGCCTTAATTTTATAACAATGAATCAAGTTGATTTAACATATACTTTACATATGCAGTTAACTACCACTATAGTAGTTTAATGCCAATCTGAAATTGCACTAAAGACATAGAACTACTTTATTGGTTTTTTAAGAAAAATAAAAAAAAAAACAACAAAAACTTAATTTCTGTATGTTAAGTAGATTAACGATAAATAAATCAGCCTATATCATTATAAAACTCAATAACCAAATTGAACCTTATCTGATCTCTCTATATACACGAGTCTTTGAGAGTGGTTTATTGGACAAAAAAAAAAAGAGTGAGTAATAATTATGTATTAACATATAAGTAAATAATATTATATTAATAATATTATTATTTAGTGTTAGTTAGACATGTGTTTTTTAAGAAGTCTAAAGTAGGGGTGTGCATGGGTCGGGTAAAATCAGGTTTGATGTGATCCAGACTCAACCCAAAATATATATCGGGCCTATTTATTAGATCCGAATCCGATCATAAACCCGATGAAATCTATACACTTTTGGTCTACGATTATACCGGGTGAAAACCCGGCCGTTAACATTACATTACCTTGATACCTTCTTATAAGCTAGCATGTGAAAATATCAAAATTTCCAAAACTCCAACCATTATTTGATATCGTAAAATTCTCTTAGAAAAATATAACAAGAACCAACTCTTCTCTAAAATTAAAACATAACCATAATTAATATTAATATTATCTAATAACACTAAATATTTAAATCAAGTTTTCACCCGCAACTAAGTTTTTACCTGCAACTAATGACTTGATTACTTGATGATTATATTGCCCGCTATTACAACCAAACATTATTTTGTCAAGTTGCCAAATCTCTCATAGACTCCTTCCTCGGAGAAAAATCAAATTTGTCTTGTTAATAGTGCAAAATTTGTCATATGTCCATTGGCATTATTTGCATACTTTTGATAGATAGATAGCTGCACAACAAAATGGAAGTTTGTTTTGATCGTCTTTCCCAGCTGAATGCTCCTCCCGTTATTAGAAAGAGAAATATTTGGTAATAAAAAAAATATAAATTTAATTATAATATATTAATAGTGTATATTATATTTATTTTTTTGAATGATCATTTATACCGTTAATATAAATATAAAAAGTAATTATTTTTATTAATATAATATTACTTAATTATAAGATGTATTTATAAAATTATTTTATACTGATAATATATCAAAATTAAATTTACAAAATATTAACAAAAAAATTTTAAAATTTATTATTTTTTACTTTATTTAATATATCTTATAATAAATAAATGCTAAATAAAGTAACTAATCTAAACTGATTATTTTTTATTTCTCTAATATTATTGTATTAGAAATTAATTGTGTGTTGATTGATAAGCATTAACATGGCTATTAACTCATTCTTTTTATAAATTAAAGATGTATGATAATTATAAATGTGAAATTAATTATGAGAATAGTTTTTTTATATTCTAATCCAAAAGTCTTTAATTTGAATATTAGAAATAATAAAATTATATTTTTATAAATTATATATAATAAAAATATTTTAAAATAAAAAATTCAGTACATATTATATAGATGAATTCTATATTCATCAATTCTACAAAGAAAGTTTGGATTCGATGGATGAGTAAGTTTTGGAAATTGTTATCATTTGAAGTGAATATGATTCATGAAACTCTATTATTTGTTGTGCTTTTGTAAACGATGATGTCTTAATTCTTCGATTCTACTTTTTAAGATTTTCTTCTTTTTTTTCCTACTTTTAAAAATAAAAATCCGCATGCAAGTCACATATTGCTAACTAGGTTGACAACCAACGGTCTATAATAACGATAAGCTATGGGAGATTACATTATTATATGTAATCTAATTCAAACGTGTACATAAAAAATTAATCATTTATATATATATTATTTGTTAAAATATAAAAAATATATATTAAAAATACAATAATGTTAAGTGTATATTAAAAATTAATTATCTATATAAAATAAAAAGTAAAATATTATTTTAGTCCTCAATGTTTGGGATAAATCTTAAAGTTGTCTCTAATGTTTAAATTGTCCTATTTATATTTTCAACGTTTATAAATTAATTTAATGTTATTCTACTGTCATCTACATTAACAAATTAAAACACTAATGGAATTGTCTAGGTGGACGTTATTGTCTACTGTGGTAAACTATGTCCCGGTAACCGTTAGTGAAAATGAAATAAAAATAAATAAATAAAAACAAATTTTAATTAAAATGGCTTTGAAAATTCTAATTTGCAAAATGTTCTCTTATTTTGTAATTTTATCTTCTCACCATTACCTTTTCTCTTGCTTTTGTTGCTGATTCTATGGCTTTCCAAGGCTTCCAGGCAGCGCATAGCAGTAGTGTTTTGGATTGAAACAGCAACCAAGTCCGTCGACAAAAAATAACTTGTTATTGTGGCGAGAGGTCAGTGCTTGCGACTTCCTCAACGACAGAGAATCCTGGACAAAGGTTTTGTGGCTATGTTAACTATGGGGTAAGTAGAAAATGTAATTTTTATGATGATAGTTATAACTTGTTGATATTTGTTTATCTGATTGGATTTTTTCTTTTGTTTTTGGCCTAGATTGGAGAAGAGTGTGAATATTTTGTGTGGACAGAATTAGAAGAAGAGCCACAAATTGCAAGATTGAAAAGAAAAGTCACAACCTTAAAGGGTAAATTGATAACAGTAGAAGGGATATTTATATTGACATAGCAGTTGTTCTGATTGGATGGATATCTGCTATAATGTTGCTATGTGAAAGGATCACATTGACAATAAATGGGAGGTTTTCTTTGCAATGAGGTTGGATAACATAGGAACTCATATGATATGGTTGCAATATCTAGTCTGTATTTTAGGTTGTAGTTGTAGGAATTAGCCTGGATCAAGTGTATATAGTCTGTGGATTGAATGATCGTGAATGAAATTCATTGTTAACAACCATCATGTCTTCAATTTATATTATCATGGTACATTAGTATAATTACTATTTGCAAATGTAATTAACTAAAATAGTGATAACGAAATTGCATAAAATATTAACTTGAACATTAGGCCTAATGTTACAATAGTTCACAACTTAACAAACATAAATACGATAATTTGTGTTTAATAACTTTAAAAGAAAATCAACTGAGATGCTAAACATTGCTTTTGAAGTAGTACCATCACAAAAAAAAAAATCCTTAAATTATGGGTTGCATATGTGAACAGGTTGATAGGTATGGTCTAGCAAAGTAGGTACCAGTTCAAACAGAGGTTCCTCCAATGGCGTAGTGCGTTAGATCGCTTGTGGTTGCATGAGGTACACGATTTAGTTTTATTTAGTTGTCTCTAAACAGTTAAATATCATATGTAATGAATTGAACTTGATTATTATATTACAATTACTGATGTAGTTCCTATGGACGTCGTACGATGACCTAGTCCTGCAGGCCTTGTGCTCGGATTGGTTTAGAGATGAGGCAGAGTAGAGGGCATGGATGACTGTTGTTCTTCTCGTCTGCTTCAATATTGTGGAGTTAATTTCACTACGTTGATTGAGTGAAACACCAATTCAATAGGGAGCAGCAAGTGCCTAGAGACCCGGTGAATGTCGACAGGTTCCTGAAAACCACAGGATGGGGAAAGACATGTGATGGCCTAAGCGTCATGAGTAGTGATATGATGGATGGAGGCATAGGTTTAATGAGGGCCACATGATCTCTATTTAGCCCTTCACAGATTATCAGCCTACATAGGAGTACTGGGACTAGTATTAGTGCGCTTGTTGCGTTAGACATCTCTCGCGACAGTGTCCTCAAAGCATCCATGTACCATATGTACCCAGCCTTAATTGGACTATAAACAGTGTTTATTAGATATCACTTTTCCTCGACAGATTTGAAACAAAATATGAAGTTCGCCACCATGTGCCTCACACAATACACATGGAACGTACTAGGAGCAGCCATCTGGTCTCATCGACTCTTAGTGCGGCTTTGATTGCTTGCGATCTGTCAGATATAATCAAAATCCCTTCTTATGGTGCTACATGTCGTCTTAGGTTGGTAAGGAAGAATGACCAGGATTCCGTAGTCTTAGACTTAACAATTGCAAAGGCCACATGGAATGATGTTATTGATACCATCTTGTGTCACTGCAATTAGCAACACCCCACCATATTTGTCATACAGATGCATCCCATCAATGGAGACAAAGGGCTTGCAATACTTAAATGCCTCGACACATGGAGGAAAAGACTATAACACCTTATCAAATTGGCTGACATCACATACCAGCAAGTGCCCATCATAGTACGGTACCGCTCTGAAATCACATATTGTTCTGGGACAACAACTCTATAAAGTTTGAAGCAATCTCGGAATCTTATTATATGACTCCTCCCAATCACCGTATATCTGTATAATTGCCTTTTGCTTCACCATCCAGACCTTTCTGTATGAGAGTTTGAAGTGATAGCTTTGCCTAACTACACCTTGTAGAACATGAACAATAATTGATGGGCTGGACTATATCAGAGGCATGATGACTCTACAAATGAAGGTGTTGTCCAACTGTCAATAATCCTAAGACATGGTGGGGACTAAACAAGTATGCGGTCCACCGAATTTACACATCTTCCTAACGAATTAGAAATAATTGGTCGACATTCTAACCAAAATAAGCACAAAAAATAAGATAATATTCTAATCTATTTCTGAGATTCTGTTAGAGGACAACACGAAGACTCCAAGGGCATCTATCAGTAAATTTCTTGCAATGCACATGGTACTTTAGCCGATCCGACTCCACAACTCGGTATTCAGTACTTCTTCAAATATTGTAGCTTTTCACACCTTGCATGACTACCTCTCTGCTTCTGAATTTGTGACCAATTCGAAACTCCACTCCATCATCTGTGTTGTAGTTGTCCCCACTTATATTGAAAAATGGAATTACCTCATGTATGGCATCCAGATCCAATGTGCGGTAATGGCTGGGTACAACTGATAACTCCAAAATTGGTTATAGAGCTAGCACAAAATACCGAACTCATCTACCTATCGAAGTCTCTAGTACGAAATTCTCATCCTCATCATCATAAGAGGAACCACCATTGTTGCTATCGGCAACATACTCTATATCGGACTCCTCACCGTCCACGTCCATGGACACCTCCGGATTAGCATAGTGCAGGAAATGGTGTAAGAGGTGGGTCATCTTGGACAAAATTCGAGTTGCCAGAACCACGACTGCCAACATTGTTGACTTCTGTAGAAAGCTTTATCACTTGTTCCGCCATGTGACATTAAACATGAGTCGCACATGCTCATCGCTATCCAGTCGAAACAGACGAAATCAAAATATTCCATTTTCCATAAGTGCTATCATCCGATAACCAACTCTTCCAACATATTTTCTCTCATTATCACTAATGTGTGTCAATATCAGACTATTTACTCAAACAAAGAATATGCTCTCCAAGTGTACAGCAAAATAGAATTTTCACACTCAAATACAACATCAGTGTCATTATTTCTCATGTGACTGTTGGGATACGCCGTCGTCACAACAAAATAACCACTAACACTAGACATTTCTACTAAATTTATCGAAGAAACGGATGAGAAGAATGATTAAGATGTTTATAGAGAATACCAATAGGTTGTAGATCCTTTTTTAGCTTATTGATTTTTGTTGTACTATATATCGTTTACAGTAAAAACGTTTTAACTCAACATATGTCTTGTTTATACTGTAAATAATTTGACTTTTATTATATATCGTTTACACTGTAAACGAAATACGTAAATTTTACTCTATCCTACGTATCACGTGTGCAAACGTGATACGTGTAACCTGTGATATGTCTTATCTCGTGTAAACGAGATATATTTAAAATCAAATTATTTATATTGTAAACGAGATAAATAATAAGATAAATTTTAATAATAAAATTATAAATTATATATCTCAGTAAATAAAATATTTATTTTATTTATTTAAAAAAAATCCTAATAAAAATGCTTTGAGATAGATAAAGTGTACGTTAGAGCGAAGAGAAAGTTTATGGGAAAAAAAAAACCAAAAAATTGTATATACTTTGTCGGGCTTTGTTAGCTAGGAATGTTAATATGTTATATATTTTTGTTTTGTCATTATATCATTAATTATTGATAAAGTATACAACCACTTTACATAATAATAAGTTAATAACTTTTGTCAACAATGTCATGCATGCGTGTGCGGCTTCATTCTTATTAAATTCAAACCATCTTCTCTTTCAAATAACACCACTAAACTTTTAATTTGCTTGCTTGCTCCTTTTGATATTTCTTAATCAGTCATATTTCATAATTAAAGCATGTTAAGTCATAGGGCTATGGTTCTTAATTACGAAATTGATCTCCACATTATTTAGCCACGTTTGCTCTTCTGAACCAAGGAAAATTTTAATTCAATGTTTCTTTCCTAATATGGAACTTGAAGCCCCTCTAATTCAGTGCTGAACACATCAAACCATGCATATCCAAATCCAATATTCATTTACTTAAACGGGAAAATACATTTTATCAAATGGCAAGCAATAAAATCTAATTTTTATAAAAAGTTTAATTAATTTTTAAAAAAATTAATTTAAATAATAAATATTTATATTAAAAATAACTTATAAATAAATTATTTTATATATTTAATTTTTTAATTTTAAAAATATTTATTTTAAAATATATATATATATAATAAAAAACTTTGAACTATACTATATATACACTAAAATCAGTCATGTTAGAAATACTATTCAGAATTTTTGATTTTTCGGATCTATAGTTCTAATACCATGTCATGATACCATTCATCCTAAAAGTTTTAGCTAATAGAAAAATGCAACAATAATAGCTATATCTCTAATACTCCATAAACCACTATTGTACACATTCTATACTTTTTCTTTCATAAATTAAAAGTTAAAAAAAGTTACGGATGAACCTATTCAAATAGGCTCTAAATTATATTCGAAAATAAGAATTTGTCTAAATTTTTAGTTTACTTATTTCATTAAAAAACTAAAAAAAAATATTTTTCCAAGACAAATCTTAGCTTCTTCTTTTCATCCGATTCATTAAATAAGCAAAATTCGTTATTTAAACAATACATATTTAAGGAGGCGGAAAAATGAAAAATTTTCGTGCATCATAATTATGGGCCATCTATTTTTTATTTATTTTCTTTTTATTATGATTTTTTTATTTCAACAAATAAAAAGATGTACATAAACGATTATATTTTTAAATAATTATATTTTTAATATGTCTACCCAAAATTTTTTTTAAAAAAAAACTTGATTGATAAGGTCAACCCTCTTTATTTTCAAATGGCAGAGTTTGAAGAATTTTCATACATGGAAAAATGGCAAAATCTCAATAGGGGGGAAGTATATTGTGGAAAAAATAGGAGTCTAGTGTTAGTTTTGTTGTTGAGTGATCGCTTTTTTTTTTTGTGTATCATCTAATTTTCCAATGTTTTTGAATATGCTACTACTTCTTGGTTAGGGGTAGTATTTGGTGACTTGGCAACGATGTAATAGTCACCAAAAAAAAAAAACTTGTCAACGGAATATAACTATCAGCTTATGGTATGGATCGAATTCTTGACTTTTCGTATATAGAATTTTGATACCGTGTCATAAAATCACTCGTTCCAAAAGTTTAAGCTGATGCAAGAAGGTAATATTAATGATTATATTTTTAACACTCCTCCTCAAACAAGAGCCTCTTTTTGGGTTTCTCTTTTATTTGCTTTATGTTATTTTTTCACTTTTGGAATTTACTAATGATCGAATTCTTGATCTTTTGAACATAGAACTCTGATACCATATCATGAAATCACTCATCCTAAAACTTAAGCTAATAGGAGAAGGTAACACCAATAGTTATATCTCTAACAAAAAAATATTTTTCTTTTGTTTGGGTAATTTTTTATAATTTTTTTATTTATTTTATGGTAATTTTTTTGGAGATAATAATAATCGTATTTTAAAATTTTTGGTCATATAAATTTTTATTAAATATTATAAAATTATTTCTTTTAAAAATTTTATCTAACAGAAAAAATATATAAATAAATATATTTTTAATAATTAATTTTTTTTAAAAAAGGTATATATTAAATATGTTTCATAAAAACTTAATAATATTAAATATATTAAATACGTACACCCTTTTCCTACGTTTTTCAGGTTAGACAGATGACCTACTTCAATATTGTGAAGTTTAAAATGGTAGACCCGACCTTCTTTAATGACTTTTTAAGACTAGAAGCTAATGTGGTTGTAGGCTAGAAGAATATATGAAAATTAAGAAAGAAAAAAAAACCTCACACACACGCACACAGAAAAAAAAAAGTTCTAAGAATAGTCTAAAATAATTGACATATATAGTTGATGACATGAAAATATGGAAACCTGAGATTGTTTCCTACCGTCCATGTGATTGAGGATTAAGGGTGATTGCGGTAAGATTTTGATAGATTTTGAGTAAAAAATTTATTTGATTTAAATATTTATATTATTTAATTTATGGTGTGATTTTGATTTTGGAGTAGAGGTTTGTTACACATACAAATTTTTTTGACTTACAAATTTTATAAGTTGGCACAAGCCTAATAAAATACACGCGCATTACTTCCATATTTAAGAATAAATATACGCAACAAAGTTGAGTTGGTCTAGTGGTTAGCTCACTAGTCCGCTTAAGCAAGTGTTGGGGGTTCGAATCCCGCCTTGTGCATGCAGCAATCCATTGACCAGCGGCAAATCCTTAAATGGAGCTCAGTACCGCGGCGGATTAGTCCTTGTCATGTCGGGTTGGGAGATACCGTGGGAAACAAAAAAAAAAAAGAATAAATATACACACGTTATTCAACCACTTCCTGTTTCTAAAGCGCGCTACTTACCATACATTATGAACGACTCTTCTTCTTCTTCCATGAAAACGAGTCGCCTTTTCATTTGTTGTTTTACCTGCGTTTATCATTGGTATTCTTGCTTCATTTTTTTCGATTTTCATGGTTTCTGAAATCAAGCTTTGAAATCGTTTTGAAGATAATGGAACTTAAAAAATACACCAAAACGATTACAGAAATACACCCAAATAATTACAGAAATATACCCACACGGTTACAGGAATTCACCCAAACAATTATAGAAATACACCCAAAGGATTACAAAAATACACCCAAATGATTTAAGAAATACATCAAAAATTCGTTGAAGTACACCTTATGCATAATTTAGAACTCTTTTTCTTTCTCCAACTCATCTTCTGCTGCTTCTTCTTCTTCAAAAACGATTTCAGAGCTTGATATCAAAAAACAATGGAAATTGAGAATAACAAAGAAAGAAAACAGAGAGAAAAGCACATAAAAGAAGAAGGAGAAAGAGAAGGCGAGAAACGAAAGAAAAGAAGAAGAAGAATAGGAAGAGGAAGAAGAACGTGCAGCAAAAAGAAGAAGAAGGTGCAGTGAAAAATGTATAGTAACAATTCGAAGCGCGTTAATATAAATGATTTGTAAAGACTTATATAAAAAAATGTTTGTACGTGGAGAATTATTCTTTGGAGTGGATATTTTTTTTTAGAAAATCCAAACCAATTTTATCCAATTTTAAATAGTTTGGAGCGGATTAGATTTTAGTTTTATAAGTTAAAAAAATTAAATATATATAATAAATCTTCACATAATTTTAAATTTCTAATAATGACATGACAAATTTTAATAATATCTTAAAAAACAAACAATAACATAACAATAGACATAAAATTATAAGTTAGTTAAAATAAAGAAATAAATATCATTTTAAACATAACATTTTTACTAAATAATAATAATAATATATGAATATATAAAAATATATAACAAATTTAACGTATTATAATTAAAATTATAAATATGATAATAATTAAATAATAATATTTAGTATATTATTGTGCATTTTAGATTTGATTTGATCGGTTTTAAAAGGTAAATCTTAAATCTAATCTAATCCATGCGATTTACCAAAAATAGAATCCAATCAAATCTAAATTAGTGCGATTTTAATCGATTAATTTGAATTGAATTGAATAAGCAATTTGATTTGGTTCAGTTTGGATTTGAACACTTATAGTAAGGATCACTTTAGTCAGTGATGAGTTCTAAGGCTTAATTTAGTAAAGGTTTTACTTTTTAAAAGTAGCGTATAAAAATTAACTTTTAAAATATAATTTTTTAAAAGTTGTAACATTTATGTTTGGTAAATCAAATTAAAAATTGTTTTTAATAAACACAAGCAACAACAATTGTATTTGGTAAAATAGCTTTTAAAATTTTAAAATACTATAATAGACATCAATGCAAGTATTAAATTTGAAAATTAGTTAACATATAAGGTTATAATAGACTTTTAGATTTTGAAAAGTACAAGCTAAATTTAAAAAGCTCTATCTTAGGTGCTTTCAAAAGTATCTTCATCTTTCAAAAGCTGCAAATACAAGTACATGATCTTTTTTATTTATTAAACATAAAATGAAAAACTTAAACTTTTAAAAAACACAATCACCTATTCAAAAAATTTTATCAAACCAAGCCTAAGTATATTTGAAAATACATAAAGCTGTTAAAAAACTTGCCATTATGCGGATAATAAAAATAAAAGTTTAGTTGACATGTATTCTAAGGACACAAGTTAATATTATTAATTAAATTTAAAAAAATATAAATTTTATTTTTAATATATTTATTGTGTATTTATTAAAATAAAAATTTAAAATTTTTTATTAGTAATAAATGGTGCACATACCTATCTAAACTTTACTTCTCTTTTTTTTAAAAAAAAAAAAACTTTCTAAATCTAAAAAATGGAATTAGACTAGCATTAATGGACTCAAAAAATTTTAATAGTAAAACAAAAGTAATACTAAAATAAATTTTGTTATGTTGCACATCAATATTTATACTATATATGATCAATTTTTTGGTGTCTAATACTTAGTGTTAAATTTTCGTCAAATTTAGTTTTATAGTAAATTTTAAATATTTTAAATTTATTAATCTTTATTTTAAATTAAATATTAATTATTTAACCTTTTTCAATAATTAGACACTATATATAATAAACCTTATACTATATATACTTAAAAGAGAAATTAAACCTATGTATGAAAAATATATTGATCTAAAAAGCTTTAATTTACAGTAATTTTTCTCTTTATTCAAAATAATTATTTTTTTTTAAATTTATTTTTGTATATTTTTATTTTAAAATATTTTTATACTTTCATTCAATTATTTATCTTTTATATTTATTATGTGAATAGTTATAAAAAAGATAATTAATAGATAAATAATGTTTTTTTAATCTCAACTAATTTTTTAAGAAAAAAACACTAATGATTTATTTATTTTTAAAAAATTAAACTTCAATTTGGTAATTAATTAGTTGGTTAATTTCAGAAAATACATTATTGCTACTTGTTTTCTTATTGAGTTGATTTAATTATTTATTTATAGTTTTGATATTAAATTAAATTTAACAAGATAAATATTGTTTCATGTTAAGTTTAATAAGACAAAAATCATTTTAACATAAATCTCAATAAAAGATTATAATTTATTGTGGGTACAACGACAATTTATTAACGGATTATATATATATATATATATATATATATATATATATATATATATATATATATATATATATATATATATATATATATATAATAAGAGAAATGTTAGAGAGTTATTAGAATTTATTATTTTTGTTATTATTTTTAATTATTAATCCAATTTTT
Organism: Arachis hypogaea; assembly: GCF_003086295.3. Classification (NCBI taxonomy): domain Eukaryota; kingdom Viridiplantae; phylum Streptophyta; class Magnoliopsida; order Fabales; family Fabaceae; genus Arachis; species Arachis hypogaea. The sequence goes on along the minus strand of NC_092051.1, from coordinate 147,052,177 downwards.
TTTAGTTCAATAATTCAATAACACGTTTTAATCTATACTTTACAGAAATAATATATTATTATTATTGCAAGACTAGTGGAAAAAGTGTCCCCTTCTTCTTAAGTAGGTCTATAGCTAAGACTAATTATTATGTATATATGAATGGTTAGAGATATAATTATTTATATATGTATTTTTTTAAATTTAAATTTTTTTAAAAAATAATTTTACGATATAATATCAAAACTTTTATGACAAAAAGTTTAAAATTTGTCTGACTCAAAAAAAATAACATAAGATAAATATATTTAAAAAAAAGACTTATACAAAATTCAGTTTTTACACGAGAAATATATTAATATAATTATTTATAGTTTCTCCTTGTTAGTTTAATCATTTGAGATAATTAATTTTATGACGGAAATAAATACGATTAAGCTCTTATTCTTAGTTTCTTTGTTATTTTCCTTTTGTCTCTCTATCTATTCATATATATTTTTGGAAACTATAATTAGCATCATTTATAATTGTTCTTAAATCAATTCAAAATCATTAGGCCTCACCTTCTAATTAGTCATTTCTACCTTGTAACTTCTTGTGTAGAACAAGGGAAAAAAACTTAAGATACATTATACTACACACATTATATAATTAATGTTGTGCGAGTCTATGTAAAACCTAAGTCCTAAGGTTACGTTTGGGTATGATCTCGCTATGATATAAGAATATATATATATATATATGAGGATTAGTACCACTAAAAGTTGAACTATTAACTTAGTTTATGTTAGTTGATAGGGTCAATATTAAGAAAAGATTAATTAGATTGGATATTATTGATCACAAGGATATAATTTATGTTTTATGTAAAAAAGAAATTGAGAATAATTTTCACTTATTTATTAGCTGTGAATTCACGTGGCAGGTGTGATATGCTTGGTTATACGTCTATAATAAATTTTGGTCTATTCTAGAAACCATTAAGCAACACTTTGAGAGTTGGACAGAAGCTCCTATAAAACGAATCGAACATAATAAGTGGCTGATTATTTTTTTTTGCTATCATTTGGAATACGTGGTTGGAAATGAATACCAGGATTTTCAGGAATTAAGAAACATGCATTGCGGAAGTTATTACCAAATCAATTAGGAGCTATAAAGAGTAAATTGACTTTATTCTGTCTAGTTGTTGATGACAATGCTTAAAATAACTACGATTTTTTATTTAGTGTTTATATTATAACTCTAAACTTTTTAAATGCTCCGTCTTGAACTTTTTATTTCAAAAAAACAAAGATATATATGTGTGTTAAAATTCAAATGTGACAAAAGTCTAAATTAAATTAACTTGAGTAACTAAACACGCTACCCATATCGTATAACACACACAAAATTTGTTAGTAATATACACGTAGCATGAAATTAATATGAGCCATCATAGGTTGTTTTTGAGTCCAATAAGCGATATTTAATTTTTGTTTCCATCGTTGGGGGCAATGTAGTATACAAGTTTAGTTTGAAAGCATTGAAATTGAATGGCTTTCTTTGGATTGTACAGCGTGCGATGAATTGTATTTTATCGCTACACAGTTATTGACCATAAAAATTACAAATTAAACCTAGCCGGCTTTAATGGTCCCCAAATTAGAGATTAAGACACCGAATATATCCAATGATATAATGAGCAAATACTATGAATTAGGTTTATTAGCACTTGTCAAATGTCATGGGCCCCAAAAGTTTCACCATAGGAAAAAAAAGAGGGGATGAAGTCTGATTTTATCTTAATATTTTAAAAAAAAATTTAAGATATAATATTAAAATTTTTATAACTTAAAAATTTAGAATTCCAACTTTGTTAAATAAAAAAATAGCATAAATAAATCAAAAATTAAAAAAATTATATAAAAAAATTAAAAAATATAATAATTTATCTATTTCTTTTATCAATTTAATTTTTTTTAAAAAATAATTACATAACATATTCTTAATATTTTCAAATATTATCTAATATAATAATTGTATTAGTATTTACTTGTATTTTCAAGCCGATATATATTATTGTGCGTCACAATAATATGGTACGATAATAATATATCAAATCACTTTCAAATTTTATAAAATTATATTCACTTTTTTTCTATTAATATGCATAATAATTAACAGTTATTTTAGACCAAACGTAGTAGAGTTGCCTTATTTGACTATTTAAGATAATTAAGTACGTATATGAGCTACACAACCTAAATTCTAAAAATATATATTTCTTCAAATATTTTATTAGTATTATTTTTTTTATTGTCCACAGTATCCTCTAATTCGATATATCAATGATTAATTTATTGTAGATTTGAGTTCTATTTAAAAATTTGCTGCTGACTAATGGATTGTTGCATACACAAAATGAAATTCGAATCTCCGACACTTATTTAACTCGACGAATGAGCTGATCACTTAATAAACTTAAATTGGTTAATTAGTATTATTAATTAACCAATCACAAACCGATAAAGATTGCACCTTCGCCCTTATATATGCATAATTGGTACGTACGGCATGAAGAACTAATAACAATAACATACAATAATGCAAGTACATATAAACTCTCATCACTTTTCCTTAAGAACTTATTACAAAGGAATTGAAAAAAAAGGTGGTAGCAAAAGGGTGTGGGGTGTGTTTCCTTCAAGAAGCAAAGTTGTTATGGCGAGTAGTGATGGAAACAACAACACAAAATCTTCTCAAAGGGTGAAAGCCATTGTGACCTTAAAACAAAATGGTGGTGGTCTTCTAAATGGAGTTGTTGATGGGATTGATGAATTGGTTGGCAAAAAACTTGTTTTGGAGCTTGTGAGCAATGATCTTAATCCAAGTAACTCCAACTTTCTTTGCTTCTTTCTTTGCATCAATTATATTATTGGATTCATTATGAATAATTATTATTATTATTGGTTTTCTTTAATTTACACTTGGTAAATGATTTCTTCCATTATTCCTTCCTATTCTTCCCCCCTTAAATAGTTGAGTTGCTTTTATTTTTTATGAGGAAATGAAATGATTATTGCATTGGAATAATAGTATTATAAAGAAAAATACATAGATTGATCATATCTCATAGCAAAATGTGTGAACCTGCTTATGCCTTTTTCTTTGAAAAAAAGAGAGGGGGGGGGGAGGATGAAATTTGAAAGAGATATATTAATGGAGATGAAATTTGATGGCTTCACTGAGAGAGAAGTCTTAGGTTACCCAAATAAGGATAGAAGTCTTTCTTATTGTTTGTATTTGTCATGAAATTATTATTTTTAATACATCTTTTTATGCAAGAAATTATATTTTTGGATTTGCATAATTTTTTTAGATTATCTTTTTTAAAATACATTAATAATTATATCTCTAGCAGTATTTTTATTTTTTGAAACAAAAATATAGCATTTTAAATAAAAAATAAAGCTTCATTGCAATGATAAACCCAAGTAAACAATATTTTTTTATGCTAATATATATATATATATATATATATATATATATTACATAAAAATTAAATTATAAAAGTTTTTTCCCATCAAAACAGAAAAAAACTTTTAATTTGCAACTCTCTTGTTTTTACGGTTTTACCCTTCTGATAATATAACCTTTGGTTTCTATGAATGAAGAGGTGAACTCAGAGAAAGGGACCACCATAAAAGGTTATAATGTGCACAAGACAAATGAAAATGAAAATAATGAAGTTCTTTATGAGGCCTCATTTGAAGTTCCACCAGAGTTTGGTGAAGTTGGTGCTGTTCTTGTTGAAAATGAGCAACATGAAGAGTTGTTTCTGAAGAGTATAGTAATTGATGGTTTCCACAATAATAATGGATCTTTAAACTTCACATGTGATTCATGGATTCAACCCAAGAATAATGATAAGGCTTCTAATAAGAGAGTCTTCTTCTCTAACAAGGTTAGAATAGTAAAATTGCATTTTAATTAAGAATGTTTATTTATCATGTTTGTGATTGAAAACTTTACACTACCTAAAATTTAATTTCCATGTTAATTATTCTAAAATGAAAGCCCCACAACCTTTCTTCTTAAATTAGATGCTTCATGGTAAAAAATAATAGTTTATTCAATAGAATAATAATCCTTTAGATAAAAAAAATTAAATAATATTAAATAATTATTTTTTTATCATTAATAAGTTTTATTTTGTATACTAAAAATTTACCAAATCTTTTATATATATAGTTATAAGAATTTAATTTTGATTAACTGATGATAATGTAAAACGTTTTACATAGTCGTATAATCACATCCGCTTTTTTTAATGTCTATTAATGCAGTCAATGTGAAATATAGTTATTTTTGTTAATATATGATTAAGTAATTACGTGTACGTATAAAACTACTTTACATTAACAATGTATCAAAATTAAATTTATAATTATAATTAAATTAAAAAAGTGGTTGTAGGGTCAATTAATTAATTAATTAACCTATATATAAACATGTGTGTTTGTAAAATAAAAATACATGCACACACAGTGTTATTTACCATCAGAAACACCAAAAGGATTGAGAAAGCTGAGAGAAGAGGAATTGGAGGAACTAAGAGGGAATGGAGAAGGAGAAAGAAAGAGCAGAGATAGAATATATGACTATGATGTGTACAATGACCTTGGTGACCCTGACCTCTCCATTCAACTCAAGAGACCTGTTCTTGGTGGTTCTAAACACTATCCTTATCCAAGAAGGTGTCGCACTGGTAGGCCTCACTCTAATAAAGGTATCCCATTTTTTTTTATTGGAGTAGAAATTATATCAAAATATCTAATAATATGAATTAATAAAGTAGATGTATGTATGTCATACAATAATAAATGTACCATGTCGCTTTTATATTTGTCCTAGGTTTTTCTCCAATTGGTTAAATATATATATATATATATATATATATATATATATATATATATATAATTAATAATGATTTTATTCGTATGAGAAAAGAAGTGGTGCTTATTTAGGTACTAATTATTCTATCATTATTAAATTAAATTAAATTAAAGTATGAACTTATTTGTATTTTTCAATTATTTATCTACATGGTATAAGAGCTTTTGTAACTTAATAAAGTCTAAAATTTGAATATTGTTGACCCCAAATTAAAAGAGAGAATTTTAGTATAAGGCCAATAAAAAAATTAAAAGAAAGTTTATGTAAAAATTCGTCCAAACTCAAAAGAGATTCTTGTATCAAAGGTGTATTAAAGATATAATTATTACATTTTTTTATCAATTTAAATTTTTAAAAAAATTGATTTTATGATATAAATAAATGATAATATATTTTTTTTCCACATAATTTGTATGTACTTCCTGATTTTTGTTTTAATTTATTTAATTTGTTGCATGATTTTATGCAATTTAAGAAGTTATTGCTTTCTGTTGAGATGAGAGCTAATCTCAAAAGAACTCATCAGCAATTTTTGGGTCTAAAATATATAGTACTAGTAATTTTTAGAATTATTGGGATCAACTTAATTAAAATAAAAAAATTCTGAATTTAAATATAAAATAATTTATTTATAAATTAATAATTTTTATATAAGATGCTCGCAGAATTAAAATATCCGAATCAATATGAATAGAGTTTAATTTTAATGTATTAATAATATTTTATACAATTATTTAATTATATTTATTATTCTTAATGATATAATCGATAAAAAAATTAATTATTTTTATTAATATAATATTATATACTAATAAAATATACATGAAAAACTGTTTTATATTTAATGTTCATTTATATCAAATTCATTAGGTTGCATACCTATATGAGTGGGCGAAGCCGAGTTTAATGTGATCCAGACCCGATCTGAAAGATACACTGGGTCTATTTATTAGACCCGAACTCGACCCTAAACCTGATAAAACTAATACACTTTCGGGCCACAATTATACTGGGTGAAAATCGCCGTTAACATTATATTACATTGATACCTTCTTGTAAGCTAGCATATAAAAATATCCAAACTTTTAAAACTCCAATCATTATTTAACATGATAATATTTACTTAGAAAAATATAACAAGAACCAACTATTCTTCAAAATTAAAGTATAACACAATCAATACTAAAATATAACTACAATCAATACTAATATTGTCTAATAACACCAAATATTTAAATCAATACAAATAACACAATATTATGGATTAGTCTAAAGTCTTATGCATTCTAAATATAAAACATTAACTTATAGTTTTATAATGACTAATAACACAAAATATTAAAGTTTACAATACTTAAATTCCATATAAAAATAGTCATGATCCATCATTAATAATAGAAAATATTAATTGTGTATGATGACCGGACTACTGAACCGACTCCGGGTGACCCGAGCTATGGTCCGGACCCGACCCAAAATAATGACCGGGTTTATTTTTAAGACCTTTATCCAATTCAAAATCTGGTAAAATCACACCAAATTAGTTTCTAAAGTGTTTGGGATCGAGTCGGACATTCGAGCCAAACCGGGTCATGTGCACCCCTAAAATTCATATAAAAAATATATATGACCTAACTAATTTATTTTTTGTTTTTTTTGTTTTTACTGAAAACAGATCCTTTATCAGAGAAGAGAAGTGGAAGTTTCTATGTTCCTCGAGATGAAGAATTCGGTGAAAGAAAGCAAAAGCAATTCACAGAAACCATAGTATCATCAGGTGTAAGTGCAGTCTTAAAATCCTTGGATGCAATTTTCACAAACCTGAATATTGGATTTCCAAGCTTTGAGGACATAGATTCTCTCTACAAAGAAGGCTATGAGTTACCACCTCTTCATGCAACTGCTTTGAATATCATCCAAAACGCCATTCCAACTTTCTTCAAACCTGCTAATCACAGAGACAATCTTTTGAACTTTGATGCCCCACAACCATTTAAAAGTAAGTACAATATTAATATATGGTCTGGGTTAATCGTCAATTTGATATTGAAAGATTTAATCGCGGATAAAAAGGTTATTGAAAGATGTTATTGACAAAATAACGACTCTATTTAAAAATGTGACAAAAATAATCAATAATTATTATATTTTTTGCAAATGATAAAAAAAAATTTTGTATTTAACAAACGGCTTATTTATTTGGTTTGAATTTTTGTGACAACATTTGAATAAATATTTAGAAAATACATAAAAAGATTAAGAACAAAATTTGATCTCTAGATTTTTTCTTTTATTTTTCAAAAAAATGTAATAATTCATAATAAAAAAACTTTAAAAAAATTATTTGACATAAAATTATCAAATTTTAAGGATAAAAATATCTTATTTTTTTAATAATAATTATAAAAATTTGCAACAAAATTTAATCTTAATTTTTTTTAGAATATATATTTAATATTTATTTTTTATCGTATTTTTAATTAAATATTTCGAATACTTATTTATTGTTATCATTTTTTAAAATTCTTTTTGTTAGTAATGTAAGTTTTTGGATATTATTTTAGTAGTTTACTCTATATACTTTTATTTCTATTGTATGGATATAATTATGAAAACAGTAAAAATAATAAAATTTTATTTTTTATTTTTCTAGAAATAAAATATAAACAAATGCGAATCAAACACATTCTAAAATGCATTGATGCATCCTAAACCTTTGAATTTATTGAGATGATTTTGAAATAATCCTTTGAATTGTAGGGGACAAATTCTTCTGGCTCTCAGATGAGGAATTTGCTAGGGAGACTTTGGCAGGTGTCAATCCATATAGCATCCAATTGATCAAGGTATATTTAATTTGTTTATCCCTGCCTTTATTAATTATTTCATGTATATATTATATGTATTCATGCAAAAGCAATTAATTATGAAATTTTGAATATTTAATTAGGAATGGCCATTGAGGAGTAAACTAGATCCCAAAGTGTATGGTCCACCAGAATCAGCTATTACTAGTGAAGTCATTGAGTCACAAATAAATGGCAGAGTTGAACAGGTACCCATCCAAAGTAATTAATAATATTATAATAATTAAGATTAGATAAAAACTCAGGTATAGTCAACTTTACGTGAAATTGATAGTTAAGAACTATTAAATAATTTAACTGATTTGATTAAATTTTTATCTAACGATTTTTAATTATCAATTTTATGTGAAGTTGACTGCACCTGAGTTTGCACCTTAAAATTAACGGGTAAAACTATTAAAATACCAGTATTTATTTAATGTGAAATATTATATAAATAATTAATATGAGTAAAAGCTAATATTATTTAATTAATAAGTATAGGCAATAAGTGAGAAGAAGTTGTTCATGTTGGACTACCATGACTTACTATTACCATATGTAAGCAAAGTAAGAGAGATTGAAGGGACAACACTGTATGGATCAAGGACTATATTCTCACTAACAAGCAAAGGAACATTGAAGCCACTTGCAATTGAGCTCACTAGACCACAAATCAATAACAATGGACAATGGAAGAGAGTGTACACTCCTTCTTCTTCTTCTTCTTCAACTGAACTTTGGCTTTGGAGGCTTGCAAAAGCTCATGTAGTTGCCCATGATTGTGGAGTTCATGAACTTGTTAGCCATTGGTTAAGAACTCATGCTTCAGTGGAACCGTATGTGATAGCAACAAATAGGCAACTAAGTGCAATGCATCCAATAAATAGATTATTGCATCCTCATTTGAGATACACTCTGGAGATCAATGCCCTTGCACGACAAGTTCTTATTAGTGCAGCTGGCATCATTGAGCTTTCTTTCTCTCCTCAGAGATATTCAATGGAGTTAAGCTCTTCAGCATATGATCAGCTTTGGAGATTTGATTTGCAGGCACTTCCAAATGATCTTATTCACAGGTATATATATATAATCTATTCTTCTTTCATTACCCTTTTTTTTAAGAGTTATGTTTGGATAAGTTTTAAAGTTGTTCCTAACATTTAAATAGTTCTATTTAAGTTTTTAATGTTTTAAAATTGGATCCATGTTGTCTTTTTGTTAGAGATCTGTTTGACGGCGGGACAAAATTAAAATGATTTTAAAATATTAAGAACTTAAATAAGATGAAAATGTTGGGAACAAAAACGATAGATACATAAAAGTAAATTTTAATTTTATCCTTTAATAATATCACTTTTTTACGATTATTCAATTATTTTTTAATCACATCTAACTAAATTGCACTTAATCGCATTATTTTCATTTTAAATAAATTTATTTTTTATAATTCTACTCTTAAAAATTTTACTCATTATGAAATGTTTGTAGAATGATCAGTATATAAATTGGTGAAAGAAAAAAAATCAATATGATACATATACAATAAAATATAGATTGTACTTTTTGTTTCTAATATATCGAAATTCTTTAATATTTAATTTAGTTAACCTTTATTTTTAATTTTATCTTTCAATAATATTAATTTTTTATAGTAGATAATTATTCAATTATTTTTTTAATTTTACTCTTAATCAGTTATTTTTTTTAAGTGAATTTATTTTTAGAGTAAAGTATCGTTTTTGTCCTCAACGTTTGGGGTAAGTTCCAAAGTTGTCCCTAACATTTTAATCGTCCTATTTAAGTCTCTAACGTTTTAAAATTGACTCAATGTTGTCCTGCCGTTAGGGATCCGTTAACAGAATTGACGGCGGGACAAAATTGAGACGATTTTAAAACGTTGGAGACTTAAATAGGACAAAAACGTTAGAGACAAAAACGATACATAAAAATAAATTTTAATTTAATTTTATCTTTTAATAATATTAATTTTTTATTGTACATAGTATTCAATTATTTTTTAATTACATCTAAATAAATTACACTTAATCACATTACTTTCCTTTTAAATAAATTTATTTTTTTATAATTTTAAAGAATTTTGATACATTAGAGACAAAAGATATAATTTATATTTTATTGTATATATATTATTTTTTCTTTTCTGTAAGTTTATATACTAGTCATTCTACAGATATTTCATGATAATTAAAAAATTTTAAGATTAAAATTATAAAAAAATTAATTTATTTAAAATAAAAGTAATATGATTAAGTGTAATTTACTTAGATGTAATTAAAAAATAATTGAATACTATGTATAGTAAAAAATTGATATTATTAAAAGATAAAATTAAAATTTATTTCTATGTATCATTTTTATCCCTAACGTTTTCATCCTATTTAAGTCCCTAACGTTTTAAAATCGTCTCAATTTTGTCCGACCGTCAATTCTGTTAACGGATCCCTAACGGCAGGACAACATTGAGTCAGTTTTGAAACGTTAGGGACTTAAATAGAACGATTGAAACGTTAGGGACAACTTTGGGACTTACCCCAAACGTTGGGGACAAAAACGATACTTTACTCTTATTTTTATTAAGAGCAAAATTAAAAATAAATTAAGTAATTATTTTTTGTAAAAAAATTAAAATTATTGAAAAAAAAATTATTAAAAAGTTAAAAATAAAAATTAATTAAATTAAATATTAAAGAAGTTCGGTATATTAGAGATAAAAGGATATAATTTATACTTTATTATACATGTACATACTCTTTTTTTTCTTTCCTAAAAGTTTATATATTAGTCATTCTATAAATATGAGTAAAAATTTTAAATTAGTAATGCAATTCATTTCGTTAAAATTCATTATCATTTTACTTAATTTTGTAGTTCTTTTAAGAGTAACGTATTATTTTTGTCTCCAATATTTTCGTCTTATTTAAATTTTTAACGTTTTAAAATTATCTCAATTTTATTCCACTATCAATTCTATTAATAGATCAATTAATGACAGGACAATTTTAAAATGTTAGAAACTTAAATAAGATAATTTAAATGTTAGAAATAACTTTAAAATCTATCTCAAATGTTAAGAGCAAAAATAATCCTTTATTTTTTTTTATATAACAATAATGTATGATTTCTGTGGATTCAAAATTATTGGTGTATTCAATTAAAATAAACTTTCAAAGTATATTATACGAGTCATATCTTTTCATAGGTTGCGAAAAATAATTTTATCTTATATGAAAAATATTTTGCAATTACAAAAAGTAACATGATTTTTTTTGCGACACATAGTTACTCTAGCTTTTCGCAGGTGCAAAAGACAGATAACCCATATTCCTATTCATTCCTAAATCCTAATCACCTATTTTAATGATTACACCAACTAGAAAATCATTTATGTATGATTTGCTGTTATTAATTAATTTTTTACTTTTGTTTCCCTTCTAAAATTACCATTTTTTATTAAAAAATCTCCTGTGATAATTTCTTCCTCAACTACAACTTAAAAACCAATAATTGACAACTATAAAAACTAGGACAATATTTTTATGGTGAATTTGAATTCTTTTTTAACTATTTACATAATATACTTTAAGAGGATAAAAAACACAAGTTGAAAATGTAATTTATTTTTATACCAGAAAATATAGGGAGTCAATACATGTATCGTACAATGTATATAATGGGGATTAATTTGTGTGATTAATTTCAAGTATTTTAAATTAGATGTTCGATTCAATAGGATATTAGATGTTTATTATTCCTTGTATTCGACTTGAATGGTTATTTTGGATAGTATAGATGTATTGTGTTTGATAAATTAATAATATTTTATTCTGGATGTTCATTTTTTAATTAATATTGAGCTAAATAAACAGTCCATTGTAAACATTGTACAGATATTTCATTGACTCTTTAGCGGGATTCGTTTTATATAAGCAGCACTCATTTATTTGATATAATTTATTTATTTATTTCCCATAGAGGAATGGCAGTGGAAGATCCTAATGCAGCACATGGTCTAAAGCTAACAATTGAAGATTACCCTTTTGCAAATGATGGTCTCCTCATATGGGATTGTCTCAAAGAATGGATCACAGATTATGTAAACCATTACTATCCAAATCCAAGCACCATTGAATCTGATTCAGAACTCCAATCATGGTGGAATGAGATCATAACAATTGGTCATGGTGACAAGTCTAGTGAACCATGGTGGCCAAATCTCAAGACACAAAAAGACCTCATTCACATTATTACCACTATATCATGGGTTGCTTCAGCACACCATGCTTCAGTCAACTTTGCACAATACATGTATGGTGGATATTTCCCTAATAGGCCTGCAATTGCTAGGATCAAAATGCCTGATGAGGACCCTTCATTGGAAGAGTGGGAAAATTTCATGACCAATCCTGATCAAACCTTACTTGAGTGTTTTCCATCACAAATTCAAGCACTTTTGGTTATGGTCATCTTGAATTTGCTTTCTGATCATTCACCTGATGAAGAGTACATTGGACAATTTATGGAGCCATCTTGGGGTGAGGATCCAATTATAAAATTAGCATTTGAAAGGTTTAATAAGAGATTGAAGGAGATTGAAGGGATCATTGATTCAAGGAATGGTAACATTGATTTGAAGAATAGGCATGGAGCTGGATTAGTGCCTTATGAGCTTTTGAAGCCTTTTTCAGGGCCTGGACTCACTGGAAAGGGTGTTCCATACAGCATTTCCATTTAATCATCTTTAATATTCACTACTAATTATTGTTTATTTTTTTTGCAAAACTACTATTTAATTTGTAGTCCATTATTGATTGTTTGTTTATATGCAATAATTTGATTGTGTCGTCTGATGATCAATGTAATTATCTGACTTGTATCAAGAATAAGTTTAATTATTATTAGATGAATTTAATTTTGATGTATTGTTAGCATAAAACCGTTTTATACATGTATCCAAGACAATTATATAATGCTATATCAGGAAAAATAACTATTTTTATATGAATTTCGCTAAGAAGCTAATAAAATATTTGTACAATGTGTACAATGAGTCAATGAAATATTTATACAATGTATACAATGGACTATTTATTTGGCCAAAAATGAACATCATCTATATTATCCAGAATAACCATCCGAGTACAGGATAATAAACATCTCATGTGATAAAACCACTCATAAGTTTAAACTGATTTTGGGGTTCACCAAGAATTGAATTCTTGACCTTTCGGATCTAGAGCTCTGAAATCATGTCATGAAACCACTCATTCCAAAACCTTAAGCTGATAGGAAAATATAACACTAATAGTTATATCTCTAATACTGAATTGGACATCCTTAAACTTGTACACATTGTACAAATATTCTATTGACTTTTTATACTTCCTCTTATTTTGACGGCGTAAATAGTCGTCAAAAAAATAGTTATGATTACACAACTGTATAAAATGTTTTACACTATTTATGCAAATACAAGATTATATATTGAAGTCAACTCGAAGACTTTTGAGTCTTCGGGATTATTCATAAAATACAGGCTTATGATCTTTCCTAGAAGAGATTGATGCAACTAATCAGGTTTGAAAAATTTGTTTAAGACCTTGAGTAAAAAAAATAAGGCACTAAATAATATATTTCCCACTCAAATTAAACAACACAACCTTTTCGTGTTACTCTTTTCCTCGTTTACAAACCTTTAAAAATGCCAGATGCAAAGAATTTAATCATAAATTAAATAATGTCACAATAACATTAAAATTAAACATTGATAAAGGTTATTTTCAAAAAAAAAAAAGAATAAAATATAAAGGCCAGGTCTTATCATTAAACTAAAAATATACTGTGTCAATTTAAAAGGCTAAAAAATTGGTTAGTCCACATGACGATTGCATACGAAAATTATAGAAATTTGGGATTTGGAGTTTTTTAGAAGCAAAAAAAAAAAGATTTTCTTTTTCTTTTTATTTTTATTTTTTCTAGGTGCGAACAGTATTTTTTATTCTTTTTAACAAAAAAAAAAACTTTTGTAAGGAATGAAACATATGTATTATTGTTATTATTATTAATTTTTTTTCGTGACGAATGAAAACATTTTTCTCACAGAATAAAAAAAGAATTTCCAAATAACACCATTTGAATAGTGATAAAATACCATTTAATTAAAAAATTCCAACTTGCTGGCAATCAAGAAGTCAAGTCATTAATAAAAATAATTTCCAGTTGCATATATATAAAACTAGTGTATGTATGTATATATATAGTAAAATTCTCAATGGTTTTGCATTCCTCTTCACTTGCAAATTCATTATTTCATCATCACTGATTCTATCCTCACACAACAAAAAACAAGTGAAAGATACATATTATACTTTAATTTCTAACTATACAAAAGTTTTAATTTGTTGACCTTCCTTAGCTTTAACCTTTAAGGTGGGTAACAAACATGGAGCCCAATTCATCAGAGGATGCATCCTCAAATATCATCAGTAATGGCATCAAGAACAACAAAATGGTACATGAAACTGATCTATATAGAACTTCGTACCATTTTCAGCCCCAACAAAATTGGATGAACGGTAATTAATATATATATTCAAATATGTTACATGTATATGTTTTTCTTCTTTTTTTAATTCATTTTTTTTTTGTCTTGTGATGACATGTTTTGTTTCGTTGATGAGAATTAAAATTGGTTGCTTCGTTATGCAGATCCAAATGGTAAGCACATGAACTTTCACTTTCAGTTATCTTTTTTAATTGTTCTAATCATAATTTTATAATCTCGAAGCCTAGTTAGTATTATTTAAGGTTAAGTATATGATTTTGATTCTTATGTGTGGTTGGAGGAATTATAAATAATTTCTAGAAATTTTAAGATGGAATATTATATTTCCATGTTTGGTTCAAAGTTTGAAAAACTATTCCTAAACAAGTTTGATTCTAGGAAATCAAAATACCATCATTTCAAATTATTTCTAAAAAATACTTATTAAATTAAAGAAAAAAAAAGAACAGAAAAAAAAAGAAAGAGTTGTCCATTGTCCAATTCTGCCTCCACTATGTTGGCTTCCTGAGGGATTGGCGGCAGGTTTCTTACTGCTGATCCCTCTCGATCGGAGCTCGTAGGGAGCGCGTGAGGAAGTAGGAGAAGCAGAGCGAGAGCAAGAGGGAGAGAGTGAAAGAGGGTAGGAGAAAGAGCGGGTGATAGGGTGAGGTGAGGGTATAATAGTTAGAAAGATGATTTTAAAATCAAATTAAATTTTAAGGACGAATTTGAATAATGTAAAAAAAAAAATTAGAAACAAATAAAATTTTCGGCCTAAATACTAAATCTTAAACACATATCCTAAAAAGTTGAAATATACATTATACAAATGCAGAAATTAAATGATGATTTAATGATTGTAAATTTGTAATAATTGCAGGACCAATGTACTACAAAGAAGTTTACCATTTGTTTTACCAATATAACCCTGATGGGGCAAGCTTTGGTAAGAAAATGGTATGGGGTCACTCAGTATCCTATGATCTAATGAATTGGATTCACCTCAATCATCATCCTCTTCAACCATCTCATCACTATGACATTCATGGCTGCTTCTCTGGCTCAACCACAATAATCCCCTCCAATAATCAACCCTTTATTTTGTACACAGGATTTGATGAAACAAAACACCAAGTTCAAAACTTAGCTATGCCAAAAAATCCACAAGACCCTTTTCTAAGGGAGTGGATCAAACACCCTCAAAACCCTATAATCACTGCCCCAATTGGATTAGTTGAACAAGAAAATTTTAGAGATCCAACAACAGCTTGGAAGGGTAGTGATGGAAAATGGAGGGTCATAATTGGTGCTAGAAATGGTGATTTAGGGAAGGCAATTTTATACCATAGTGATGATTTTGTTAATTGGAAATTAAGCCCTAATAATCATCAATTCTATGTAATTGATGGCATTGGAATGTGTGAGTGCCCTGATTTTTTTCCAGTTTTAATTGATGGTACAAAGCATGGGGTTGATTTAGATTATTCTTCAGTTCAAGATTCTAATGATGTTATTAGGCATGTATTGAAGATAAGTTACCAAAATAAACAGCAAGAACATTATTTGGTAGGTAAGTATGTTTGTGATGAGGACAAGTTTGTTGCTGAGAATAAAATTACAGGGACTAGTTTGGACTTGAAATTGGACCATGGTGAATTTTATGCTTCAAAGTCATTCTTTGACTATGCCAAGAAGAGAAGGGTATTATGGGGATGGGTTAAAGAGCTTGATACAGAACAAGATGATATTCTTAAAGGATGGGCTGGTCTACAGGTACTTTAAGTAACAAATTAATCTAAAAAAGTTAGATAATTTTGTCAATAATATGTATGATTTCATAGATAATTATAATTTTGCATCAATATTGAAATATTGAAATATATATATATAAGGGCATTCCAAGGCAAGTGTGGCTTCATGAAAATGGGAAGTGGCTGATGCAGTGGCCAATAGAAGAGTTAGAGACACTTAGAGACTCCGACAATCAAGTTAGTATTTTGGGACACAAACTTGTTGCTGGATCAACTCTTCAAGTCTCAGGTATCACTGCATCACAGGTAAGCCACTTTATTGTTAATTTTCTCTTGTGAAATTGATGAATTTTTAGACTATATAAAATATCAAAGGCCTTTTTTTTTTCAATTTTTTCATGTCAAAATTATATATATATATATATATATATATATATATATAATAAGAAAATGGATATTGTTACTTCTATTTTAATAATGCTATTTTCTTTTTCTACTTAAAGAAATGAGAGTATAACGTTATCATTTTTCATAAAATAAACTCTTATTTTTGTTTCGGGAAAAAAATATAAAAATAAAATAGTCTCAAAATTAAAAAAATTGACAAATTTGTACTTATATATATTTCTTTAGCATTTTCTTATTAAACTAGTCTCTCACTGTTTACAAAATTAGATATATTAAGTAGTCTACTCTAATACACATGGATTTTATAAGGAAAAAGAGAAAACTAATGAGTAATTTAAAGTCAAATTTTGTTTTCCAAAATTTAAAGGCGAAGTTTGTATTTTGTAGACTTTTTTTTTCTTTTTTCCAAAATTAAGATTATTTAACCATGTACAAATTTTCCATCCATCAATGCCCTCATCTTTCATATCTCATTAAGATTTACATATTAAAATATAATGAAACTTTCATATAAAACAATCATTTTCCATATTTAACAAAAAAGATTATTACTTATTTCATTTATTTTCTGTGTTTTGGTGTTTGAAGGCTGATGTAGAAGTAGTGTTTGAACTACCTGAACTGGAAAGTGCAGAGTGGTTAGATTCCAAAGAAGTTGATCCCCAAATAGTGTGTAGTGATAAAGAATATGCATCAAGAAGTGGCATAATAGGCCCATTTGGTTTGTTGGCTTTAGCTTCAAAGGATCTTACAGAGCAAACTGCAATTTTCTTCACAATCTTTAGAACTCCCAATGGATTTTCATGTCTCATGTGCACGGATCTTACCAGGTTAATTAATAATAATGATTTAGCTAACATGTGTTTTTAGAACATATGATAAACTTATTATTAATAAAAAATTTTAAATTTTTTTATTTAATGAATATAAAATAAATGCACTGATCTTACTGGGTTCATTAATAATAATTATTCTATTGTCCCAACTAAATTTTGGTACATATGTGTCAATTTTTTTAAAAGAATAAATGTATTATCAATTTTTGGATTGTGTTGGACGAAATTTATTTATTATTTTAAATATTTAGGGACAATTTTATTATCTTAATATTTTTTATTAGAGAGCAAATAGAAAATTTACAACTTTTTGTTTTCATATTTTTAAGATTGAATTTCAATTAACAATACTTTGTTGTTGACATATGAGAGAGTTTTCTGCAATTTATTTACAGGTCTTCATTGAGGCAAGACGTTCATAAAACTACATATGCAACTATCTTTGCCATAGATTCCAATCTCAAAGCAATTTCACTTAGAACCTTGGTACGTATGTTACTATGTTTTTTTTTAATATACTGATAGTAAAAAATATTTTACATAATTATCTAATTGTATTTATTTTTTTAGATAATTATTCGTACGATCAATGTAAAAAATAATTATTTTTATTAATGTAATATTACATAATTAAATGTACGTGTAAAACTATTATTTTTATTTGATATATAACTCCTCTTTGTGTTCTTGTTATGTAGATTGATCGGTCAATTATAGAGAGTTTTGGAGAGAAAGGAAGAGTTTGTATCACAAACAGAGTTTATCCCTTGTTGGCTACTGAAAAGGATGCTCATCTTTATGTCTTTAACAGTGGAAAACAGAATGTTTGCATCTCAAAACTAAATGCTTGGAGCATGAAGCGAGCAAAGTTTGTTCAACAGTGAAAGTGATTGTTTGAAATTGTTTGAAATTTGAAGCAATATTGCTACGAATAATTTGGAGAATCATACACCATTTTACATAGATATATTGTATACAGCTGTTTAATTTAATTTATAGTGTCCTGGTTAAAAGCATGTCAAATCTATTAAGAAAGGTCTTTGCTATGGCATCAATGAAAGGAATTGTACATAATAAAATAATGAAGGCAAGATAATTTACAATTATAAAGATAAGAAGATTTTAACTTAAAAACATTAATATAATGTGAGTGGCAAAATAACTCATTATCTATCAACTTGACCAATCTCAACACATTGGTTATTTATCCAAAGCTCTTAATGTCATCAAATGCCACTGGTTCCAACCTTAATATTCACCACTAACTTTTTTATTGGAAAGTAAACAACTTGAATTTTTCCAACACTTTTCGAGGTCTTTAGTTGTTAGGAATTTTTTGTCCATAACATCTTTTAAGATTTTTTTTATCAGTATTTGAATCTTTTAAATACTAAATTAATAGTTACCTCTATAGTTATCAAATCCAGTTCGACCTGCTCGATTTGACTGAAACCTGGTCACTTAGTCACTTTATTGGATTGAGCCACTCGTTAAACCCTCCCTGCATTAGACTAAAAAAAAGTCGAATTGACCCGTCCGGTTTTGTTGAAAACTGGTGACCCGACTTATTTAAAAAAACCCGGACCGAGTCATGTGTTTTATTTAAAAAAAAAAAACCCTAGCAAACGATGTCATGAAAACCTAATATGTAATCACCATGAGTCTAAAAACCGGACCAGACTGGTTAGTTGAACCGATCTAGCTGTGAATCGAATATCTATGGGTTCAGTCTTAAGGAAAAACCCACTATTTTAAAAATCGTTCATGAACCACTGAACTGGCCGAAAACCAATCAGTTGGACCGAATCGAAATCTGACTGGCTTACAAGAAATGCTAACGTTGAGAGAGAGAGAGAGAGAGCTTCCCCATAGCTTCCCCACCACCGGCGCAAGGACTGCCGCCATCCGTCGCGCTCCGGATAACGCAGTCGTCGTCTGGTTGTCTGCTCTTATTCCTCATTCGAGAATCGCACCTTCTTCCTCGAGCTCGGCGTCATTCCTTGGTCTTTGTAAGCTCTGTCGCGCTTCTGCTGTCGTCTGTCGCACTCAGGAACCACCGTCTTCGTCTGGTCGTGGTGCTCGAAGTTTTCAACCCACCAATCGCAGCTTCTTCCTCAAGCTGTCTTGGAGTCTACCCTTCGTTTGCTCAGCCGCAGCTCTTCCAACCCACCACTGTCTTCGAGTCGTGCTCGTTGCCTGGCCTTTGTCTCCGTCGCACTTTTGCCCCTCTGCTCAGAGTGCTCAGACATTAGAACGAAGGTTTACAATTCTGCTAGTGCTACTTAGATTTGTTTCTTCGATTTTTTTTATTCTTTTGTTCTTGATTCTTTGTTCTTCGATTTAGGATTCTGCTATTGCTAGTGTTACTCAGATTGAATTGTCGAATGATTAGTTCTGCTCACTGCTGCTGTGTTGTATTTTGTTTTGTTGTTTTTTTGTACTGTGCTGAAAGCCTGAAATCTTAATAATCCTTGTTAATCTTTGAAAAAGTTTGTTGCTAGTGTGTAACTTTTTATTATGTTATTGTGATATAATTATTGGTATTGTTGCGGTGTAACTTTTAGTTGTTTCTACTATCGTTGTTTTCTTTTAAATTTTAATTGGTGTTGTTATTGTTCTTATATTTTATTATAATTTGTTAATTTGGTGTAATTTTCCTATGGTGTTGATCTTTGTTTTAATTGTTCAGTTATTTTCTGTTGATTATTTTGACTATTATTGTGAACTTGTTAATTTGCTAATTGTTAACTCTATCTATGCTGCACCTGTGGTACATAACCGATTCTAAACCTGGATAAAGGAGGAGGGTTGTGTTAAGCTTTCGACAGCCAACATAAAAACTTAGTCGAATCTTCATGACATAGATCAAAGACGTTATTGCGCTAAAAGCTAGATCATTGTCCGAAAGCAACATGATGTATGGCTCGCGTACAGTGTCAAATGAGCAAGAGCTGTTGCATCGGTGCCCGGGTGTAGTGTTAAATGAGTAAGGGTTTCCGTGTTTTCGTGACGGATGAGGGTAAATAAGCTAGTTCACAAAGAAAAAAAGTAAAGTTAAAGGTTAGAGCGACAGAAGATTGAGATTTGGGATATAAAACATAGACACTCTAACAGAAAAATCCATGGAGGTCGTGGATACCATGACAAGGAAGAAGATTAACATCATGTACCTATAGGAAACAAAATGGGTCGGCGTGAAGGCTAGAGAGTTGGATACCTCCGGTTTCAAACTTTTGTATACAAGAAATGTGAAGAATATGAATGGGGTAGGTATTATCGTGGATAAGCAGTGGAAGAATGACGTAGTAGATGTCAAGAGGGTGGGTGATCGGATCATCTCTATCAAACTTGTGGTGGAAGAAGGTACTTTTCATATGATTAGTGCCTATGCACTGCAAGTGGGTTCGAACGAGCAATACAAGATAAGGTTTTGGGAGGATCTAGAGAGTTTGGTCCAAGACATAGCTTCAAGAGATAAGATTTTCTTAGGAGGTGATTTAAATGGTCATGTTGAAAGAGAAGTGACTGATATGGAAGTATTTACAAAAGTCATAGTTTCGGGGTGATCAATACCAAGAGTAAAATTACTTTGAACTTTTTCTCAATTTTTTATCTTCTCACCACAAATACATATTTTAAAAAGAGAGACAAACATCTTATAACCTATAGGAGTGGCATGACAAGCTCTCAAATCGACTTCTTCTTGTTGAGGAGAGTCCACCAAAATTTTTTGCATTAAATTGTAAAATTATTTTGAGAGAGAGTTTAACAACACAACATAGGATGCTTGTCATGCATTTTTGCGTTGAGTAAAAATTGAGAAAAAAATATCATACGAAAAACCTAAGGATAAGGTGGTGGTAAATGAAAGGTGAGGAACAAAGAAGCTTCCTAAGACAGGTAGGAGAAGAGGCAAAGTGGGAAAGAGATAGAAGCGCGAAGGAGATGTAGAGGGAGATGGCAGAAGTTATTAGAAGAACAACAAAACAAAATTTTGGTGAATTTAGAGGAATAAGACCAAAAGACAAGGAGTCCTACTGGTAAAATGCGAGTGTACAAGACAATATAAAGGTAAAATGGGAGTGCTTTAAAGAGTGATTTTTGTGTCGCAATGCAAATAATTGAGAAAAATATAAAGTGGTTAAGAAAGAGACAAAAGTGGTTGTAAGTGAAGCAAGAACAAGAGCATATGAGAGTCTCTACCAATCTTTAAGCACGAAAGAATGAGACAAAGGTATATATAGAATCGCAAAGAGCCGTGAAAGAAAAACGAGAGACTTGGGTCATTTTAAATCCATAAAGGATAAAGATGGAGAGGTTTTGTCTCAAGATGAGAAGATTAATAAAAGGTGAAAGAACTACTTCTACGAATTATTTAATGAAAGACAGAAGATTATTCCGAACCTTGGTGGGTTATGCACGAGGGAAGAAGATCAAAACTTCGACTATTATCAAATGATTCGAGACTTCGAGGTAAAAGAGACTCTAAAGTAGATGAAAACTGACAGTGCAGTAGGACCCGATAATATTCTTATTGAAGTGTGGAAGGGCCTTAGAGAGAAAGGCACCAATTGGTTAACTAAATTTTTTAATGATATTTTAAGGTAAAAGAAGATGTCACATGAATGGAGAAATAACACCTGACTACCTATCTACAAGAATAAGATAGATATACAGAGACAAAAAATCAATTTAATTTTATGCCAAAAGTAAAAAATATTTTTTATACTTAATTTTTTTTTTGTAAAAAGTCTATTCAAATTTTTGTCAGTTAAAAAAAATATTTTTTAAAAAGATGAAAAAATAATTAATTTATTCAAAAATCAATCCGTACTTATTTTAAATTAATAATAATAATAATAATAAATTCTTATCCACGTTAATTTTATCCCACCTTCCCAGTTCCCAGCACTGACGTCACTCTTATCTCCGATACCAATTCAGATTCTACTCCCTTCTCTGTTCGCGCTCGCCCCCTCCGCCACTTGAGCCTGTTCGGTTCCCCTCCGCCGCTGCATTCGTCAACCGGTTCTTCTTCCGTTCCGCCGTTCTGCTTCCCCAGCCGCACTCCTCTCATTCCGCCGCTTGAGGTTCTGTTCTGCTTCCGTAGTTGAATTTTTATATAAGCACGTTGTCTTTTTATGATTTCTGATTTGCGAAGTTATGTTGTGTTTGCTTTGGTAGGAGTTTTGAGTGTGCATGCTTGTTCAAAATTTTAGAATTCAGCTCCTCTCTATGTTGTTAGAGACTCTTGTATTGATGTGCTTAAACTGACGACTGAGGGTGAGCTTGGTTATGTTCTAAGATATTTACGTGCTGATTCAAAGGGAGAGAGGGAGCCAAAAAATTGAGTGGCAGTGGCATGGAAGGATTGGCGGTTCAGCTTCGGAATCCACTCTTCCTGCATCCAAAATGGAAACGCGCCATTCCCACTCGTGCAGGCTCTGGCGATTTTGGCATTGTAGCAGGAGCCATACCCTCTTTCTCTCACAGTCTCACACACTTTCGTGCATTCACAAGCACGAGGACTGGATCAGGTAAGATTTATTTAAAGCTTTTCATGGGTTCTTTAGGTTAGAATTTCTAATATGTTCTACAATTAATTGTTGACTTTGTTTTAATGAAAATTTGGTTGACTATATGATCTTGTTTGTAAACATAGGCATTAAGTATAGGGCCATTAACCTTTAGCCAGGTAGGATCTTCTTTAATGGTAACGGATAGGATTTCTTATAATTTCAAATTTCAAGAGATTTGATTTAGTTTTCATTTGTTTAGCAATAAATTAAAGCGCATCTTTAGTTTAATGTCGGATTATTAGTTGAGCCTAAATACATGCCTAGGTCCCCTCCCTTCGCAATTGACAATTCCTTATTTCCAATGGCACATTCAGGTAGGTCTTCTATTTGAAACTTTGTGCTGGTATCTTGAATTAATATGATTGTAGTAAGCATTCATTGAATTTCATGTGTTTTTATGTTTGAGTCAGCAATAGTAGCAGCAGCAGCATCACCATCACAGGCCCAACCGCTAGCAGAGAAGGAGAAGGAATTGGATAATTTAGCGAGCGGGGATTCTATACGGCAGAGATTCCTGAAGTTTTATGCTTCCCGCGGCCACAAGGTCCTTCCTAGTTCGTCTCTCATCCCGGATGACCCCACTGTTCTACTAACAATCGCAGGAATGCTACAATTCAAGCCTATATTCCTCGGGAAGGTCTGGCCCTCCCTCATGTATTTCCATCTCTCTTTACTGTTATTTGTTCGAGAAAATCTTGTATGCTCAGCAGCTTTCTTTAGAAACATTTATAGCTTATTAATGAACATACGTGGTATATATATAGATGTTTCTTTGCTCCAGGAGCACACAAGAATTTATCTTCATTGATTCGAAATCCATACGAATTCTCTTTCACACGCACCCCAATTTGCGGTATCCTTAGGTTCCAAGGCAAGTACCTTGTGCAACTACTGCACAAAGGTGCATACGTACTAATGATGTTGAGAATGTTGGCCACACTGCTCGACATCATACCTTTTTCGAGATGCTTGGAAACTTCAGCTTTGGTGATTACTTCAAAAAGGAAGCAATTGTATGGGCATGGGAGCTTTCAACCAAAGAGTAAGCATTAGTGCAACTTTTTCATAGTCTGACCTTGCCTGCTTGCATATCATACTTCTGTTTATGTTTATGTGAGAAGTTTTGCTTTGAAGCAAGGACTTGGTTTGTTATGCTTCCATAACATCTGAATATGTCATGCCTTTTTTTATTTAATAGTTGTTAATTATTCTTCTTTTCCCAGCCTTGTTTGTGCTTATAGTTAATTCCAAACTGAATGTAATGCACCTATATATTGTTCCTTTTGCAAAAAAATGAAAAGCTATTAGTATTACTATTTTAAATCTGCATTTGACAAAACCAGATTTATCATGTCTTTAAATTACTTTTAGGTTTGGTTTGCCAGCGGACAGATTGTGGGTTAGTGTTTACGAAGACGATGATGAGGCTTTTGAGCTATGGTCTAATGAGGTTAGCCAAGACACTGCTTTTTAAGTGTTAGCTAGATGTAAGTTTCCGATTGGCATTTTAATCAAGTGCATTGAGTCTATAGAAGATTAATCTTGATTTATTTGCAGGTGGGTGTCCCATTGGAGCGTATAAAGAGGTTGGGTAAAGAGGACAACTTCTGGACCAGTGGAGTGACAGGTCCCTGTGGTCCCTGCTCGGAACTTTATTATGATTTTCATCCTGAAAGGGGATACTTTGATGCTGTACGTATGTGGTGGTTTGAGATTGATTGACTGAAAATCACTTCAATGAAAATATTTAACTCTTATATTTGTGGGCTGGGTTGTGTGTTAAGGCAGGATCTTGGTGATGATTCGAGGTTTATAGAGTTCTACAATCTAGTATTCATGCAGTACAACAAAAAAGATGATGGTTCCCTTGAACCTCTAAAGCAGAAGAACATAGACACAGGGCTTGGACTAGAACGCATGGCTCGCATCCTTCAAAAGGTATATATCAATTTGCATTGTGTTAAAAAGGCCCATTCATATGTAGAAGCATTCTAAGGCCCGGCTAATGCTTATCAGTTATCACTGCAATGCTTCTAATATCTTTCAGCATATATATTCTGTGTTTTCTGCAGGTTCCAAATAACTATGAAACTGACTTAATATTCCCCATCATAGAGAAGGCCTCTAAATTGGCAAATGTTTCATATGGCACTGCTGACGATCAGACAAAAAGGAATCTGAAGGTAATGTGACTATCTTTCAATAGACTGTTGTACTGTCTTAAATATAGCTTATTTGAACTTACAGTTGTGTCTCTTAAAACTTTTAATCTAAGTCTTCCCTTTCTCCAATTTATCCTAGATTATAGGTGATCACATGCGTGCAATTGTATTTCTCATCTCTGATGGTGTTGCCCCATCAAATGTTGGGAGAGGTTATGTGGTTCGACGGCTTATTAGAAGGGTTGTTCGTACAGGCAGGTTGCTTGGTATAAAAGGTGATGGTATGGAAGACCTTGAAGGAGCATTTTTACCAATTATTGCTGAGAAAGTTGTGGAACTAAGCACCAACATTGATTCCGATGTTAGGAGTAGATCACACCATATCTTTGAGGAATTGAAGAGAGAAGAGCTTCGTTTTGTACAAACATTGGAGAGAGGAGAAAAGTTGCTTGAAGAGAAGCTTGCTAATGCTTTGTCAAATGCTGAGCAAAATGGAACTGCACCTTGCTTGACTGGCGAAGACGTATTTCTTTTGTATGATACTTATGGATACCCTGTTGAAATAACAAAAGAAGTGGCTGAAGAACGTGGTGTGAGTGTTGATATAAATAGTTTTGATATGGAGATGGAGAAGCAAAGGCGTCAATCTCAAGCTGCACACAATACTGTCAAACTTGCCATGGGAAATGGGGCAAATATTGCAGAAAATTTACCTGACACTGAATTTATAGGCTATGACAATCTTTATGCTAAAGCAATTGTACAAAGCCTAGTGATAGATGGTGATCCAGCTGCACAAGTTAGTGAAGGGAGTAACGTGGAAATTTTGCTGAACAAGACTCCATTTTATGCTGAATCAGGGGGACAAATTGGAGATCATGGTTTTATTTATGTTGTAGAGGGTGAAAATCAACCGAGAGCTGTTGTGGAGATAACAGATGTTCAGAAGTCTTTAGGTAACATATTTGTTCACAAGGGTACTGTTCGTAAGGGAGTTGTTGAGGTTGGCAAGGAAGTTGAAGCAGCAGTGGATGTAAAGCTGAGGCAGAGAGCTAAGGTATAACAACTGTTGACTTTCTCATTTCATTAACCAATTTGGTGTATCATAACTCACTACAATGTCACACGGACACATCCTTGTTAGTTTTCAAATTCCAAGTGTGGTTCATGTTGATAGCGAATATATTTGGTGCTTTGCAGGACCATCATACTGCTACTCATTTATTACAAGCAGCACTAAAGAAAGTGATTGGTCAAGAAACCTCACAAGCTGGTTCTTTGGTGGCATTTGAACGTTTGAGGTTTGATTTCAACTTCCACCGACCACTTCTTGACAGTGAGCTTGGAGAAATTGAAGGGCTAATCAATGAATGGATTGAAGCAGGAATACTTCTTCAGACCAAAGTGATGCCACTTGCTGATGCAAAGCGTGCTGGAGCTATTGCAATGTTTGGAGAAAAATATGGAGAAGAGGTTAGAATTACTCCATACACATATGACATAAAATTTTACTATATTCTTATGCTTTGTTTTTTCTGAGGAGATATGCATATCATGAAGTGTATATTTTCAGATGTTTAAACCTAGATTTTTAGGGATATGTTGCAATTATTTCTCAGGGATCTTAATTTATTCTGACTACAACTCCCCTGTCTATTGTCGATACATCAAGACTTAGTCCCCCTCTCTATGTCCTGTCCACTGGCACATGGACCTCGATAGTGAACAATGTAAAGCTGAGTGATATACTAGTATCTGAAGATCCACTGTGAGAGCATCTTGTTGCGTAAGAAATGAAACTATGAACAAAGTTTAAATCCTAATGACCAAACAGATTATCAATCTCTCCGTAAAAATTAAAAAGGGAAGTAGAAGATATTCATATATGTATTTATCCAGCTGATATGATGTTTATGCAGGCTCTTGTGGTTTTCTAATTGGTTGTATTGCAGGTTCGTGTTGTAGAGGTTCCTGGTGTATCAATGGAACTTTGTGGCGGAACTCATGTCAGTAATACTTCTGAAATTCGTGGTTTTAAGATAATATCAGAGCAGGGTATTGCTTCTGGAATCAGGCGTATAGAAGCTGTTGCTGGGGGAGCTTTTATTGAATATGTCAATGCTCGAGATATTTATCTGAAGCAGTTATGTTCCACTCTCAAAGTATGTTTCATGATCCCGAGTTCTCATAATAATATTGCCAATGTCTTGCAAAGTTAATATTTTATTTTGGCATTTTTTATCTCTACGAGTCTTGATGTTTTATGTTTAACCTTACGATATGAAGGTTAAACCCGAAGAAGTGGTGACGAGGATAGAAAACCTTCTAGAAGAGTTGCGAGCAGTCAGAAATGAAAATTCTGCCTTGCGTGCCAAAGCCGCAGTCTACAAGGCTTCGGTTATTGCCGGCAAAACTTTGTTGGTGGGAAAATCAGAACAGTACAGGTAATATTTC
The DNA here is from genome assembly GCF_003086295.3 of Arachis hypogaea. Taxonomy (NCBI): domain Eukaryota; kingdom Viridiplantae; phylum Streptophyta; class Magnoliopsida; order Fabales; family Fabaceae; genus Arachis; species Arachis hypogaea. The sequence goes on along the minus strand of NC_092051.1, from coordinate 147,024,659 downwards.
TTTCCTGTTCATTAGATTCTATAATATAATGCTAAGGTACTAACTAATGAATGTTACTCATGGAAAAAGAAAAAGATGTGTCTGATACAGAGTCGTCTTCCACTTGAAAAATTTTCATGTCATAGCCAAAAAATTATAATCAATTAAGCAGAAGTAATTAATTGCATCACCTTATTTTATTTCACTTTGTGTATTATTTTCTGTGGATGCTTAGATATGGTTAGAACTCAAGTCTTTAGAGAATTTCCTTGTGCATGTATACTTCCACATATGGTGATAATTTTGTAGTAGCATGTAGGCTGCTTTTTGTATTCTATCTCTTGAGACAGAAAGAGGACATGAATATTATTTATTCTTCACTTTCAACAAGTATTGATAATACATGTATCTTCTATCTATGAAACAGAAAGTTGTGTTTTTGCACAAATTTCTGTCTTAAGAGAGACAATTATCCATCAAAATGCAGCCTAGAAATAGAGAAATAGAGATGTTCTTTAATTATTGTGATGGTTGGGTAGACGCGAATGATCTTTTCCCCGCAATACTCGACGTGTATGATATCTATTTATAGCTTGTAAAAAATGTTTAGGGTGCTGGTTGAGTGCTTGGACGATACTGATCCTGAGTCACTTAAAAGTGCTGCGGAATATTTAATGGAAACATTACCAGATCCAACAGCCATTGTACTGGGCTCGTGCCCAGGTGAAGGGAAGGTTAGTCTGGTGGCTGCTTTTACTCCGGGGGTCGTCAATCTGGGGATTCAAGCTGGTAAATTTATTGGACAGATAGCAAAATTATGTGGCGGTGGCGGCGGAGGAAGGCCCAATTTTGCCCAGGCTGGTGGGAGGAAACCTGAAAACCTGGTGTCTGCCCTCGAGAAGGCTCAGGCTGACCTCATAGCCACTCTATCTGAAAAAGGAAACTGAATTCCAGAAGTTGATCTCACAATGCAACGTGAGAAGCTGTAAAAACTTAGTTACATGTTTACCAAGTGAAAAGATACATATGTAATACATACATACTCCTATTTCATGTAAGCCCATATATTTAAATCAATTAACTTACTGTAATGTATCTCTCTTAAATGTATATAAAAAATGAATTATTTGATCACATTTTTAATACTCGTTTTTACACAAATAATTTATATGATTCTATACAAAATTATTGATGATGCAAGTTTGTCAATTTTACATTGATGCAAGTGTATTTTGCTGTTTTCACTTTATCTCTACCTCTATCTATATGATATACTTTAAGATTGGTGAAGTATATAGTACTTACAATTATGGTAGCTATGCTAATTAAATAGTGTTAGCAATACTTTAAAAATGTTAAATTTAAAGTCATTTTTTATATTTTAGTAATATTTTTTATTTTATTTTTTAAATTAAAAAAGTATTGTTAAATAATAAATTATAAATTTTTAATTCTAAATTTTAAATTATTAAATTATCAATTTTAAACTCTGAATCTTCTAAAAGTTAAAAGTTTTAGAATTCAAATAAAAAATGACTAATATTAACTAACTATAAAATTAAATTATTGTATAAATAACTCTATTGTGTCAAAGCAGATTATGACCCTTGCTCACCAAAATTAATTCAAATTTCAAAGCATGCAATTATACAATTCTTTGCTTAAAAAAATAAATAATAAATAAAGGGAGCAATAATACATATAAAATAACTAAAGCAAAATAAATTAAAGAAATGACCAAGACCTTGATATTTCTTCTTATATTTTTAACCAAAAGACCTTAGACTTTTTTGAGTCTTTGTCATTATTCATTTAATATTGTCTTCAAGTGATCCTTCAGGAAAAGATTCGTTGGAAAAAAAAAACTTAGAACAGGGTCACGCATGTGGGTTTAGATTTAAGAAACTATATTTGGTTTTAGATTTGTCCCATGATCATTATGTCCATCATACATGTTCTTCCAAGTTTTGTGAATATATTAATTAGTCCATTATTAATAAGATGCACTCTGCATATATAATTATATATACAATACAAGTTCTTAATTAATCAAACCAATTCATGTTCTCCTTCACAATATTCATGATGAAGAACTTTGCAACACTAATATTACTTGCATTGTTTCTTTTTATCCTGCAAAATGGAAACAGAATTGAAGCATTCCCAGATAGGATTATTAGTTCTTCTTCTATTAATCAACCATATCGAACTTCTTATCACTTTCAGCCCCCAAAAAATTGGATGAACGGTATTATCCCCCAACCATGCTTTATGATTTATGAACTAATCTTTTTAAATTGAACATGCTTTAGTTTATTTATTTATTTATAGGTCTTACTTCACTGTTGTATTCTGTTCTGTTCTGTTCTGTTCTGTTCTGTTCCTCTCTTTGTTATAAATCATTGATCATCTAATTATATATTTTCTTTATTTCATTTGACATGTTTTTGTTGAAGAAAATTTGTAAATCAATGCCTTCATTCTGCAGATCCAAATGGTAAGCACACAATGAAACTTAGTTTGACTTTATAATACACCAAAATTTATGATCTAATAACTAAAGTTTGATGTACCTATGGCAGCACCAATGTACTATAAAGGTGTTTACCACCTTTTCTACCAGCATAATCCTTATGCAGCAACCTTTGGAGACAGAATTGTATGGGCTCATTCTGTGTCCTATGATCTCATCAATTGGATTCATCTAAACAATGCTATCGAACCGAGCGAGCCTTTCGACATCAATAGCTGCTGGTCAGGTTCAGCCACCATACTCGAAGGAGGCGAAAAGCCTTTTATTTTGTACACAGGTATTGATGAAAACAAACACCAAGTTCAAAACTTGGCTATTCCAAAGAATGCATCAGATCCTTTCCTAAGAGAATGGATCAAACTCCCTCAAAACCCTGTGATGAAACCACCAATTGGTGTTGAGTTGAACAATTTTAGAGACCCTTCAACTGCTTGGCTTGGAAATGATGGAAAATGGAGGGTAGTTGTTGGTGCTCAAAATGGTGATCAAGGGAAGGTTATTTTGTACCATAGTAAGGATTTTGTTGATTGGAAAGTGGATTCTAGGCCGTTTTTCGCGACGGATAACACCGGAGTTTGCGAGTGTCCGGACTTCTTTCCGGTGTTGATCAAAGGTGAAAATGGAGTAGATACATCTTTTGATCATCAAGATCCTAATTTTGTTAGGCATGTAATGAAGATAAGTTATCTTAGTAGGTTACATGACTATTATTTTCTTGGAAACTATAATGTCTTTGGTGACAATGAAAATTTTGTTCCTGATATTAAATTCACAGGAACTAGTTCAGATTTAAGGTATGATTATGGTAAATTTTATGCTTCCAAATCATTTTTTGATTATGCTAAGAACAGGAGAATATTGTGGGGATGGGTGAATGAATCTGATTCTACACAAGATGATATTCAAAAAGGATGGGCTGGTATACAGGTATTTAATATTTTTTATTTTTAGTTGACTTTTTTTTATTAGTCATTTTTACTTTTTTAGTCTAAGGAGTCAAAATTTTTATGAATATAGTACACTTATTTTAGGTCAAATGTATATGATGTAAAGTTTAAAAGTTGAAATGCAATTAATTAACAAGCCATTTAGGTAAATGATGGTTGTTGCTTAATTTGGCTATGTTTGTTGTAGTCAATTCCAAGGCAAATTTGGCTTGATAAAAGTGGGAAGAGATTGGTGCAATGGCCAATTGAAGAGATTGAAAAATTACATGACAAACAAGTTAGCATTAGTAAAGAAAACCTCCTTAGTGGATCAACTCTTCAAGTCTCCGGCATCATTGCATCACAGGTAAGTTATAACTAATTAATGGTCATACATTTTCCAAATCAATTATTTTAAGAAATTTTAGTTGAATATTTTAGAAAATTTTCAATTATCAAATTAGTTCTTAACCTTTTATTTTAATAGATAAATTAGTGTCGCATCGAATTCTGTTAAAAAGATTGACACATTAGTTTTATCATTATTTGATAAACTAAATCCCTAAGAATTCTTAAAATTTTAAGATTAATTCCTTCATATAGATAAATAAACTAAGGTGCAGCCAATTTCACGTGAAGTTTATAACTGAGAATCGTTAGATAAAAATTTAATCAAATCAGTCAAATTGTTTAACGGCTCTTAATTATCAACTTTGCATGAAATTGACTGTACCTGAGTTTTCACCGTAATCTAATCTTTCTTTAAAAGACAAATTTAGAATATTACTCTATAATAAATCATCATAACAAAATTATCTTTACTTTTGAAATTTCTCATCACTGTGAAGGTTGATGTAGAAGTGGTATTTGAAATATCCGAAGTAGAAAGTGCAGAATGGTTAGATCCAAAGGGTGTTGATCCACAAATACTATGTAGCAAAAAAGAAGATGGATCAAGAAGTGGCAAAATTGGACCATTTGGTTTGTTAGCTTTGGCATCAGAGGATCTCCGAGAGCAAACTTCAGTGTTCTTTCAAATCTATAAAGCTCCAAATAGATATGTAGGCCTAATGTGTAGTGATCAAAGCAGGTATTTTTTTGTTTATTATTGTATTATATATGTTTCTGAATTAAAATAACCCAGAACAATATGTATCCACACATGCTCTTAATTATATGTTTTTTCTCCTCTTATTCAGGTCTTCATTAAGAGATGACCTTGATAAAACTACATATGGAACTTTCTTTGACATAGATCCTACTCAAAAAACAATTTCTCTTAGAACATTGGTATGTCTATTTGTGTGTATCTCAATGCATGGTTCATAACATTCATGCTATTTTTTAAATGTCTAATCTGATCTATAGTCATCTTTCAAACAATCAGTGCAATCGACTTCACGTAAAGTTGATAGTTAAGAGCTGTTAAATAAAAATTTAGTCAAATTAGTCAAATCATCTAATAACTTTCAGTTATCAACTTTACGTGAAGTCGACTGCATTTGAGTTTTCACCTTCAAACAATCATACGGTTTTTTTTCCTAAAAAAAGATTGACAATGCAGTTATGTAAATAAAAATGGACAATTTGTATTGTCAATTTTTTTTATTTAAAAACTGCCTAGTCTTTTGAAAAAAACATAGCAATGTAGTTGAAAATTTGCTTTGGTTCTAATTAAAATACACTTTTTCTCAAATTTTTTTTATCATAGAGCAAGTTGACTTATTTATATAATTTTATCTACCATCATAAGTATAATACTTAATTGATTTGAGTGGAAAGGCTTATTCTTATAAATTCTTGGTATACAGATTGACCACTCTATTGTTGAAAGTTTTGGAGATGAAGGGAGGATTTGTATCACCAGTAGAGTTTATCCTTCTTTGGCTATAGACAAAAATGCTCATCTTTTTGTATTTAATAATGGGATTCAAACTATGCAAATTTCAAAATTAAATGCTTGGAGCATGAAGCAAGCACAAATTGGCTATGAGGGCAATATAAGTTGTGTTTGAAGAGAACCATAGAACTTTAATCCACAAATTATTGTTTTTTTTATCTGTTTTTCTTTTTTTTTTTATTGGTCTATCCACCATTATTGTAATAAGAAGATGAATCTGATGTAAGAATTAGTTGTTCTTATTAGAAATTCTGCATTTATTTTGCTTAAATAAGATTTATATTATCTTAATGAGTGATATACCAATGCAAGCACATCATATCGTAGTATTTTATTTAGTTTATTAAACAAATTCAAATAACCCAGACTCGTGCATATATGTAATCATAAGATCAATTTATTAAGTAATATATTTGTTCATACCCTGACTCAACACTAGGTTCAGGTCCAAATAATTTAAAAAGCCCAATTTTAAAATTGGCCTTCGTCACACACCGACCTTCACAGAAGAGGTCGGCTTTGACACAGGCCTCTTTTTAAAGAAGTCGGGTTCGAGGGATAATGGCAAATAACACTTATTCAAATAAGTAACTGTCCCTAAAATCTCTCAACCCACTTGTAGAGGTCATATCTCAACAACCTTAAAATAAAAGGACGGTTATCCACCCTCAGAAGTAGAATTACTCCAACGGTGGTTATTGGATCACCACTATAAATACACTGATATCCCTCGAGTATCACTAAATTCCAATACTTTCTAAACCTGCTTAACCCTTGTTGACTTAGGCATCGGAGTGTCTTTGCAGGTACCACCTCCCATTCTCTCACATACGTAACTCGGACAGAGGCTCTCAAGCGCACACAAAGTCAGAGACCTTCTTCTATTGACACTTGGGCCAATCCTTCGAGCGCAAACCATCAATTTCAGGTTACCCACGTAACAATATTAATTAATAAACTAGGTTAAAATAATTTTACTAGGTAACTTGACATATATGTTGGAATAATTTCATAAAGTTACATAAAATCAAATCATTATTCATTTTGATCACATAGTAATTAGATGTCCAAACCTAGTTTTTGTTATGCCCAAAACTAAATCATGGTAACTATTGTTTGCTATTAGGTTGATGTGGCCTATTGGGCCAGAACACGGGAAATTTTTTTATAGAATGGATAGGTTGATATTGGGCCTAGAAAGAATACTGGGATTATCAAATGGGGATTTAGATTTTCATTACTTTTTTTATTTTTTAATTGTAAAAAATCTCATTTTTTAGAGGATTGAGGATTTAAAATTTAAGATAAATAAAACTCTTTTTTTTAATTCTCAAATATTGTTGTTTACTTATGATTGTTTGAGATAAAGAAAAAATGAAAAATATGAAACAACAAAGTAGTAGCCCCTTCTCCTGCTTGGTAACCCAAGTCTCTTTCTTTTGTAAAATTTATATTTTTGTTACTTTATTATTATACCTCATTATAATTATCGTTATGGCCCTAGCATTATAATCCGAAAATGGTAGCATCTTTTGCTCACCTTACCCGTAACAAAAACATATGGCAAATTCTTAACAAAGTTAATAATAAATTTGTTGTGAAATAAATAAATAAATAAATATAAAATAAAAAATATAAATAAAAGGTTTTAATATTAAAATTTATTAATATTATTATCTATATATATATATATATATATATATATATATATATATATATATATATATATATATATATATTCACTAATTATACCTTGTAGCGTGCAAAGAGAAGGAGGAGTGTTTGTTGTTTGTATAAGTATTTGCCTTATATCACACTTTTATTTATATACATACAAAAGTTACACTTTTAAATTTAATTAATTTTAGTCTTATTTTGATAAACTGAACTTTACTATTAAAAAAGTTAGTGTCCAAGTTATTAAATGGTCATTCATTTATATCACAACACTTCTTTTTGAATATTCATTAGAATTATGTCTCGTTAAAACTTTATTAAAGAAAAACCTAATAAAAAAAATTTAGTGAACGAAAATTAGTACAATATCTTTTATGACGATGACTGCCTCGTTAAAAACCTTGTCAAGAAAAACTTAATAAGGATAAAAACCTGACCAAGAAAAAAAGAGTACAGTCTCTCCCTCTTGTCGACATTATTTAATATCTCGAAATCGACGCATCCCAATTTGATGTATCAATTTTTTAAAGGAGGAATTTGGAAGTGATTTTATAAATAAATCTGCCAGATTATCGCTTGAGTGGATCTGTTGGACATAAATTATTCCTTGATTTTGAAGATCATGAGTGAAGAAAAATTTAGAAAAAATATGCTTTATTCTATTACCTTTGATGTATCCATCTTTAAATTGAGCAATGCATGTTGTATTATCTTCAAATAGAACAGTTGGAGCTATTTTTCTATCAGTCATTCCACAAGATGATATAATATATTGGAGTAAATTCTTGAGCCAAAAACACTCGCGACTTGCTTTATGTATCGCTAGTATTTCAACATGATTAGAGGATGTTGCTGCTATCGTCTGTTTCGTGGACCTCCATGATGTAGCCGTATCACCATATGTGAATAGGTATCTTGTCTGAGATCTTCCTTTGTGTGGATCAGACAAATATCATGCATCTGCATAGCCAACTAATTGTGACTTGGATTTATATGGATAAAACAAACTCATATCAACTGTTCCATGAAGATATCAAAAAAATGTATTTGATTCCATTCCAATATCTTCTGCTTGGAGAGAAACTATACCTTACTGGTAAATTTACAGCAAATAATATATCAGATTGTATATTATTAACAAGATACATTAGTGCTCCAATGACAATGAGATATAGTACTTCAGGACTAAGGATATCTTCATTTTCTTCTTTAGGACAGAATTTGTCATTTTCCACATCCAAAGACCTTACGATCATGGGGTATTTAATAGATGTGACTTATCCATATAAAATCTTTTCAAGATCTTTTCTGTGTATATTGTTTGATGAATAAAGATCCCATTTTTTGTATGTTTGATCTGCAGGCCGAAACAAAATTTAGTCTTTTCAAAATCTTTCATATCAAAATCTTCTTTTAGACCTTTTATAATTATTGAAATCTCTTCAGGGGTTCCAATGATATTTAAACCATCAACGTGCACAGTAATTATAATGAATTCAGATGCAGATTTCTTTATGAAAATATATGGGCAGATATAAGCATTTTTGAATCCGTTTTTGGCCAGATATTCAGTAAGACGATTATACCATATTCGTGCAGATTGCTTTAGACCATATAAAGATCTGTGCAATTTGACTGAGTAACCCCTGTGAATATTCATTAGATGATTTAGATATCTTTAATCCTTGATGAATTTTCATATAAATATCATGATCTAATGATACGTATATATAGGCTTTCACCACATCCATTAGATGCATATGTAGTTTATGGTATGCAGATAAACTAATCAAATAACGCAATGTTATTGCATCTATTCCAAGAGAATATGTTTCTTCATAATCTATATCGGGCCTTTGTAAAAAATCTTATGCCACGAGTCGAGCTTTGTAGCATACAACTTCATTTTTCTTATTTTGTTTTCTCACAAATATCCATTTGTATCCAATAGGTTTTACATCTTCTGGTGTACGGACTACAGGTCCAATGACTTCACATTTTGCACGTGAGTCTAACTCAACTTTCATAGCTTCTTCCTATTTTAGTCAATCATTCATTTGTCGACATTATTCGACTGTTCTTAACTCAAGATCCTTACTTTCATGCATGATGTGTAAATAGGGATGGCAGGAGTACCCGAACCTGCGGATACCCGACCCGGAGGCGGGACAAGTAGTTTAGTGGAGCAGGACGGGGTCGGAGTCAAGGTAAACCCGTCCCGGAATATATATACATATATGTTTCTAGAGATTCTGGTTCTTTTGTCTGTGCCTCCATCAGATCCTAAGTCTCCAGAGTCTTCTATAGAGAACCATAATCACCACTGTCTTCCTCTCCGCTGCCCAGTCCTACACCTCCTTGACGTTGCTACAGCTTAGTCCCGCAGCTCCTTACCGTCGTTGCTCAGTCCCACAGCTCCATAAAATTGTACAATGGGTTTATATGAGTTTAATTGAGAATTTTATTGTAATTTTATTGATTGAGAATCATTTGTTGATGGCAATTTTTTTGTGTTTCATTGTAGTTTTTCATTTTTCATTTCGATTATATGTTCTGATTTTGGTAATAATTAAACCAAAAATAGCAAAAGTGACTATTAGAGCATATAATGAAATTGTCCAAGCTAACATAAGCAACCAGGATAGATCAAGGCTTTGCTTGGTCAGAATTTCAGAAAGATATGTTCATTAACATTGTTGACATTATAACAGACTCTGTACATACTTGATTTATATGTGTTGATATTACAATATTGTTGACATTACAATTGTAGATTTTTATGTTTGATTGAGAATTTTGTTGTAATTTGACTATTTCTTATTTTCAGGGGGCTATCGTGGCAGTTGGAGCATCAAAATCTACTGTCGAGGCTGATGCAACTGGATTCTTCAAGGTAAAAAATAAGATGCTGGTGAGTATATGTGCATATATTTTTTTTGTAAATGTATAATCTTTTAAATTTCTAGTTCAGATTGCCCTGATCGAGGATCTAAATGCATCAAAGATGATGCATTTCAATTAAGTTCCTTTTTAAGAAATTTATTCTCTCTTCTTAATATTTGAAATTTTGATTCATCAAAATGATAATATGCAAATCGAGTTTTAAATACATCTCCAGTTCATATCTCAAGATACCACACTATAGAGAGAGAATCATATCCAACATATATTCCCAATTTTTTTGGGGTCTCATTTTAGTGTGAAAAGGCAGGACAATTGGAAGATATATTGCACATTGAGTATTCTCAAATGAAAAATATTTGACTGCTGGCCAAAATCTAATTGCAGAAGAGAGAATTGGTGATAACTTGTTGACCTTAAGCGAATAAGTGCTGCAGCATATAAAATGACATGCCCCAAGCAGAGATTGAAAAATTTGTTCTCATAAGTAACGGTTTAGCAATCAATTAGAGTTGTTTAATAAGTGACTCTGTTAGTCCATTTTGTGTATGAACATGAGCTAATAGATGCTCAACATTTATACATTGGCCATATAATAAGCATTGAAAGCTTGAGAGGTGAATTCACTAGCATTATCAAGACGAATTATTTTTATTGAATTTTCTGAAAAATGTGCTTTTAATCGAATAATTTGAGCAAGTAATCTCGCAAACACCAGGTTGCGAAAAGACAATAAGTACACATGTGACCATCTCAAAGATGCATCTAATAGGACTATAAAATATCTAAAAGATCCACATGGTGGATGAATATGTCTACATATATCGTCTTGAATCCTTTCTAGAAATTCAGGAGACTCAAATCCAATATTTATTGGTGATGGCCTTAAAATTAGTTTTTCCTGAGAGCATGTAACCCAACAAAATTCACTATATTTAAGAATCTTTTGTTTTTTAATGAATGTTCATAGGAGTTTTCAATAATTCTCCACATCATGGTTGTTCAAGGATATTCCAATTGATCATGCCAAATTATGAATTCATTTGGGTTAGTAAATTTCTGATTTACAATAACATGTGATTCAATTGCATTGATTTTAGAATAATATAACCCAGAAAAAAGTGAGGGTAACTTTTATAGTATAACCTTTTTATTTAAATCATGAGTTGTCATACATAAGTATTCATTATTTTCCTCATTCATTGTTTCAATATGATATCCTTTTCGCCGAATATCTTTAAAACTCAACAAGTTCTTTAGTGACTTAGTAGACAATAATGTATTATTCATTATGAATTTTATTCCTCCAAAAAATAAAATTATAGCTCTTTCCAAACCTTCTATCATATTGCCTGAGCCAATAATGATATTAACACATTCTTCTTTTGGTACAAGATGAGTAAAATATATATTACTTTTGAGAATGGTATGCAAACTTGCACTATTCGCAAGGCAAACATCTTCATTATATGTCCTTGTCATTTTCTTCAAAGATAAATAATAATAATAATAATAAAATGAAAAAAAAAGTATATGCATAGTAAAATTGTATTCCTAATTGGAATTATTTTTTCAAGAGACACTGTACATAATATCATATACTAAAAATTTTACTATTATTATTGTTATTGTTGTTGTTGTTGTTGTTGTTGTTGTTGTTGTTGTTGTTGTTGTTGTTGTTGTTGTTGTTGTTGTAGAACTTGACACATTTAGTAATTTTGAAATTTTTAAACATAAATATTTTATTAAACATTATTTATATACATCATACTTAAAATTCAAATGTATAGGAAAAAAACCTTAATAAGAAATTTTTTACATTATTTATTTATATAAGTATTTAACAAACTCTACTATTAAACTTTTTCATCATTGACTAAATGACCAATATTTTCTTCAGGATTCTCAAAGAAATCAAATACTTCATAATGAATGGTGTAATTTTCAACAACATCTTTTGAAGTAAAATTTGTCTCATTTTTTTTTTGTCGTCCTTTTTCAAGGAATCTTGATAAAGATCAACTAAATGCCTTGGGGTACGACAGGTACGCGATCAATGGTCATTTCCACCACAATGGAAATATTTATCCTCTATTGATTTATTTTGCCCATAATTTCTTTCTTTATTCCACTTCTGGTGAGATCCTTTCTTGTGAACATAATTTTTCTTCATGCCATAATTTTTCTTATTAAAAGCCTTGCCATTTACTTCTTTTGGAGTTATAATTTGGCATATTTGCTTCAGAAAATGGAACAGCGCCAGCTGGGGGCGCTTCATAATTTCTTAAAAGCAATTCATTATTTCATTCAATAACAAGAAGGTAAGAATTAGTTGAGAATATTTTTTTTAAATTGTTTTTCTCGATACTGCTGCTACATGAGCACATTCGAGACATGGAAGGTCAAGAAAGTTTTTTCTAACATGTCATTATCAATTATCTTTTTCCCACAAAATTTCATTCGTGAGGCAATTTGGAACATTATTGAATTATATTCATTTATGAATTTAAAATCCTGTAGCGCAACTGTATCTACTCATATCGGGCTCGAGGAAGTATCTCTATCTTTTGATAATTATACTTTTTTTTCAAGGTTCTTTCACAGATCTGCAGGATCTTTTAGTATGAGATATTCATTTTTTAATCATTCGTCAAGATGACGACGAAGGAAGATTATGGTTTTGACTTTATCCTTTTGGACTGCTTTATTTTCAGTTTTAATAATATCTCCAAGATCTATTGAATCAAAATGAATTTCAGTATCTAATATCCATGATAAGTAGTTATTTTTAGAAATATTAAGACCATTAAATTTAATATGAAATAATTTTGATATAATAAAAATTTATTATTTGAATTTTTTTAAATTTTGATCAAAACTTCGTGCCGCATTGTGAAATAAATAAATAAATAAAATATAAAATAAAAAATATAAATAAAAGACTTTAATATTAATATTTGTTAATATTATTATTTTAATATAATAAAAATAATATATATATATATATATATATATATATATATATATATATATATATATGTTACGGTGGGTAACCGGAAATTGTCTGAATGGATGGCGTTGACTGGCCCAAATGTGTGAAGGAGGAGGTTTCCGTGTGAGTATGGGACTCGGGAGACTCCGTCCGACTTGTGCTCGTGAGTGAATGGGGGGTGGTACCTGCGAAGACACTCCGATGCCTAAGTTAGCAAGAGTGTGAGCAGGTCTAGAGAGTATTGGGCTTAGAGATACCTGAGGGGTGTCAGTGTATTTATAGTGGTGAGCCAATAACCACCGTTGGAGTAGTGCCGTATCTTTAGGGTGTTAACCGTCCCATTATCTTAGGGAGGTTAAGATATGGCTTTATGAAGCAGTTAGAGAGATTTTAGGGGCGGTTTACTCATTTGAATGAGTGCTTATCTGCCAGCTAATCTCATGCCCGACTTCTTTAGAGTAAGTCGTGGTTGTTACCGACTTCTTATGTGAAGGTCGGTACTTAGCTAGGCTTAATCCTTTGGACTAGGTCTTTTATTTGGACCTGGGCCTTTGTTATTGGGCCAGGGTATGAACAGTGCCCCTACTTGAGCCCAAGGTCTCTTTAGGGCTTGGGTTCAAGTATCTAGCTCGGGTTCGTAGCCGACTTTCCTGGAGGAGACACGGGTTTTTAAACCGACGTGATTTTCGCAACCTTTTGTTTTCTGACAGTTATGTCTATTCAAGCGTCGTGTCCGTTAGGGATGCACTTAGGGACTGATGGCTTTGGTAACGGTGCATTCTCATTAATGACTGCTTCGTTTTTACCATTATGTCCCTTAGCATGTTTATAAATATTTTCCCTCTCTTTCCTTTTTCCGTTTCTGCAATCTTTCAAACTTCCTCCTTCTTTGTTCGTGCTGTGTTTACACGTACTACCTTCTCGTGCTCCTGAGACTTCTGCTTCTTCCTACCTTCATTTCCAGAAAGAGGTTAGTTTCTTTCTTCTTCTTTGCATTTTTCGCATGACTTTACTTTGTAGAGGAATAGGTTTGTAGATTTTTGTTTGGTTCCTTTTCTCCTCTCTAGAGACCTTTTTTTATTTTTCCTTTTCTTTTTTCCCTTTGTAGGTTTCCTTCATTTTCCTTAGAGAAAGAAAAATGGCCTCCGTAGATTGGGTTGACGTTACTGTTCTGGGGGAGGAGCCGTTGGTTGATGCGGAGTTTATTATTCACCTTCGCACCCATCATCGGCTCTGTACTTCGGATGAGGATGAGCCTAAATACGAGTTGCTTGTTCCCGGTTTAGAGGACCGAGTTTGTCATGGGAGAGCCAACGAAACGGCTCCCCATTTCTTCTTTATGTATGAGTGCATGATCACCCGTCTGGGCGTCTTTTTGCCCTTTTCAGATTTTGAGATATCTGTTTTGCAGCATTGTCGGGTTGCCCCTACCCAGCTTCATCCCAACTCCTGGGGTTTCTTGAAAATTTACTAATTTATTAGCCATGCTCTGGATTTCCCGACTACTCTGAAAATCTTTTTCCATCTTTTTCATATGACAAAACCTTTTAGTGGGCTGAATAATAAACAACAATGGGTTTCCTTCCGAGCCATACAAGGTCGGAGGATTTTTACCCTTTTTGATGAATCTTTTCATGACTTTAAAAATTTCTTTTTCAAAGTGCAAGCTGTAGAGGGTCATCACCCCTTTTTTCTGGATGATAATTCTTTTCCTCGCTTTCCTTTATACTGGCTGGAGGCCTCCCCTTGCGAGAAATATGGTTTGGATGACCTGGATGAAGTAGAGGCTGCCGTCGTGGGGTTCCTCCGAGAAGTGTGGGGGAGGGCCCCATATTTGGATACTAAAAAATTTCTCCAAGGGTCTCCGACCTTTGTCCAATCACAGCTAGGTAGTTTTTTCTAGCATGCTAAATTTCCGACTTGTTAACCCAACATTCCGATTTGTTTGATTCTTTGGCTATTGTTTTCTTTTTCAGAAATGGCAAAGACCAACGCTCAAGAATCTTTTCAGAGGGTCCAGGAGGCTAAAGCTAATTCTCGCGCTCGGTCTGGTGGTGCCAGGGTTATCTCTCCCCTCCTCCTCCTCGTAACGTTAGAACTCTTTCCAATCCTATGGTGATTTCTTCTTCAGCTCCTCCTCAGCCGCCCTCCGTCGTCCGACCTTCTCCTGATCCCAAGAAGCGCAAGATCTTAGAGTCTGGCTCTTCTGGGGAGGTTAAGGCGGACGCCCTTGCATTCGTCCGAAAGAATATCTATCCTTACGCTCGTATAGGCATGGATGATATGTCTGTTCGGGGCCATCTTACCACTATGGTCGAGGAGAGCCTTAAGGCGGCGGGGGTCTGCGGCAAGCTCTTGGATATCTTCGATAGGGCTCCTCTCAGCTCTTTGGGGGCGACCTCGAGGGTCGAGGAGCTGGAAGGGAGGCTTCGTGTATATCAAGAGCATGAGGGAGAGTTGAGGAAGGAAATTGCCAAGCTAAAGGAGGAGAGAGATACCCTTCGGGAGAAAGGGAAGGCTTTGCAGGCCCAATGCAACATGGAGATGGAATTGAGGAAAACGGCACAGGCCAACTATCAAAGCCTATTCAAGGATCTTGTGTCTGTAAAAACTGACCTGTTGAATTCTCGGAAAGCATATGAGGAGTTAGAGGACTCCATTGCCGATGGCGCCGAGGAGTCTTGGAGGATTTTCCTGGAGCAGGTCAGAGTCATTGCTCCTGACTTGGATCTTTCTCCTTTACATCCTGACAAAGTTGTCATCGATGGTGCCATTGTAGATCCTCCTATCCCCGTAATTGTTTCTGAATCAGAGTTGAAGACTCGGGGGCAGAGGATCATTGAGTCTCCTCCTCGCTCCAAAGATGCTCCGAGTACTTCGGTTATTCCTCCGACTTCCTCTTCTTCTCCTGTGGGTGCTTCTCTTCCTGGTCCTGGCGGTGGTTTGTCTACTTCTGCTGTGAAAAAATGATCTAATGACCTTTGGCTATTTGGGGGTCCGGCTTGTGGTCCCCCCCCCCATTTTTGAACTCTTTATTTATTTTGTTCTTGGTTGTGCAGTTTGAACAATTTCTTTTGGCCTTTTAAGGCCGTAAACAAAATATTTCAGCAAGTGCCCTTTTTTGAATAAGGGTTTAGATTAACAAAGTAAATGCCCCTTTTTTGGATAAGGGTTTAAGTTACCTTATGCGTGTATGCTTTTCTAATTTTGATATTTCAAAACCCTCTTGATCTTTCTCTGAAAACCTTTTTATTGGCTTGTCTTGTTTTCTCGAGCCTTTTAGTTTAAGGGCTTTTATGCAGCCTTTAAACCTAGGTTTTCCAATCTCTTTTTGTTATCCTTTATACTCAACTTTGCTTTAGTGAGTTTTTATGACTTAGGTTATTTTTGTGATGCGTTTTTGATCTACTCGGAGTATTTCCGAGTTTGTTTTACTCGGGTTCTCATTTCGACTTAGGAGTCAGATTGTTCCCGAGTTTTTTACGATCAACTCACACAACCTCTTTACACCGACTTGTACCTCGTCGTTTTATCCTGACGACCATCTAGGTCGGTTCATGGGATTTTCACGCTTTGTCGAGCTTAAGTCGGCGCGTTTCGTAGAAAGACTTAGAAAAAATAAAGAAGGATATTATAAGAGATATTATAAAAAAGATCTTTATTAATTGGGGAGGTACCTTCTTGCTACTAAGGGTCTTGATAGCCTATTTCCCTTAGCCTCTACTATGATGCCTCGTTAAAAACCCTTCTCCAGAAAAAACCCTTTTGGGAAAAAATCATGAAGTTGGGAAAAGAGTACATCAGGGAGTAGAGTTCGCTTTTAACTGTAGTACCTTTTCATATTACAAGCATGCCACGATCTTGGTAGCTCAGTTCCGTTCAGGTCGGTTACTTTATAATAACCTTTCCCTAACACTTCCTTGATTTTGTATGGTCCCTTCCAATTTGCGGCGAGCTTTCCTTCTCCTGACTTGTTGACTCCAATGTCATTTCTGATTAGGACCAAGTCATCTGGGGCAAATGCTCTTCGAATGACTTTCTTGTTGTACCTGGTAGTCATCCTTTGTTTCAATGCCGCTTCTCTTATCTGGGCATCTTCTCGGACTTCGGGGAGCAAGTCGAGCTCCTCTTTGTGTCCCCGTACATTTCCGACCTTGTCATGGAGAATTACCCTTGGGCTTTGCTCATTGATTTCTATTGGAATCATGGCTTCTACACCATAGACTAATCGGAAAGGTGTTTCTCCTGTGGTGGATTGGGGGGTTGTCCTATAGGCCCATAACACCTGAGGGAGCTCTTAGCCCAAGCTCCCTTTGCTTCCTGTAGTCTCTTCTTTAGTCCTGCCAGTATAATTTTGTTGGCTGCCTCAGCTTGCCCATTGGCCTGTGGGTGTTCTACCGAGGTGAACTGATGTTTGATTTTCATACTGGCCACTAAGCTCCTGAAGGTAGCGTCGGTGAATTGGGTTCCATTATCCGTAGTAATGGAATAAGGTATCCCATATCTTGTGATGATATTTTTGTGGAGGAACCCGCGACTTCTTTGAGCGGTGATAGTGGCTAATGGTTCTGCTTCTATCCACTTTGTGAAGTAATCTATTCCCACGATCAAGTATTTGACTTGTCCTGGCGCTTGGGGAAAAGGACCTAACAAATCCATTCCCCATTTTGCAAAAGGCCATGGAGAAGTAATACTAATGAGCTCTTCTGGGGGAGCCACGTGGAAATTTGCATGCATCTGACACGGTTGACACTTTTTCACAAATTCTGTGGCATCTTTTTGCAAGGTCGGCCAGTAGAATCCAGCTCGGATTACTTTTCTGGCTAGTGATCTTGCTCCGAGATGATTTCCGCAGATCCCGCTATGTACTTTCTCCAATACCTCGGTGGTTCTTGAGGTCGGTACGCACTTTAATAATGGTGTTGATATCCCCCTTCTGTAGAGGATATTTCTCACCAAGGTGTAATGTTGTGCTTCTTTTCGGATCTTTTTAGCTTCTTTCTCCTCTGTAGGGAGGATGTCGAATTTCATGTATTCGACTAAGGGGTTCATCCATCCGAGGTTTAAACCGACTACCTCAAGTACCTCTTGCTTATCTTCTATTTTTGCTATCGAGGGCTCTTGGAGGGTTTCTTGAATCAGGCTTCTGTTGTTCCCTCCTGGTTTGGTACTTGCTAGTTTGGATAGGGCATCCGCTCTGCTGTTTAGATCCCGAGTTATGTGTTTGATCTCGGTTTCTGCAAAGCGTCCAAGGTGCTCCTAAGTTTTTTCCAAGTACCTCTTCATGTTAGGGTCCTTTGCCTGATATTCTCCGCTTATTTGGGAGGTCACCACCTGTGAGTCGTTGTATATCATTACTTTTGTAGCACCGACTTCTTCTGCCAACTTTAGTCCGGCGATCACGGCTTCATATTCTGCCTGATTATTTGAAGCCGGAAATTCAAATTTTAAGGAAACCTCTATCTGGGTTCCTCTTTCATCTACTAATATTATGCCTGCGCCGCTCCCTGTTTTGTTGGAGGATCCGTCTACATAGAGTTCCCATGTAGTCGGTTTGTCCTCTTGATCCCCTGCATATTCTGCCACGAAGTCGGCGAGGCACTGGGCTTTAATTGCTGTCCGAGTTTCATATCTCAGATCGAACTCGGAGAGTTCTATTGCCCATTGAACCATTCTCCCTGCAACATCCGTCTTTTGGAGGATTTGCTTCATGGGTTGGTTTGTACGGACTCTTATTGTGTGAGCTTGAAAGTAAGGTCGTAGCCTTCGTGAGGCTATTACTAAGGAATAAGCAAACTTTTCTAGTTTGTGGTACCTTAGTTCAGGGCCTTGTAGGACCTTACTCATGAAGTAGACTGGGTGTTGTCCGACCTCGTCTTCTTTTATCAGGGCCGACGAGACAGCCATGTTTGCTACGGATAAGTACAGAACGAGGTCTTTTCCTGGTGCTGGTCGGGTTAGGATAGGAGGTTGGCTTAAAAACTTTTTGAACTCTTGGAACGCCTCCTCGCATTCCGGAGTCCATTCGAATGGGCATCCCTTTCTTAATACGGAAAATAGTGGAAGGGATTTTAGTGCCGATCCTGCCAAAAATCTGGAGAGGGCTGCAAGTCGGCCATTGAGCTGCTGGACCTCTCTCAAACAAGTCGGACTTTTCATTTCTAGGATGGCTCTACATTTATCGAGATTGGCCTCAATCCCTCTTTGTGTTAGCATAAATCCTAGAAATTTTCCTGCTTCCACCGCGAAGGCGCATTTTGCAGGATTTAGTCTCATCCCATGCAACCTTATGGTGTCAAAGACTTGTGAGAGGTCGGATAAGAGGTCGACTTCCTTTTTGGTTTTTACTAGCATGTCGTCGACGTACACTTCCATTAGGCTCCCCAGGTGGGGGGAAAACACTTTATTCATCAACCTTTGATATGTGGCTCCTGCATTCTTTAATCCGAATGGCATGACCACGTAGCAATAGTTGGCTCTGGGTGTGATGAATGATGTTTTCTCCTGGTCGAGTTCATACATCGGGATTTGATTATATCCCGAGTAGGCATCCATGAATGACAAGTATTGGTACCCCGAGCTGGAGTCCACCAGGGTATCAATACTTGGTAGGGGATAAGGGTCCTTAGGACATGCCTTATTTAGATCGGTATAGTCGACGCACATTCTCCATTTACCATTCTGTTTTTTGACTAGCACTACATTGGCTAGCCATGTTGGGTACTTGACCTCTCTAACAAAGCTGGCTTCCAGGAGCGCCTGTACTTGCTCTTCTACTATTAGTGCTCGTTCCGTGCCGAGCTTGCGTCTTCTTTGTTGTACAGGTCGAGACCCTTGATAGACCGAGAGTTTGTGGGACATGAGCTCGGGATCAATCCCAGGCATGTCAGAGGCCTTCCAGGCGAAGAGGTCGGAATTGTCTCTTAAGAGCTCAGCCAGCCTTTGTTTTAGAGTTTCCTCTAGGTTGGCTCCTATGTAAGTGTTTTTTCCTTCCTCTTTACCAACCTGTATCTCCTCGGTCTTTCCTCCCGGTTGTGGTCGTAGCTCTTCTCTGGCCCTTGCGCCACCGAGCTCTATTGTATGAACTTCTCTACCCTTTCCTCTCAGATTTAGGCTTTCGTTGTAGCATTTTCTCGCCAATTTTTGATCTCCCCTTACCGTTGCTATTCCCGCTGAGGTCGGGAATTTCATGCAGAGGTGGGGAGTGGATACCACTGCTCCGAGCCGATTAAGGGTAGTTCTGCCGATTAGGGCATTATAAGCCGACCCCTCCTCAATGACTATGAAGTCTATACTCAGAGTCTTTGATTTTTTCCCTTTTCCGAAAGTGGTGTGAAGGGGCAAAAATCCTAGTGGTTTTATTGGCGTGTCCCCTAATCCATATAGGGTGTCGGGATAGGCTCTTAACTCTTTTTCATCTAACCCTACCTTGTTGAAAGCGGGCTTGAAAAGGATATCTGCCGAGCTTCCTTGGTCTACTAGGGTTCTGTGGAGATGGGCATTGGCTAGGATCATAGTTATTACCACTGGATCGTCGTGCCCAGGGATTATCCCTTGCCCATCTTCTTTTGTGAACGAAATAGTAGGGAGGTCGGGTGACTCTTCCCCGACTTGGTAGACTCTTTTAAGATGTCTCTTGCGAGAGGATTTAGTAAGCCCCCCTCCCGCAAATCCTCCTGAGATCATATGAATATGCCTCTCTGGAGTCTGCGGCGGTGGGTCTCTTCTATCCACATCCTCTCGCTTTCTCTTTCCATGGCTGTCCGACCTCTCTATGAGATATCTATCAAGCCGACCTTCTCTAGCCAGCTTTTCTATCACATTCTTGAGGTCGTAGCAGTCGTTTGTGGAGTGACCATATATTTTATGGTACTCGCAGTAATCGCTGCGGCTCCCCCCTTTTTTATTTTTAATGGGTCTGGGGGGTGACAGTCTTTCAGTGTTGCAAATCTCTCTGTATACATCCACTATAGAAACTTTCAGGGGAGTATAAGAGTGATATTTTCTCGGCCTCTCGAGACCGAGTTCTTCCTTTTTCCTGGCTTCCCTTTCCTTCTCTTTAGTTGAGGGAGGGGGTCCAGGTCGCCAACTCAGGTCCCTTAATTTGGCATTCTCCTCCATATTGATGTACTTTTCAGCTCTTTCTTGTACATCACTTAGAGAAACGGGGTGTCTTTTAGATATGGACTGTGAGAAGGGACCTTCTCTGAGCCCATTGACCAGTCCCATTATGACTGCCTCTGTGGGCAGGTCTTGGATCTCCAAACATGCTTTGTTGAACCTTTCCATGTAGGCTCGTAAAGATTTTCCGACCTCCTGTTTTATTCCCAGGAGGCTCGGTGCATGTTTTACCTTGTCTTTCTGAATTGAGAACCTCATCAAAAACTTCCTTGAGAGGTCTTCAAAGCTGGTGATCGATCTCGGGGGAAGGCTATCGAACCACTTCATCGCTGCTTTCGACAAAGTGGTCGGGAAAGCTTTGCATCGCGTCGCGTCGGAGGCATCAGCTAGGTACATCCGACTTTTGAAGTTGCTCAGATGATGCTTAGGATCCGCGGTTCCATCGTAGAGGTCCATGTCCGGGCTTTTGAAGTTTCTCGGAACTTTTGCCCTCATTATGTCCTCGCTGAAAGGGTCCTCCCCACCCGAGAGTTGTTCTTCCTGTTCGTCGCGGGAGTTGTGACTCTTGAGGGAAGATTCTAGCTTTAAGAGTTTTCTTTCTAACTCTTTTCGCCGTTCCATCTCCTCTTTGAGGTACTTTTCAGTTTCCTTTTGCCTTTCCCGCTTTTGTTCTAATTGTTCCAGGCGGCTGTGGACTAACCCCATTAGTTCAGCCACGTGGGATGGTCCGCCTTTTTCTGATTCGTGCTCGTCTGAGGAATTTACCTTCGGGTTTTTTACCCAGAGGTGCCCTCTCTATGTTGGTTGTTAACTTCCTGGTGTAGGGCTAAGTCCACATCGTTATTACCCGTGTCCAGATTCTCTTGTTCGGAATCTGTTTCCACATGGCCTTCTTCGTGGGATCTGTCCGCCATCAATGGATGATCTCTCGGGTCCCCGACAACGGCGCCAATGTTACGGTGGGTAACCGGAGATTGTCTGAATGGATGGCGTTGACTGGCCCAAATGTGTGAATGAGGAGGTTTCCGTGTGAGTATGGGACTCGGGAGACTCCGTCCGACTTGTGCTCGTGAGTGAATGGGGGGTGGTACCTGCGAAGACACTCCGATGCCTAAGTTAGCAAGAGTGTGAGCAGGTCTAGAGAGTATTGGGCTTAGAGATACCTGAGGGGTGTCAGTGTATTTATAGTGGTGAGCCAATAACCACCGTTGGAGTAGTGCCGTATCTTTAGGGTGTTAACCGTCCCATTATCTTAGGGAGGTTAAGATATGGCTTTATGAAGCGGTTAGAGAGATTTTAGGGGCGGTTTACTCATTTGAATGAGTGCTTATCTGCCAGCTAATCTCATGCCCGACTTCTTTAGAGTAAGTCGTGGTTGTTACCGACTTCTTATGTGAAAGTCGGTACTTAGCTAGGCTTAATCCTTTGGACTAGGCCTTTTATTTGGACCTGAGCCTTTGTTATTGGGCCAGGGTATGAACAATATATATATATATATATATATTCACTAATTATATGTTGAGCGTATAAAGAGAGAGGAGTGTTTGTTATTTGTGTAAGTCATTTGCTTCAGACTACACGTCTCTTTATATATGTACAAATTAATTAATCACAATTAACCAATATTATGTACTAATTAACTCTAACTTCTCTCAAACTCTTTTTTGTCTGTGCGTGTACATGCAATATTCACACATATGTCTCTCGCATAATACCAACACATTTCAATACTTACTTAAAAAAAATTGTATTTAAACATCATAGCAACTATTTTATATTACAATTATTAAAAATATAATTATTAATATTATTATTTTTTATCAACTTAAATTTTTAGAATGAATGATAATAATTTTCAATTCCCATCGATAGTTCTTCTTAAATTTTTATTACTGGTGGTTTGGTTTATATGTTTTTATTCACATGGGAAGAGATCTTTCCTCCTAAGTCCTAACCTTATATTTAGTAGTTACTGATTTTCATATTTAATTTACATGCTATAATTAGAAAAATTCGAATGTTAGTAGTTAAATTTAAAGAAAAAGAAAAAAAATACATCGAAGTGTGACACAAATGGCGGGCTTGATGAAAGTAGTGGTGTGAACTCAATGAAAGATTATAATTGGGAAAAATTCTAAAGTAACCATTAATGGTAGCTCCCAACCTTAGAATGTGCTATGCTAGGTAGAAAAAGCTTATTCCTTCAAGTTTATTTATATATGTACATTGATGTAACGTTTACCAAGATATAACAATTATTAAAGTGTCTTTCTTATAGCTGAGTGCACCACCTGAAGTCCAAGCATTAAGGAACTAATGATTTTTCATCTACCATGCCATTTATATTTTTAGCCTATTTTTAAAATTAAAAAAAATTGGTAAAATTTTAATTTTGTATATGCTTGTGTGTGGAAAGAGATCCATTTTTGAGAGATTCTTCTTGGTTAGGGTGTAAAAGATTCTAACATGGGTCCTCCCATTGCTGTTCATTATTATATATATCATGCCATGCAAATTGCATGCCACATTTGATTTTCCATTATAGAAAAAGCCACAAAATTTGGGAGAAAAAAGAACCCCCCACTTATGGAGTCGTTGACTAGTTATGATAAAATTGTGAAAAAATAAAAAAAAAAGAGATGAAAAAATTTTATTGATTGAATTGTATTGTAAATTATGAAGGTAAAATTAAGTATATATATATATAGAGCATTGGCTTATGAAAGATAAAAGTAAATAAAAATAAAATAGAGATAAATATAAAGATAATTATAAGATAAGATAAAGACTAAAAATCTAAAATTATAATTAAATTTGTGTATTTTATTGGGTTAAATTTGTGGACCCTCTTTATTATTGTCATGAACTAAAGTAAAAAAGTGGTTTAATAAGTTATACAAAATGAAAAACTCATCTTTTATATAAAAACGTGAATAATTTTAATTTGTAATTTTTTAAAGCATTTGTAAATATTTGTTTTTTTTTCCTAAAGTCAAAAACCTTAGCTTTCATGAGTTTCATCATACAACTGCGGTTTCTTAAACAAAGTTAGTTGGATATTTTATAATATAATATAAATAACGGTTTTAAAAAAGTAAAAAAGTTCCGACTTTTTTATTTCTTACACAAGGGGCAAGGGCAATTTTTTCTTAATTTGATGGTCTTTTTTCTCGATAATAATACTAGGTTAGCTTTGCTCCTGTGCTTCAAACGACAAATATAATTAAGAAAAATAGTAGAACTATTAGAATTTATTATTTTTATTTATCACTTAATTATTAACTCAATTTTTTTAGTTTAGTAATTTAATAATATATTATTCTATATTTTTAAATATTAATAATTAATTAATAACTAAAAATAATAAATTCTAATAACTTTTTAGCATTTTTTTATAATTAATTACTAAAAAGTTTGCCAAAAACAGTTTCTTTATCAATTGTATATTTTCAATGATCAATATATTCTATTGAAGTGTGTACTTTATTAATAGTGATTTTACATAATTTATTTTAGTTTCTTGTAGTTTCATTGTCTAAAAAGGATTAGTGAGTCTCTGTTTCAGTAGGATTGTGGGCTTGTAGTGGTTGATGTCGTTGATGTCATCACTCATCACCTTTGGAGTCTTTTCCAAGCCCAAAGGAAAAAGAACTAATTGGGCCCCACTTAGTGCCAACTGAACTGGAATTTGGACTTACGTTCTTGCCCTTAATCATAACCTTCTTCTTTATTTTACTCCATTCGGAATATCAATATCAATCTTTGTTTGATTCAAACATTGACAACCAAATTAAAATTTAATTAAAACAATAAAATTAAAATAATATTTTATTTTTAATATTTTTTTAAGAGTAAAATTTTTTTTATTCTTGTCCTTTTTTTAATCTAGACAACTTATATCTTAATAATTGAAAAATGACCATTCATCCCTTATTCTTTCGTTTAATTATATGTATGAACACTTCTATGAAAATCTCTAAAAAAAAAAAAAAACAGAAAATGCTTACTTATGACGTTAACTTGTATGATCTAACATTTATCTGTTTTACATAAATGATAATTATTATATTGTGACCGTTTATTACCTATACATTCATCAAATAATATTATAAAAGAATGATAACCATTTGATTATGATATTATTTTGATAATTATACAGAAATTAAAATAATCTCATCAAATAATTATCATTCACATA
Organism: Arachis hypogaea; assembly: GCF_003086295.3. Classification (NCBI taxonomy): domain Eukaryota; kingdom Viridiplantae; phylum Streptophyta; class Magnoliopsida; order Fabales; family Fabaceae; genus Arachis; species Arachis hypogaea. Next base: position 146,999,432 of record NC_092051.1, on the reverse strand, counting down.
GAATTGATGAATGTTAGGTTATATAAGTTACATCACATATAAGCATCTTTCACCATCTTTTATTAAAAAATCTCATAAAAAACTCATACGTCTAATGATAAAAAAAAAAAGAAAAAAATTGTCATTTTTCAATTATTAAAATATAAATTGTTTAAATTAAAATAAGATAGGAATTCAAAAGAGGTTTTACTCTAATTTAAAACATACCAAAAACAAAAGTGATGTTTTATTATCCTGCCCTAAATGAAATATGTGTGCACAAATATGTAGAAAGCACCAAGATGCTGCTCTGGCTCTACCCCAGCTTCCAAGATGCTTTGCTTATCTCAATAATTAATCACAACCAAAGTGCTTTTTGTTTATGTAAGCAGTGAGAGAAATTAAAGTAGTGGCACTCATCCAATGACAACACTACTACTACTAAGTGCTAAACCCTTTTTTCGTTTTTGTTTCTATTTGGGGGTTTTTCATTTTGTGTGCGGACTTTGCCTTACAATAGTGAAGTAGTGATCATCATAGATATTTATGATTCTTTTCCATGAGATGCTCCCTAATCCCTATGCTCTAATTTCATATGGTTCATACTTTAACCAATTTGGTTCGGTGATGTCGACTCACTCGACCGGTTTAGTTTTTAATAAGTATTGAAAATACGAATCTTAATTTATACATGTCATAATTTATTAATTAACGATAAATTTTTAAATGAAATACAAATTCATAATGGATCAATCTTTGATCTACTAGATCAGACTACACCGTGAGAAATAAAAAAAATAACCATGGTTGATACTTTAGACTAAGGTCTAATTTGAGTAAATAGTTTAATTAAGTTTTTTTTGAAAAAAAATAAATAATAAATATTTATATTAAATTTATAAATAAATTATTTTGTGTTTAATTTTTTAATCTTAAAAGTACTTATTTTAAAAGAAGAATAATAAAAGATTTTTTATTATAAAAGAACTCATTTTTGTTAACTTTAATATAAGTACTTAAATAACTTTTTAGAAAATTATAATTTAGTTTTAAAAATTGCATCAAACACTAATGTTATAACTTTTCATAAATTAAAAGTAAAAAAAAAAAAGCTACTTATGGACCCTTTTAAATTGACTCTTAATAATAAATATGGAGACTTACTTTGACACAAAAAAAAACAACTGCATTATGTGACTTTTGGTGTTGTAGTCATGCATGCCATCATGCATTACCACATCAAAGTTGTCTCTTACCATGATGACAGTAATTTGATTTTACCTTTGAATCTAATCAGAAAGCTTTTTTAATTCATCTTTTGTGATCATCAATGGTACTAGATTCAATGATGAATTAATTAATAATTATTTAAATAGCTTCATCAATAGTGTCCAAGCGAATATATGCACATACTATTTTATTCTCATGTGGTAATAATACTAATAAAAATTATTATTATTGTTGCAACATAAATAAAGCCAAGTTGAACACACAACAATTACTTTTATTTTTATGACATGATTTATTATTTACACACCACAGGCATTACTGTGAATGAGAAAATGAGGTCTCTGTCATTTGAAAAAAAGAAAAAGCAACTCATATTTAGTCAAAAGAACAAAAAAGAAAGCAAGAAATTGAAGAATATATAAGAGGTTAGTATGGATTCCAATTATTCCAATTCTAATTCCAATTGCAACTCCTTTCATGCATATGATTCTGGCTCGACAATAACAGCATAATTAACCAATGAACCATGCCTAAAGTAGTTATTTTAATTCCTTTTTAGAGGACAATATTACTCAGAAATTGGGATTTGATTCTATTGGATGCTTATCAAAGTGCCAAGGGTGCAGAGAGGACCAAAAAATATATAATTAAAAATATTAAGAGCCGTGGTAGACTTAAACTATATATTTTTTTTTCAATAATTATTGGATATGCGTGCCATTAATTGAGAACCCCTTAGCCCTTTCACAAGGACCTATAGCCCCCCATAGGGGACAAGAAGTCAAGAATATAGAAATTAAAATAAAAAATAAAATAGAACAAAATAAATAAAAGATCTTCCTCACTCGGACGGCCATATTTGTCCCCATCATTGGTAATGGCAAGTGAAGCAATCAAAACATAAGTTTTAAGTTAGAAGGAATCATCTCTGTTACTTTTATAACATTTCATTCAATTTTTCACACCACTCAACTATATACTACGCTTATTAGTTTTGGAAAATGGTTTAGGAAAATGAATCTTGTCTCTACAATCTACATAATCATTATTTATATAAAGAGAGATTCCTTTATGTATGTGTTCATTCATTTCCTAATGTAAACATTTTTAGTATCATTTTGTATATGACCTATAATTGAGATGAGTCAAACTCACAAGAATGCTCTTGGTCCTAGAGGAAACTTTTCCCATGTGAAATTCGTCATCTTGATCTCATAACGGATATATTAGATTAAAAAGAAAAAGGAAGTGAGAAAGCAACGGTCCAGATTGCACAATAATTGTAGAGTGGGACCCAATCACAGAAGAACACACACTTGAAGTTGAAACAGATGAATAAAGTCCAAACAAAACAAAACAAACAACGTTGTCACGCTCTCTCTGCACACAAGAGAAACAGATGCTCTCCCACAACACGTGTCCCCCCTATGAAAACCCACAATATCATCTAATTTGGTCAAATCATATTATTATTATTATTATTGTATGCACTCAATTTTATTTAATTTTAAATATTAGATTAAATTAAAGTTGAATGGTTACTGTAACTAATAAGATCTGCGATCATTGTTTTGCTTTTTTAACCATTGTCACAATCCATAAACGCTAAGAAAAAAAAATACATACACTTCTTAAGATTCCTGTTCAAAATTCCCTAGCAGCAGAAGAGGAAAGTAGATCAATAATTGGGATATAGAACTACAATCTATACCTATATGGCACTTCTTTCTTACCCTAAAATCATTCATAATAACTTTAATTATTAACTAACACTGAAGACTATTTTTTATATTAACTTTTTATATTTAATTACATCAGTTTAATTAATTAACTCACACTTCAATTCTAACCAAAATTAGAAACATTGCATGAAGAGAGAGAGAGAGAGAGGGAGAGGACTAGAAATTATACAATTACTTATATTTTTCTTTTTCTTTTTTTTTTTTGGAGGAAGAAATAACAATATTGATATTTTTAATAGAGAAAAGGAAATTTATAATTTGGATAATTGATTTTGATATTCATACCCAGAGAGCACCGACTTGAACGAGCTTAGGAACAAGGTGACCGCTGACGTGGAGAGCCACGAGGGACTCGAGACCACCGACACACGCGCCACCTATGAAGACGGCGGGGGCGCGGTTCCGGAGATTGGAGGCGGCAGCAGGTCCGTCTTCGGAGGAGGAGGGGAGGGCGGCGATCTCGTGGTCGTCCAATTCGATGACGGTAGGGTTAACTCCGATGGTAGCGAGAAGCTTCTTCATGACGTGGCACATGCAGCAAGAAGATCGTGTGAATATGATGACTGGGTGCTCTGTTATGAGCCGTTGGATCTTGGCCTCCACTGATTCCTCAACGTCGATGGACAGTGAGGTTGATGATGTGTTTGTGGTCGTCACTGTACTGGATAGGTCCAGCTGAACGACGTCGTTTGAGCACCGCCGTAGCCCCTGCATCGCCGTTTTCCCCTTTTCTTTTATGTCAACGAGAGAGAGAGAGAGAGAGAGACTTGCAAGTTGCAAGTGGGGTGCGTTTTTGAGAACAAGACCTCTTGGTGTTGGACCTAAGGGGTTTTAATTTATATATATAATTTCATTTTTAATTCACTTCTAAATTCTAATATAATAAAAACAGATTAAACAGAATTTCATAGCAAATGTTACTTTTCATATAATATTTTTCAATCTTCCGGGATAAAAAATAGGCTAATTCTATTGTGCTTACAAATTAGTGTTTAAATTTTGTCTAATTTATTTTTTGTAATAAGTTTTGATTTTTTAAAAATTATTTATTGTTATATTTTTTAAATTAAATATTATTTTTTAACCTTTTTTAATAAATAGACAACATCTTTTAAGCACCATAGCATTCACCAAAAAAATAATCTATCAGAAACTTCAACTTTATTTAGAATTCCATCACCTTATTAGTTAATAAAGGAGAAGATTCATATGCAGAGTCTTTATATAAAATTGATAATTAAAAATTATTAAATAATAATTTAATTAAATTTATCAAATTAATTTTATATAAATATAACTGTATTTAAATTTTTATTGTTAATAAATTTGTATTTACAATTTAATCTCATGAATGACTTTATTATTTAATTAATTTAAATTAGTTACATACATTTAATTCGTACATAAAAATTTAATTATTAAATTAATAATTATTTATTTACATATAAATATATTTTATTTAATTTATTTTTTGATATATATTTATACTTTAACACGTATTTTATAATTGATAATTAATTTTTTATATATACATAATACAATCAATTTGGTAAAACAGTAACTAATTTTATAGAACCAAATTAAATAATTATTTGTAATCCTCTATTAGAGTAATTATCATCAAGGATCGTAAATAAAACTTCTAAGAGCATAATAACTAATTCTTAATTTTAAAATATTTCCATGCTTGATGTAAGAATATTAAATATTTATTTTATTAAGAAGAAAAATTTAATTAGATAATAATATAACGTTTATATAATTAATATGTAAAATTATTTTCATAAAACTTATAGGAATAATTCTTTTTGGTATTCTACTATTTCTGAGAGTTTTTTTTCTTGCATCTATATATCTATATAGATATAAAGTATTTGTCTATCTCCCAATAATTAGTTTAGCAAACGAGTAAATATGCATATGTCTTGAAATTTGTTCCAATAATCACGAAAGTACGTGCCTAGCTATCACATGTGGATGAAAAATATTTGCACACTTAACTGATCAATCATCTATTATTAATTTATTATAAAATATTTTATAAACAAGATCATACAATTATATCAAAGTTACCTTTTAAATGAATTATTCATTGTAAATTACATTAATTTTCTAGGAGCTTTAATGAAATTTACAAAAGTATGCATTGATCTATTTTTATTAACAAATTTGAACTAATAAAAAATACTCTAATAATTAAGAAATGCTGTTTGTCTTATTAATATTTAATAATATATATCGGAATAAATATAGTTTATATAAAATAAAATAATAATAATAATAATAAAAGGAGGAGGAGTCCGTGCAGCTTACGTCAGAAACAATAGTGTATCTCCTCAGCACTTGAGACTGGCTCTGTTACACGCTGTCAAAGTGGTGAGCGTGCACCCCACGCGCTTCTTTTTTTGGTCTAAAACTAAATAAGCAAGTGCTTTCTCTTTTGGTACAAAAAGCAATATTCCTACAGAAAATTAATATGTTCTAAATTTTAAATTTGTACTTTAGAGAATGGAATATAATTTTTTATTTTTAAATAATTTTTTTATATTTATTTTTTATTCTATTTATAAAATAAATAATAAAAAATTATATTTTATTTTTTAAAATAAAATTCAAATTTTAGATAATTCAAATTCAATTAATATAATGCCCTTAATGCATGTGAGACATTTTCAATTAAAAATAAAGTCATTTATATTTGATTTAACCCTTGTTTTATACTTTTATAAAGGCATAACAATATAAAAGACGATGAAAAGTTGGATATAAATTTAACATGTTATATGTAACACAACAATAATAAAGTTAATTATATACATAAAAAGTTACTTTTCTACTAAATATTTTATTTTTGTATCCTTAAAAAAATATACATCCCTATAATATTAGACATACAATAAAATAATAACTCAAAATTATTTTATTTAACTTAATATAACATTCATAAAGTAACATCTGTGATTGTAAAATAATTTTATATATATTTATTTCATCTAGTATTATTTAATTATTTAAAATAAAATAATTAAAAAATAAAGAATAAAATCATTTTAAATTATCTTAAATTAATTTTCTATTATATGCTAAATATTTTTATTTTACTATTTACTATAGCATATTATTATTAATCTAACACCAAATGAAAGTCCGTTAGATATTGGTTTATATATACTATAAAAGATAAAAATAAAATAACAAAATTTATAAAGGAGTATTTCTTAAACAAAATTGTTATATTATGATTAAATTAATTCATTGCAAGTGTGGCAAGAATATATGGTTTATTAAATTTATATAGTTGGTAAAAATCTGTGCGGGTTAGCTTTTTAGTGATTGTGACAATATATATGTTAGAATTACCTAGCCAGTAGTTATTACTATTTATCACCTAGATATTGGAATTAATAACTATACTTTCCGATGATTAGATAACTGTGCATGTTATGCGATAAGATTTGTCAATTGAACAGAATCTATCGTTATTCAAAATTAAATGTCCACAAGTTCACAAGGTATAATGCCATAACATGCATTTATTGTTAAATTAAATCAAAAGGATATTATGACAGATAGGTTTTTGCTAAAGCTATTCCTTAAGAACTTTTAAGGCCATTCAATGTGTTAAAAATTACTTTCTATAATTAGAGATTTCATTACATAATTATTAAAGAAAAAAGAACATTATTATGTGGAATCTACTTCATCTAATATGCGAATTTGAGACATAGAAAACCTATATTCTAAATGTGAGTTGGAGACATTACAAATCTATTTTATGGACAGACACATAAAACTTGTCGTTAACAGTTAAACTGCATATGGCAAATATAGCATCAACTCGGTACTAATTATTATGTGGACGTGAAACCTTCAAAGATTCCCATTCTTATTAGTGTTTAGCCAAGGCATTTAACTTTTCTATTTAAAAATAAATAAATAACTTTTATGAATTTTTAATTATGTTTTAATACTGTACAAATATTATTCAGTTAATTCTTGTAATTTGAAATTTTGTTATCAAGTTTCTATATCCTCCCAAAATTTTCAGAAAAAAGTTAGAGATTTCTAATCTAATATAAGGAATTATTATTATTATTTACTCAAAAAAACAAAAATAATAATATAATATTTATATATCATAAGAAGTTGGTTAGAGATGTTTATAATATAAAAATTTGATTATTAATTTTTAAATTACAAAATCCTAATTTAAAATTGAAGAAAAAAATAAAAGACTTCGAAAATAATTTAACCTATTATATTTAAAAGCAGGTAAATATGATGAGAAGGTGGGGCGTGAAAAGCACGAGCAAAGGGAGCGCGTGAGGAAGTGAGAAGTATGTTGGGAAATAGAGGAAAGTTTGCCGCTGGAAATGGCGTGGAGAAGTCACATGGGAAGGTGATGGTGGTGATCAACGCTGACGTCACATTGACTTCGATGTAGAACCGTGAGATTGCATCGTGATGTCACCAAAAGTAAACCTCTTCAGTTGTGTTGTGTCCTAGTAAACACCTATAACTCAATAATTCCATTAGGAATAAAATTTTATGACAAATATTTGGAGAATAGTAATTTTCCGTATTTTTAGTTATTATTTCATCAGTATAAATATTAAATTATTTTTATTAAATAAATTTTATTAATTGATACATATAAATTTTTAAAAAGGTAAAATATATTTTTTGTCTCTAAAACTTGATAAAATTTTTAAAAATACTCTTAAATTTTATTTTATTTTTATTTTGTTCCAAAAATTTTCGATTTGCATCAAATATATTCTTGACGGATAATTTTTTAAAAACTTTAAAATCAATTCAATAACAATTTTATAAGATCAGCCCTCAACACAAGTAAATCAAGCATAATTTCCATGCATTATTGTTAGAATAGTCTTAAATTTTTTGAAAATTTAACTGTCAAGGGTATATTTGATACAAATCAAAAACTTTTGGGACAAATTTAAAACAAAATAAAATTCAAGAATATTTTTAAAATTTTTGTCAAACTTTAAAAAAAAACGTGTACTTTATCCCTTTTAAAAATACAAATATAAATATATTAATTTATGTGTATAAATTATGATAATTATAAATAAAAAATATACGTTTTTTACGTGTGAAATTCTTTAAATATTACTATAAATTATTGCTAATCAAATATTGACTAAAAATAATAATATTTATTGATTATGTAACATTGTTCAATTTTTATAATACATATTATCTTAATATCAATAATTTTAAAAAATATAGTTTAAGTTAGTATTTAATTAATAATAATTATATTTTTATGCAGATGTTAAGAATATTTGTTGTGCCAATAATATTATCATCTAAATAAATATCATGATGCTGCAGAATTAAATTGTGTGTTTAGTTTTTTTTTTTTTAAAAGAATTCTTGAGTGAAATATTGGGAAGTAAAATAATCAGAATTGGAAAAAAAAACGCCTCTCTACAATAACAATTTTTTGGTGTCCAATGTTTTTATGCATTTTTGTCTTTTACAAATTATAGAACCTCAATTATTTTAAAGATTTCAGACATGAACTCTTTTATTTAAATAATTGTAAAAGATGTTTTATTTTCATAAATATACATACAGTGCTAAAAATGTTTCTCTATTTATGCATTATTGTAAGCTCATTTCAATTCATCATGAGCATCACGCGGTGAAAGAAAAATACGCTTTAAAGATATTTGCTAAAGTATTGAATATAAAAAATACTTACTAAAAAAATTAAAAATTTCAAATCATTAAACAATAAAAATATTAAAACTTGTGATCGTGAATAAAATTAAGTGTGGCTAACAAAAAATAAAATAAAGTAAGAAACAGTGCTTACGTAGAAGACAGAGGGAAGAAGGGAAAGATATATAGAACCCCACGCCCATGACATGATCATCGCAGAGAGAGTTCACACTTTCCACGTCATCGTGACGTTACTTCCCTGTTTGACACGTGGACACTAATCCTTCACGCAGGGAACGTTTTGTGGGCTTTTGTTTTATGGTGCTACACCTCCGCTTTTTGGGCTCCAATGCTGGAAGCCGGGCCAATTAATAGGCCCACGTGGTTGTCCATTTTCTGCTTTTTGCTTCTGATGGGGGATTATTGTAGTGTGACACCTCTTTGCACCAACAAAGTTAGTCACATTTGAATGATATAGATAGGAGATAGCTTAGTTGGTTAAAGCATTTTATGTTAGATCCATGCTGCAATCTACCCTAATTATCAGTCTACGTTCAAAGTTTATTTTAGAAAAAAAAAAGATAAATAGGTAATATTTTTTAATTTAAAAATATATAAAATTTTTATTAATTAAAAATATAAAAATATTTTTTATTTTTTAAAATACAAAATATTTAAGTTTTTTTATCTAAAATATATAATAATAAAGATCTTTTGAAAGGACTTAAATGTCTCGCTTTTTAAGAAATAATAAATATTTTTATATTTTTAATTAATTAAAAAAATTTATATTCAAAATAAAAAGTCAAAGACTTATTTATTATTTTTTTATTTTATTACATTTGAATAATAGAATTTGATGAGTTTTTGTTTTTCATATAAATTTAATTAACATATATCCTTAAAATTGAAATTAAGATTATTATTAATAATTTTTTTATAATATTTTATTTTAATAAATGCACTATAACTACATTAAAAATCAATCGTTACATAATTTTTTATATAATATTTTTTAATTAGTATTAATAGGTGTCTTTTTAAAGCACATATTAACTAGTTTTTTTTTTATATTAGGTATGAGTCATATTTATTGTGTGGTTAGTTTTTGGCTTATCTTGATTATAATGATCAGATATTTTCTTTAAGACTATATTTGATTTGTGCAAGAAATTAATAATATTAAACTAAAAGATTCATGCTTAATTGTTACCTTTGTTATTTAACGTATTACAATTTAAAAATGACACAATTTAAAAAAGTCTAGTCTAACGTTTCCAATTTCATTCTTAGTACACGTCAAGCTAGCTATATAGTATTCTTGCAAATATTTTTGTTTCCGAAATCATACCAATAATTCTCATGACAATGAAACTTCGAATTAAGATAAATTACTATAATCAAACCAGACCTTTTTAAAAATAGTATTTAACTAATAATGATTATTCAGATAATTAATTATCATTTAATTTCTTTCATATAAAATTTCATTTTTTGCCAAGACAAATTTATATTTTAGGTAAATTAGTTCCTAATAAAATAATAACGTAATTTAGTTTTTTAGATTTTTAGTCGCTTAATTTTTTAAAAAATGGTTAGATAATATATCGATTTTTAAAAATATTAGGGATAGATTTATTATTTTATTTTATTAAAGCCTAATTTATCTATATTCTAAAAGATAAAAATAAATGATCAAGTTTTAAAATAATTAGTTATAAAAAATTATTGGAAACTAATTTGTGTTTCACTTATAGGTGTTGATTAAAAATTTTAAATCAACTTGTATAGATTAGAATTTTCATGAAGTATGGTTAAAGAATTGAGAAGCAAAATTTGAGTTAAATACAATAATTATCAATTGGCTAGATATTGCTAGAAGCTAATGTTGAAAACTTGAAGATTTTTTAAGAACATTCAAAAGAGTAGTATAATTACAACATTCTATAACAATGAAGAAGTTCAAAATCAAATTGAATTGGAATTGAATGAAAGTTGCACTAATCACCTCCATACTAGAAGAATCATGAAGTGCATTGGAAGCTTAAAGATTGATGACTAAGCTCAATAAAGAATTTTCAAGATGTGCTAGAAATTACAAGAAGTTACTTATTTGAATAGTCAAAGTAAGAAGCAAAATTGAATAAGTATGTGTATTAAGAAGCTAGTAGAATCATGAACTTTTAGTATAAAATTTGCCTATATAAAAGCATATATGCCTTATGTATTTTGTGTGTTCCATGAAATAAAAAAAGATATGATTATTTGAAGTCCTTCTTTGTTCTATTATTTCATATGAGTGTTGGTGAAGTTGAGAGATGAAAAATATGATAGCGTCATTTATATGAGTGAGTGATCCTACGGCCAATTGAAGTGTGGGTATTATATTTACATTTGGTATCAGAGCTGGTTAATCCAGCGCCTGGTGTCTGAGAGTTTGTGAGGTGTGGGAGAGTTCTCACATAGTTGTTGATTCCTAGAGTCGGTATGGCAAACACTTTCAATATTGTGTGGTCCGATCCCAAGTTAGATGGGAAACTCGATTATAGTTATTGGGAGACTTTGATGTCTACCCATTTGAAGGCCCAAAACCTATGGAACTTCATTGAACCGGGTTTGCAAGAAGGAGCAGATGCTGCCCAACAAAGGAGAGATCAATTGGCGCTATCTCAAATTCATCAAGGAATAGATTATACGGTGTTTGGCAAAATAGCAAATGCCAAAAGTGCAAAAGAAGCATGGAACACGTTGAAGCTGTCATACAAAGGCGTAGATAAAGCTCAGAAAGCAAAGCTACAGTCTTTGAGAAGAGAATATGAAAGGTACGAGATGTCTAGTTTAGAAACTGTTGAATAATATTTTACTCGTGTTACAAACCTTGTCAATAAGATGAGAGTCTATAGAGAAGATATGCCCGATAGCAAAGTGGTGGAGAAAATTCTTCGCACCATGCTGATGAAGTATAACCATGTGGTGACTACGATACTAGAGTCCCATGATATGGATACTATGACGATTGCAGAGTTGCAAGGAACCATGGAAAGCCACATTAGTAGAATACTGGAGAAGTCAGAAAAATCAATCGAGGAAGCCCTGAAAAGTCGAGTGAATTTCAACAACATTGCAGAATCAAACCATACACAAGAAAGACGAGGTCGTGGTTTTAATTTTCAAAGTAGAGGCAGAGAAAGTTTCAAAGGTAGAGGCCGTGGCAATTACAACCAAAGAAGTTACAATAATTTTACACCACCTAATCAAGGAAGAGGTGGAACAAATTTCAGACTTGTCAACCGAGGAAGAGGTCGAGGCAATTTTTATCAAGAAAGAACCAATTTCAATTGCTTTCATTGTGGAAAGTATGGACATAATGCAGCAGATTGCAGATTCAAAGTGATGAATAATAATCAAGCACACGTTGCAGAAAATAAGCATCAAAATACTGATGACAATCCAGGTACTCAGACTTTATTTTTTACAAGTAATTCATGTGATGAAGATGAAAATATATGGTACTTGGATAATGCTTGCAGTAATCATATGTCTGGTAGAAAAGAGTTATTTTCTTCATTAGATGATTGTTAAACTATTATTGAAGTTTGGTAATTGTACAAAGATCTCTATTGAAGGAAAATGGCACATACCAATTAAATTGAAGGATGGTTCTCTGAGTTATATTTCTGATATTTTCTATGCTCCTGAAGTTTATTATAATTTACTGAGTATGGGACAATTATCTTAGAAGGGATATAAGATGATAACTTATCATGGATATTGCACTGTATTTGACAACAATGGAAGGTTCATTGATAAAGCAAAGATGACTTCAAACAGAATGTTTCTGTTAAAAATTCAACATGTTAATCCCTCTTGCATGAGTTATGTGATACTTGATGATAACTGGTTGTGGCATATGCGGTTTGGGCACTTTCATTTTTCTGGCTTAAACTACCTGTCAAGAAAATAACTTGTTTCTGGCCTACCACGGATTCATATTCCCAATTGTGTTTGTGAGATTTGTCAAATAGGAAAGAAGCACATATATCCATTTCCTACAGGAAAGTCTTGGAGAGCTAGAAGATTACTTGAAATTGTGCATTCAGATCTTTGTTCTGTAGAAGTTCCAAGTAATGATGGTAGCAGGTACTTTATCACTTTTATTGATGATTTTAGTAGATATACATGGGTATACTTTCTGAAGCAAAAATCAGAAGCATGTGATGTCTTTAAGACATTCAAGGCGTTTGTCGAAAAACAAAGTGGCTATAAAATCAAAATTCTCAGAATAGACAGGTGAACAGAATATTTTGCGTGTTCAGAATACTTTAAGCAACACGAAATTCAATACCAACTAACAACTAGATACACTCCTCAACAAAATGGCCTGAAAGAAAGAATAGAACCATCATGGATATGGTCAGATGTATGCTTAAGTCAAAACAAATGCCTAAAGAGTTTTGGGCAGAAGCAGTTGCAACAGCAGTTCATATTTTAAACAGGTGTCCAACAAAAAGTGTTCGTGATAAAACTCCAGAGGAAGCTTGGAGTGGAAAGTGGCCTTCCATCCATCATTTCAGAGTCTTTGGGTGTATTGCTTATGCCCATGTACTAGATCAATTAAGGAAGAAGTTAGATGACAAAGGCGAGAAGTGTATCTTTATTGGTTATAGCACAGACTCAAAAGCATACAAGTTGTACAATCCAAAAACAAAGAAAGTAATCATCAGCAGAGACGTGACGTTTGATGAGAAAGACAGGTGAAACTGGAACACAAAGACAAAAAAGAAGTTGACTATAATTCCAAATACATGTGACGAAGTAGAAGAAAGACAATCTGACACAACTGAACAACCAGAATCATCTAGAAGATCGCAAAAAGAACGGAGACTACCTGCTATATTAGCAGATTATGAAGTTGGCAATGACAATGACCCGTCCGATGAAAAAATCATAAATTTTGTTTTATTTTTAAATTGTGAGCCGTTGAACTTTGAAGAAGCCTCTAAAGACAATAATTGGAAGAAAGCAATGGATGAGGAGATTCATGCCATTGAAAAGAATGACACATGGGAGCTGACAGATTTACCAACAGATAAGAAGCCGATTGGAGTAAAGTGGGTTTACAAGACTAAGTACAAACCCAGTGGTGAAGTTGATCGTTTCAAAGCAAGATTAGTTGCAAAAGGATACAAACAAAAACCAAGTATCGACTACTTTAAAGTATTTGCTCCTGTTGCTAGATTAGACACTATTCGTATGATTATTTCACTCTCGGCTCAAAATAAGTGGAAGATACATCAAATGGATGTTAAGTCTGCATTTCTAAATGGCACTTTAGAAGAAGAAGTCTATGTTGAGCAACCTGCATGATATGAAGTTCTTGGAAAAGAAGATAAATTTTACAAATTAAAGAAGATGCTTGGAATGATTAATTCTGCAAGTTTGATTTAAGAGAGGCAATGTTGATTAAAAATTTTAAATCAACTTGCATAGATTAGAATTTTCATGAAGTATGGTTAAAGAATTGAAGAACCAAAGTTTGAGTTAAATACAATAATCATCAATTAGCTAGATATTGCTAGAAGCTAATGTTGGAAGCTTGAAGATTTTTGAAGAACATTCAAGAGAGTAGTATAACTACAATATTCTACAACAATGAAGAATTTAAAATCAAATTGAATTGGAATTGAATGGAAGTTGCACTAATCACCTTCATACTAGAAGAATCATGAAGTGCATTGGAAGTTTAAAGATTGATGACTAAGCTCAATAAAGAATTTTCAAGATGTGCTAGAAATTACAAGAAGTTACTTATTTGAATAGTCAAAGTAAGAAGCAAAGTTGAATAAGTATGTGTATTAAGAAGCTAGTAGAATCATGAACTTTTAGTATAAAATTTGCCTATATAAAGGCATATATGCCTTATGTATTTTGTGTGTTCCATGAAATAAAAAAAGAAATGATTATTTGGAGTCCTTCTTTATTCTATTATTTCATATGAATGTTGGTGAAGTTGAGAGATGAAAAATATGATAGCGTCATTTATATGAGTGAGTGATCCTAGGGCCAATTGAAGTGTGGGTATTATATTTACAAGAGGCTTTCTTTTAGCATGAAATTTGGGACAAAGAGACATTATATGTGAGACAGACGGTGTGTAAGTTTTTACTATTGTCAATAATTTACAGGATTACTCTGGGTTTATTGATTCTTTGGTGTTAAAAATTCGAGATATTATGTCTTGGAAATGGTGTGCTGATATTCGGTTAATCTTGACATATGCAGTAGCAGATATCATGACAAAGACTGTAATAAGAATCCTTTCTCCCCAAATAGAGGTTCCATTGCTTTAAAAAGAGTTTAAAAATAGTATTCAGCAAAATATCTTTTTTAAATAATTTTTTGTTTATTTATTTTTTTTAGTTGTTGTTTATTTTTTTTTGTAAGTCACAAAAAAATATAAAGGACAATAATTCGTAAAAATAAATAAGAAAAAAGTGTGAGATAGAGGTGTTTAATTTAATTTGTGTTGTGGTGGGTGCGGGTCCCTAATTCCCACAATGATGATGATCATGGATTCTAAAGTGATAGTGATATATTATATATAGTGATAATAATAGAGAGCCATAACACACATCAGATGCAACGTTTGGACCGTTGATGGTGCAAAAATAAGTAGATATTGTGTCTGCCATATGCTATGTCATCACTATGCCTTGCGTCACCCTTTTTAAGGGCCCGGCCCGGCGGGCCCCTCCTCCTCTCTTGGAACCAAATTATTTTATTATTAATAATTAAAAAAATTAAACATAAACTTCCAACTCCACTTCCACGCTTTCCACTAATTTTCATATAATAATTAAGAATGTTGCTAGGGAGATAATGGATTATTTATATAATGTGTACAATAAGCTATTGAATTAAATTGATTTTGGATTCACCAAGAATCGAATTCTTGACCTTTCGGATCTAGCGCTCTAATATCATGTCATAATACCACTCATTCCAAAAGCTTCAGCTGATGAGAAAAGGTAACATTAATGATTATATTTTTAATACTCCATAAACCAACATTGTACACATTGTATAAATATTTTATTGACTCCTCATACTTTTCCAATAATTAATTAAGATTACTGGTGAGCGATTTTAACTAGTGATTGTTTTCATTTTATCTTATATGTTAGCTATCTATCAAATATTTGCAAACATAGCATATGGCATCATTTTTTCTTTACTAATAAATTCTCTGTTATTTAAAAATTTTAATTTGTGATTTAATAGGTCTTTATATTATACACAGGGACGGTTCTACATACATTGTTGTGGGGGCAAGCGCCCCCACTATAATTTGGAATTTTTTTAAGTAGTATATGATAATAATATTTATTTGCCCCATTAGATTATTAAATTTGACCCCACAATAAATTTTTACTCAACTTTTGGTACTTAATCGTCAATTTAAAAATTTTATATTAGAAATTCGTTAAAACTTAGAATGATCAATTCTCAAATTTAAACGAAATTAGTGTTCTTTTTTAAAAATCAACTTAAAAGAATATTATTTATCTTATTTTCAAATTAGCTTTAATTTTTTCATAACAACTGTATTAATTGAAAGAATTTTTTTAACTATAAATATAAATAAGAGTCGACTTCTAATTGTGTTAGGAAGTGAATTTTTAAATAATTATTTAGTAATATATATAAAAAGAGAGAAATTTTGATGGTAGTTAACAGAAAAATTATTTAATTTTTTAAAATATAAAACCTAAAATAATAGAAATTTAAATTATATATTATTATTTAAATTACTATTTTAGTATTGTAATTTATATATTAGATATTTTGAAGGCTAATCATATTTTACAATAATAAAATATAATCATAACAATAATTATGTTATATGTACATAAAAAATAATTATTTGTATAAAATATATATTAAAATATAAAATACACATTAAAAATAAGTTAAACAATACATATTTATACACAGATATATAATAATTAATAAATAATTTAATATTTAATTTTTTATATACATATATTATTTTTATTATAAAAATAATTATAATGTTATATAAATTTTGCCCCCACTACTAAAATTTTCTGGATCCGTCACTGATTATACAAAATGCTTAATTAAAGAAACTATTAATTACATCAAATATAAATATATGATTAATAAATTTAAACTCATTTTCTTTCTACATGCTCTAGTATCCTTTTACTCTTTTTTATACTAATTATCCTATATATAGAGGGTGTTAAGATAAAAAAGCCAAATAGTACAGTCTCACCATTTTATAAGAAAAAAAAATCACCACTATAGTTTTATTTCTCACTTTAATTATATATCTTCTAATATGCTCTTTTTGACATACTTACTTCAATTAAAAGAATTGCAACTAGTATATATAGTGCAAAAGGAGATTGTGCATTTATTTATTATTTTTTTCCACAAATATGCGTTTGCTTTCCTTATTCACTCCATCCTTTTTCATATCCTCGTAGAGTTTCCTATGGGCTTCCCCCACCTCACTCCAATTATGAGTTCCCTCTAGAAAAAGAACAAGATTTAGTGGTATAATTGGCATATTTTTTATTGGAATATAGTAGCTAAAATCTCGATTTAACTCTTAAAATCTGTTGATATTACGATTTTAAATGAGTTTATCAATTTTATAAAATTTGTACTAAATCTGACGATTTTATGATTTAAATCTTGTTAAAATTTTACGTTTTACGTTCTTAATTTAGTTTTTCGATTTCACGTAAAATCTCTATTTTTTCTACCTTATAATAGGATAATGTAGTTAATGAGTGCATTTTTTCTTTGCTTATATATATATATATATATATATATATATATATATATATATATATATATATATATATATATATATATATGAACCCGACTCGGTATTCTTTTCTTAAAAAAAGAAAAAGATAAGAACTTCATCGTCGAGAGGGAAACAGCCCGGATCATCAGCTAAGGCCCCTAAATGACCGCTCAGTAATAAAGGAGGTAGGGGTGCAGAGATAGCCAGGAAGTTTGCCTAGAAGCAGCCGGGGCTATCAACCACTCAGCCATCTCTCTAACCAAAAAGCCAATTTCTATTTTATCTTTATTTTACTGATCCATTTTTGTAATTGTTTTATTCGCGAAGAGCCGTATGAGGTGAAAATCTCATGTACGATTCTAGAATAGCGATGGGATTTCTAAACAACTATCAACTATAACCCTAAAAGAACCAGATTTTGTAAGCAACATAGAGGAAGAATATATATATATATATATATATATATATATAACAAAAAAATTGAATACATAAAAATTTTCATATATTTTATTTTACTTCCTATTTAAAAAATAGTATATTTAAATGTTAATATTAAAACACTTAATAATATAAATTTATATTTTATACACGTCGATGTGAAAAGGATGAATATTCACAAAAAAATATATTCATGTAAAAATGATAATATTAAAATTTTTAGATTTTTTAACCTCAAAATTATTCGTATTAAATTATTAAATAATATACTCGAAAATAAGAGTATACTTGAATTTATAATTGAAAAACTTTGATTCTTTATATGGTCATAGTTCTTGATCACCATACATCTTGATTTATTGTTCCAAATTTTAATGCATGGTTCTTTAATTGACCTTTATCAATTAAAATCTATTGAATTTTTATTTTTAGTCGAATATATAGCAATTCTTTGATAGAGTAAGAATTGTAAAGTGATTTTGGTGTATGTTAGAGTCAAAAGTCTTAAGTTATTATTTATATTTAAATATGACTCCTATTAAATTTTAAATTCTAAATATAATAAAATATCTAATTTTATTTTTATTTAAATTCAAATTAAAATTAATAATAAATTATTCTATTTAGTATTTATTATAATAAATAAGATTATCACCAATATATAAGTTATATAATATAAAATAACTAATGTGATTGCTCATAAATAAATTATAAAATTATATTTTTTAACAGATAATTATAAATTATTAGATAATAATTTAATAAATTAACAGTTATTGTCTATCTTATTTACTGATGAAAGACATCTTTATATAAATAATCATGTATAAAAATTTCTTTGTATAAAGAGAGTGATGAATGTCATGAAACATTTGGATTTGATTGATTTATGCAAAGATTTTTTTATTTGCCTGATTTGTTTAATTTGTGCATAGATTTTTTTTAATAAATATCATATTATAAAACCATTAATTCTAAAAACTTAAATTGATAAAAGAAGATAATATTAATATAGTTATATCTCTGACCATGAATTACTAAATAAAAAAGTAGTCAATTCATCAAACCTATGTCATCAATAAAATAAATGTCTTCAAAATAAATTTAAGGCAATACTCTATTAATTTAATTACTAAGTTGCAAGTTTACTAATTTAATCACTATGACTTTCTCTCCATAGAAAAAAAAGCTCCATGTTGATTGGATGGGTGGATTCAAATTGAGTGGGAATAAATGACGTGGCTTCAAAGAGGATTCAATAATGCACACCATGGATACCAAGTAGTAGTTAGTGGAGCAAAAGGCTTCTTCGTCTTTTAATTAGCCAAAGCCTTTATGTGTGGAGTGGAGGCATCATTCGTGGTCACCATGCACGTATTATTACATAATTGACGATCTTAGTTAGGGTTTTTCTATTTAGGGTTCTTAGTTTGGTTACTTATATTATTATTAAAATGTTAGTTTTTTTATGTATTTCTCACACCATAAATACTTTAAAATTTTAAAATTTCTAGTCTTGTGATGACATAATTTTTTTTCTATATTTAATAACTTAATAAACAAATATTTTTAGTAAAAATAAGTATTATTATTATTATTATTATTATTATTATTATTACTATTATTATTATTATTTGCTCTTCGGAGTCCTTAAATTTGTTGCATCTTCTAAATAAATTAAAGTAAAGATCTTGTTTTGGTATTCTTTTTATTTTGTAACAAATATCTTTTTTGCTACTTTTGGACATCTTTCCATTGTTTTTTAATTTTCTTGTCATGAAACCACTTTTATCAAGCTAATATAATAGGAAGTATATAAATTGTTGTATTTCTAATACATTTTTTCACACAATAATTATTTTTGGGTTTATATGAAATTTTGTAAAGATAATTTTTTTTCTATCTTATGCTAAATTATTTTTGTTTTTGAGATCAACAAAAATCGAATTATAGGCCTTTAAGTTATAAAAATTTCAATATCATATGTGATAAAAATAATTCTATCAAAAAATTTTACTGATAGGAGAAACAAACCATATGAATAATTATGAGCAATGCTAGAGGGCCAGCAATTTTTGTGATTGTTAGCCATTAACTAGCCATCAATGATGATTTGATGGTGTGAGATTTCATCCAATAGCTCACCTTCCTCTGCTGGTTACATGCTGGCCAAAATTCAACAAAACTGCTGATCCCCTAGACTTTTCCAATAATTATATATCTAAGAGTTCAAAAAATTCATATACATTTCTTGTTTTTTTAACCTTTTATGAAATTATAAATCTCATATCCACTGAAGATCAAATTAAACATAGTCAATTTTAAAATGATGCCAAGATAATTTTTGCAAATGTTCCTAAATATACCTAATTTATAGTGACTAACTAGTATTTTTACCCGTAATAACATTACAGAAATATAAATATTTTAAAATTACGGTCCACTTTATTCTGATAGTATAGATTATACATGGCACAAAAGATTTATAAAATCAAATTACTTTTACAACAAAAATGATAGGTTGACAAAAGTCTCTGACTAAGAAGACCAAGATATCTGTAGATAAAAAATCAAATAATAAGATTTTTAGTTAATATTTTTATATGAAAAGTCTAATTTTTTATTAATAATTAATTTTAACATTCGTTTTCTAAAATTTAAAACAATTTAACGTGTACAATTTTACATTTAATTAGGTGTTATGTTTGTTGCACAAATAGAAATAATTAATTTTTATACTTGCTATTCAAAAATAATATTTTTTCTTTCTATGTATATAAAAATATAATTAGATATTAATATAAAAAAATTATACTAATAGTTATAAAATTTACTCAAAATTAATTTTTTTAAAATAATTGAATCTTGATTCTAACTTTTAATTATAACATTAGTATTCTCTCCAAGTTATATATAATAAATATTTGAAAGAAGAGAAATGAAAATATAGATTAGAAAGATAAACGGTGAAAATTAAAAACTAAATAAAAAACTAAAAAATTATATAATAATAATTTATTTGAATTATATTATTTTGTTAATTTTGTTTTATGTAGAACAGAAAGATAGAAAAAATAAAGAATGAGAGAAAAGAGAGAAAGATAAAGATGAAGAATGAGAGTGAGAGTGAGAATTTATTAATTTTAAAAATATCAAATGACATGTTTTGATTTATCAAATTACTAATATAAAATATAAATTATATATAGAGTAAAAATAGTAGAGAGAAATAGAAAAATAGAGAGAGGTAAATGAGAGAATTTAGGAAGGTGGTTTATTAATTAAAAAAATATTTTTTCTCAATTTTAATAAGAGAGTGTTATGTGACACATTTGATTATTAAATTAGATAGTAATATATGAAACATATAATATATGTATATTTCAATTTTAATGTTAATATTTTAATTTTAATTTTAATGCAATTAAAGAATGACATGTTGCACATTTTAATTGTCAAATTAGTAATTAGTCATTGATATTGATAATGATATATAAAATAGATAGAGTGGTTGAAGAAATGAGAGAAATAGAGAAAGGAAGAGAGAGGAGGGGAGAACTCTTTAATTTTGGAGAAAAATATTTGATTTCAATTGTAATGAAGGAGTGACACATGTGGCATATTTTTGTTGTAGAATTAGTAAGGAGGAGGAAAGAATTCTTTAGTTTTGGAAGAAAATATTTAATTTCAATTACAATGAGAGAGTGACATGTGGCACATTTTGGTTGTAAAATTAAAAAAAAGGAAAATTTTTTAATTTTAGAGAAAAAAATTTTATTCTAATTATAATGAGAAAATGGCATATGACACATTTTGATTATAAAATTAGAGATATATAATAGATAATAGAGTGAAAATAAGCCCAATTTATTATATCTAACCCTAAACCCTAACTATAAATAATAAAAGCAAGTATACTATATAATATAAGCCATATTTTCGGTTAGCTTATATATAGATGTAGGATTCTAATAAGTTAAAGATGATAAGCTAATCAATTCTGATAACAGAAATGAATTTTAATTTCAAGCCTATTATTGTTCTTCGGAATAGTATAGTACCTATAAGCTGTAACCCATAAGTTTAGCATCACGTGATCAATCTTAAAACTCACTCCATGATCCCAAAAATACCACTTTTCATGCAAAAATTACTCTCTCTTTGTCGTAACCAAACTTGGTTAACAAGCATATATCAATGACTTCAATATATACTTTGCTTCATGCATCATATAACGACAAAAAAAAACACATTAGTATAATCCCATTAACTACATACAAATGCATTAAGTTGCAATATTTATATATAACTCCCTCAATTGAAGAACCACGAAATGAATAATTAAATACATTTTGCACATTAGAAGGTTGGACGATGGAGGAGGGTTTATTAATTAGTGATGAAAAAACCTGTCGGCGCCGCTGGATTATGGAGGAGTAATTAATTTGTTTTGAACCCTCAAATTAAAAAGAAAATTAATAAAATATAGGAAAAAAAATCAAAAATAAATTTATGCTGGTTGACCAATAATTGTTGGGTGTGACACATGGGATGACGTCATATATAAATTTATGAAATGACAATGTCATGTCAGCGGTGGGACACTATGACTTCATGCTCTGAATCTCTGTCGCTTCATATAAATTCTATTCAAGTATATTCATTGCATATATAACTGTTTAGGTACGAAGATTTACCGTGACTGTTTTGTTAGTGTACTCCATCCATTGCATGATTTTGAATTTTGATATATTTAATTGACACAAGAAAGAATGGTTATTATAAGTGGATTAATTGTTGGATTTTAATGGATCTATACTTAGGACTATAATACCAAAACAATAAAAATATATTAATAACAATGCGTAAGAGGAATTCTCGTTTATCATGTTATCATGTTATCTCATTTGTATAAAAGTATACCTACGTTAGTATTCGAAAATACACGTCTGTCTAAATTTTTTGAAAGTGACGCGTGATGGATTTAATAGTTATAAAAAGAATTAGATGTGAGTATATATATATTTTTTTTAAAGTGAGTATTTCAATAAAAATTTTATAATTATTTTTATATAATTTTTTTTTATTTTTGATTGATAAATTATAGAGTTATATTTTGATATATTATAAAATTATTATTTTTATTTAAAATATAATCAAATAAATAAATCATTCTATCTCCATAAAAAAATATTTTTGGCGGCTTGGTTTGAGTAACTCTCTTCTTTTATGTATATACACTAGTACACTACAATAATTCTAGCATAAGGCGGCGACAATTTAATTTGAATAGTGACAGTTATAGAGGCGGTTTTAGGTTGTGCTGCAAAATCTCCCAATTTAGTGACGGTTTTGAAACCAGCTGCCTCTAAATCATGAGAAAATATAGGAAACTAAAAGAATATTTGTACAATGTGTATAATGGAGGTTTAGAAATGTTCGATTCAGTATTAAAAATATAATAATTAGTATTACCTTTTTTCATCCGCTAAAACTTTTGGAATGAATATTATATATATATATATATATATATATATATATATATATATATATATATATATATATATATATATATATATATATATATATTCCAATTGAATAACACAAGTAACAAGTTATCGAATATCCATCATCAATATTCAACTATTCATCACCTCATATATATCCTCTCATGAAAGCCACGTTTTCTTTTTTTCAAAACCCATAAAACATTTGCAATATTTTTTTAACCACCCAAGAAAACAGTGGCCGCAAACAAAATACCTATTTTACGGTAGTTGTTTCAACAGATGTTGAAAATCGCAGAAATAAATTCTCTCGATTGTTAAAAAAAGTTAAGAGTATAAAGTGTGATTTTTAACTTTTCATTGCTATTTCTCTTATATTTTTGATATATTTTTTAAAGTTAATTTTATATAAATGTTTGAATTTTTCGAATACAATTTTAGTTGTTTACTCTTTTAAAACGACACCAGATGTTCTAAAATGGTAATTATTCTGAAAATGTGACATTAAATTGCTATCACACTTGAAAAACAAACAATAATTAGTAGGAGGACTTGTTAGCAAAAACAGGAAAAAGCGTATAAAAATTGAAAATTGAGTTTCCAATATAAAAAAAACCTTGAAATTGAATGTACTAATTGGAAAACACTTGTCGATTATTTATTTGTAACTCTCAAAGGTGACTCTTGTAATAATAACGTAGTTTTTGGAGTGTCATCAAAGTCTCTCTATATATAATTACGATGTTTGATAGTGTAGTTGCAACTCCTCAAGTTAATTACATTCACAGTATATTTCCAAAAGGATACTTATTATAAATCCATTTATAAGCTCTAGCTACTTAATTAATTTTCATTTGTTCATCCTTTAATTTGTCGAGCTGGCGATTAGACAGCACTAAACTTAATAGTTAGTTAGTTAATTACCTCAAAGATTTAATCTATCAATTATTGAGGATACCTGTTTGTTTGAATTCATAACTATTTTGAATTCAATATAAATGATTATTTTAATATTTTATAAATAAAAATGGTGAAATGTTAAAAGACTTTGTTTATTAAAATTTTCATTTGATTTGAGATTTAGTTCTGTTTTTAGAATAGTCTGTTTTTCATTATCTAATAAAACAGTTAATCTATAATAATCAGATTCTTCCGTTAATTCTAAGCTTTCTAAATAATTAATAACTAAGAGATTAGGACAAAGACGTACCTTTCTGGAGAAAAACTTCATTTATTTAGTATATTTTACATAAGGTATTTTTATCTCCAGAGGGGAGATTGTAGATATTAACTCCAGAGGGGAGTTTAAAACTATTTTTTCCTAAGGGAATTCTTTTGTCAGACTACAGAATTGCCTCGGCAGCTTCCTCCTTGCTCTCCTAGCATATGAGTACTCTTAGCCTTCTGCTTTCTGTTTTCTGATGTCTTCTACAATTGCCTAAGCAATCTATTTATAATGGTTGGGTCTGATGGACAATTCTCATCCTTACCCTTCTTATGACGTCATTGCTTACGTCATTGTTTATTATCTTGCACCAGCTACATTGTTGGTGCTCTATGACCTAAGCGCTTACGTCATTATGCAATAATGTTGAGGGATGCTTCAGATGCACTGTCCTCTTCTTTTATCATGTGGGTGGATGTACTGTCCTCTTCCTTTATCATGTGGGTGGATTCCATTTCATTATTGCTTTCTTCAGATATTTCTGAGGCACATAGCTGGCACTTGTGGTTTTCTCTGTCTTTTATCAAATAGTAGAGATTCCTTTTTATCCATTCAGGGAGCTTTTCTAAGAGTCCGGATAAATTGTAGAATGCAGATTCAAATTCCACCAAAAGTCTCATCTCTCTTTCTTCAATTTCATTTCTTTTATTAGACACAAGCAGAGTATTTCTGCTTTTATAATTAATTCTTATGTGAGATTCCCTTGTTATTTTTTGAGTTCTTTCAAAGACCCTTGCTAACGTGCTGGCTAGTCTTCCTTCATGACGGTAGATTGTTAAATCTTGAATTTGATCAATTGGTTGAAAGTTTTCTGGGAAGACGAACATGAATATTACTTGGTGTGCTGGAACTAAGCATTCTTCTTCTTCACTAAAAATAGGTTGACTATTTGTAAATTTTAGGGATATATCCCTTGGATTTACATTGTCAATCATATTTTTAAATCTCTTTACTGCATCAACGAATCCTGCAGGAAACTCACTAATAATTTTTAGATCATTAAAAATTAAAATTGTATCAATTAATCCATACTGGAAAAACTGATAAGTGTCAGATGGGGAAGCCTCTGAAAAAATAACCAGCTCTGTTAGCTGTTCTTTGGCAATAGGATAGTATCCCAAACTTGCCCTTTTTTCTTCAGTCTAATTCAGGACTATATTAAGGGTTTCTCTGAGATTTGATCTACAGACCTTTTCTTTTCCTTGATTTCAGCCCTTGTAGGAATGTTTCTCATTATTCCTGTTCTTTGGGCTTGAATTGGAGCTTTATCTGCTCTTTTTAGGGTTTGCTCTGGATGAAGAGCTTCATATTCCTTGAAGGATTCCTTTGCCTCTTCTAGTGTTAAAAATCCTCCTTTATGAACTATCTTTGATTGATGTGTAAATGGTGCTACTTTTTTCCAGGCATCATATACTTCTTTCATGGGGTCATTATAAATTACATAATATTTTTTATCTTGTGTGGATTTTTTAATAATTTCAGCAATTGTTTTATTTTCTAAAATTTTTTCTTCACCTGGTTTGTCCACCATGCTTAGCTGGCTGAACTCTGATGGTTTTGCTTGTTGTGTTGATTTCATTGCTTCAATGGCTTTCTTAAGGGATTGGATTTGTGCCCTTATTTGCAGACAATGCTTGCATTCTTCGAGTTCTTGCTGATATTTTTGAATTTCTTGATTTAATGCGTTGTAAACGAACTCCATTCTCTTGTCAATGTATCTACAATAATATTTTTGTCACCCTTAATATATTCAATTTTTATTGCATATTGTAGCAAAAATAATTGCCATCTTACCAATCGCCCATGATTATAATCAACTTTTAAATTGTATCGAATGAAACCTGTTAGGTAACTTGAATCTGTCCTTAATATAAATTCTTTGGGTAGTAAATCAATTTTCCATTTTTTAAGAGATTTAATTGCTACTAGAGTTTTCTTTTCATGAGTAGTATATCTCTGTTCTGTTGGAGTAAAAGTCCCTGAAATATACCTGCAAAGTAATTCCTTTGGGGAATATTTAGAATCTAGTGATTCTTTTTCTTGTTCCAAACTTTTTATAGCTTTCTTAGCTTTTAGACATTCTGACCAGGTTATGTCTGAAGCATCTATTTCTACTATTAAGTAGTCGTTTTCTACTGGAATATAAAGTTCCGGAAGCTTTTCACATAATTCTTTGATTCTTTGAATTTGCATACTATCTTTTTCTTTCCATTTCCATTCTTTTTTAGTACTTATTTTTGGAAATAAGTTTTTAGTGTATTCTGTTATATTCTTTAAAAATCCTTGATCAGAAATATATTTATACACCCTAAAAATCTTTGTAATTGTTTTCTATCTTCTATTTATTAGGAAATAAATTTACCTTTTCTAAGATATTTGGTTGAAGTTTTAGCTTTCCTTGAGTGGATAAAATTAACCCAATAAACTCTATTTCTTGTCTTGCTATTTTTGCTTTCTTTTTACTAAGAACTAATCCTTTTTCTTTACATCTTTCTAAAACTATTAATAATTTTTAAAGATGATCTTCTTTATCCTGTTTTGTAAAAATTAATATATCATCAATGTAAACTAGAATAAATTTATTTAACTCTTTTAGATTTTCTTCCATAAATCTTTGATAGATATCTGGGGCTTGTTTTAATCCGAATGGTAAAACATTCCATTCATAGAACAACACACTTGTTGATTCTTTTGTTGCGCAAGTAAAAGCAGTTAATTTCTTTGTTTCTTCGTCTAAACGAAGTTGCCAATATCCTGATTTTGCATCAAGAGATGAAAACCAAGTTGCTCCTTTGAATTTTTTCTAAAATAGAATCTTTTCTTGGAAGTTTATGAGCATCACCAACAGTTGCTTCATTCATTTTCTTATAATTAATTACCATTCTTCGTTTTTCCCTTTTAATTTCATTATTGTTTTCGACATAAAAGGCTGGAGCCGCATGAGGACTTTTGCTTAATCTTATAATTCCTTTTTCCAAAAGATCTTTACATTCTAATGAGAACTCTTCTCTATCTCTTGCGTAATAAAGAATTTTATTTGGAACATTTATTTCTTTTGTAGGATCTTTTAATTTAATGCTTACTAATTCTTTATTTGTATTTTTAACATCTAAAAGGATTTTCAGCGCAAGTTTCATCCAAATGTTCTTCTATTTTTATTTCAAGATTATTTTTTGGGATATTTATCTGAAAATATAAATTTAAATAACATGTTTCTAATATAAAAAATATTTTAAATTTTAAAATCTTATCTATGGTAGTAGTTGGTATCTTTATACGTTTTGATTTTTGATTTATTGAAGAATCGTGTGGAGCTTTTAAAACTATATATGTTAATTCTTGAATGAATGAATGATATAACTTTAAGAAGTTGTTTCCTATGATAAAATCCATCCAAGAATCTAACGTATATATGGATGGAACAATGAACCTATAATTTTGAATAAATATTTCAGCCATTTCTACTTTTTGGTCAATTTTATGTATTGATTTGTCAGCTATTCTAACTCTTAATGGTTTCTTTAATTTTTTCCAATCAAGTTTTATATTTGTACTAGCAAAGCATTGTGTTGTTCCAGTATCTATGAAAGCATTTATAAACTTTTCTGTTATTTTTGTAGTAATAAATGTGGCATTATTACTCAGTCTCTGAGTCTGTCTCTGAGACATATTAAAAAATATAGTCTAAGTTATCATCTGATTCTTCTAAACAAGACTTAGCAATTTCTAATTGTTTGGTAAGATCTTTTTTATCCTTCTTTTTTGGACATTCATTTGCATAGTGTCCTTCTTCTTAGCAATACCAACACTGACAATTTTCTTTTTTATTTGGGCAATAGTCATTTTTTTGTTTTTTGTTTTTATTGTTACTTCTTTTTCTAAAATACCTCTTTTTTCTCCAATTTGGATAGTATTTTCTTTTCTTAAATTGATATTTTCTTTTTCTTTGAAAATTGTTATTAAGACCATATTTTTTAGGTATTTCTTCATTATCCTGACAGCAAATTCTAATTATATTTTCAAATCTTTTTTGAGTTGCTTCTTGCATACAACGTTCTTTTATTTCCTCTCTTATTGCAGAGGTTGCTCCTCCAAAATTATTTTCAATTGTTCCTCTATTTATTTCTCTTATAAATCTTCCCATTATAAATTCATTAGCAAGGTATGGAAGTTTTGTTATATACATACTAAGATAATGGTTTTTATCTTCTTCTTTTAGTTTATAATAATGTATTCTATATTCACATATATAAGATTCCACATTACATAAATCATATATTTGAATATTAGCTAAATAGTTTTTCACTTCTTGATATTCTTTATTATAGACTTCTTGTCTATGATCTATAATATTTTTTCCAAAAAATTCTTTATATAGAATCATCATTATATGTAATATCTTATCGTAAACTGTTGTTTTTGTTGCTAATTCTTCTATTATTTGGTTTTCTATTGATATCATATAATTTCTTACGGTTCCTTTAGTATGAAACCTTATATAATTCCAAATATCTCCTCCAGACAATTCACTAAGTTTTGGATTAGTAAAAGCTTCTAATAAGAATGAATTCAACCAGTTTTCGAAAATTTCTTTTCATTCTTTTTACAGTCTAAATCGAACATTCTTTCTCCTTCCGTTTCCTGGATTTTAGGAACGCACTTTGATGGTATTTTTGTATACTTTGAATTTTTATTTATAAATCCTTTTTAAAAGTATAATTTTCAAAACATGTTTCCCATTTAAATTGAGATTGATTATCCTTAGATATTCCAGCTTCATTTTTTACTTGTATTGGAATTGCTAGTTCTTCATCACTTGAATAATCTAAGATGTGTTCTTCATTTTCTATATTTTCAGAATTTACTAATTCTTCTTTTATTTGAAATTCTTGTTCCATACTATTATTTTCTTGAGCCATTTTTAATTGTTTAAAAAGCATTGTAACTTCTTCGAATTTTTTTTCAATATTCATAATTTCAATGGTGGTTTTACTTTTAGTTTTGTTATGTTGGCTATATTTTGCATTTTTTCTTCTTTGGGATTCTCTTTCTGAAAATATTTATTTAATATTTGTTTAATTTTGTTTATATTAGGTTCCTCTTTTTCCTTTTTTTTTTGAAAATTTATGGATATTAATATTTCTTCAAGCATATCTACTATAGAATTTAATTGTGGGTTAAACGTATGATAGAAATGTGGGGAATCATTTCCATGGTAGTATTTTTTAGAAATTCCATGTGAAATATAAGTTTTTTCAGGTTTTTGTAGTACTTCAATAAAACTTATAGTAAAATAAAGATTTTGAGAAAAATTATTTTGTATTGATTTTAAGAATTCGGTATCATTACAATTAACATTAGTTAAAATCATTAGTTTTTGATCTATTAATTTTGATAATTTAATTATTTCTTCTCTTAAATCTTCTAATTTACTTTTTTCTATTAAGTGACGCTTTTCTCATAAAATGCTATGGTTTTAAGTGTTATGTAGTTAAAAGTATGGCTTTAAAATGTATGGTTTAAGTTTTGCCACGTAGGCGTCTTTAAAAAAAAATATTTTTGGGATCTTTATTTGAGTGGTGCCTATATATTAATTACATTATGTCTTATTATACAGGATTTCTTTAGTACGGGTTAAAAGGAGGATTAGAAATTCGTGCGACTTTTGGTGATGATGAGATCGGGCTTTTTTTAGAACGGTGGAAAGTAGTACTTACAAAGACACTTCAACGTTTAAATCAAAATAAATTTATGAAATATGATAGGAGATTAAAAATGTCTAACGTATCTAAATCTTTAACTCTTTTTATATGATCTTGAGATTGTTAACTTAGTTTAAAAAAAGTATTTAAATTTAATTATTGGTTAGACATTTATGATTATTGGGCCAATTTGGACTGGGTAGTGGCTTAGACCCAAATAATCCGATCATGGCTGTTCCGATAGGAGATCAGGGATCGGATCTAAAACACCTATATTTATGATTACTCACCTTAAACAAAAATAAATTAAAACTATATTTTAATAATTAATACAAAAACTAATAATTTAATTAATATATATAAAGAATTAAAGACCTGCTGTGCCAAATTATTTTTAGTATATAGGTATAAGTAGTATACAATCGAAATTCACTACACATATAGAAACTAAAAGCTAATTTTTAAAACTAAAACAGCAACCTTAGGCCTTAGCTTATTATTAATTAACATGTGCACCGTTTCTCTTTAACGTAGGAGAAGCTAGCTTTTGGAATATTTCCAAAAATTCGAATCATATTGACATTGAATTATTCAAGATCCATCACACATAATAAATCTTAATGGGATGATTGGACCATGCATTAAATAATTTTATTTTGTTTTATTTCTTGATTTTTTCTTTCTCACTTTAATTTCTGCTCGTCTTGAATGGACAGCAAAAAATTAAAGTAAAAGAAAGGATTGGTT
The DNA here is from genome assembly GCF_003086295.3 of Arachis hypogaea. Classification (NCBI taxonomy): domain Eukaryota; kingdom Viridiplantae; phylum Streptophyta; class Magnoliopsida; order Fabales; family Fabaceae; genus Arachis; species Arachis hypogaea. The sequence continues at coordinate 146,968,329 of NC_092051.1, read as the reverse complement.
ACCATGCCTTAATAATTATTTGTTGAGCTCACTGTCCATGCATATATGGTGGGAGTAGTGTGTTTTCGTTGAGCATTATTATTATTATTTGCAACTTGTCTTCTATGTTCTTCAAAGGCTTAAAACAATTATAAACAGTTGTAGTATCGGATTCTTTGACCAAATTTAACGTACCCTATAAGCTTGGTTCTTTTAGAACTGTTTCTATGATCAAACTCAATGAATATTATAACTTTCAATTGAGCTATTTAACTTGTAGCAATCATTATAAATTGTTATCTTTTATTTAGCATATATTTTGATTTTCATACTGCAAAAATTCCGATGTTTATATACTTATATCAACTTACTGGTATTAGGGTTGTGGTTTAGGGACCAGGCCCAGTTTAGTGATTTACGATTTTTTTGTTCTCAAGTCCCACAAATGGTTTCATATGAAAAAAATCTAATATGAAACAATTTTATAAGTATAAAAATGTAGTACGTAGTGTATAATAGTATTAAGCTCCACTTTAATTTTTTAGATGGATGAGATTTATTGATTTAGTTTTTAATTTTTTAATTGTTATAATTTAGTTTTTTAGATTAAAAAAATTGCACTAATATAGTCTTTTGTATATTTTTCAGTATCGGAACTCAACGCTATTAACGATGCAATTTAAGTTTTGCTATGCTAGACATATTAACGGCCAGTTGAGTTAGAGAAAAAAAAATTCCAATGGCAATGATTTAGTTATTTTCATTTTTTCTCTTTCATAACCTCATAACCTACAATAGTGAACATTCTATCCAATTTTCTTCTTGTTGTTCTTCTTTTTTGCTGTGCAAAATTGCTGATATGAGATCATGATTTCAGGTAGTAGCTAGAGTTCTATTCGTTCAACCACCAGAGATCCAAGTCAAAGCAGAGCACTGAGAGTATCTGGGTGGTGTGGCTGTGGATGTCACCTCGTTCTCTGCTAGTCAACGACAAAATCGAATCCTAATAGACCATTCTTGGATGTCCGAACTACAATATGAAAAACCATAGTTCAACCTCTATGGCAAACGCAAAAGTCTTAAACCCTTTCTCAATCTCTACGGATGTTTATACCCACTTTGCGAATCAAAAAGTAGCCACAAACACTTTCTCTTCCAACAATCTTCAATTCTTTTCACTCATGGATGAGATAATTTTTTTTTAGTTTGAAGTTCAATGAAAAAGGAAAAGACAAAGTGATCAAAAGAAAGGTGCATGTAATGTTTTAGGATTATTGAAATTTCTTAAATGAGTTATTTAGTATCTTTTTTAACACTAAAACATATACAACGTCATTTTAATATGTCCAGCGTAATAACTATTCTCTTTTTGTCAAGATGTCAAAAATTTGAATTCTACCCATCGCCAATTTTCTAGCCTCAAGTGAATTGATAGTGTGTTCAAAAATTTTAAATTTTATAAGGATGTAAATTTATATGTCTATATTTAATTCTGAGAATAAAGTAAGTATGATATTAAAAATAAGATATAAAAAAATATAAATATAAAAATTAATTTTTTTATATTTTATTTAATAATAATTAAAATAAATTACAAAAATTTAATTTAATTTTATTTTTAAAAAAATAAAAATATAATAATAAAAATATAATTATAAAAAATTAAAAATAAATTATATCTATTAATAATAATTCTGTATTCTTCTTAACATTAGTTCAGTATTTCTAATTATAGTATCTCTATCTATATTCCATTTATTAAATATAAGTTTATGTTTTATATTAAATATAATTTTATGATTTTCATTATTAAATAAGGAAAAGTATAGGTTACCAACATATTATTTGCCAACTTCTGCCAACTCTTATTTATATTTGTGTTTTATGGAAGTGTGTTCGTAGATGTGTTTAATAATTAATATATTTTAAATATATATATAAAGAGACACATCCAGAAAATATATCTATAAAGACACTTCTATTAAACACAGTTATAAAAAAGATATTTTTATTAGACACATCCATGAACACACTTCCATAAAACACAATTATAAATAAGAGTTGGCAGAAGTTGGCAGATATGCTGTTGGTAACGTAGCGGAACCGATTAAATAACTATAACCACTAGGACACCACCATAGTCATTGTAATTAGTTAGTTACTATTGTTGTTGTTATCTAAAAAAAGTTGATAACATTAAAAAAAAGTGTTTTTAGAAAAAAAAATTAAATTGGAAGAATAAAATAAGATAAAATAAAGTGTTTAAAATAAAAATAAAATATTATAAATATTAAAAATAAAATTAACACTTAATAAAAAAAAATATATTTTATTTTTTATTTTTGCTATTTTATTAGTTGTATATTTATATTTAATATATTTTTTATTGTTGTCTACGATATCTCCCAATCAGATAAGTAAAAAACTAACTGGTGTCTGTTACTCCCTATTTGTGGTAGTTACGACGTGAAGTTTGGAAGTAGTCGATTTGTCCGGTCATTTTTTGGGATCTGAAGCCCATATTCTTCGGGAGCGTGTATAAGTTGTTGTTGGGTATATAACAGAAGGCCCACTGGTATCATATCCCAAGATTATTGATCACTAAAAAAAGGCTTTCAGTATTACCCAAAAAAAATATAAAGGCCTTCAATTTTAATAAAAAAAAATTCGCCGTAGTATGTACTTAGTAAATAAACTCTTAAATTCTAACCCAAAAAAAGTAAACTGTAAAAAGTGTTGTGCATGCAACAATTTATTAGTCAGCGACAAATTTTTAGTTGGAGATCAGTACCCCAACGAATTAGTTCTTGAGCTGCTAATTTGAGGGATACCTGAAAAACAAAAAAAAAATTTAACTCAATTCGTGACAAATTAATCTTGGGAAAACACAGCAATGTTGAGATATTTGAAGAGAATTCCAGCTGGTATTATTGAAGTCCAAACTGAGACGCAGAGAGATTTGGTTTGGTAAATGGTGATTATGAAATATGAAGAGAAGATTCCAGAAGACATAGAATTTGCTTTGAAGACGTCTCTCTACTCTCTAGAACCTTCTTCCTCCACCGCCATAAAAACAACTAACACAACTGTTCCGTAACCGTAGCCATCAAACAGAGAATGGAAGGAGCAGTTAGAGTGAAGGAAGAAGAATCGGAACACTCACAACCTCAACCTCGGGAAGGGTTGAACGACGCGTCTCCACCTCCGTTTCTAACGAAGACGTTCGACATGGTGGATGACTCTTCCATTGACTCCATTGTTTCTTGGAGCATTACTCGCAACTCCTTTGTTGTTTGGGACCCTCACAGCTTCTCCACTACCATCTTGCCTCGCTACTTCAAGCATTCCAACTTCTCCAGCTTCATTCGCCAGCTCAACACATATGTGAGCCACTCACTCTCTCTGCTATCTTATATACACTGTTCTCTTTCCAACGATTTGATTTCTTGTAGTTCATAGTAAGTCTTTGTAGAATCTCGTTGTTGTTGTTGTTGTTTGTGGTGGTAATGTGCTTTGATGAGTTCTGATCTAATGCTATTATGGTTTTAAATTGTTGTTATAATGCAATTGCCGTAATTATCTCTACAATTAGAGGTGCATTAGTAACAATAACATGCATTGTTGAAGTATTAGGATGGAATGGTGTTCTAGATAGAATGAGTACACTGCTTTTGTAATCTTGCATTAGAGTAATGATATAATATTTTATGAGTGTTACTAAATAATAGTAACTAAAGAAAGTACTATAAAGTAGATAGTTTCAATTTTTGTTGAAATCTGAAAAAGCAATTGATTGTTTGCTTATTTAGTAGTTAGGAGGATGTTTAGAATGATTATAGATGAATAAGAATGTATGCAAAGTTATTCTCTGAAATCAATAACGTTGGAGACCTTAGTCAAGTTAATTTTTACTCCCTCAATACATCATTCCCTTAAAAGTACTCATATGAATGGTATTTATTAGAAATAATTTAATGTGTTGGATTGTCTCCTTGTTTGAAATCAATTTGGGGAACATGAAGTGTTTAATGTTTAATGTTTTATAGTATCCTTCAGTTGATCAGTTCGTGGATTGTGTTTTCTGAAGTTGGCTATTTACTGAATACATTGTATTGATGGTGATAGTTGAACACTTGAACTTCAGATTTAATAGAAAGTTTTTTTGAAATATTGAGGTGATTACTGTTACATTTGTCGACAAAAAATGGTTGCTGTGTCTAAAATTTATTTAATTAACATAAGATGTACAATAATGGATGTTTTGTTAGCTAGTTGAATGTGGTTTTCTACTGTTAATCATGGCTTGAATACTTTATATTTATAGTTTGACAAACTTCCCTAATGTTTCTCTTTGTAGTGTTAAATTTTCAGTCATGCTCTGACTGTGAAAAACAAATGTCCCCAGGGATTTCGGAAAGTTGATCCTGATCGGTGGGAATTCGCTAACGAAGGTTTCTTGGCGGGACAGAAACACTTGTTGAAGACCATAAAGAGAAGAAGAAATGTATCTCAGGGAACACAGCAAAGAGGAGGTGGAGGTCCTTGTCTCGAGTTGGGGGAGTATGGATTGGAAGGTGAGGTTGAAAGGTTGAGGAGAGACCGGAATGTGTTGATGGCCGAAATCGTGAAGTTGAGGCAGCAACAGCATAATTCACGAAATGAGGTGCTTCTGATGGAGACAAGGTTGCAAGCCACAGAGAAGAAACAACATCAGATGATGACTTTCCTTGCCAAAGCTCTGAACAATCCATCTTTCATGCAGCATTTGGCTGATAAGAATTCCCAGAACATGCAATTGTTTGGCGTTGAAGTTAAAAGGAAGAGGAGACTAACAGCTAGCCCAAACGTGGATCCGGTGACAGCAGTAGCAGCAGTGCCTATTGAATCAGTAGTGGAGGACTATCAGAACCACGAACAAGAACTTGCAAATATCGAGTTCGAGATGGATACATTTTTTGCAACATCTTATGATACCGAGCCTAACGACGAAAATAATGACCCTGCATCAACAACTTCGGTATCCGGGGATACTATCTTGGAGGATTTTCTCAAGGAAGATTTGGTAACTGGGAACCCAAAGGATGAAGTTGTGATTGGTGATTGTTCAATTACTGATATTCCTGTGGAGGATTTGGCAGCGACGCCTAAGGATTGGACTGAGGAGTTGCAGGACCTTGTGAATCATATGGAATATCTTGGTTCCAAACCTTAGTGGAATATGAAATGATGAATATCATGGTGATTTTGGTTGGTATTCTACTACTCCTGAGCCTTCAACGTCCCATATTGCATCACGTTGGTATAGTTTGATTTATGTTGCCAATTTATTTTTAAATATGAAACGTTGAAATTAATTGATGGATTTCAACGGTTTTTGCATGCAACAGGGGAGAATGGTAGTTGCTACAAGCAAAGGAACAAGCAGAAATGGCTCTTCATTTGGATCATTTTATTAATTGGAAAACAAGTTTTGTGAAATATGCCTAGTGCTAATGTCGGTATCGTATTTTTTATTCTGATGAAATGTCTGCTTTATTTTGCAGGATACATCAAGAGGATTAATGCTGCACAAGAATAATGGCTGCATTTTCCAGTGTTTATGTGGGTGAAAAAATTATTAGATCTTTTTCAAGTTTTCTTTCCAATGGAATCATATTGGTTCTTGCAACTTTGGACTTAAAATTTAAATATTGTCTCTTCCAATTAACAATAATTGAATATTAAGACAAAACTCTGGCGTATTTTGATTTACGTTTTGGCTTTTTGTTGTGATTATCAATGGAGGACATTTTATTGGCTTCTTAATATTTCATTTTTTCTACATAATCTATTAGTTTTTAACTAAATAATAAGTACAAATTATATGCTCATGAATTTTCTCTTTTCTTTTCAAACAAGAAAGAAGAGAAGAAAATTATACAATAACAAGGTGGAAAACCTGAAACTTATTTTGTAATTTGTGAGCTACACTAACAAATGAATCTAACATTGTTTTCAATTATCTTGAGGTCAGGCTATATTAATCTTCTACAATAATAAAGAAAAATAAATGGAAAAATTGCTATAGTAAAAGACAGGAAGCTATTTTCTCCTTTTTATTAGTTCAAAATTTATTTGCATAGCTTGCATTTGCAATTAGTAGCTTACGTTGTAGATATTTCTTTAGAGGTGGAGGGTAATTGAAATAAGAGGCACTCTACTACATGAAGCATTTCTGGGGAATAAAACATATAGATATTATTATCAAATTGTAAAAAGTTATTTATTTATTTGTTTCTTCTCATTAATCTTTGTTAACCGTTCGATGTTGGAATGATTGGAAAGTTATAAAGTGCATTAGTGCATGATTAAACAAATGAAAAGTTTTACCATATAATTGGCCGTTTTCTTATAAATTGGGTGCCGCTGACACAATAATTTCTCAAACCATGACTGCCGTTGAAATGAATGTTGTGGTACACCTTATAATTTTATTTATTTATTTATTTTTTGTCATTGACCCATTGTAATATATTTATGATTTTTGAAGTAATCATTATATAATTCTAATATTTTAGCGGGGAAAGTAATCAAGTAATTGTCCTGCCTCTTAAATTGTTTTTTCGTTGTTTATGATATTTTTTAATCCGACAAATCAAAAATTAATATACTTAAATTTTGAGTTTTATTTAAAGGTTTGTTGCGAATTAATAAGTAATTGCATATCCAAATCATGATTTAGATGAGTGAGTTAATTATTTGGCCAATTTAAATTAGTTCTGTATATTAAATTGTTAGTATGCATAAAGTATCTATATTCAACAAGAATTTAAATATCATTCTAAAACTTTAAAGTTGATGTTGAAATCATGAAGGTAAATAGTGTTTTACTATCCAAATTCAGATCGAATTAGTGATATTGAATCACTACTTAATATTCTTATAAACAAAGTACTTAGTATATTGATAAGACAATGTGAAAAAAAAAATATAAATCGGGATCAATCTATCATCAGAGAAATTCAATATATTATTTTCTATAATCGGATTATTCACCGTTGAATACAATAATTTATCTGTTATTAGCTTGTAGGTACTTTACTAAATAAACAAAATCGTATGGAATTTTAAATTTTTTTCACATTTAAGATGATAAACAAATCTTTAAATTTTTATTGATTTATGAGCATATTTCTAATGATGAGTCATCACCGGAATGCTTATGTGGTATCGTTTTGCCACGCTGGATGGATCCAAAACGTCGTAGTTTTGGTTTGACGTTCTTGTGTGTAAAAACGACGTCGTTTATATGATATGTAGCATGAAAACAGTTTTGTCTCTAATACAAACACTTCACTCGTCTCTTCTTCTTCCACCCTCCAACTTCTTCTTCGTCTCTTCATCAATAGTGTTGTCGTAGGGTTCTGTTCTGGGGTTGAAAAAGTTGAGAGAAGAACTAATCTGACTAAGAATCTTTTAGTTGTTCCTTCCCCTCCTCCACCAAAAGCACAATGTTACGACTTCCTGATCAGACTCAAAGTAACCTTTTTTTTTTTTACCTTGGACTTCTAATACGATGTTGGTTCTCCATTATATGGTCTTTATTAGGAATGCACCATCCAAGCCTATTCACGGTGCAAATATGTGCCACACCACAATCAGATGGTGAAATTACATTTGATCAAATGTATGTGTACTTAAGTAGCTGTAAAAATGGGTTCAAGGCTGGCTGTTGTCGGTGCAAATATGTGCCACACCACAATCAGATGGTGAAATTACATTTGATCAAATGTATGTATACTTAAGTAGCTGTAAAAATGGGTTTAAGGCTGGCTGTTGTCCGTTGATAGGCTTGGATGGTGCATTCCTAATAAAGACCATATAATGAAGAACCAACACTCTATTGAAAGTCCAAGGTAAAAAAAAATAGTTACCTTAAGTATGATCAGGATGTCGCAACCTCGTGCTTCTGGGGGAGGAGGGAAATAACTAAAAGACTCTTCAGTCGGATTAGTTCTTCTCTCAACTTTTTTAACCCCAGAACAGAACTCTACAGCAACGCCATTAATGAAAAGACGAAGAAGAAGTTGGAGGATGGAAGAAGAAGAGACGAGTGAAGTGTTTGTATTGGAGACAAAATTGTTTCCATGCTACATATCATATAAACGGCGTCGTTTTTTACATATAAGGGCGCCAAACCAAAATAACAACGTTTTGAATCCATCCAGCGTGGCAAAACGATACTACGTAAGCGCTCTGGTGATGACTTATCACCAGAAATATGCGCAGGGACCACTATGAATATTCGGATATTTACGCAAATCTCAAACACTATTATGGGAATTTATTCCTAATATTGGTTAATTTGGTTGTGATTTTTTTTGTTTCCTACGATATTTTTTATTCCGTCAGATTAAGAGCTAATTCATCGCAGATCAGAACTCTATTTAAGAGTTTGTCATTAAACACTTACTTAATCGAACTAATAAAGTAACCATTATATCAACTCAACTTCATTCTTGGTTGTGATATTTATTTCGTGCTACCTTATGAGCATTCGACAAGTATGCATCATAGATTTTTTTTTAGTGAATGTATAATCACATAAGCATTACCACCAAGACATTGTACAAAAAAAAAATATAGAAAAGGAAGATACAGAATGCTCCATTATCTTCTCCACCCTACAAAACCCACAATTTTTTAATAAAGACCGTACCATAATCACAATTCAATATAATAATAGTAAAATAAATAAATGGGATTACATGCGCAAGAGTGTAAAAAAGAATCTGATTCTAATTGATAATCATTAACAAAATGACAAAATACCATCTTAGCCCTACCCCACATTTTACTACCTTAATATTATAAACACCAATTGACCAACTTATACTATATATATATATAAGCACCCTTCTTTCTTTTATCAAATGAAAAACTCATATCATCATCTATAAAACCAAAAATGGTGTCTATGGAATTAGAATGGTGGTTATTTCCATTTATTCCAAGTGCACCTATGGTTTCATCAATATTATTCACCATGCTAGTAGGGTTTGTATGGTACCTTTATGGGCCTTATTGGAGGCTAAGAAGAGTTCCGGGCCCACCATCTCTTCCTCTTGTAGGACACCTTCCATTGCTGGCTAAGTATGGCCCTGATGTCTTCTCTGTCCTTGCAAAGCAATATGGCCCAATTTACAGGTTACTCTTCTTTTTTGTTTTATTTTATCATAAGATACTAATATCTAAAATTTATCTATTTCATCTAATTTGTTTGGAGTTGAAGTTCTTCCTCTCTCTAAGAGCTTTAGATGGGTTAGGGATGAGGAAAGGATTGAAGTTTTAACTTTTAACCCAAGTTCTGAATAAAATAAAATATCTCATAATTAATTGATTCATTAATTATGTTAGAGGCATGAACATTTGTGTATCTCTGTTTAATATGGAGATTAAACTATTTATAAACGAATTAATCAAATGTTAAACTATGTTTTGTTTCCCTTTTTTATCCTATAAAATACCAATATTCAAAATTTACTCTCAAGTTCTTCCAACATTATTTTTTCTCATTTGCAAAATCTGAAACTAAAACTTTATTCACCACAAAACAAAATGCCAAGCTATTAATACAAGAAGATGAGTTTTATGATGAATGAATTGAAGTCTTGTAATCAAATATCCATAGAACATATGCTTTTTCTTACACTATTAATATAATCACACAAAACATAAAAAATAAGAAAAGATAAAATACAATAAGATGTTAAATTTCTGGTTGAAATTATTATATGCTGTATACAAATCTTCTTTTCTCGAACCGAATAATGAAGAGTAGTTTGTAGGTGGTGCTACTCTAGGTCGGTTTTTTTTTATAGTCATTATAATTAGTATGTCTCTAGTCTCTATAATTAAGGAAAAAGCCAATAAGGTTCATATTGTTGATATGATATGTGATCTTGTATACAAGATATTCTAACTCCTCAAATTCCTTTTGGATGTATATGCGAACTTAGTTATTTTTGAGTTGTGAAGTGTTGGGTGATAGTGGTGGGTCAGTGTTTTAGTGATTAATTAAATAGATTTTAATTTATAAATTTAAATAAATAATAGTTACATTGGGTAATCATATATAATTATATAAATTATCTGCATATCTAAAAAATAAAAATAAAATAATCAAATAAAGTATCTATTTGTTATGATTCGCTAATAATAATTTTTACGTTAGAAATATAATTATTTATGTATTTTATTTTATCGACTTAAGTTTTTGATAAATAATATTTTTATAATATAATATCAAAATTTTTGTAACTAAAAAACCTTTTACATAACAAATTACAAAAATATGTTAAAAATATAAATGTTTATGTATTCTTTTTTATTAATTTAATCTTTTAAAAATAATTTCATAACATTTCGGTTTAGTTAAGTTTATTGTGATTTCACTTTATTAATTTATTAGAGTAAATTTTTTTACAAGAATTTAATTATCAGAAGACTTTAATATTGTATTTATAATAATATTTTATTGTTATGGTTTTTAAATATATAAAAATTATTAATTTATTATGACTTAAATCTTAGAAAGTCGAGCAAAATTAAATTTTATTAAATCTCAATAAGCTATGTGTAACTAGCCGTTAATTAATTATTTTCATACGATAATAACCTAAAATGAATGGAAGCATTACCGTCCGTCATTAAAATATTAATCTAAATTTAATTATTATGATATATATGTAGCTATGTATGTACCAATAAAATTTGCCTTGGCTTCTATAGACTATAGAAGTAATTAACGTTTTGAAGTTTGTTGATATCATTGTCATTGACTAATAAGTAATATAAAAATATTATTTATACATTAAAATTAATTTTTAAAATTAATTATTATATATTTATATATAAATATATATAATTTAATTTAATTTTAATATATTTTATATTTTATATTGATGATTAATTTTAGTGATTGATTTTAATATATATCTAACAGTAATAATTGTTATTTGAGTAAAATATTGTTTTTATCCTAACGTTTGAAGTAAGTGTTATTTGTGTTTTTAACGTTTAAATTTTTCTATTTGTATTTCTAACGTTTGTAAAAGTAATTCAATGCTGTTGTTAATTACACATTATGAGTTCTAGTAAGAGTTTTAAAAATTTCTTTTTGAAATTAAAATACAAATATCTGGAACAAAATCGATGATTCATTCTAGATAATAACTCATCAAAAATTGAAACTAATTCCTATAATATTTATATAATTCACTTTTTTTAGAAATATAATTAAACATGAACACAAATAATAAATACAATATTAAAATCAAACACATTTAAATAAGATATAATTAAAAATAAATACATCTAAATAAAAATAATTAAAAATATAATTTAGTCTATTAATATAATTAATGACAGAATAATATTAAATTATTTTTATAAATATTAAAGATACAAATAAATAAGACAATTTAAATGTTAGAAATAAAAACAATATTTTACGCTTGTTATTTTCTATTCTAATTTCTAAAGCACGGTTGTTCTGTTGAAACTTGAAATTGAAAATGCACCGGATATAATTAAAAGGGAAAAAAAGGACAAACAATTGGCTTGGCTGACTTACCGAATAGGATCTTAATCATTGTATGTATGTATGGAAAATCCTTCTCTTTTTGATAGTGGGATACTAAGTTAGAAAGTAAAGAAAAAAACACATATATTGTGCACCAAAACAAAAGAAAAGTAAAAAAATAAAAAAGGTTAATACAATAATGTTTTAAATTTAAGATGTATGAATTACTAATATCATATGTTTAAGAAGCAAAAAATATTTAAATATAATGAATATATAATTATATATATTATATATATAAATTTATAAATATTAAATTAAATAAGATAATTCTAGATTATTATCTTTTTATTTTTACCATAAAAGAGATATTTATAGATATGATTTAAGATGAGGAAAAAAAGATATAGAGAAATATGAATATAAATCAATAATGTAATGTCATATATTTAGAAATTAATTTGTTAATGTTAATTCAAGCACTAAATTTATAATTTATTTCCCCTTTCATGATCGACTACTTTCCTTTCATTCTTAGCAATTCAATATACAAAAGGTTCAAATTCTATTATATTCATTTATAGGACCATTTTACTTTTTGTATACATTAATATGATATTGTTGGTTAGAGTGGCATGTAATTTGTTTTAATTTTTTATTTATTTTATTTTATCACTTCTGATAAAAATCTCTAAAAATATCCAAACAAATTCTTTCAGCAGGAGAAATCATGTGAAGATAAAAATAACTTTTTTTTGTTATCTTTTTATTTGTTTCCTTCTTACATGATTTTAATTTCATTAATTGTTAGTGTTGATGATGCTATTAATTAATAATATTTATTTATTAGAACAGATTTCATATGGGAAGACAGCCACTAATAATAATAGCAGAAGCAGAACTTTGTACTGAAGTTGGAATAAGAAAGTTCAAACAAATTTCAAATAGAAGCATTCCATCTCCTATTTCTGCTTCCCCACTCCACCAAAAAGGTCTCTTCTTCACCAGGTATATACAAATTTTTTTTATAATTTTTATTTGTTTATTTATTCATATATAATTAATTATATCTATTATAATCTATAGTATTTATTTATAGGTAAACTTAGAAATCTTCAGAAAATCCTGTGTCCCCACTTAATTGTCATGTCCACAATAAAATATGGATTATGGAATATCCTTTGCAAAAATCATATAAGGTGTGTGTACAATGGATAGCATTTTAGAGGGGAAAAGGACAAAAGTGGATAGAAATTTTTATATAGTGTCATTATTCAAACAAGAAATCAGGATTATATAAGAAATTATTATCACTTTCCCTTTCACTTTTCCCTTTTAGTATTAGTAGTTTATTACAATAGTAAATATCCTTATTAAAAAAAGTTACATAACATAGTACATTTATCTTGTGTTTTTAAAAAAAGAAGAAGAAAAAGTAGTTTGTTTATATTAATTTTATTTACAAATTTAAGATAACATTTGTAAATATTTTTTAACTGTTTTATGTTACATTTTGATACTATGCACCTAAATAGTAAGGTTTACATATTCTGAAAATAAAAATTTAATAGTAATTAATTATTCAATCAATAAAGAATAAGTTATCATTTTGAACAATAATTAAGAGTTGGGTTGAGATTTTACTCTTCTAAGATTGTGTCTTTTTTACCTAGTTATAGCATGAATGTTTTTCCTCTTTACCCATAGTTTATTTTTGTTTTTGATGGTGCAAATGGAATTCAAACATGCAATAAGCATGATATTTTTTTTTCTTATATAACACCTCAAATTTGAGTATGATAGATTTTTTTAAAAAAATAAAGTATTAGGAGGATTTTTGCCTTTCACACTAGGGTCAACTCATACCGATATATATTTTTACCTTCACTATCATTTTTGCATTTAGCCATAAAAAGATAAGGCGCGTCAAATTTATTAATCATAATCTAGCAGAAATCTTTGTAAGTGCACCTGGGTAATTATTTTAAATGATTTAAGGCCTTTTTTAATTCTTATTGGTTGAGTGTAAAATTATTTCACTTTATTAGCAAATAGAAAATAAATTAAATCCAAAAATGAATCTAGTAATATTTGCAATTGCAGGGGTCAACGTTGGTCAACCATGAGAAACACCATAATCTCAATGTACCAACCATCACACTTGGCCAGCTTAGTGCCAAGAATGCAATCATTCATAGAATCAGCAACACAAAATCTAGATCACATCACAAATACTAATGAAGACATAACATTCTCCAATCTCTCACTTAGGCTTGCAACCGATGTAATTGGTGATGCTGCATTTGGTGTCAACTTTGGACTGTCAAATCCTAATTATTCATCTAATTGTGATTTATCAATCAAGAACAATAATAATGTTAATGTTAACAAGGAAGTTTCTGATTTCATTAATCAACACATTTATTCCACTACACAACTGAAAATGGACCTATCCGGTTCATTTTCTATCATACTAGGATTAATTGTACCATTGCTTCAAGAACCGTTTCGGTGGATCTTGAAGCTGATTCCGGGTACCATGGATCAGAAAATAGAGAATACCAATAGGAAATTGAGCCGCCGACTCGACGAGATTGTGAAAAGGAGGATGGAAGAAAGTAACAGGACTTGCAAGAATTTCTTGTCACTTATTTTGAATGCAAGGGAATCAAGAAATGTGTCTGAGGATGTGTTCACACATGATTATATTAGTGCTGTTACTTATGAACACTTGCTTGCAGGGTCGGCTACCACTTCTTTTACACTGTCCTCTGTTGTTTATTTGGTTGCTGGCCATCCTGAAGTTGAGAGCAAGTTGATTCAAGAGATCGATGGCTTCGGTCCGCCTGATCGGATGCCGACTGCCCAAGATCTTCAAGATAGTTTTCCTTATCTTCATCAGGTAAGTTAAAACTTGATGATGATTGATGTTGATCAACTATATATATCTTGTACTAACTGCTAACTATATAACACCAACCATACCTCTGATACCATCTTAGTTGTATTCATATTTTGTAGCTTTATTAAGCTTCAGGTAATTAAGTTCGCAAACTAACTTTCATTGACCAAGCAAATATTTTATGGTGTATTTAATTATTTCAGGTTATTCAAGAGGCCATGAGGGTTTACACTGTCTCCCCATTAGTTGCAAGAGAAACATCAACCGAAGTAGAGATAGGAGGTTATCTCCTTCCAAAGGTAATAATTACATCTTTGTCCAATGCCAAATATTGGGTTAAATTCTTGATGGAGGCATATACTAATGTAGTTTATTTTATGAGCAGGGAACATGGGTGTGGCTAGCACTTGGAGTTCTAGCAAAAGACCCAAAACAATTTCCAGAGCCAGAGAAGTTCAAACCAGAGAGATTTGACCCTAAATGTGATGAGATGAAACAAAGGCACCCTTATGCATTTATACCATTTGGAATTGGTCCTCGTGCCTGTATTGGCAAAAAATTTTCCCTACAAGAGATCAAGCTTTCTCTAATTCATTTGTATAGGAAATATTTGTTTCGCCATTCACCTAACATGGAAAAGCCTTTAGAACTAGAATATGGTATAGTTCTCAATTTCAAGCATGGTGTCAAGCTTAGAGTCATAAACAGAACAAATTAAGCTAGAGTGACCTACGTAAAGTTTAATTAGACCATACAAATTGTATTGTGATGCTATAGCTTTAAGAAATATTATAGCAATAATTAATATTGTTAAATGAAAATGTGTGTTTTCAAATAGAGTATGTAGATCATACGATTTAAACCCACAAGAAAGAATTGAATTCCTATCACAGAATTGAAGTATTTATAAGAAGGTTGCTCAGATGTTGACAAGAATAACAACCTTATCATCCCCACCATCTCCTTTCAACTTTATGACTGTAATAACATTACCTTCTTCCTTAACTCAACAGGCATCTCCCTTAGTGTGCCACAATCCACCAATGTCCCACCAAATTCAAATTTTCCAATTCATGGTCTTGGGCCGAAAATGTTACAGCGTCCCACCAATTAGAAATTGCATCATCGGAAATTATGTGGAACATTCTTAAACCTATGCCAAAGGCTATACTTCTACAATCCATGGACACTGATTATAGTTCTATTATCCACACCTCAAATTCAGCAAGTCCAAGTCAACAGCAGAAGACCACTTCTATTTTTCATGGTTTCAATGTTTATAGCCTATCTGTGTTTACTTCTTGACAAAAATGGAGCCACATACAATTTTCTAGTTGCCAAAAATTCAGGTTTCAATCAAACATCTATGTTAAGAAGTACTACCTTAAACTACCATAATGCCATGTGCGGGTGTTTCAAAAACTACAACACTATTTTAACAAAAACTAAAATATATGGAACCAAATCAAAGATGAATCACTATTTATACAACAACCATATGCTCAAAGTATATTCTTTCTAATTCAGCATAAATCAGATAAACAATAACAAATCCATCCTTATCTTACGAAATCACACAAAAAGCTAAGAACCCAATTTGGGGTGCATTGAGACATTTTCACAAACAGTTGATGTCCATGTTAATACTAAGACGAACTACTACTACGAAGCCTATAAACAATACGTCCCTTGGAAGAATCATAGCGACTGACCTCAACCTTGACGCGATCCCCGGGCAATATTCTGACGAAATTCTTTCGGATTTTCCCAGAAACATATCCGAGAATGAGGTCCTGGTTGTCGAGACGAACGCGGAACATGCCGTTGGGGAGGGACTCGGTGATGAGGCCCTCGTGGACCCACTTCTGCTCGCCGGACTTGTCGGCCGTAGGGGGCTTAGCATGCGGCACGAGGAGGTTTGCCGGCGCCGGCGCCGGCGGAAACGGGGATGGGCGGAGGAAGGAGGGAGTTATGCGGTGGTGGAGGGTGAGAGTGACAGGTGAAGGGGGAAGAGAGAGTGTGAGGGTATGATGGTGGTGGTGACGGAGGATTGGGGTGGTGTTCAGTGAGAAGCAAGAGGATGAGGATGATGATGGTGATGAGGTTAACATTTCTCTGATTTTGGGAGAATCAAATTCTTTTCTTTTCCAAGGGATAAGCTTTTCTCTTTCTATATATATGTTAATATTATTGGTGAGAAAGGGTATTATTGTCAATTTGAGAGTGACATTCTAGGGTGATATGCTGAGAATGACATTCTTCTCCCTTTTCCTTCTTCATATATGATTTCTTCTTCTTCTTCATCCGGATTACATTTTTCTCCTAATATAATTGTTTTCATCCAAACAGCATCATCTTTTTTTAGATCATCTGTTTTCTTTCCATTGTCATTGCCATCATAATTTTTTGCTACAGACAAACTCTTTGGTAACTTTAAACTCACGTTAAAAGATAGTCTTTTAGAAATTGCATTTTTCATGTGAAATGATTTTGACTCTTTAGTTTCTTCCTTCTCCAAGTTATTATCCTTGTTATTTGTTTTTACTGTGAAGTTTGATATTTGAGGCCGATCCGGCGACACCACGCCCGACCCGGCTTCCGTGATTCGATCCGGAGAAGTTGCATTCATCAAAGGACTTGTGCCAGTTGGAATCTGAGATTCTTTGGATGCTTTTTTTCTTCTAAATCTAACACTACATAGAGTTGTGATTATAGCCATGGTTGCAATCAAACCTAAAAAGTAAAAGGAAAAATATGCAAATGGTTTTGTCAATGAAATGTTATCAGCAGGGACGCTTCTTCCCATCACCTAAAAAAAAAAAAAATTGGAAGGGGGTCTATGCAATTTTAATACCACTATCACTATAATGTGTTTTTCTTTTTCCTATGCATATGTTAATATTCTTGTGGTTACAATTTTTTGTTCCTATGACAATGCTCTAGGAACTAGGAGAGAAGGGTGCCTGGGAAATCCTATGGAAAAAAAAAAAAAGAATTTTGGTGAAATAATCAAGTGCCTAATTTTTCTCTCTTAAGGTTTCTTGAACAAAAAATTACCCGAATTTTGTTGCTTGAATTTAGGAGTTAATGTAGTGCCGATTACTAAAATTAGAAAAAATCCTTATGATTTGATGTAATTTATTACATAGTTAAAAAATATTCTAAATTTAGTTGTTCAATAATTTTAAAAATAAAACTAATTTTCTTTTTTAATTAAAACCACTATGCAACTCATGTTAGTTAGTACAACGATTGTATTACTTTTGGTAAGGAGTTCAAAATTCAGTTACTTTCAAAAAAAAGTACAACAATGCTACACAAATATAATTGACCATAATATAATATAAAATAATACTACACATCTAAATTTTTTATAGTATTAAAGGATTCACCATCAAATTTATAGTAAAAAAGTATTACAATTTAGTATTTACTAGTAGATTTATAAATGAAAAAGAAAGTAAATAAATGAAAAGAATCATTAGCTAAGAATTATTTTGTACATTTAATTTTATCAGAAAAGCTCTGCATACAAGCGCTAACGACTTGTATGCTTTACAAGTTACTTAACACCCTAAAACCTAAAACGCGCTCCAATGGCTACGTCGTATATACACGCTATATATAACTACCAAATTTAAAAGATTTGTTTCCTTTTTCGTTTTCCTTATTTACAGATTTGCTCGTTCTTCTTCTCGCGAAGCTTTCCCTGGTTTCTTCGATCGTTCTTTTTCCCTCCTTTCTCACTCGTTTCTTCTTCGTCATTTACGTTAGTTTCTCTCTCTGTAACTCCAGCTTCATTTTCTATTTGATTTTTTGTTTTCTGAAATCAAAGTTTGAACTCGTTTTGAAGATAATGGATGATTCAATCTCAAATTGTCAGCTGAATCCAAGCGAAGTGGATTATAAATTTGAATCTAACGAAGTTCCTGAGGTTTGATTTACATAGGATTACTATGAATTTTGTTGCAGTAATTTGTATAGCATTGTGTAGGTGAATAATTCGTGAACATTGACTGTCAAACTAATGCATGAAGATAAATCTGTGGATTGAATGTAATGTATTAGTTTTGATTAATTTTCTGGAATTTATAGCAGACGATCAGGTGTAGATCAGAACTTTTTTGGGTGTATTTTTGAGGGAAGTGTGGGTGTATTTACAGTTTACTGATTTTTCTGTTATTTTAACTGAGTTGTTGTGGTTCGGGTGTATTATATCAGATACGATTGGGTGTGTTTCTAGTTTTTGACATGGTGTATTCTACAGCCTGTGTATTTACACTTTATGACTTTTATTGTCATTTTAGTTGAGTTGTTGCGGTTCGGGTGTATTATATCAGACATGATTGGGTGTATTTTTAGTTTTTGACATGGTGTATTCTGCAGCCTCTCTCTGTTGTTGATGACCAATTTGTTCCTAAGGTTGGAATGACCTTTACCACCCTTGAAGATGCTGAAAAAGTTTACAAGAACTACGCCAAGGCTGCAGGGTTTTCTACAAGAGTTCGGAGCACAAATAGGAAGGGAAACGAGATTAAGAACCAATTGATTATATGTAGCAGAGAGGGAAAATGGAAATCTAAAATATCTCAAACAGCACAGGGAATTAAGCATGTTCATTCGTCGTACAATAGAGAATAACGAGGAGGCTGGTATTAGACTAAGCAAAACTTACCAATCATTTGTTGCGGCTGCCAAGGGGCATCGCGAGTTAAATTTTATTGAAAAGAATGTGAGGAATTACATTACGAGAGAAGTGCGAGAAGCGTGGGTGTGCTTAAAGACTCATTTGATAGGAATTGAAATGATTTTCTGCTGAAAGTGGACAACAAGTGGCTTTCAGGTAATGTTTGTTTAAAATCTACAACCGATGTGTAAATTTAAGTTTTTTCGGGTGTATTTATAGTCTGTGTTTGGGTGTATTCTGCAGATCTCTATGAAGACTGTCATATATGGGTTCCAATCTATCTGGATCACCACTTCTGAACAGGGATGAGAAGCACACAAAAAAGCGAGAGCATGCATTCTTTTGGGTGTAAAAGCAGTGTTCTTTTGGGTGTATTTCTGAATTTTCTTGTATTTCACATTTTACATATATATACATATATATACTTTAGAATCTTGTTTTTTATGTTATAAAATACTTTTTTTTACAACGGTTTAAGGGTTTTAGGTATTAGGATTTAGGGTTTTAGAGTTTACGATTTATGGTTTTAGGGTTTACGGGTTAGGGTTTAGGGTTTAGGTTTTAAGTGTTTAGGGTTCAGGATTTTAGGGATAAAGCATCAGGGGATAGATTTTTGGGTGTATATTCAACTTTCTTTGGGTGTAAAAAATGGTAGGTTATGGGTGTATATTTGGTTTGATGTTTTCCTTCATATTATAGTACCTGTAATTCATACATTTTGAATACAGCAGAGAGAGTTTAATTATTGAAAGAAATTTTACAATAAACTGGATTATAATTGGAAAATTTTTACAGCATGTGTTCAATTTGTTATAGGACTATATAACATTTACATTAATCAGTGTCAATATCCTTAGAATCTATCTGACAATTTGGTGATGCACCTTTAGCAGCGGGATGTACATCAGGCCACCAAATCCCAAATCCCTAACAATTGTTTTCTTCTCCTCGCTCATGTTTCTGATTTCTCACTTAACAAATGTGTTGCACACTTAAGGTTTTTGGTTTGTTGTAAACAAAGCAAAATTATAGTCAGATATATTTCTATTATATAAAACTAATTTCATCTAAGACATATATTTGTTCTTACATTTTTTTCAGCTTGGTTTCTGCCTGCCATTTTTTCTGAAATGAGAAATACACCCAAGATATCAGTAAGATACACCCATAGATATGATTTAGATACACCCATAGATATCAGTCAGATATCACTCAAACATGCATTAATATACAAGGTCAAGCAATATACACCCATGGACAAGCAAATATTAGAATAGTTGCAACTGTTGACTATATTTACAGTATATCAGTTCAGAAATATACACCCAACAAATTATGCTATATACACCCAACAAAATACTCAATATACACCACCAAATCACGAAATATACTCCCAAAAATCAGTTACCAGAAGAACTAGAACACCAAGAACAGTAACACCTAGAACAACTAAGAAGAACAGAATAACCTAGAAGCAAGAATAACAGTAAAACCTAGAACAAGTAGAACATTAAAAACTGTAAAATGAGACCTAGAACAAGAAGAACAGTAAAACCTAGAAGAACGTAGAAGAACAGTAAAACCTAGTTCTTCGTTTTCGAAATGTGGAAAATATACAATATGAGTAAAATAGTAACGTAACGTACCTTGAACATTATAAATTCGTTTTTTCTGGAGATTATTGATCGAGAGTTCTATGTTGTGTTGATGGAGAGTTCTAATATTCGCAACGAGTCCTATCTCTGCAGTTTGGAATGTTGCTCGAAAATGGACGGTTTGTGTTTCTTCAAAGGGCTTGGAAAAGTAGAAGAGTGCGCCATTAAGGAGCGCTATTTTGCGAAGAGCAACCGTTGAGTGGGGCGCGTGTAGTTTACGTTCCATTCAAAGAGAGATGAGTGCACGTGTGAATGAAGTGTGGGTTGGGAACTTGTAAAATTTATAGGGCCTTTTTACTTGTATGTGTAGCAGACCCATAATTTTATTGATCTAAAATCAAAATATTTTTGTTCATTTTTAATTTTTTACATATAATTAATTTTGGACACCTATTTTAACTATTCAACACGAAAAATCTGTATTCATATTCATATAAGAAAACTTTTATTTTTGGATAAATTATATGAATAAATAGATTGAGAATTAATATTAAGTAGATGTCTTAAATTAAATTTTGTTATATGATTTTTTCATTTGTAACTCAATATAAATCAAATTAATTAAATTTAATTTACATTAAATAAATGTAATTTATCCTAAAATAAATAAAATTTAAATCAAGTTTCAATTTAGTTATCTTATCTTTAGTATTTAATATATAATTATGGTAATTATCTTATTTTTAGAAAATTTAAATTAAGTTATTTTATCTTATCTTATTTTTTAGTTAGTTTATTAGGATCCTATTTAAACACTTTTTGTGAGATAATTTACATAATTTTGATGAATAAAATTTTAGTGTGATTAAGTGAGGTGAATTACTTGTTGCATGAAGAAGATTGAAAAATTCAATACTAAAATAATTCTGTGTGTCAGTGTCTCTCAATTTTTATTCCTCTTCCTCTTATCTAAGTTGTTAAGGAGATTCTTTAAAGGTTTCTTATAATACGTTTCCATGGAATTCCCCTCTTTTTCTTTGCAAATCACTCCCATTGAAGAAGAGTTTGATTTCGGTGATTGCTTCTCGATCATCTTCAATTGCACCAAAAAATTGATCCAAATTATTGAAAGCTCAAATCCAGGTGCCGAGGTTCAGTCTTGTTGTACTACAAGTACAGCCAGGGAAGCAATATTGGTTCCTTCAGAGATCCTATGTAGTGGTACTCCACTCACACACCTCAGCAGAGAAGACACAATCTTGTTACAACAAATCTGTTCTTCACTAAGTGTGTCCCCTCACCTATTAGACCAAATTTTATCTAACATAGTCCAAACTGCAAGAAGCTGTGACTCCAACACGCGGGAGATTGTTGTCAACCTTCATGTTACCTCCTACAATGTTGTTCAAGATTCTGATGCTGAATGCGCCATTTGTTTGGAGAAGTTTGAACATGGTAATGAAGATTCAAGCGTAGAAATTGTTCGTACGAATTGCAAGCATGTTTTTCATGATCGCTGCTTGCTCCGCTGGCTCCGACGCTGTGCCAACTGTGAGTCGCCATATTCTTGCCCATTGTGCCGCAGAATCATATTTCAAAGATGAATAGGTTCATCTTCACCATGCTATATTCCACTTAATTACCAGGCTTACCACTACAACTTCAAGGAACCTTTCTTTTCTTGTGTTCCGTAGGGTTCTTTAATTTGTGTTAATTATGTAGCATTATTATTCTAATTGTTAAAAAAATGTAAATAAATAGTTATTTTAAAAGTATAATTCTAATACTTGTTTTGTTAAATCAGTCTCTGTAATTAACTTTACACAAACAATAAGAATTGGTTGATTTGTCATGTTATTCTGAATTTTATTAAACTTAAGTGTTTTCGAAGATTTCGTTCTTTTCTAACATAACAATCCTTAATCAAAACAAGAATGTTAACTCAATTGCTCTTACTAATGGGAACAAGAAGAAGAATAAACTAACAGAAGATTTGTACATTAAAAAAAATAACATCCAAAATCTATATTGTTTCTCCAGATTTATTGCAACTCAAAATCATTAACCTGGGCATATATATATAAAGATATAAATTATTCTTATACGTTAAAAGCTAACTAAGCTTTAATATAGTTTCTGGGCATGTTGCTATTGTTTATATGCAAGTATCACTACTTCACCAGTGCACACAAATAATTATAATTATATTATATCATTATTGTTGTGCATTACAAATTCATTTTCATGCAAAAATAAAACAAATTCTGTGTTATATCAAAAATAAATAAAATGTGTTATGTCATTGTCACCAGCACTCTCATATACAATCCTTAAAAGTACATTAATAGTTTTTACAAGGTGGTGTCTAAATCAATCCAAAATATTTGAAACCAGAAGGAATGATCCTAAAAACATTCATGCCTTCTGATGAAAGCAACACTGTTAGATCATTATACAGTATACAACCCTTAACCCTAAATTCGCCAAATCGCCAAATCGATGAAATAACATTCATTCTTTTCCGGCTAACCTTGACTCAAGCTTTTTCTTTGGAAGCCGATGGCAGCAGATGATTTAACGTCGTGGCTGGTATCACGGTGCTTGGATTCGGTTCCCTTATACGCAAAGAACTTGGTCTTCTAGCGCCGTAACTCTTATCAGCATTGCTTCTTTTCGTGCGTCCTGAAGAACACGAGAGGAATTTCACTAGCCGCGTCGAACCAACGAGTAAAATTACACCCGTGATTATAAGTAGCCTGCAACATAACATAATGTTTATCATGTATGAAGTATCAACTTATTTTCAAGCTACTGCGCGACAAGCTTGCGAAACAAGAATCGCTAGACCATAATAATGATACTGATCTAGCTCTTTGATCCCAATTCTCCTAATAGCAACAAAAATTCGATAAAAGCCGAAAAATGTTTCAAACGGACAACTAAATGTCAGGCAGAAATTTTTATTGATCAGATCAATATGAAAAAGAGTAATAAGTTTGGATTCTTGGATGGACACTTTTCGATCTAAAAATGATAACCACCAAAATTTTTATACTAATATTATGTGTAATGGTGTGAAAATTTTTATACTAAGATTATGTAAGTAATTGGAATTAACAAATAAAAGCAAAAAATCTTATATTACCATCCAAGAAGAAGTGCCAAGCGAGCTTTCGGGGCAGAAGGCAGTCTTTCACCCAATGCAAGCATTCCAGCTAGTACACCGCTCACAATTGATGCCACGGCTGCACATGTAGAAACCACAATAGCCCTACCGTGCTTTAGTCCCCGTGTCTGCATAGCGCAGAAGAGAACGAATTTTTATTCGAGGTAATCAAAACCGGAATCGGCAGCGTAGAACTTGAATTAAAGTTCACACAGAGTTAGATCATAGAAAATAGGCCTTCATAATACCTGGTAGTAAAACCCTGTTCCACTACAACACACACTGAATATGATGCACAGAGGAACCAACAGTTGGTGAAAACCTTGCTCTAGGAACAGAAATCCCATCTTTGAAATTACCGAAGACATCCTGCATTTTGGTGTAAACATAATTAAGAGTCAAGACATATAATCAAGTTCTTCTAATTTTACGCCATATGAATGCGCTTGTCGCATAAACTAGCCATTCTAACTAGACAAACGGAAAGAAATGCTACAATCACAACCAATGCCAAAGCATTGCGTTAAAACAAGTGAAATAAAAATGCATGCAATATTACCAAAGCAAGCAACGGCTAATTTAATCGTGTTAAAGAAGGAAACTCTTATTTAACTCTAAAAGAAGGGGACACATAAATAGAGTAGGGAGGGAAGGAAAAGTACCCAAACAAAATTCCAGATTCCAAGCCATAAATAATTTCCTCAACAACATCGTATTCCATCTGTATATAACTTAAAATTGTCAATTAATCACTATTTGCAGGTGATAATAATGAAAATAAACACAAACATGTAAATCTAAAGATATGATGAAAGCACGAGTTACCATCTCTTGTTCTCTTCGATGACGCCTGCATATTCTAAGCCCTCCATTAAGCAATACCTATACAACTGTTTATATCAATTAAAAGAATAATGAAGTCTCAAAGAAAGTAATAAAACTCGATTGCACTGCTGGATTACAATATTCTGAAGAGGAGTTGCTGAAACCTATTATAAAAAATTCCATTCATAAGTTTTGTAATGACCAATTGTCTTTTGATAATGCTACCCCATAAAGAAAAAGGAAAGCATAATTGATTTAATGCATTTCAAGAGACCTAACGGGGATAATATTGATATGAAATGATTAAGAAAAATGTATACAACATTGTGCACAATTATATGCCACTAATAAGGGTTTATTGCATCAGATTCAAGACTCGATATGAGTTTGCAGCAATTCCATGTGTAGTTTTCCAGATAACAACAGGATTTTTTGTCTTTCCAAATGCATTTCCTCAAAAGCTAGTCATTGTAAAATCAAGTGACACAAATGAATTCTTGCTAATACACAAAACTGTTTTGGAATATAAAAGCATGTGAAAATTAAAGTAGTTTCTTCATAAGACAAGGTACCTACAAACAAGATGGCAACAACAAATGCCAGACATGGTATGTGAAAAATGGACAGAGTAGCCGCCTCTTGCTCTTCACCTCCGGCACCAACTCCTAAAATTCGAAAAGCATGTAATGATGTAACAGTTAACAAATAGCATTGCACAAATGCATATGCATATAGTAGTACAGCGACAATTTGGCGGATTGAGTTAAAAGACTGCATGCTTAGTCTTATTAGCAGCCAAACAAAAGATTTAACAAAAACCCCAAAGCCTTCGTCCATTGTCAACGAGTGTAGCATTTAGTATATACACAAATAAAATGGTTACAACTCACAACAATGGATCCAAAATAAGGTTATAAAGTTTACAAGTAAACTCTTATGAGTTGACAAGTAGAGTTTTATGATTCAAGTTTACCTAAAGTCCGCGAGTTTAAGTGAACTCTTGAGTTGATAACCTTGATACACAGTCTACAAATCTTTTTATAACTACCGAGTAACACCTACAACTTAGCTCATTATTGTGTTTGCATGATGCAAAAGAATCAAAACATAAAGTAATACTATGCAGGCGATTCAAAACTTACATTACCTATTGTGCCAACACCTGCCAAGGCAATGCCAACCCAATCAACAGCATTCATGATTTCCTTCAGATAAAAATGAGAGAAGATTGAAAGAATTGCTAGTCCGACTCCCGAAACCGGTTGGATCACAGATACCTGTATATTAGTCAACAAAAACCCACAAGGATCCCCCAGGATCCCCAATTTCAATAATCTATGCAAAACACTGCCAGATCATGATAAAAGATAAGTTTAGTATGAGAGTGAAAATGCAGTTTCAAAGTACATAGAAGAATTTTCAATACAACTTTAGAAACAAAATCTGATCCATCTTCATTAAGTTCAGATTCATTCATTCATTAATGTATGTATTTATTTTAAATATAGACAACAAGTGTTATTAGAGTTCTTACCGGGGCCAAAGATAATGCTCTTAACATCAATAATGCACCACCTATATCCATTAGAAAACCTATAACCCAGATTTTGTTAAATGCATAAGCCCTTATCACCTGAATGAAACAAACACAAATAGAGATCACAATATCTGAATCAGTAACAAAACAGTGACTAAAGGCTCATAAGCATTGAATTAAGGTTTAAATGATTAAAAAAAATGTGAACCTGTAATTCACCCATTTCCAGATTCACACTAAAATCTTACGCATGCATTGAAAATATTTAAACTTCATCATTATATATTGCAGCTTTCACATTAAAAGCTATACAATTTCCAATTTTCAGGGATACCAATATGGCTCAAAAGCTTCAAATCAAGTTGTTATCAAAGAAAGGTAAAACCTTTAATGAGATGGGGTCACGAGGCACATCAAAATAAGAAATTTTTTTTAAAAATAAAATGAAAAATATGAACCAAAAAAGAAGAAGAGACATGCCTTGAGCTTCAAAGAGAGAGGAGGAAGAATGACGGTGCCCTTCTTCTGAAGGATTTTTCCGATGTTGTTTCCGGCGGTGGCAGCCACCGTTAACACAATGGATTCCCACATGATTCCAGTCTCTCAAAATCAATGCTTTTTTATTATTATTTTTATTATTTTGTTGTGTGTTGTTTCCTTCTTGGTGTGGTTCAAGATCTGTGCTTGTTTTGAGAGACTGATAGCTAACTAAGCAATTAATTAATTAATTGATGGGTTTAGTTAACATGTAACTTAAGAACATATCATAAAATTACTATTAATAAAATATTTTAAATATTTTTATTTAATAAATAAAAAATAAATACAGTAAAAATTTAAACATTTTGTGTTTTCAAACAGAATTTTCCTAATTTATCGTCTTAACATTAACATGTGTTTTCAGAAAAGCATTTTTTTTGTATAAGTTTTTATATTCACGCACTTTGTATCGTTATTGCAAGTTTCTTCCTTTTTTTCGTTATCGTCATTAATCATTATCAATACTACTTCTTTCTTCTCATCCTCTTTTTTTCATTAGAATTTCTTTTCTTTTTTTCTTTTTCTCTTTCTCCTCTATCATCAGTCTCATTATTGAAAATAATGAATAATTCAGGTTTAGAATGTCAATTGAACTAAAACGAAATTGATTATTGTTTTGAATCCAATTAAGTGGCTGAGGTGTAGTTCAATCCAGAAGAAAAAAATATAGCATTAGAACATTTTTCTATATTTACAACAAATTTTGGTATAACACGAAGATATTTGGGTGTAACGCAAAGATATTTGGGTGTCTTTTTATTCTGATAAATTTTGTATAATTCAAAACTCTTCCTCTTCCTCCTTCTCATCTTCTACTACTTTTTTTTATTCATCTTTTTTTTGTTTTACCTTCTCAAGTTTCTTATTGTTTTACTCTCTTAACAAAAATAAAAACAAAAAAAGAAGAAACACATAATACATCCAAAATTATTTGGATGAGGATAGACTTACATTCATTTAACTAAAAGAAAGAAAGAAATAAGGAAAAAAAAGAAAAAAATGCAGTATTAGAGGAAACATTTTTTTGTATTTGCAGCAAATTTTAGTGTAACACGAAAATATTTAGGTGTATTTTTATTCTGATAAGTTCTGCATAATTCAAAACTCTTTCTCTTCCTCCTTCTCATTTTTTGCTATTTTTTTTCTTATTCATCTTTTTCTTTTTCTTTTACTTTCTTAAGTTTCTTCTTGTTTTACTCTCTTAATAAGAATAAAAACAAAAAATCAAACAAAGAAGAAAAAAACACATAATGCTGCAAAATTACTTGAATGATAATGAATTTACATTCATTTAACTAAAAAAAGAAAGAAATAAGGAAAAAAAGAAAAAAATGCAGCATTAGAGAAAATATTTTTCTGTATTTGCAATAAATTTGAGTGTAACACGAAGGTATTTGGGTGTATTTTAAGAATTTTGGGTGTATTTTTATTAGTTATGCATAATTCAAAACTCTTCTTCTTCCTCCTTCTCATCTTCTGCTGCTTCTTCTTCATCTTCTTATTTCATATTCTCATAATTTTTTGGAGAAAAAAATTAAACAAAAAAATACATAATGTTACAAAATAAATAGAAAGAGAATGAGGGAAAAGACCGCAGAAACAACAATAATAGTAAAAAATTAACGATGAAGATGAAACACGTGAAAAAAAAGAGAAACACAAAGATGAAATAGAAAAAGAAGGAAGAAGGGGAGGAGAAACGCGGAGCGCGCTATGGAAATTATTGAGTAGCGCACGTATTGACACGTTTGTATGAGTGAGCGTTGCGTCTTTTTTGTTAGGTTTGACCTAATTTGTATAACTTATGAATCAAAATGATTTGTATATGTAACACTTCTCCTCTAGGACCTTTGGTTGGATAAACTCTTAATTGATTACTTGATTAATTACTATTAATTAATTATTTATTACACATCACTCATTAATATCAGTAAATTAATTATTAATTAATTACTAATAGGTACGGTCTACGGAGCTACCGGTTGTTGCGTGCACCTTCAACACAAAAAAGGGTTTGAGAATTGAGAATAAAGCAAAGAACACTACAACACGAAATTTAGATGCTTAGCATATCCCTTTTACTTTAAAAACAGACCAAACCATGTTTTCATTTTCCGTTTTTAATTTTAGTGTTGGTTGGATTGGTTTTTTATTGAAAAAGGCAAAATTTTTTTGTATAAATAAAGTATTTTTATTAAATTTTAAATCTATTTGGATGTATTTTAAAAAAAAATATTTTTATTGAAAAATAAATTGTGTTTTTTCTCAAAACAACAATATTTTGTTTTTAAAAATTCTTTTTAAAAAATTTATTCAAATGTTAAGTAATTTTTGTGTATTAAAAAAAAATATATAAGTATTTTTTTAAATTAATCCAAACTGATTCTTTATTCAATGTTATTTAGATATAATTTTTATAAGTTTTTTTAGAATTTAACTTTGATGTACTAAAAATATAAATAGTTTTATACAGTTATCAAATGAAGTTAATATATTAGATAATATTAAAAGTCAATATTTTTAGTGTAAAAAATTGATTAGTGTTAGATCAAATATAAGATAAAAATAAAAAATGTTGATCACCTATCATTTTTATATATTGGATAGTACACTATAATACATAATTAAATGTTTCTATAAAACTCTTTTATAATAAATTAAATTCTTTTTTAACCATCCATATATTTTGTTATACAATATAATAAAGAAAATATGTTTAGTCAATATATGTTCTTATTAATTGAGAAATAATATATAAAAATATAAAATTTGAATTTTTAATATATTTATTATCTATTTATTAAAATAACAAAAAATATTAATAAAAAAATCCTAAAAAACTGATTTTTTTATTTTTTTATTTTTTTTTGTGTGTTAGTATCCCTGTATTTGCTATGGAGAACCACCTCACCTAACATAAGTGAGTAAGTTGGATTGGACACATCTACATTTAAGCATATTATTACCAAATTGGATCTTCTTTTCATATTTGCCTAGGGTTTCATTAAACTTGGGCACAGTCCACATGTACAAAGGCCTAACCCACTTAATGGTACTTACTACTTAGAGTTAATTGCTCAAATCCAAAAATGTAATAATGTGTTTAATAACTCCATAAATAATTAAACAGAGATCCAAAATCTTTTTCTTAAAATAGTTATTTTTTTTGTTTTTTACCGTATTCTCTAATCCAACAGATTAAGGACTAATCCGTTACGAATTTGAGTTCAATTTATGAGTCTGTCACTGGCTAATATTTAAGTTATTCAGTTATTAAAAGCAATTTTCCTAAGTTTGTGCTTTTTTGTAGGCAAAAAAAAAAAAAAAGAAGAAGAAAAACCTAAATTTGTGTTGTTTTTTTCCCAAAAAGAAAAAGGTTAGACACGTTTCTAGTTGCTTTTATAAGTTTGTGTTGGGTAGAATTAGGCTCAATAATACATTATCAAAGTAATGTTATTGTTGGTGATGAATTACCATATTTCACTTTGGTCCACATGCATGACATGCTTTATATATGTCCATGAGACAACTTTAATTAATGTTTGGGGAAAATGACAATTGCAAAATAATTATACAAAAAACAGCATTGCACAAACTGTATAACACTAAGGATAAGTGGAATCAAATCATGTTGTCATGTATTGTGTCAAAAAGATCTTGATTTTGATAACATATATATATATATCATATCTTTGTGTGAAAAGAAAGAAGAAATTATTGCATGGGATGGGAGTATCATCTATCTATAATCTATAATAGTCTTTAATTTGTAGCAATTTAATCAAGGTTTTAAAATGAACTAACTAGAGACTAAAGAATGAAAATTTTATGTTAAAAATTTTAAAAAATCCTTTTGAGATATTAACTATTGTTTTGGTTTATTTAATAGTAAGATTTACTGTTACTTTTATAGTTTTATACATAAAAATCTAGATAAATTCAACACTATTAATTTAACACCCTTAAATTAGAATATGT
Source organism: Arachis hypogaea (assembly GCF_003086295.3). NCBI lineage: Eukaryota > Viridiplantae > Streptophyta > Magnoliopsida > Fabales > Fabaceae > Arachis > Arachis hypogaea. The sequence goes on along the minus strand of NC_092051.1, from coordinate 146,937,557 downwards.
CCAATATGATGCTAGGTTAAGTCCTATTGTAAACTAAATTAGCACTTCATATTAAAAGGACTTTTTAGTCCATACCCCCTTTTTTTTTAAAAAAATATTTGTTTTTTATTTGTCAAAAAGAAAAATTCATCATATAATATTCAATGATTCCTTGAGAGTGAAGATAATGGATTATAAATTATAATAAGTACTCTGATCTGAAATAAAGCATCATCAATGGGCCATGGCAAGTGGGGAGCTTCTTGAATAATCATGAATCATGATCAACAATAATTTTAAGAAACAAATTATCCTCTTTATGTTCTAGAATATACTCACTCTTAGACTATATTAATTAATTATTAAATATTTAAATACTTTCTATTAGATAGAAATGTGGTGATTTAGCATATACACAATGGATAAGAAAATTTTGGTTCAATTAGATCATCACGTAAAATCTTTATAACATGAATATCCGATCTAGTAATTTCTCAGATAGAAAACTAGAAATGGTATTCTTTTGTGTTGATATGACAGAAAGACTTTCTTTTAGATGGGAAATGGGATTAGATTGATAGAAATTAAAGACTATACTATACAGTAACAAAAACATTTAATATTTAGTAGATTACTATTACTATTATTATTATTATTCTTAAAAGTAGGAAAATTTTCTTCCCACTTGTCAACTGCAAGAAGGTTAATCTAGCTAATATTGTATAAAAAAAAAATAATGACAACAATTTACACCTAAACCGCTTCAACAAAAATTGCATTATAAGTCCCTCAATTCTAAATAATGTGAATACATTTTTTTGACATACGTTAGTGATTAATTTGTGGGAGATCGAAATTTTATTTAAGAATATTTTACTAATTGTTACATGTATAAAGTAGAATTCGAATTTCTAACATTTACTTAAACAGACTAATAAACTAATTATTAGACTAATTTAATTTATTATATGAATACATATATATTTATATTTGTGGTATTTAATCTATTAAATATTCATTTTTAAGAGGACACTTGCAAAAAATTTTTTATTTATAAGATTTTTTTAGTTTGACAGATGAAAGACTAATCTGTCGCAAATTTAAATCTTATTACCCTATTAATCAATGAAGCTGTTTATGTGATTACAAAATCAATCAATCTTATTCACAAAATATATATATATGAAAATACATAATATAGAAACAAAATAAATTTATCAGTCCTCAAATAAAATTATATCAAGATCCATGAATCTACAATTAATTCTCATACTCATCATGAACAGAATATTCAAATTTGTAAACAGATAATTAGAGCATACAAACGTTACAAAAAGAATTAATAACAAACATTACCAATAATTAGATCATTCATTGATTCATCACCATCCATAAAGAACTTGTGTGTACTTATACTTGAGCCATCTGAAGCTTTTCCTAAAAGAACCTTTGACTTTTCCTTCAACAGAATACATTTTATAGCTTGCAACTCTCTTCTTCCTTTGAAACTCAGGATCACTTCCAAAACCCCATGACTTTGTTGAAACACTCTTCCCTTTCTTCAACTTAATACCCCTTTGATGATTTTTACTTTGTGCATATGAAACACTACTATAGGACCTTAGATCATGATCATCATGAGGCATAGTTGGTGGTGGTGCACCATAGTAGCTCTCCATATGCACTACTACTTGCCCATTATTATTTCCATAGGACCTTGATCTGTTGTAATTTTCCATGGAAATTATTGGGCTAAGAAAGAAAGAAAGAAAGAAAATAGTAGTAGAGGAAGAAGAAGATTAATTGAATTTTTGTATTTTTGCATATTCTAATCTCTTCTTCTATTTAAGGTTCTAAAGGCTTCTTTTATGAAAAGGGGTAATGAGAATTTTTGAGGGGATTGTGGAAATGTGGGGTCCAAAATAGAGACAATTAAGGGCCTTAGTGGAGTTGGAACTTAGATGGCTTGCTTTTATTTTGAATTTTGAGGAGTATTAGCGCAATAAGTTTTATAATTTATAGTAATTAATTAGTTATTATTAATATTTTTAATAATATAAAATTATATTTAATAGTGTGATATTATTTATATTTTTTATTAATTAAATATTGATTAAATTTTAATAAAATTGCTGATCTACTAGATTTTTTTTTTAAATTTTTATTGATATATGTAATTTTTTTGGTTTTATTAACAAGAAATTAAAGTTAAGAGAAATTAAGGAGTGTTTCATTTGTGTTTTTTATTTTTGATATTTTTTCATAAATATGTTTAAAAAGAAAAAGAAAACAAGAGATAAAATAAAAAACATTAAAAATATAAATATAAATAAAATACACTCTTATTATCTTTCTTAAAGAGTGTTAAAACAGGATTTGGATCTTCTAAAGTTTAAATTTCACTTTAGAGAGTAAAATGTGATCTTCTACTTTTGAATAGTTTTTTTTATATTTATTCTTAATCCCACCTATAAAATCAATGGGGAGATATTACATTTTACTCTCTAAAATAAAATTCAAACTTTAGATGATTCAAATACATTAAAACATATGCTTAATGCTGCATTTAGATACTGTACTTTTGGGATAGGATTATAGATATAAAGGATACAAATTTTTGTTCGAATATGAAAATAAAGATAAAGATATAATTTTAAAAAAGAAATAAAAAAGAAAAATCACGTTATTTTATGTACATTTTTGAAAAGCTGAAAGAGAAAATATGAGTCTCTATCTTCTTTTTTGACACACTGAATTGTAATGAAAATTATAAAGAAAAATTTGTTAATAAGGACTCTAAAACATATTCATAAGATTTTCAATAGTAAAAAACTTTAAATAGACTGAATACTTTTGTAACTTATAAATTTTTATATTTTCAATTAAAATTTTTCACTTTAAAAATCTTAACGAATTTTAAGTCACTGAGAAAGACATTATTATTAACAAAAAAAAAAACTCCATTTAAGAAAGGTTTCATTTAGAGTGAAGCAGTTTCACTTCAAAAATATAAATTTTCAAAGTTTCAAAGGAGATTTGTCCAGTATTGACGGCACTAATAAACACCTTACAATTTGAAAAACAAAATAAATAAAAAGAAAAATGAAATGAGCTAATCACATAGCTAGACAAGTTTCAATCATTTTCTCATCTAAATTCCAACAAATACTACTGACTTTGGCCGTAGAATTTTCTTGTCTATGCAGCGTGCTTGGAGGAAATCATTATTTTCCACGGCGATTCCTTATAAGATGTTCTTCGTTTTTGCCATTGACTTGGAGTACTAATAGATTCGTGAAAAATATTAATATATTAAAAATAATATTCATACACTAAATATTTTTAATAACTATATAAAATACGATTATAATTAATTAATTAATTATGTATTTAAATTATTTTTAAATTAATCAAATTAAAAAATATTTATTTATTAAAAAATATTAATATCAAAATTATAAAGAATGTAAACATAACAAGAGTAATGTATATTTATTTCATCTTATTATTTTGTATGTATTTGCTCATTTTAAACATGACTTCTTATATTTTTTAAAACAACTCTAAATATTATATCAAACATTAGATCAGAATTAATTCATTTCAATCTAACCCTAAACATCACAATTGCCCATCAACACATGCATGCAGTGGCATCCGGCGGCAGATCATGCTGGCGAAACAAACTTGGACAATCTTTCTTTTTTTGGACAGACATTTGAAAACCAGAAAGAAATTGAAAGATAAAAATTGAGAAATAAAAATTAAAAAGCAAAAATTAAACAAATTTTTGAATTATGTTTGATATAAAATATATAATTGAGTTATATTTTAGTATAATGTTTGATTTAAGCTAGAAAAATATAGAGATAAAAAGATATATTTAAAATTTAAAAAATTAAATGAGAATATTTTTTTAAAAAAATATTATTAAAATTTCAGTTTTTATTTTTAAAAATTTTAGTTCATGCGTCTCCACCTTTAAAAAGTACTAAGGTAGTGTTTGTTTTGAGGTATTGGGACACAGATGGTAAGACTGAGACCTGGTATCATGCTTGTTGATTCAGAGACTGATATTAAAATTTCTGTCTCTATCCCTAAAATTTTAGTATTTCAGTACCTCCAAAAAGTAGGGACATAGGGGACTAAAATTTTTAGAAATGGAGACTGAAATTTTAATAACATTTTATACCTAAAATACCCTCCTTTCAATTAATTAATTCCAATTTTATTCTTTGTGTAAATTAAATTAGAGTTTTATTCGTGTTTCAATTTCTGTCTTTCACTTTACACCAAACAAAATACTAAAATCTATTTCGGTCTCTGTCTCTTAGTCTCTGTCTCTCTACTAAGGTAGCGTTTGAAAAAGAAACTGAGACTGAGATTGGGAGAGAGAAACTAAAATGAGTCTCAATAATATTGTGTTTAGTGTAAAAGTGTACAGGATTGAGTTAGGTCTCGGTATCCTATTTGGTTTGAAATAAAAGTAAAGACCGAAAATGTTGCAAATTACTTAAATACCCTAAGATTATACAACCTAATCCCTTTCTCAATCTATGTCAAATTTCACAAAGCTTCAACCCCTTTTTTCCCTGTCGAATTTTACAAGTTATCTGTCAACTTCTCCGCTGTCGCTTACGCCGGTTTAGAAGACTCTCCCGTCGAGTCTAGCGCACTACAACGTTTCCATAGCTTCTCAATTGTGCCGCAAGGTACTTCGCAGGGTCGTCTGTTTGGTGTCCTTCGCTGCCTTTGCATCTGCCTTGTCACCTCCGCTGTCGTTCCTTATTAGGTCTATTCTTCATTTTAGAATTGTGTCTCTTCTCTCTTCTCTTTCTCTTCGTCTCTGCTTCCTCTTTCGTGTCATATATCACTAAATTTGAAGGTACATTTTTTGTCTAGATGATTATATAATCTCTAACTATAATTGAATTGATAATTTTGTGTGATAATTTTAATACTGTAATACTGAAAATGTTGCAAATTACTTAAATACCCTAAGTCCTAAGATTATAAAACCTATTTTCTCAATTTATGCCAAATTTCACAAAGCTTCACCCCCTTTTTTCCCCTGTCAAAATTTACAAGTCGTCTATCAACTTCTCCGTTGTCGCTTACACCGGCTTAGAAGATTCTCCCGTCGAGCCTAGCGCACTACAACGTCTCTATAGCTTCTCAATTGTGCCGCCAGGTACTTCACAGTGTCGCCTGTTTGTAGGGGTGGCAAATGGGCATAAATACGTCAGTTCGGCCCGCGTACCCCGCCAAAAAAGTCGGGCCGGATTGAAAAATTGGGACCGCTAAATAGCAAAAGCTCGCCTTAACCCGCACGGCTTAAACCGTGGGTTTTGGCTGCCTTTGGCAACGCGGGGCATGCTTTCCCGCCGGGCTTAGTATTTTTTGACAAAGGGCATTTTTATAATTTTTTTTTGCCAAAACCCAACTTCCCTCAACCCAACTTACAAGAGAATGAAGATGAAAATTGAGTGTTTTGGATTATATTTATTTTGTTTTAGAGACAATATTTATAATTATGTTTTGGATTATGTTTATTTTGCTTTGGAAATAATATTTATAATTATGTTTTGGATGAAAACTTGGTTTATAATTATGTTTATTAGATATTTATAATTGCAAAGACTTCAATATTTGTGAATATAAAAATTATAATTTGTTTATACTTTTAAAAATTATAATAGTTAAAAGTAAAAAACAGAAGAAATTTTTTTATGCCTTTATATATATTATTTAATAGTTAAAAGTAAAAACAAAAGAGGATATTTGGCGGGTTTAGCCCGCTAGCCTACTAGCCCGCCAAAGGGGGGCTTCTGGCGGGGCAGGGCGGGCTTCCCCACTTGCCACCCTTATCTGTTTGGTGTCCATCGCTGCCTCTGTATCTGCCTTGTCACCTCTGCTGTCGTTCCTTTTTAGGTCTATTCTTCATTTTAGAATTGTGTCTCTTCTCTCCTCTCTTTCTCTTCGTCTCTGCTTCCTCTTTCGTGTCATATATCACTGAATTTGAGGGTGCATTTTTGGTCTAGACAATTATATAATCTCTAACTATAATTGGATTGATAATTTTGTGTGATAATTTTAATACTGAAATACTAAAAATGTTGCAAATTACTTAAATACCATAAGATTATAAAACCTAATCCCTTTCTCAATCTATGTCAAATTTCACAAAGCTTCACCCCTTTTTTTCCTGTCGAATTTTACAAGTTGTCTGTCAACTTCTTCGCTGTCGCTTACGCTGGCTTAGAAGACTCTCCCGTCGAGCCTAGCGCACTACAATGTCTCCATAGCTTCTCAATTGTGCCGCCAGGTACTTCGCAGGATCATCTGTTTGGTGTCCTTCACCGCCTATGCACCTGCCTTGTCACCTCTGTTGTCGTTTCTTATTAGGCATATTCTTCATTTTAGAATTGTGTCTCTTTCTCCTCTCTTTCTCTTCGTCTCTGCTTCCACTTTCATGTCATATACCACTAAATTTGAGGGTGCATTTTTGGTCTAGATGATTATATAATCTCTAACTATAATTGGATTGATTTGTGTGATAATTTTAATATTAAAATACTAAAATTTTAATACTAGTCTATAAACTAACAAACATGATACTAAATCTCAGTTCCCAATCTTCGTCTCAATACTTCAAAACAAACGCTGTCTAAAAGACTAAGTGTGTGTTTGGATTACAATTTACAAAGGAAAATTTGTATAAAATTGATTTTGCAAACTTGATTTTAATGAAAAGTAAGTTTGTGTTAAGGTGATTTATGTTTGGCAATCTTTATATCAAAATGGATTACAGTAAAATAAAATGTTGTTTGAATTATACTATTCAAAATTGCTTTTAGATAAAAAAATTATTAAAATAGACATCAACTTAAAACATTTTTTATATAAACAAAGGACCTATTGGTTATGCTGCTTCCTTGTTGCCACTCTACCATTGCGTTCTTAAGATTTTAAACGACAAAGACTAATTATATAGTAACTCTTGAATTAAATAATTTTATAAATATCTAATTTAATTTTAATTTTATATTTTCTATCTTTTGAATTAATTATATTTTTAATTATGTACTATTATTAATAGAAATATAAACTTTACTAAAAGTCTATTAATTTACTTTATCTATTTCAATATTAATGTTATTATTAAAATTATCTTATTTGATACTAGTATTGAATTGACGGATATTATGCATTGTTATTCTTATTATATCAAATTAAGATATTAGTGTAATAGTATTAACTAATTTTATATCTATCTTTATATTAGTTGTCTATTTTATATTTTTTATTTACATAGGATCGGTTCAACAGTGATTTATTGATTAATCAATAAACCAGTAAATCAGTAGTCTGAGCGGTTTGATTACCGGTTCAGTTCTTACAACTATGGATCTTATTAATTAATTTCATAATAAAATTAATATTTACTTACTAAAATAAAAATAACATATAAAAATTGGCAAAATATACTTTTAATTAAAACTAAAAAAATATAAATTATATATATAAAAGAATATTTAATCAAATATGTTATATTTTTTTAAAATTTTAAGTATTAACGTGAAAATGTTAATTTAGTAATTTTTTATATTGAATTCAATTCTAGTACTCTCAATAATCTTATTCTTAATATTATTTTAGAATCCAACATTTATGATTTTATTATTACTTATGATTAATATTTTATTTAATTTGTCTTTTTTTAATGGAATCATAATATATATTATAAAAAATTACACTAAAACATAGTATATGAGAATTACAATTATAAAAGAAAGTACTAAAAATAATAAAAAATTAAATATTTACTTTGATAGTGATTAAAACAAATCTAAAAGTTTTTTAATATATTTTTTATATACTATATTTTTAGTATTTTTAGTACTTTTTTTTAGTACGTTATAATTTTTTATATTATTATTATTATCTATATTTATTTTTTTGTTTAATTTACTTTACCTAATGAGATCAATAAATCATATTATAAAAAATAATAACAAAAATAATACATAAAATCACAATTATAAGAGTGTATAATGTCAAACAAACAGTTAATATAAAATAAAAATAATAAATAATAAAAAAACTCGTATATAAAATGATATGCATAAAGGATAAAATTAGTAAAAGGCAAATAAATGTTTAACTTTGATGACTGAAAATCTATTAATAAAATACAAAATTAAAAATGGTTGCTTTTTGTAGCCGTAATTTTAAATACAAAATCACTTCTGTATTTATGAATAAAAAAATTAGCCAAATTAAAAATTAAAATTTTTAAAAAATTCAAACATCTTTTAATGTGTTTGCAAAACACACTCTAAAAATTTTGTATTCAGTATAGGAGACGATTTCATCTCATCGTGTGACATCTTTTCATGTGTTTTATTTAGTACATATGTGATTTTTTTTAAAGGATGTACCTACTACCTATTAACACTTGTATAGCCCAATTAACTGTTTGGGCCTCATTTAGTGGATCAATGTATTTTATTTAGATACGTCTCTTTTTTTTTGTTAGGCTGACAGCATTATGGTTAGGCTGACAGCATTACCATTAAACTGTTTCTACTTTCTCTTCTTTAGCTACAATACAGTTTTAATAAAAAAATTTGTAAAACAAGAATTTTATAAACACAACAAAATTCAATTATTAAATTAGTTATTAAGTATGTTTATATATTTATTATATATATTATTTAATATAATTTTAATAAATATTTTATATTTTAACATATATTTTATATAAATGATTAATTTCATAACTTATTTTTTTATAAATAACATAATTCTTTATAAAATTTACTATTTAACTATAATTTTATTGCACTTTAATTATATTTTTTGGATTTATTTAAAATTTTTATAGATTTTTTTGTTTATTTTATGTTTTTTTTAAATAACAAGGATCAAATTTTAAATTTTTTTTGTTATAAAACTTTTTATACCATTCAAAATCACTCATATAAAAAACTTAAGAAATAATAAAATTATGAAAACAAATACTTTCTTATATTATTTAATTTTTCAGGTTTCACTGAATTAATGTCATCTTATATAATTTTGAGTAAATTGTACAAACTCATCACCCACATGTAATAATAATAATAATAATAATAAGATATATGAATAATTATATATATTTTACCTTACCGATCCATAGGTGTTCTCCGGCTCTAACAAACTGATTGAGCTGCTGCTACATTTTAAACATTTCTATTAATTAATTGACTAATACCTGTACTCCAAAGATGGGTTCTTAAAAGAGAATTTTAATGTGAAGGAAACTAAACTTGCATCTGAAGATATCATAAACGTGATTTTTTAAGTGAAATGAATATACAAACTATTTAACCAAAATTATGCAAAAATGGTAAATAATTTTGGATCAAATTAAGCCACGTTCTTCTTAATCTAACTTCTAGCATACACCATGCTGCACCCTCATTGTACTAACTTCTAACAAATCAAATAACTAACTTGTAACCGTAACTAATATAACAAAATAAATTAATTATTTAACTAACCAGCTGAGTTAGACTAACTAGTTAACAACTTAACAAATTTAAGCCACCCTACTTGCATGTCTAAATAATAATTATCAACCGCATCATTATAGTAATTTACATATATTTTATTTATATTATATATCTAAAAGAATTAACCTAACCGGTTAGGGTAAATACAATGATGAGTCAGATTCTAACTATATATTAATTTAGTTGGTTGTTTTTATAGGGATATACAACAAACGAGTTATTTTGATCTATATATGGTTGTATCTGATTGTTATTTTAATATAAATGAGATATAAATATAAATATACAAGAGTATATAAACATAAAAAAAATACTAATTTTATACCGTGTTTGATAAATTAGACATAATAAAATATTATAAAAAAATTAGTATATCAAATTAAAAATTTGTTTTAATATTTTAAAAAAATATAAAATATATACTTTTAATAGATATTTATGTATAATCGTGTCTTTTATCATTTTCATCTTAATAAATAAACACCATATATATACTGCTTTGTATTCTCCTGTATCTATATTTTAATAAACATGTATGATAACATGGAGTACATGTACTAAGTATGCGACAAATATTATTGACATTACATAAGGGTAATTTTTTTTATGAAAATAAAATAAGTGGTATACTTTAATATTATAATTTTATATTTTTGTTTAAATTGTGGAAAGAAAAAGTATCAAAAGATTGGATTTTTATATATCAAAATTTTTAATCTATTTAAAATAAAAATTAAAGAATCGGATTTTTTATCCCATAAATTAGATCATTGAGAGTCTGAGTTACTTTTTATATCAAATTCAAAAATGGGTGGATTCCATTATTTGTTTCTCTCTTTAAATTGCCAATACAAATCGTATGACACTTCTCTATCTTCATGTATGTGTATTACACCCAAGTCTGGCCAATATAAAATTTAGGTTGCATAAATCTAGGTAACCCTAGAAAGCACACTAATAGTAGTTATTTGAGTTGAGAATAAATCTTTTTAATTTTTTTTAATTATTTAATAAAATATGATTTTTTATTTTATAGTTTTTAAATAAAATAAATATATATATATATATATATATATAAATATTAAATAATTAAAAATCATATTTTACCAAATAATTATAGAAAAAAAATGAAGAGAAATGAGTCCTCTTTGAGTTGAAGTGCAAAGGTGGGGATAAGAAAGACACTGCTACACCGCCACACTGAGCCAATATGGGATTGGCGTGCACAGCAAAAGATGTGTGTGAATGCATGTGTGTGATCATAGCACATGCCTCCAAATTCAAGTCACATGCATCCTCATATCACCCTTAGTTGGCAAAACCCTCTAACCCCACCCCACCATCTTTCTTCTCTCATCTCAAATTATTAATAACCAATCAAAATACAATGTTCTTTAAATATATATTTTTTTAAAAAATCATAGAATTGACCTTACTACTCCATACAAGGGATGTTATTGGATTTTCCTAAAATACTTTTAAAAGATTATAATTTATGTATTTATAAATTGATACTGTGATACACCGTATGTCATTATTATTTACTATTGATGATTTTATATTTTTTATTTGAATTTGAATATGAATATTACTCTATGAGTACATGAAATATATTTTATTAAACTATTCAATAAATATGCAATAATTATTTATATTAAAGAAAACTAATTTTTAATTAGTCAATATTAATTAATTTTTTTAAATTATCAAAAAAAATTTCTAAAAGTAAGACTCGTTTTTCTAGAAGATTTAAATTTTATAATTTAGAATAATTAACAGTTTAAGATTTCAAATTTATAATTTAAGATGAAAAATATATTTTTAAAAAATTAACTAATATTTACTAAAAAAATTGGTTTTCTAATTGATTTTATTTCCATCATCCTATTAATATTGTATTGGTTAAGATGGTAACAAAACAACTTTTTAATAACTAGAATGTTGAATTCAAGTATTAAAAATAATAAAAAAATACATTTTATACAAAAATTTAATCTCTTTAATTATAAAACCTCAATTAGGTCGAATTCAACTAATCAAAATACCAATCATTCAGTAAAGGAAAAAAAAAAGAAAGATCTCCATATCATGGCATGGATTTTTTATTTTTTATTTTTATTTTTATTTTTTTTTTATTTTTTATTTTTTTGTGATAAGGCAAAGAAAGAATGAGAGGCTGGTGTGGTTTGACTGAATAGTCTTTGTTGGCCTGTTCCCAACACACTACATGTCTGGTTGTACCGAATTCCGAAGGACATGCCCCTTTTTTCTCTCTCTCTCTCACTCTATACTCTATAATAATAATAAGGGATTGTTATTATTAGGGTTTATGGAATCCACATCTATGAACCAATTGATCATATGCCACTGCAAAGTGCAAAGCAACCCCAACCATCCAATGTGGGATTTTCATTTCAATATATATCTTTTCTATGTCTCACTACTGGATTTGAATCTTATTCTTTTTCTATTATATAATATAATTTATTTAACCAATCTATCATAGTCTTATAAATAGTAACTAATAAGGAATAATATAAAGCCATTATATTGGACTCTTCTGTTTTTTTTTCTGTTTATTAAAAAAAATTGCTAAAATTTAGGGTCAATAATGTGATTTAACCTGTAATAAGGATAAAGTTGAATATATAATATCATGAATTGAATTAATCTCTGAATATTTCCATATCCTAGGTCATTGTGAAAACTGAATTTCTCTAGATATAACTTTTTTACAAATATAACACATTCACTGCACTTATATAATAATTTATTATAAATTATTAATATATATATTAAAATATGTTGTAAAAATTGGATTATTGGAGGAATCATATATGAGTTGATGGGCATTATGAATGCCCAGATTAGGTTTGCCGAAAGTGGTAGTAGCACATCTGGAAGGATCCCTGTGGAGAACGTGCTAGTCCAGAAAGATTTACCTCTTTTTTTTAGCAGCAATATTCAAGCCTTTGCCTTAATTAAAAAAATAAAAGAAAAAAAGAATTAGTCATTTCTTTTATAAAAAAGTGTAAAATATTATATCAACTCATTTATATTTGAATTTAATTTAAATCAACTTGAGTAGCTCGAGTGATTAACTCACTCGTCTGTTTAAATAAGTGTGGAGAGATCGAATCTCACTTTATGTGCACCAAACTCTTAAATGGAGCTCGTTGAAAAATATCGTGGACAACTAAAAAAATATTTAGATTTAATTTATATATATATATATATATATTTTAGAAAGATTGGAAAAGAATTAAAGGATTTGGCAATGGTAGAAAGAAGATGCTCAGCATAATTGGTGTTGATGATGATGCAAGTGGCACTTCTTTAATCCACAAAATAAAACTGTTTGTTTTTATCACAATGTCATTTCTTGTCATTTAAAACACATGGAATCAACTAGTAATGTTAACAATATCCTTCTTGTCACACCAAAAAGGGTAACCCTAATGGTTCCTTACCCTTTTGGGAAAGTTTTTTCTTGCCCTTTGTGGTACCCCACCTCGTATATCATCATTATTAGAAGTACTAAATATAATTATATATAAAAAAAAACCTATTTATATACATATATAGTTGCTATGAACATTTGGGGATTAGGCTCATAAATAGCAATATATATATATGACCTCAAAATTTGTACATTCATGCATGCCGGTGAAGCGTGAAACAATAAAATGTATGTTGGCGTGATCTAATGCAATATTATAAAAATCATCTTAGGGTATAGCTATAATCATAGGAGCTTCTTCTATCTTGCAAAAGGTGATTAATTAGTATAATTAGTTCCTCAAATCACGAGGTTAAATCATCAAATGTGTCATTTCTTCATACACGTTCTTTTGTTTAAAGAGGATATATATATAATATAAAAGTATCCGTTGAAGAATATTTAGTTTGTGTTTTTATTTTTAGTGATTTTTGTATTTAGAATTTAAAAAATGTAAACAGAATTTGAAAATTAAAAATATAATTTTATTTGTATTTTTATTTTATTTTATAAAAATTTAAAAATAGAATAGATTGAAAATAAAAGTAAAAATAAAAAAAATACAAATTAAATCAAAGAGACCCCTAACGTTCTATATGTAGAGGTGATTACTTTTAATTATTTAAACAATCAATTATTGGATGCTTGTGTTATTACTTATGCAACAAGTTTTTTACTTTTTTTTGTTATTTTCATATTAGTACTAGTTAACGAATTACTAAAAAAAAACAGTATTTCTTCGGTGTCTATCCATTGAATTTAAAATAAAGTCTTTTATTATTGAATTTGTTTATTCTTATTTATGAAGTATCTCTTATTTTTTCTGACATTATCATGTAATTAAAAAAAGGTAAAGAAAGAAGTAATATCATTGTAAAATTAACTTTATATTTGATAGTAGTAGTGTAAACATTTTCCCCCTTAAATTTTTATTAAATAAAATATTTCATATGAATATTTACTGATGAAGTAATTAAATAGGACGATTCAGATTTCAGTGATCGTTACTATTAATAAAAAATATTATTTTTTTCAAAAAAAAAAATCAAGAAGTTAGTTGTAGTTTCTAAAATTATCGAATAAAAAATTACAATATTCAATGAAAGGGATATCAAAGAAATTCCACGCCAAATGTTCTAAGGAAATATTAGATAATTAGATCACTCAATCTAAAAAGCCACGTTTAAATTAAAGCCTTTCAAATATAATGAATTTTAAAACTCATTATTGGGTGGCCCGAGAATGTGTGAATAGTAATTTCATTCTTAATTAGTTATGCATTTAAAAAAATTAGATTTAATTTCGATCCATTGATCATTTAAACATTTAATTAAATTCACCTTTTATGGAATTATTCAAATACTAATTGTAAAAAATATAATTTTTACAAATGTAACAATATATAAATAAATATTTGTATAAAAGAATTAGGCCTAGTTTGGGTAATCAATTTAATTAAGTTCCTTTTGATAAAATAACTTAAACAATAAATGATTCTGTTAAAAGTAACTTATAAATAAGTTATTTTGTATTTGAATTTTTAACTCTAAAAGTGTTTATTTTATAGAAATATGATGAAAAATAGAAGTATTATGAGAAAAATTATTTTTTTAACTTCTCTATAAGCTCATAAATAATTTTTAAAAAAATTACAATTTAATTTTAAAAATTATACCAAATATTAACACTACTACTTTTTATAAGTCAAAAATAAAAAAAATTACTTTTAAAGTTTCCAAACCACCCTTATGCTAATAATACATAAAAGTTAAAAGAGAATATATGAGACTCAAACTAAAACCACTCACTTGCAACGATTGGTTCTAACATTGACATCAATGATTTACTTTGCATCAAGCCTTCAATAATTAATGTTTTTATTAAGTGCAATGATATATATAATTTATTTAAAGTATAAAGCAAATATACTTTAAACTCCTTTAGCCGCCGCATTAAATCTTAATGTGGGGCCTTAATTTTGTGTGGTGTCGTTCAATAATTGGCTAACTTAGCTTCATGAATGTAATTCCCACCTTTTGTTTATTATATTTTAATTTTCCATTCTCTCTTTTGTTAAAGGAAGGAGGGAACCTTACATTATAGTTCCATGTGTTAGGTTTCAATTTGTTAATCATCACTTCATCAGCATATTTATGTGTTTATAAACATGCTAAGCATGAATAATATTCCCTTCAAGATTGGACTATATACAATAATGCATCCTGCACTTAGCTAATAAGTTTTGGACTATATATATTGACTTCGTGTCATTCATATAATAAGCATCAATTGAGATAACACATTTGTTTTTTTCTTCTAAAGTTAATCTTTGAAAATATGCGTGAGCATATAACCTTCTTGATTGAAGAATTTTACAAGAAGTGCCCAGCCAAATGAGTTTGCTTCTAATTATAATAAGTATAAAAAATTTAACTTTTAATTAATTAATTGTTTATTTTTTGAAAGATTTAAAATTTAAATTAGGGTTTAGAGTTTAGAATTTAAAATTTTTGATTTAAAATCTCGAATTTAGTGAAATGATAAATATAAATATAAAAGAATGATTTTAAAAAAAATGATTTGATATTAACTAAAAAAACAGTTAATCTTTTAGTTTAATTCTATAATCAATTATATAATATAACAATACAATAATCACCTATCTATTACTTGGGAGTATAGGGAATAGATTAGAGGGCATTTGTTTTAATGCTTTTGGAAAAGATTGTTATTTTAGAACTCAAAATATTTTTAAAATAATTTTATTTTTTTAGCTCTTAATAAACCACCAATATCCAGATTTTATTATTAAAATCCAATTAATCTGGTCCTACCTGAATTGAATTAAGTCACTTTAGTAATAACTACTATTTCTAGGTTTCATTTAAAAAAGAAAAGAAAATCTTAAACTTTTAAATTTAATTTATTCAATATATTCAAAAATAATTCTTTTAATTCTGTAATTAGGTATTTGATTACTACTTAACTAGTGCTTGCAATTGCAAACGTATGTCGGGATAATAATGAATGTAAGATAGTAAAATTTGAGTTTCATCCAAATTTTATTGGTAGATTTAAATTCTTCAATTTGAATCTAACTTGCACTTTAAACTTTTCAACCCAATCTTATTTAATTCGATCATATAAATCAAATTTATTTTTATTCAAACATAATATTTAGTTATTTTATATTTTATATAATATTAAATATTATTTATATATTATTAGCAAATTAATTTATTAGTTTGGTGACACTAAATTTAACTTGTGCTCAAATTTTTACTTATTTATTATACTAATTATGATATATATAAACTAAAATTAATTATTAAAATCAATCATTAATATAAAATATACATTAAAATATAAAATATACATTAAATATAAATTAAATAATATATTTATACATAAATATAAATAAAAAATAACTGATTTTAATAATTAATTTTAATATAAAAATAATATTTTTATTATTAAATATATATAAATATACACATTATATATTAAAAATACAATATGAATGGATAAAATTGTCAACTCAATCCAATCGAATAAGAATATATTGAATAACCGTAGGTACAGATACGGCTACCGACTTAGTGTTTCTCAAATATCTCCCATAAGGATAAAATACAAAAAAAAAAGGGAAATACAGTAGTATTATTTGTACATTATTTTTGGTATCTCATTTTCAGATATATAATTTATAATCATTAGATCATCATTTTCACACAATTTTTTGTTTACCTTTTCTATCCTTAAATGCGTGCAATAAGTACATTAAGGAGACATTACATGTTTAACAATAAAAGCAGTTGTTATACATCTATATCATACAATGAATATAGGGTGGTCCAAATATATAATAGTACATACTAAATACTAATAAATCACTATAGTGATATCACTAGGAAAACTTTGATTAAATTCCTATAGAAGAAATAAGCGAGGAGAATAAATCTAACTACCAATCAGTTATAGTTCAAATGATATAATTTTTTTTATATTTAATTAAAAAATTACGAGTTCAAATATCCTATTTTTGATAAAAAAAAATCTAACTATATTTAAAAACAATAATCTCGCTACATCTATATTATTTATAATAAACACTATTTTGATATTAATATTTTTTAATAATTAAATATGTGTTCCTTTTGTTTTATTAATTAAAAATAATTTAAATATACAATTAAGTTTTATACAGATATTAAAAGTGTTTGATGTATACATAATATTTTTTATTTAAAAATGTTAAAAATATTTTTGTTTGACTTTAATTTATTTGCCCAATTTTTTTGTTCGGGTTTAATTATTTTATCGGTTTCTATAATTTTACTGAAATTTTAATTAGATTTTTATATTTTTTTCTTTTCGATCAAGTTTCTATAATATATCAAATTTTGTAATTAAGTCTCTATCGTGATAAAAACGTTGGAATTAACAGAATATTCTATTAAACAAATTAAATATGCCTAACACTTGAATGAATATTCTATTTTGTTTAACAGAATATTCAATTGATTTTAATATTTTTGTAATGATAGAAACTTAATTACAAAATTTAATATGGTATATGGGTTCAATTAAAAAAAAATATAAAAATTTAATTAAAGATTCAGTAAAATTATAAAAACTAGCAAAATAATTAAACCTTTTTTATATAGTCTTTTCTTTTATTGATTTTATGCTGAATTTTTTTTAGGATCAATAAATATCAAATTCTTGACCTTTAAATTATAGAAATTTCTCATTTAGTATTTACCAAAAAATTTTAGAATAATATGTTTATTACTCTATTTAAAACAATAGCGTTGTGGATGGACTTTATTGAGTAATAAATGTTTTAAAAGGACTTGATAGTTTAGCATAAAAGTTTTGCTATTTTTTAATGATTAGAACCTTTCATTTTTAGTATTCTTTGATGATGTGTTTGATATATTTCAAGAAGGAAATCAATTACCAATTATTAATACTTTAAGCTGAACATATTTTGTTGATATTTGAATAACAAAATATTTATAAAAAAAATGAAAAAATTGGAGGTCAATGTTTGTTCCAACTAGTATATATACATGGGTTCTACACGGAATAGTATAAAAAATATATCAAATATTTTTTTTTCAATTTTTTAAATAAAAACACGTATAGTCATTTTTGTTATAAAAAATTTATAAAATTAATTAAATTTAAAGTTTAGCTATTTTTCAGATTAAAAATAACAAAACTAATGAGTAATCATTTTACTTATTTTTAAAGTATAATAATTACCCATTAATAGTAATATATATTTTGTAATTAAATTAAAATATTTACATTATAATGTTATCTTTTTAAATATGTCTCTTTAAATAATTTGTGATTGAATAATATAAAAAAATATTAGTGGTTAAATTTAATTATAGACATCTTCTCATTATTCATGAATAAAATTTTTAAATTCTTTTACTCTTAATTAAAATGAGTTTGAGCAGTATAATCTAAGCTGAGATAAAATTTATACGTAAATTATCTTTTCTAATATCATAGCAAAAGAAATTATTATGAAAAACTGATTTTGCTGCTAAAATCTACCTAGAACTGCTTATATTTTAGTATTATATTTATTCTTAAAATTAATATAATATTATCAACGTTGTTACTTATTAAAACTTACCAACATATTTTATCTATTCTTAAGTTTAAATAGCTATATTTGTTTCTAAAAACAGTTTTATATTTTTTTTGTTAAACTACCTACTAAAATTATTAAAGATAAGATGAATGGATAATTAAATGTGCAATATCTTATAGTGAATAATTTATAAAATATAAAAATAGGTAAACTAAAAAAAAGAATAAATATTTACTTTTTTAATAAATAAAAAAATATTTATGCCTATATAATTAACAGTAGGCATATAATTATTAGATAATAAATTATAAGATAATATTAATGAAAATATTAGATTTGATATTAAAATAAAAATATATAAACAGTGAATAAAATATTAAGATTAAGGAAGAAAATAAAGAGAAACTTTTGATAAACAACAACTCAAATATTAACATGACAATAAATTAAATCAAATAACATATATTTGAATTAATTAAATTAAATAATTGATCTAATAAATATAGAAATATTTAGTAATAAAAAATATTAGCTAAAAACTTGCAAAACTCACTACTTTTGGTTTTATCTAATGTATTCTAAAATAAATAAATATTAAATAAAACAAATTTAAACTGTTTGGACTGATTATTTTTTGTCTTTCTAATATTATCGTAATAAATTAACTATAATTTTTTAGCTCAACTAAGTAAGTTAAATAAATAAATAAATAATATCTTATAAATATACCATTTAAAAATTATAATACTTTTAAAAATTATTAATTAAAATATATGTAAAACAAAAAATTTAATATAAATTAAAATAAAATCAATTCATTTATTTCAGTCAAACCAAATAATTAATATAATTAATTAATTATAATTAATATAATCAAATAAATATAATTAAATAATTGATATTTATTTCAATCGAATTAAATAAATAGTTAATTATGTTATTTTAAAAATTATTAATCAAAATATATAAAATACAAAATTAATGTAAATTAAAATAAAATTAATTTATTTATTTCAATTAAATCAAATAATAATTAATATAATTAATTAGTTATAACTAATTTGATTGAATAAAATATTAAATAATTTGATATTTATCTCAATCAAATCAAATAAATATATAATTAACATATTTAAATAAATTGAATAATAAATCCTAAAATATCTTTAAGAATATACCACGTTACCTATGTTATTAATTGAAAAGATTTGATTTTAATAATATATAATAGATTTTTTTTAATACACCTAATCAATAATTATAGAAATTTTTTCCAAAAAAATTAAATTATGAACACACCATTTATTACCTATGAAAAAGAAAATAATGCATTTTGTTTCAGATAAGCTTTACATAAAGATGGGTGTTGGAGAAGATGGCGATTATGACAGCAGGGGATATAAATTATAATAGATTTTTTAATTTATTGTAAGCATCGGTAACAAGCAATGAATAAATGAGTGTGAGGATCGGAATTGAAGAAGTTGAACTTGTTGCTTATGGAACGCTTGGGATGTGTAGAAATCTTTGAAAAAACAAAACACAAGAAATTTGTTGTCAACGAGTGTCTTGAGAGCTTAGGAATCACACACCCGAGAATAGATCTTCATTTTTTTTATTTTTTATAAAGTGTAATTTTTTGTTATATATTTTTTAAGCAGGACAAAAAAAATATATGAAAAAAATATTAAATAATAAAAAGTTATATTTTATAAAAAAATAAAAGAAAAATTAAAAGATCTATTTTTCATTTTCTTGAGTTGCTATATTTGTATATTAAACACATTTTGAACATGATATTTGATATGTTTATTTTTTGTGTCTAATTATATCTTAATAAAAAATAATTTTTTTCAAATATATTTATACATATTTAAATATTATCACGTGTCCAATTTTATTCTTAACATTAATTTTTAAAATAAATTAAAAATATAATATATTATTATTTATTAAAATAAATTTTAAATATTTTATATAATTAAAAATATTAATAGCAATTAAAAATTAATTTATATTTGAATAGCAATAAAAAAATTAAAATATCATTCTAATTTTTTTAAAAATACTTTATCTATATTATGTTAATGTGTTTTATAAAAATTTAAAATTTGTATGATTGTATGTCTTATATCATGTCGTATTTCGTATTCGGTCATGCATCATAACTTGAGAATTGAGAATATAGTTCAAGATTTTAAAGAAAATGATATTATTATTAAAAAAAATTAACTAAATATTGAGAGTTTGATGATTTTCATTTTAGATGTCAAATAATTTTAAAAATTTCTAGGTCAACTGTCTCATATGAATCAAGTTGTCTAAGCATATGTCTCTACCTATCATCGGCTTAATTTTTTAAACAAAAAATTTTATAATATGGTATTTTAAAAAAATTATAACTAAAATCTCTATATTCGAGGAGTGATTTTATGAAAGTACCTATAAACTAGCAAAAAATTAGTCACCATATTCGGCTTTAGACAACACTAACAAAATAATAATAATAATAATAATAATAATAATAATAATAATAATAATAATAATAATAATAATAATAATAATAATAAAGAACGTATTGAGAATACATATTTAAATAATGTTAGGTATGTTTAATTAAGCAAACAAAAAGTTACCAAAAAAAAAATAAGCAAACAAAAATTATTAATTTATTTTTTTTATTTACTATATTTTTCATTGATTTTTCTCTCATTAACTTAACCAATTTATTAGTGAAAATTTAACTAATATTACATAACTTTTAAAATCGAACAATTGTTTTAAAATAAAAAAGCGGATATATCTTTTTTTTTTTTTTTAAATCAAACCTTAACATGTGTATTTGAACTTTGGACCACTTGATAACAAAACCCTAAAGATAAAGTCTCTACACTTTTTCTTTCTCTTATTTTATGCTATTTTCTGTTTTCACTTTCATTATAATGATTAAAATAATATGGGATGACCAATAGAAGATAAACCCCAACAATACAATTATTCCTTCCACATACATGATGCAAGCAAATTTCTCTTTCAGTTTCTGTATAAATACCCCTTCATATCCCTTCTTTCTCTTCATTACAACAACATATGAAACATTTTCCATAGTAATGGAACAGTTTTTGGGTAGGGAGAAGAGAGGAAATAATTAAGGGTTAATTAATTACTTGTCCCTCATAAACACTTTCAAAAGCAATAGTGATGCTTTAGTTAATTATGAAGCTTAATTAGTCTCATTATTCATCAAGTGATAGAGGGTATTATGGTATTGAATTTTCGTCTCTGCTAATTAACGGTAAAGGGTGGTGACAGAAGAAAGTGAGCACACATGGTGTTTTCTTGTATGATGATGTTTCATACTTGAAGCTATATGTGCTCACTCTCTTGCTGTCACCCCTTAACCATTTCTCTCTATTTTTTTTAATTTCTGCAATATATATAGATATATTATATATTTTTTTGTTTTTTGGATTTTATTATCTTCTTTATGCTTTAACTAACCCTAGCTAGCAACTTATTAGGCTTAACTTATGAAGCTCACATCTCAGGTATGTCATCTTCTTTTTTATAATTTATATTTTTTTTAATTTAAAAATGAAATATTGTAGATATATACATATTTGTAACAATCTATATAACATATAACTGATTTGATTTATTAATTTGGATGGTAGTGGATTCAGTCAAAATTATACCATGGAATGAAGCTGGTGTGTTGATGATTATTGATAAGGGTATCTGGAAAATACTTGCAATAATGATGAAGTGACCTTTTTTGGTTTCTAGTTTCCACTGTTAACAAACAGTTGTATATTCCATTTCCATTTTCTTAAAATGAATTTACCCCTAATTCTGTGTTCACACCCAGATTTAGGGTTTTCAGTTCAATAAAATTAATTCATAAATTAGCATTTTTTATTAAAAAAAAAAGCATTTTTATTGTTGTCTAGTCCATGTTAATAACTTAATTGTAGTTTCATCTTTATACATCATAAAGGTTATTAGCTAATTAATAATTATAATTTTTTTTAGCTAACAAAAATCAAGATGTTAAAGAATGAAATTTAGAAATTAGAATATATACGGAATTTTGAATTTAAAATAGTCCAATTTGCTGATTATTATCATATTTCATATCATTCTCAGGTAACAAGAAAGTGTTGCTGATGAAATATATATAGTCCCATATGAATTGATGATGAGTTGTGATAGGAGCAAAGCTACTTCAATGAAATGGAAATTAATTAACAATTATATGTATCTTTCAGGAATGAAGGATGTTGAAAGGGTTATTATATACATATCTATCATCTTCTTCAATTTCTTGGATATATGTGTCTGTAAGAACAACGTTGTTGTCTCTGATCTGTCAAAATTTATTGTCAGAATTTTAATTTTGGAAAGAAAAAGAAAATGGTGCAGCTTACTATATGTATATGTCATATGTCATTCTAGCTGGAATCAAATAAATTTGAACAAAATATATATTTGCCAGAAATTTTATATATGTATTATTTATTCTGAGCTATAACTTTGATTACAATATTAACACAAATATTTTTAATATTTATAATAATAATTTAATTAATACATATTTTTTATGTTATGCAATTAATTAACAACAACCGAATATTAATAATGTTCAATATATAATAGGCTTATATATTTGGATCAAGTAAATCCAATGGCATTAGAATTATATATATATATTGGATAAAGTTTACCAATTTATCTGTCTTTTATTCTTGTCTCTATCTCCTTGACTCATTCTTCATTTTGATGGCTATATCCCTTTAAGTATTTTGCTTTAATTTTCATATATTTCTCACTAAAAATATAAGTAAATTCGAGAAAAACATTTTTTATCAATTTTAATTGAATATATATATATATAAAAAAGTTCAAATTAAACATAAATATTTATACCAAGCCAACATTAGTTGTTTATGATTTAATCTGAACGCAACTTGCATGTAACTTTCAGTTTCAGATCAATCTTCATTAATAAGAATGTGATTGATCTATGCATGTCATGAGATATCTGTGCAGTGTCTATTTGTCCAAATTATTTTTTTTTCTATGCCATACACATGTTCAAGATTCCAACATTATTTGATAGGACTGAAATTGAGCATGAATAAGACTTGGTATAAATAAAGAAGAAGACTTCTAACTATATTTTAAAGGGGTTTGGTGTTGAAAATGAAATGTAATATAGGAGTAATTTTAAGTTTAATAATGGTGTTTTGATATTTTTGATGATTATGGGACCATTGGTTATAGTATGAGTTATTATTTGTCATTAAAAGAAAATAATTAAACGTTAGAATAAGTTATGAAAAATATAATTGTGGCTTATCAAAAAAAAGGTTATATAATTGTGGTTATGAAATTTGTCATTACTAAATAATGGAAAGAAGTTGTGAAAGATAATAATATAAATTGAGTTTAGTTTTAGAATAACCATCCGAGTATTAGGGATAATAAACATCTTTCCAAAAATTTAAACTGATTTTGGGGTTCACCAATGATCAAACTCTTGACTTCAATTTAGAGCTCTAATACCATGTCATGATACTACTCATTCAAAAAACTTTAGTTGATGGGAAAAGATAGCACTAATGGTTATATCTCTAATACTCTCTAAACCTTCATTGTATACATTGTATAAATATTTTATTGGCTCCTCATACTTTTCTAATACATAAATATTTTTTTTTGGTGATTGAAGTACACAGATATTTAATCACATCAGTTTTTTTAGTAATTATTCACACAATCAATGTAAAAAGTAATTATTTTTATTAGTGTAGTATTATATGATTGAATACACGTGTAAAATTGCTTTACATTATCATTATATCAAAGTTACATTTTTATAAAATATGTTGGATTTCTTTTATGTTTCTCAGAATTAAACTATCTTATGTAATTTAAAGTTTGTAATATAGCGAAAGTGCTTTTGCCTTTAAGTATTTCCCACACTGCTAGCTCTTCCATTTTCAATATTCTTCTTCCACTCTATAAGTTATATATAACAATAGTTTTTTTATTATTTCATGCACTACTCCATGTTATATATAATATTACCTTTTGTTAAAGAAATTATTACAAAGTTTCTTATTAATTAATATTTGTTATTATTATACAGGTTTCTACATTAGTGCACTTTTAATAGAATTTAAAATTTGAAGTATATATATATGATAACATTTTATAATATCATCTATCTAATATATAGAATAAACACTTTAATAGAAATTTTAAAAACTTCACATTACAACTAATGAAAAATAAAATCAACTAAAATATTGTTTCTCCAATTTTCCACACCAAAATTACTGTATCAATTAGACCGACAAAAAACCACCAAAAAAATTGAAAAAAAGAAGTCACTCAGATACAGACGTTGAAAACGTCTTTTTATAAAGATATTTTTTAATAATTAAAATTTAACACATATAATCGATTAAATTGTGTTATTTTTGTTAAAATTAGGCTAGATAAATTGATTTGACCGAAAAATAGTAAATCAAATCTTGAACTGATCTAAATTAATATTATTTTTTTATAGAAAATGACTACAATACCCTATTATAGAAAATGACTAAAATATTTCTATTATATATATATATATATATATATATATATATTAATTTTGAGAATCCTAAATTTTAGTTATTTATTTTAATCATTCTCTATAATAAGGGTATTGTAGTCATTTTTTATAAAAAATAATATTAATTTAGACCAGTTCAAAATTTGATTAACCATTTTTTCGGTTAAATCAATTTGTCTAGCCTAATTTAAAAAAAATAATTTAATCGATTATATATATTAAATTTTAATTATTAAAAAATATTTAAAAAAAACGTTTTAAACGTCTTTATCTGAGTGGCTCCCTTCAAAAAAAAAGGAAGTAATTAATGCTAAAGATTCACTTTACTAATGGATGAAGAATAATACCTAACCAAATTACCTTTGGTTTAGGGAACTTAAGCTATTGTTGAAGATGGAAGTAAAGATGATAATATTAATAATGCATAATATTTAAACTAAGGAATTTTTTGTTGATACATACTCATCACAATAATATTGTAATGTAAAGGTAAAATTCTAAATGCAGTGAGCTGTACCCTTTGTAAATATAAAACCAAATAAAGAATATGTGCATGCAGATAAAAATAAACTTGTTATAGTTATAGGAAATATAATTAACATATAAGCTAAAGCCTTCTTTTTAGTCTTTTTATAAGAAAACATGCATGGAATAATGCTTCAATTTGAGTGAAAAAAGAAAGTGATGGTGCAAGTGCTGGATTCAGTTGTGTCTTTTTGCTAGAGTGGTCCTTGTTTTCCCTTTTTTTTCTTTTTTTTTTTGGGAGAGGCTTCATCAGCCTTATGGAAGAAGAGGCTAGTTCCATTGGTTTAATTTTATTTTCTTGCAGCCGAGTCCTGAGTCAGATGGCAACTTTGTTTGTCTCACATAGAGCTACACCGAATTTAAATCCTCCTGAAGGAATATAGAACTATATTAATAGTATATACCTATATAATGTGTGTGTTGTGTGATTGTGTAGTGCATGAATGTAATACCTAAGATTGGGGCTATCCAATCCATTTAACAAAAAAAAAATTATCTTATTTAAATAAAAATGTCATTAGCAAAATTTGCCACTTTATATGCCTCTCTAATCTCTATATTATTATTAAATGTATGTTTGGTTGAACTAAGAAAAATACATAATTATCTATGTGTCTTTATTTAATAACTTAATTTTTTTGGATAATGATATAATATTAAAATATTTATAATAAAAAAGTTTAAAGTTTAATTTTTGTTGCCTCAATTCTTTTAAATGAAATTTCATTATAAAACAAAAATAAACATATACATAATTCATACTTCAAACTCAAGAAACTATTGTATGAATTTTTGTGTCAGATATATAATTATTTAATCTTTATCTAACAATTTAATTTCAAACTTTTGAAATCTTAATAACTCTATGGCAGTGCTTAATTTATTACAAATTCTAACTTAATTTGTCAACTTTGTGTTGGCATACGGAATAAATTTAGGTTGTCAAAGGTATTTAAATTTGCTACTAAATCATTTATACACAAATACTAGATTATATGATATTATAAAACTCTTTTACGCTCTTAATGCATAACAATCAAAATGTATAAAATTCCTATAAGTAAAAATATCACATATATAAGTCATGCCATACTAGGGTTTAAAGAAAATTACATTTCAAGTTTATTAGATATTAAGAGAAAGAAAGAAAAGACTCAATTCCTTGAAACTTATTATTAGTCTAAATTAACTTGCAATTCCCACATAGGCATGCATTAGTTTGCAAATTGTTATTTGGTTGTTTATAATATGAATCTAATTTTTATACACGGTAAGTATAAAAAAGTATTACACAAAGAACAAATAGTATATTCTGACATCAACAAAAGTAATTAATTTTTAAATTATTTAAAAAATTATTTAAATATATAAGTTTAATTGAATAATTATGTAAAAAATTTTATATTATGAGTGTATCAAAATTAAACTCTTATAATATTAATCCTTAATAAATAATAACAATGACTAATTCTTTTGAAACAAAAGATCTCTCAACTCTTAAGAGAATAAATCTTTGACTACAATTCACAAGTAACCCTCCATTATATTCACAGAGATAACTTATATAAATATATGCTCTCAGCCTCTCATGCTTATTGGTACTACTTTGGCAGATGATTCATTTGAAAAAATTAATTAAAACAAAAAAGAAAACCCCCCAAAAAAATTAATAACCGTGCTTTCTCCGTACAAAAATGTTCATATTATAAATTATAAAAATAAAAATGTCCCCCCTAAGTGGGGAACAAAAAAAATGAACTTTAAAAAAGGACAAACAAAACAAAAACAAATCAACATACACAGGACAATGCTCCAAAATACCCCATCAATATCCAAATTTGAAACATACAAAAAGAATCAAATTTGAAACATAATTAAGCACCAAAATTGTTTTTTAAGTAGTAAAAAACGAATCTAACTTTGCAAATTGCATGATACTTATCTCATTTTGTATTGTAATGAAGACAAGAATCAAGAAGAAACCAACTCCAATTCAAGCTCATTTCACTCCAATCTGAAAAGCAATATGTTTAATGCTGTACTAGGAAGTTCATTCAATAAACCGTTAACTGAAAACCATTTGCTTATAATGCCTTGAGACGATTCGTTTGGAACTCCGGCCGGCCACTTGTCTACTAATCTAAACCCGAATTGTGATGCGGCCGAAAGCAAAGACGGTTCATCTACGCGACGGAATATATGGCATAGAATCAGAGCAGGCACATTACCATGCTTGTTGCTTGCGCCAGAAGTAATTAGTTCTCTGGCGCTCGCAAACAAAGGCAATATAGCTTCAGGAATGTATGTAACATCTGTGCCAATGATGACATCAAACCCTATTTTATTCCCTTCTTTTATGGCTTCTATGTGATCATTGTTTCCCCATTCCATTCTCTTTGTAATTAGTTTGGTTAGCAATGGAGGCTCAAGATTCGATGAGACATTTTTGGCGAGGAGGTCGAGGGCAAGAGCATCCCCATCGGTAGCAACAACTAGGTCGGCATGTTTAGCAGCAATCATAGAACAGATTCCCCCACAGCCACTTCCCAACTCCAAGACCCTTTTCCCTGAAACGATATCAGGGTTTTTGGCGAGGACAGAAGCCATCAATCGAGCCGATTCCCACAGCATTAAGCCCGTCGATTTGCAGGTATGCTGGTACTGTTTTGAAAGTACCCTAATCTTGAAATCCCAACCTCTAAGTTTGATCTCAATAATCTAAAAGGAAAATTCAAGGAGGAAAATTAGCATTCAAAATTGCCATCAGACATTCAAAATTTATGGAAACGTCTTTTAAAAGCAGCCTCGGATAGTATACATCAAATTATTTATTAAAAAAAATGATGACTTCGAATATGATAATTTTATGGTAGAACTTAAAAGAATCAATGAAAGGCGAAAAATTGTTACCTCATAATCGCTGGAAGGTAAGGCTCCAAACATGTCAAATGCCACACCTTCAGACAAGTCAATTGCAGTGTCATTTAAACTACCATTCGAACTATTTTGCTTCGCTTCAGAACTACCAGAACAATTTCCCTCAGCTTCGTTACTAGAAGAAGAGTTCAAATCCCCTGTAAACCGGAATGCAGCTTGGACCCAACGCCTGAAACCACCAAACACGGTAGGATAACTATAAAGGGTTATTACAGTCAAGAGAAGATTGAAAGAAAAACCAAATTGCTTTTTCACTTTTAGGCAGTGGATAAAAAGAGGGAAGAAATGAAGATCATAACTTAAGTAAATTATAACTCTTATATACAACACTAAGGTAAGGTTGCATGATTGTCCTGAGACAGAGAAAACTGAAATCTTGGGGACAACATGTTTGGAGAAGGATACAGAGATAAAAAATTAAAATCGTCCGTCTCGGGACAATTTTAAGATAATTTACGTAGTTCCAAAATAATGGGATGAATGTGACATGCCTTTCTCCAAAAAGAAAGAACGCGGAACACACATCTATAAAACTATGCAAAAGAAAAGTTACCGGTTCATGATCAATTCTCTCGAACGGTTCTCAACTTGTTTGCAGTATACATGAAGCTTGTCAACAGCAAAACCATTTTCTCTGAATAAATTCGTCAAGAACTCGTTCGAAAAGTAGTAAGCTCGCTGGATAGAATAATAAAGCATTACATTAGGAAATAAGAAATTTAGGTGATCAAAGTTGTAAGATAACATTGCCAGAACTGAAACCTTACAGTGCCATCACCTCTGACATAGAAGTTGTCACTAATCTTTTGATCCTTCCCTGAAAATCTTTCCTATGGAACAGAAAATATGTATCACATGAATCATCATAGCTCAAACAAAAAGAAATAGTCAATCAAAATTTGGAATTAAACAATTCCCCGAACAACACACTATAGTTCGTAACTTTTCCTTTTCTCTTATATTATACTGTAAACCATCCGAACCGTATCAACCAAACCTCTATGCATCCTACTCTAACCACCTTGGTATAGTTATCAAACCTAAAAGTTGCAATCTTTTATTTTATTCACTTTGATATGAACAAGAAAAAGAAGTAAATTTCGATTCATACAATTATTAAAGAGAAGTCAATATCAGAAGGAAAATTATCTGGACAAAAAATTGAGCACTAGTCTATTCTTTAGAATATTATATGGTAACAAAAATCAACCTGGGCAAGATCTCCCGTGGCATAATCTCGGAACAGCACATATCCATTTGGCTGCAAATGGAGAAAGGCATGAATTTCAACACACTTGAAATGAACTGTGAACAAGTTATCTAGCAAGTTTTATGAAAATGTAAATCCAATTATTGAATACTAAAGTTTCTTACCTTGATAATTTTTCTAACATTTTGCAATACTAGAGGCATCTTTTCCGGGGACACTGCAGATAACATAAATATCTGTTTACCAAGTCAGATACTTAAACAAGTGATCTACATATAGTTCTCAATAACAAGAGCACAAAACTTGTGAAATGAAGCCGAAAAATTGACAGATAGCATCTAAGAAATGCAAATGTGATCCCATAATCATTCTACAATACACAATGTAAGTACCATGGTAACAATATCAACCGAAGATGGAAGAATTTCTTTGCACAGATCATCAACTGTCAAATCAGAGACAAAAGCTCTAACACGGGACTCCTTGAAGTCTTCATGCGTCTACAATTACAAACAAAAATATAATTACATAAATAAATGTAACAACTTCGCTTCAGTTGGATTTGGAATACTGTAAAATAAGCAATATTTCTCCTTTTATTTTATTTTATTTTTTATAAATGAGAGAAGCTTAGGAGATACAAATTTGTTTTTGATCAACATATATCAAATGCAGTTAATGCACTCTTTTTCCATAATAGAAATATGAATTCCCAAGTCTTACAGGTAATTGGATTGAGTTAGCGGATCACTGAGCAATAGACACTGAGGTTACGAACGGGGAACTACATACTGCTAACCTGGAGGTGTTCATGTCAAACACGGTTTAGACCAATGCTCCAATACTATGTATGGATGTGGATTTACATTTTCCGGCACAATGAATCATATCAGAAGAGGTGGCAATTAGGTACACCGTCCATTACTCTATCATCCATCAAAACCATCTATATCTGAATTTAGTTTAATACTATTTACCCATTGAATTCAGTTTAATACTATTTAATATTGTTGGATGTTTTAACAATTTATAACAAATCAAAATGATATAATGGTTTATTTTTTTTATTGATCTTCTATGGTCCAATCCAACATTCATGATCCATCTATTTGCCACTCTAAATTACCGATTACCATACATTTTTTTTATATCAACAGATCAGGAACGAATCAAGAAGCAGACAGCAAAATTGCTACAATGGAGAGGAAGTTTACAAAACAAAGATGTCTGACCTTAACTAACTCAATAGCCCGTGGCGAGAAATCACATGCATAAACAAAAGCATCTGGATAAGATGCTATCACTGGAAATATAGTATTTCCGGCTCCACAACCAACCTGTTTAGTAAATAGCTCTGACTATTAAGCAACTTACTAATACAAAGAACTACTAAACAGGACTTTGACAGAAAATGAATTCCATTCATAAACGCCAAGAAAGAAGAAAATGCAAGTAATATACCTCCAAAATCACTTTTCTTCCTTCTCCCTAAAAATTATTTTCAAGCAAAAAATTGCTTAAATTGTCAGTACTGCAAGCATCAAAGTTAAAAAGAAAACAAACCAAATCAAAATTGAAGATATTATTTCCTCACTCACCGAAAAGTAATCTCCCCATTCCTTATCCAAGTAGTGCCTATCCTTAAAAAACTGTAAAAAAAAATTGAATCATCACTACAGCAAAACTACTTATAGCAAATGCCTTGAACATGAAACACAGATAATGGGTGGAAAACTTGGAAGAGTGATCATCCAGTTACAGCAATAGTCAATAGACACCACAGACAAGAGGAAACCAAATACAAAGTGAAGGAATAAGACATTTGCATTAACAGAGTATAGAATAGACTAGTCTAGTCTTTAGGTATTACTGCGAATCCAATTCAGTATATCATTTTCACCAATAAACTACAAAAATCTCAGCTTTTTATTTTATTATTAGAAATTTCAGCTTATCTTCATTCATTTGCACATCCAAATTCCCAAAACAATGAAACCAATGGCAAAAGATACTTATAATTAATACTAATTAAAAAAAGAATAATTCACCAAGTATCATCAACTAAATAAAACAATAATAAGCGAACAACCCTTTACCTTGTCCTTGTGGCGCTTGTAGAAGACATCCCAATACCTCTTGGCTTCTCTTTCATACTTCTCTGAAAAGTAGAACCCAATAAACAAAATCCCAAAGAAAAAAAAAAAGCTTTTTTGTGCGGGAAGTCGCAAGCAAGAGCATTATAAGAAAGAGTACCTCTCCAAAAAGGCGTGACCCCATTATTTGAATTTGGGTAAATTTGCAACCTTTGTGTTTGTTGCGGTTTCTGTTGCTCCATAGAATCTTGGGTATGTGATGATGATGATGATGATGTCATTGCCCTCAGTGTTCTTTGTGTCGTTATGCTCATACACAAGGTTGTGTTAGCACCAAAACTGAGATCAAGCATTTATTTGCTTAAATTGCAAAAAAGAATGAGAAACACTGTGTTTATCTATAACAAGTTAACAACATTTCAACGCGCCATTTTCTAACTTTTCATCTCCAGGGTTTAGATCAAGATTCCCACCTCGGGGTTTTACCCGAATTAAACTGGAAAAATCTTTACAAAGCTTAACGCTGTTGTGATATTAGGGAAAAACAGATCGTACGGTCCGATTTAGGTAGACAAATTGGACCGTTCGATTTGTGCGCCAATGCCACGTGTTGTGCATGCAAGGAGTCCCACTCCTCCTTAATTTAATCCGTGCAAGCTCTCTTTCTCTCCCAATCACAATTCACAATTCACATTCATTCTCTTCTCTCTTCTTCAACCTTCTTTCAATTTATTCCAAGTTCAAAAAAGCTACAGCACCACAGTGTCAAAAGAAACTTAACATTAAAGATGTTGATCATCTTAAGCTTTACATGGGTAATTATTTCAACTATTTTAATTATATGTTATTATTTTTAGTTTTTTTTTTATTTTTTAGCAAAAATACTAATGATAATGTTAGATATTAATATTGTTTATAATAATTAAATAATAGTTAACATATTGTAATTAAAAATATATTATTGGATTTAGTTAGTGAATATTGTTAACGTAGATTTATATATTAAAAAATATATTTTTAATGTATTTAATAATTATTATTATAATTATATTTTATTAGATATATTTAAATTTTATTAATTATTGTTAGAAACTAAATTATTATTGAAGAATATCTGTAAAATAAATTTAGTATATTTTAAGTAAGTAACAAAATTATCCATAAACATTGAATAATTAAAATTTTTATTAATTAATTTATATTTAATTATTTTATCACAATTTATAACTTTAAAAACATAATTATTTATTATCATTAATATAATTTAATTATATTTAACAAATTACCATTAATTATCTAAATAATAAAATAAAATTATAATTAATTATAATTTTAATAATACTAATATCATATTATATTACTTCTATTCTATTCAATACATAACACATAATACAAGGCTAATAATAATAATTAATGACATAGAATAACTAACTAATTATATATCCAAATATTTTGACAAGTGTCTTATTTTCAATAACTCTAATATTATTAATAATAATTTATTTATCAAATTATTTATTAATTTATTCATTAAATAATTATTTACTTATTAATAAATAATTTATTAAATAATATATTTAAAAATTTTAAATAATATCTAAATTTATTAATAATAATAAGCAATTTTTTAAAATTAATACTAAATTTATTGTTAATAAATTAATTAACTAATTAATTTTCACTAAATTCAATTATTGCATTATGCACAGTTAACGTATAAATTACTTAATCAATAATATTCAAAAATTTAAAAATATTTAATTTTTATTACTTACTCAAAATATGTTAAATCTATGTTAAATAATAATTAATAAAATTTAAATATATATAAATATAATTTTAATAAAGTTTAACTATTTGGGTAGTTCTTATAGTTTTATTAAATTTTTAATTAGGTTTCTATATTTTTTTTCTTTTTAATTGAGTCTCTACACTGTTTTTAATTTTGTAATTACATCATTTTCATGTTAAAAATGTTAAAATTAACATAATATTTTTACCAAAATACATGCGGCCAAAGATTTAATTAAGTTTTTAATTATAAATACCTTCAATTTGCGAATAAATATTCAGTTAACTCTAATATTTTTTACACTAGGAATGACTTAATTACAAAATTAAAGCAGTATAGGGATCTAATTAAAAGAAAAAAATGTATAGAGACCTAATTAAAAATGTAGTGAAATTATAGAGACCAATTGAATAATTAAACCTTCTAATAATTATTACTAAATACATTTAAAATATACTTTTTAATGTATAAACCTATATTAACAATATTTACTAACTAAATCCAATAATACATTTCAAACTACAATATGTTAACTATCATTTAATCGTTATAAACAATACTAATCTCTAACATTATTACTAATAAATTTTGCTAAATAAAAAAAAATTAAAAATAATAACTTACATAATTAGAATGACTGAGATAATTAACAATGTAAAGAGCAGGACAATTAAAATCTTTAATTTTGAGTTTTCTTGACATTGTGAGGACCGTGAATATATATATATATATATATATATATATATATATATATATATATATATATATATATATATATATATATATATATATATATATATATTGTAAAAGAGAGAATGTCAAGAAAATAAAGAAGAGAATCAAGAATGAGTAAAAATTATGGAACGTACAACAAGCAAATAGGAGAGAGTTTCATTAGTTAGTGTTCTGTTTCAATAACAAAGTCTTATAGCTATATATATAGAAGATCTATGGTGTAGTTAATGGATATAATTCATTCCTATCAATTCTAGTCATAAAATATTACTCAATCACTTCTTCTCTGCACTCATATCTCAGCAAGCCTAACATCTTGCTGCACAATTCATCTTAGTTCTTTGCTGCATTAATCTAATCAACTCATTGGGTAAACTTCACATGGTACCAAGAGCAAAAGGGTAACACCATGGCTATGATCCTTAATTCCGCTGCATCATCTTCCAAGTACTACCTTTCAGTCATCACAGACAAATTGGATGCAAATAATTTCATCCCATGGCACCATTCAGCCACCATTACAGTTGAATCTCAAAATCTTGAAGATCATTTTCACAAGGATAAAGTTCCTCAACAATTCACTGATCCTACTGATGTCACTAACCAGGAAAGATTGAATCTGAAGATTATAAAGAATGGAAGTTGCAAGATCTTTCTCTACAAACATGGCTTCTTGCTTCTATCAATACCAATTTCAAAAACAAAGTGGTAAAATGCAAAATCTTCTATGATATGTGGGAGAAGCTTCAAGAAGTCTTTACAACACCATCAAGGGCACGAATTCAGAGTGTAAAATCTCAATTGAGATCTGTCAAATATGAAAAATCAGCAAAAGATTACATTGGTAAAATTCACACTCTTGTTGATTCTTAATTGCAATTGATAGTCATTATCCGGATGATGATCATATTCAAACAATCCTTGATGGATTAACTGAGGAGTACCAAGGATTCATCTCATCTGTCATGTCTAAGATGGGACAAATCACTGTCATAGAGACAGAATCATTTCTCATTGCTTATGAAGAAATGCTCCAAAGATTCGAGAAACCGCAACACTTGATTCCATTAGCTAATCTGTCACAAGCATCAAGTTCTTTTGCTTCTAATTTCCAAAGAGGCATGAATACAAGAAGAGGAAGAGAAGGAAGGTTCTCTCAGAGAGGAGGAAGATTCAATTCCAATAATACAAGGCTCTTTTGTCAAATCTGCAATAGACCAGGTCATGCTGCTTGGAATTGTTATTTCAGATTTGACCAAAATTATGAATCTCCAAATGTTATCTCTTCCATCCAATCTACAAATCTTCCTCCACCTCCACCCTTATTCCATCAACCTAGACCTTATCTTGAAGCAACAACTTTGTTGAATGAATCACCATGGTATGCTGATTCAGGAGCTTCTCATCACATCACTGCTGATCCCTCAAATCTTTTACACGCTTCAAAAACTCAAATAGGTTCAGACCAACTTTATATAGGTAATGGACAAGGTATAGCCATCTCTAAGTCAGGTTCATCTCTGTTACATGACTCTAAAACTGTTCTCACATATAAATTGAATAATCTTTTGATAGTTCCTTAAATTTCACAGAATATTCTCAGTGTTTCTAAATTTGCAGTTGACAATTCAATTTTCTTTGAGTTTTGGCCTAATCACTACCTTGTTCATGATCAAGTTACCAAGAATTTTCTTCTACAAGGAATAACTAAAAATAGCATATATGTGTTTCCTCATTTGTTTTGTTCTATGGCCAAATGCCATTTGATGACTCTAACTCTGTTTACTTAACACCTTTAGAATTGGTATATATAGATAATTGGGGACCAGCCCCATCTATTTCCAGAAATAGATACAAGTATTACATATGTTTTGTTGATACTTGCACTAAGTATACATGTATTTCCTTGTTTATTAATAAATATGAGAGTCTTGTTACATTTCAAAATTACAAAAAGCTACTTGAAAATCAAACTGGATGTACAACAAAATCTATACAAATTGATCATAGTTCTGAGTTTTTATCAAATGCTTTTAGATCTTTTCTCTTGGATTGTGGCATTTCACATAGACTAGCTTGTCCTTACACATACTAACAGCAGGGTAGTGTTGAAAGAAAACACTAGAAGATCACAGAAATTGAATTATCTCTTTTGGCCATAGCTGGTTTACCTTTAAAGTTTTGGGAAGATGCCTTTATTACTACTGTACATCTTATTAACAGATTACCAACTCCTCTCTTGAACAATTCTTCACCATTTGAGGTTTTGCATCATAAAGAACCAGATTATACTACTCTCAAGGTATTTGGTTGTGCTTGTTATCCATACCTCCAACCATATAACAAGCATAAATTGGATTATAGATCTCAATTATGTTTATTTTTGGGTATGATAGTCAACATAGAGGGTATAAAGGAAATTTTCATATTCTATCATGTTCCCTACTAATCAGAATACTTCTCAAACAAAGGCTACTAACAATGATTTTGTCCAGGTCATAAATATTCCTTTTTAACACTAATTCTATTGATCACCCCCATATTACACAACCTCAACTCCCATCTTCTGACTCTCATATATTATCCTCATCCACACACATGACACAAGCCTCATCCTTAACATTAACACCTATAGTACACACTACATCAGAAACAATACCTATCAATTCTTCAAAATAGCAGCATATTACTCAAAATCTTCCTCATGGCCATATTCCTATTTCCAACATAGAAATTTAACTACCACTGTCACTACCTTCCCAAATTATACCAACTCAACCTCTCCCACTCCCACCCCTACCCCCTCCTCCAACTAATACACATAAAATAATTACTAGATCTAAATCAATTAAACCTATAAAATCTACACTAACTGTGATTACTAATGTTGATGATGATCCTGAATTTCTATATCATATACCTAAGAATGCTACTAAAGCTCTCAATCATCCCCACTGGGCTCATGCTATGGAACAAGAATACAAGGCTCTTTAAAGATGTCAAACTTGGACTCTTACAAGTCCACCACCTAATTCCACTATAATAGAAAGTAAGTGGGTGTTTGCACTCAAAAAGAACCCTCAAGGACAAATAATTAGATATAAGGCCAGATTGGTGGCAAAGGAATTTCACCAAAGGGAAGATTTTGATTTTGATCAAATATTTAGTCCTGTAGTTGAGCCACAAAATATTCAGATTGTTATCACTTTAGCTCTTAATAAGGGTTGGCAATTGAGACAATTTGATTTTGATAATGCATTTCTTAATGGTATTTTACATGAAATAGTTTTTATGGAGCAGCCACAGGGGTTTATTCAACAAGATTTCACACATGTTTGCAAGCTTAACAAGGCTATATATGGTCTTAAACAGACACCCAAGGCCTGGTTCCTAACACTAGCTTTTACTCTCTCTCATTTTGGATTTAAAAATACTAAATCAGAGAAAAACTGCAACTTCTATTACTCTTCTTCTAGCATATGTAAATGATATTTTATTCACAGGAGATAATTCACATGAATTGCAGACTTTGATTCAATAGCTCAATACAATTTTTTCTCATAAAGATTTAGGAAAATTTAACT
The DNA here is from genome assembly GCF_003086295.3 of Arachis hypogaea. Classification (NCBI taxonomy): domain Eukaryota; kingdom Viridiplantae; phylum Streptophyta; class Magnoliopsida; order Fabales; family Fabaceae; genus Arachis; species Arachis hypogaea. The sequence continues at coordinate 146,899,413 of NC_092051.1, read as the reverse complement.
ATTTTCTTGGACTGGAAGCTACATACCAAGGTGACAATTAGATTTTTCTTCATCAAAGGAAGTATATCAAGGATTTGTTAGATAAAACAAAGATGTCAACATCGAATACTGTACCAACTCCGATGGTTACATCTACAAAATTACATATTAATGATTCAGAACAGTTTGATGTAGGTCTATTGCGGGAGCTCTTCAATATCTTACTCTGACCAAACCAGATATCGCCTATTCAATACACAAAATTTGTCAATTTATGCATTCTCCAACTGTCAATCAATAGAAAGTAATCAAGAGAATTTTGAGATACATTAAAGGTACAATGGATTAGGGGTTGTTATTTTCTAAAAACACTGGCTTGAGGTTACTTTCCTTTTCAGATGCAGATTGGGGAGCTGATGTTGATGATAGAAAGTCTATCACAGGGTATTGTGTCTATTTTGGATAAAATCTTATAGCTTGAAAAAGTAATAAACAACAAGCAGTCTCAAGGTCTAGCACGGAAGCAGAATATAGAGCCCTGGCAGCAGCTCAAGCTGAATTAGTATGGGTGCAGAATTTACTTTTTGAGCTAAATGTGACATTGAAGACCTCACTAATCATCTACCGTAATAATCAAAAAGCTTGTCTCCTTGCAGCTAACCCAATTCTGCACAGCAAGTCTAAGTATTTTGAACTTGATCTATACTTCATTAAGGATCATGTCAGCAGAGGCAAATTGTTTGTAACTAATATTTCAACTCAAGAACAAGTTGCTGATATACTGACGAAACCTTTTACATTGCCTCTCTGAGTGAAGTTTAAGTACAAACTTCGGGTTTACTCAAGTTTTCCCTTCAGTTTGAGGGGGAACATAAAGAGAGAATGTCAAGAAAATAAAGAAGAGAATCAAGAATCAGTAAAAATTATGGAACGAACAACAAGCAAATAGGAGAGAGTTTCATTAGTTAGTGTTCTGTTTCAATAACAAAAAGTAGTTAGTCTTATAGCTATATATATAGAAGATCTATGGTGTAGTTAATGGATATAATTCATTCCTATAAATTCTAGTCATAAAATATTACTCAATCACTTCTTCTCTGCACTCATATCTCAGCAAGCCTAACATCTTGCTGCAGAATTCATCTTAGTTCTTTGCTGCATTAATCTAATCAACTCATATTGGGTAAACTTCACATATATATATATATATATATATATATATATATAGAGAGAGAGAGAGAGAGAGAGAGAGAGTTAAAAGCAAGGAGGAGTGAGGCTGCATGCCGACATGTGGAACTAGGCACAAATTAGACGGTTCGATTTGTATACTTAAATCAGACCGTCCGATTACTCTCCCATCAAATTGGACTGTTCGATTTGTTTTTTCCTGACATTACAACAGCGTTAAGCAACATACTCTCCAATAATGAGGTGATACACCATTCTTTTACCCATTTCAAAATTAAAAAGTGTAAAACTTAGCTTGAGTGTTGTAATTTCTGAAAACAAGGAGTATGAGGAGGCAAGGGACGAAGATGGGGAAGAAGAGAGTTCGGTCAATTGGCAAAGGGGTTCATATACACAGACAAATCGAACCAGCTAATTTGTCATTATCTATTTCAAATCTTTTTATATCCAGGTTTGAGTGTTTCCAAAATTAAAAGAAAAAACCTCAAATCATACCATTCGATTTGAGTACTTCTAGATTTCAAAATTTTTTCCCTCCAAGCAAATCTGACTGTCTGATTTATTTGTATTTCCTAGGACAAAAAATCAGACCATCTGATTTCTCTTCTATGTTTAAAAACTTAGTTGAGAACAGTTAGATGATAATTTAGTCAAACACGTCAAATCATAACGATACGATTCTCAACTATCAACTTCATATAAAGACAATTGCATATAAATTTTCATCATAAAATATTAGCCACTATATATTTTTGTATATTTATATATATTATTTTACAAATATTTAATATATATTTTATATTTCATTATATATTTTATACTGCTAACATAAATATCTGTTTTTTTTTTTAAGACATAATATGTACATAGTTTTTTGTTGCCGGTGCACGGTTGGTTTACGATAATGCTTCAACAAAAATAGTATAATTCAGTAGTGTTGTTTTTCGCTGTTGTGTGGAGGATTTGAAGAGGAAAGAATGCACTTATATCTGATAAAACTTAAAAGATTCACTCTTTTGCACAAGCATGGCTAGTAAATAAGAGGATTGAGAGGGAGTTGCGAAGTAGTGGGATTAGAAATAGGATACAATTATGTGCTTATTATGAGCACAGGACTTTGAGGTACACTATTAGAGTATGTCAATTTGTGTTGGTGGATTGGGTGAATACCTCTTCCATTTTCATGGCAGAATTTTTGGCACTGGAAATAGTATTACATCTGTTCCTTGAGGAGCTTGGAGACCCATCGGGAAGAGTGTCTTTCATGGTCAGGGATTTCAATGTTCTTAAGGGTAGGAAAACAACACTCTGCAATATAAGCAACAAATCTCTGTCAAAATTCTCTTCGTTCTTAGGACAAATGCTTTCTATGGACTAGAAGATTATGTAAATTTGACGAATTTCGACAACATAATTACAACTAGCGACATCCTTTCTTGAAGATACAAAAGAATAATAAAATGCAGACAAGGGAAGAACAGAAATACATTTATATCCATCACTAAGATGTCACACTCTCATTCATGGGCTTTTCAGTATTGGTGTGTTCTTGTTCTGTCTCTGGAACAGGGACTTTGTCCACCACCACCTCATCAGCATTGATGGCTTCGGATTCTTTGGCGGTAGTGGTTTCTCCGTTCTCTGCTGCTGCCGGAACATCGCCATTCTCATCTGCACCCTTTGCTTTGCCATGGTTCACTGGTTTTGGGAGCTCTCTTGCAGCAGAGGATGTCTCTAATAGGCGGCTGATTCCGTCATACAAGTTCTTAGCATCCATAATAATTGTTGCTCCACCGGGGTAACAACGTCCAAAACATGTTGCAGAATGAGGATAAGCAACCTATACATCAAAATAAATATTTCAAGGAATCAAGAACATATATTTACAGTAATTTATTGAAAGAGCATCAGAGAAGATTAGCAGCTCAAATTATAAACAATAATTTTGTATGTACTCCACTCAATGGGACAAAAGTTAGTTAATTTGTTATTATTTTTATAGTATCAGTCTCATGGATGTAAATCATAAAGCACCTCAATAAATGCCCGGCAGAGTGAGAGGAAAAGTCCTGATTCGTTCGCTCTGAGCACTCGAGTTGTATTGTACAGCAACAATGAATCAGAAACAGCTCGTAATCCCTTAATCAATTCTTGGGCAAGGACATGTTTTAGACTTATTGGGGCACATGGACGCAGCTCATTCATTGCTGCAGATACACCTGCAGCCACCAAAGAGATAGCAGTGCAAATGAATCCAAGGATAAATGAGACTGACTAGGGTAGGAGGACGACTAAGTGATGAAGCACAATAGCACATATAACATCATCCCATCATAAGATTAACCGCACACATTTAATAAACTTGCTACAAACATCACATATCAACCATGAATATTTCCATTATGCATTGCCGTTTATATTTTTTATCTGATCCAGAAGTTTATAGACACATTCATACACACAGTGATAGAGAGTGTACGTGGTATCAATCAACAATTGACCATATTGTAAAACAGAAATTACACCATTCAATAACTTCCGGTAGAAATTGGTTTTGATTAATCCAACTACTGTGTCAATTGTTGATGAGAAATTGCAAATTTTAAAAAATTAAACAGTCAGTATGAAATTAGCATCTTAGTGGAATATCACAAATTTCAAATTTTATCAGCAGTATACATGCCTTAATTTATTCAGTTGATTTTGTGAGGATCCATTCTGCAAGAAGTTATTCATTGGGGTAAAGTTGGTCTGAATTGAACTGGAATAAAGATGATTGGCTTTACAAGAGTGTAGAGTATTTTCACACTAGTAATAAGAAAGGTTGATTTACACTTTTTGAACCCATTAGAACTCTTCATCCTATACTCTTATTCAAATGAGGCAGTTGATATGAACTTGCAACATGAATTTGTAGATATGGGCAGATGATGAAGCATCAACAATTTCCAATTTAACAAGAAACAATAACTTGACTTACCATTAATAAAAACAGCAAGAGGTGGATGCTCCATCAAATAAGATGGTGGAGTGATATCCTCCTGACTTTCTTCACCAACAGTATTTGCAGGGAAGCCAACAGCTGGGAGCGGAACCCACCGATGCGAATCCAAGACCAACTGAAAACAAATCAAATACTTGATTGATCATGACTTGAAATTGGGCTACTTACTGAGAATAATATGGAGGCCATTGGCTCATTTGAATTAATGAAAAATGGAAAATACATAATTTAGTTTACACACATGCAAAATAGTTTAACTGCACTGAACTTACCTGAAAGTTCTCTACTGCAGTACTCATATTCTTTGAGAATAAGTTAAGAACAGCCCTGTAGAGAAACCAAAGTGTATTATGATGTGCTTTGAGTATGACTTAACCTAGAGAAGATCATAAAAAGAACTATGTATTACTCTTCAAAGAGTGATGGGAGCAAGCCTCGAAAATCTAGTCCAACCCATCCAAGTCCCATAGCACAGTACTGTGAGAAAAGCAATAAGACAATGTAATGTTAATGTAACTTCTGCATGGAGCAAAAGTTAAAATATATATGTATAAACATCATCATCATACTATGCAGGAATATCACAGAGGAGGCAATAATAAATATTTTTATCTCTTTTTTTTAAGTCTAATGTTTGTGTTTGTATGTGTATGTGTGTGTGTGTGTGCATGTTCACGCTGCAGGGGGTGTTGGGGCGGGGGGAATCTGGTCCTAACTCTACAGAAATATACCAATTCATTCCGATTTCAACATCAAGTAGAAAATGATGGAAGAAGAAGCTCACCATGCACTGATCCAAAATATTTGAGAGAGATCCACCTTCAGTTATTTTTGGAAGCATAACTTTCAAAGTTTGAAGATGTGATGTAATTTGATGCATTGACCAACTAAAAAGAAGCCCACCATCATAATTTTCCTCACTTCCTGAAGTATCATCAGCAAATATTGCTCGATATTGATTAACAACGTCAAAAAGATGCATTCTGTGACAGTTAATCATCCCTTTTAGGTACTCATATGGATTGCTCTGGTCCAAATCCTCAAGTATACCAGTAAGCCAAGCTTCACGGCATCTTAAGAACTAACATCAAATAACTGTCTGAGTTAAAAAGAAGCAGGAAGATAGTAATTTAAAATAGTATTGGAAATTAAGTACAAAAGACAAAGGCAGAAGAATATTGTATGAAAAATAAAATGCATGAAGTCTCACCAGCAAGCGCATTCCATACTCACTAAATACTCCTATTCGCCGTAAATATCCAATAATGCGGAGGCATTCGGGTAACTAGCAAAGGTAACATTAGTAAGAAACTAAAAGTCTAAACATTTTTCCAGATGAATCAAGCAGCATTTGTACATGCATTAATAAAATCATGGGCAGGAACCTGAATATTTGAGCGAAGTTTCTGAAGAAGCTGAGAAAGTAGTGATTGGGTAGTTAACCTAACTTCTGCAGCTAATGCTTGAATAACTGGCAACCTCCAGAAGAAAAATAAAAATTATAACAAGAAGCTATAAGCATCTCAAAAAAGGAACAAAGAAAATAAGACATTTCCTTAAAATCCAAAAGCAAAACTACATGCTTAACAAATATGGAAGGTACATATAAACTTACTTGGGATGCATGGTTGAAAGTTTACCAACAAATGCTTCCAAATCTAGGGCCTCATCATAATTTCCATTTCGTACACAACTGGACAAACATAGAAATTTATAAGACTTGGTTGTCAACTTGTCATCATAAAGGATGTGTTTTCATGCACCATGCAAAACATTAACATGACAATGGAGAATGTATCATTTCAACATACGTGTCCATAAGTTGGGGAATTTCTAGCAAGTCTAACAAAGTGCTATGATTGGCTAGCATTGTTTGGTTCATCTTCCTCTTTTCCAGAATCTGTTCTGCAGATTCTATGAACTCGGTGCATCCAGATGTCAGCTTTGGGATTTCATTTATCTGTAACAAAGGAGGTTGATGTGAAAAACGACACAAGTGTTTTTTATTGTATACAAGAAGAAATCAATCAAAATTACAAGGGCATAACATGGCAATTGCTTTTCTATAATCATAACATTCTATTTGAACAAAATTATTCCGCAGTTCCAGAACTTAGTTTTCTATACAATCCAGTAGCGTCAACTGATCCATGTGGTCAGCCCACCCAGTGGGGTGTAACATTCAAGAAACCAAACACATACCCCTATGTTGCCCGCAACATTGGCCAAGATGCATCTAAAGTTCTATTCCCTTCCCGAAATTGGAAAAGTCATCACAACAATCAGATATGTGTCAATCGGCTCATGAAGAAATATTATATCAAATTGGATGAAATTAATCTTATACTTGCCAACTGCATTAGGACTTTATCACTCCTAAACAAATTCTCAACTCAACGCACAAAAAAGCATAACTACGCTTGCAATACTAAGGAAATCAGCTAATGCTTACAATTTAAGCTCAATTGATATCAAAACTAACATTTGAAAAATCTGAACAATACATAACACGCAATAAGAAAAATATAAACCAAATTATTTTAAAAATAAAAATTACCATGGCTTCAAGATGCTTGTCAATAAAGGTGACTTCCTCACGAATCGCTATAAATGCATCCGCGGCGGAAATGAACGACCGGTAATTCGTTACGGCTACCTCCTGCATTTGCCGCCGGATCCGCTCCGCATCAACGCGAAGCAGCTCCGGTTCCTAAAAAAACATCCATCACAACAATTAACACTTCTTCTTCGCATAATCACCAACACTACATTCTGGAATAGTGCGAAAAAAGAAAAAGCTTAACGCCGAGTAATCCTTTACATTTAATTAGATAATTCAACAAACTCTAACTGTGAGAAAGAGAAGTGAAATGAAACCTTGTGGAGGCGATCCAGGGTGAAGGAGAGGAGTTCGGAGACGTAAGGTTGCTGCGAGTCGGAGGCCAAGGGGAGCAGCGCGGCCATCGGAGAAGACGACGTCGTTTCCTCTGCGCTATGAGACTGATGCTCCATTTTTTGGAGCTCCGAAATTGAGATTCGAGTAACCCGTTGGGGATGCACGCGCAGACAAAAGCCCGTCCGCTGGCCGCTGCAGTGGTTGCAGTGTTGCAGAGAGGGATTGAGGTGAGCTGGGATAATCACCGAGGTCATAAGCTTATATTAAATTATTAATGATAGTTATGTTTTTGGATTGGACTTTTTTGTAGGTCATGGGAATTTTTTGTTGTAACGGTGGGCTTGGGATTTTTTAAGGGTTATTTTTGTATTGTGTAGGGCCTAACGGTGGAGTAACAAGTTTTTGAAAATATTCAGTTTGAGAGAGAGAGAAAACTAGCATGTTGATATTAGGCATAGTTAATTGGACCATGTAATATGGGAAAAGGAATTTGTTTCCTTTTTATTTATATAGTGAATGCTATATAATGTTTATTACTTTTTACCTAAGTTACTAAAAAAATAAATAAATAATATTTAATAAATTTTATATAATTTATTTTTTATTTTAAATATTTTATTTTTTATTTTAAAATAAAAATTAGACAATTTAAGCATCAGTAGTAAAAACATCATAAAAAAACATCATAAAATTCATCTTTTTATATACATAGTAGAGACTTGGAAGGACTTAGGAGGCAGAATAAAAAAATATAACCAACATTGAGAGTAACACAAGCATTGACATGAGTGCTATTAAAAGTATATTGATAGAGATTGGGATTGGGAGTTGGGAGATTAAACTAAAATTTTAATTGAGACATAAAATTATAATCACTTTAATACTCTTAAAAAATTGAGATACAAAAATTAAAATTTTTGAAAAAAAATTATATTTTAATAATATTTTTTTAATAACTAAAAATATTTTAATAAGTATTCTCATTTTATATCTATATTTATTTTGAACTAAATAAAATATTAACTAAGATATAACTATATTTTACACCAAATATATCACACAAAGTTAATATCTCAATTTTAATTTCTCCTTTAAATATAGTCTAAAAATTATGGTGAAACCAGTAAATTAGATTGGGTGGGATGGATAATAAATTAATAATTATTTTTGTTTTTATTTTTTAATTAATCTAACTTTAATAATTAACATTTATAGAAAAATTAATTTAAAATTTAAATGGATGTAATTTAAATTAACAATGTTATTTAATTTTGATAAACTAAGCCTTTAAATTAAAAAATAAGCATCCGAAAAATAAAGATGTCCCAAAAAAAAATTTAAAGAAGAAAGTACATTATGTAAAAAAATAAAATAAAAAAAGCATATATTGAGTTATACCGCTATTTTGATGGAGGAAGTATTTTTTATTTGTTATAACACTATCTCAATTCATTTATTTTACAAAAATAATCCAACTGCAAAAAATATTACTGAACTCAAAATAAAAAGTCCAAAATTTTAATAATAATCATTAACACAAAATAATATTTATCTAATTAATCTCTTTTATCTGCCACACGCTGCAATTTCTGTTTCTAGTCAAAATTGATGTTCTTTAGAGAATCAGTTAACACGTGTTCACCAAAATTTCTCCACATTTCTTCCGCATATAAAAAATTTTTTTCCTTTCTTCACCACCGTAGCATCGCACTGCCCATTTTCTAATACCCTTTCATTAATCATTACCATAGCCATGAGAGCCATTAAACTCAATTTAATGAATTTATGTTTAAGTGGAATTAAAGTTCGACGTTCTTTGTTAAAAAGTTATCGCAATAAAATTATAACTCCAATGTTAATTTGATAGAAGTTGGACGTTCTTTGTTAAAAACTTGTTTTCATATTCATAATCATAATAGGTGAAGGTTTTAGCTTTTAGGTAAAGATTTACTTATATATCTAAGTATTTTTGACAATTAAATTTAATCAAATTAATTCAAATCTAATAAAATTTATTCGTACAATATATGTATGAAATTATGTTATTTTTCTTTTTCGTACACCTTTTTTTCTTTATTCTATTGGTACTATTATTGTTGCATTTTATTTTTGTTATTTTTTTTATTCTTTTTTCTTGTATGATATTTCAGTTTTTTTTTGTTCTATTTCTTTTAAAATAGTGAAACAAAAAAATCATAAAAAAGTATAAGAAGAAGAAGAAAAAGAAAGAGGAGGAAGAAGAGGGAAAGGAGAATGAAAAAAAATAATTTTGAATTATATAGAATTTATAAAAAAAAATAACACCAACATTTTTTAATAATAATTAATTTCTTAAATGAATATGTTTGTACTGTATTGCAATCAAGTTTAATGAATGTAGGTTTTTCCTCTTCCTATTGAGTTATCATTAAATAATTTCGGTGCATTCTTGACTTAATTTTGGTGCATTATGGACTTAATTTCAGTGTATTCTGAATTTAAATAAGGTGCAATTGGTCTTATCTTATTTTGAACTGAGTTTTCTTTGTATGTCATCATCATTAAAGAATTTCGGTGCATTTAAGATTTAAACTGTTATATATATAAGAAGAAGACGACGATGATGGCAATAACGATAATGATAATGATAATAACGATGATGATGAAGATGGAGGAAAAAAAGGAAAGAGAAAAAAAATTTCAAATAAAAAAATAAAGAAAAAAAGAGGATGTGGTGGTGATGATGATGGCAATAATACTAACCAAAGAAAAAGATGCAAGAAAAAAAAGAGAAGATGAAGAAGCAGCAGCAATAGAAGGTCAAGAAGCAGCAATATGGTTGAAGAGGAGAGCACGCAAAATTAAAATTTTTGACAACAATTTGGTTAGATCTGGTTAGATATTTTATTTGATTGTAAAATTTTTCTTTTTAGTTAATATTACAAAGGAGTTGAATTAAAGATCCTTTATGATATTTTTACAACTTTAAATTCTTTTGTTTTTAAGTCTTAAAAAGTGATTTTTTATTTTATTTTATCTCATTTTAAATTATGTATAATAGAAAATAAAAAAAGAATAATGCTACACATTTAAATTTTTTTTTATAAACTAAGTCTAACTATGTTAAACAATAAGATTTAGAATAATATTAGTCATATCTAATTTTTGTTATATTAAACCAATTTAATTATATTTGATTAATAAAAAACTTAAATGTGTAACATTATTCATAAAAAAAAAACATGACCCTACTTGATTTAGCGTTTTTATGTAATAAGATTAACATCCTAATTTTATTATAATAATAATAATAATAAATTTTTCACTGTAATTTTTAAAAAGTTACTGTCATCAATACTAATGAATCATAATATAATTCATCTAATATCTCTAAACTTTTCACTGAACTCAACAATCACTAAGTTTTAACCTAACCTAAAAGATTTCTTAATATTAACCCAACTTACAAAAAGAAAACCATCTTAATTTAGCTATCGAAAATTATCTAAACAAAGATGAAGAAACTTATTATGTGTCTTTTAGGAGTTATTTGTGCCTCTTTTTGGTTGACTATTGTTTATTGGATCTTTAACTAAGAGTGGGGTGACAGTGTTTGACTTATAGAGAAAAAGGGGTATTGGGGTTACTTTTTCTAGTGCTTGGGTTTGGTTGTTTGTTTTTGCACGAATTTATTGTCTTTCATATTTGTTTTAGTAATTTTTGTACTAGTTTTGTTGTCAATTGTTTTTTTTTTTTGGTAAGTAACGTGTGTTTTATGTCCTTTTTAGTGTCAAAAGCATAGTTATCAAATTCGGAATTCGACCGAAAAATCAGTAAATCGAATTTTTAACCGATCTGAATTAATAATTAAACCGCACAAACAAATAAATCAGTCAAATTTAAAAAATTGGACTGAACCGCAAATTGAACCGAACCGATTAATCCATCAGATGACGTCAGCACGTGCATTCTAAAAGATTTGGCACGATATCACCTGGCGTTCGTAGAAAATAAATGAGTTTGTAACCCACTAGACTAACATGCTTTTTGATAATATAAATGCCTTTTTATAAATATATTATAACTTATTCCACATGTCCTAATTAATAATTATATCTTATTAATTCTTTTACTCATGTAAAATTTAAAATCTTCTTACACTTTTGTTCTTTTATTCTAATGAGTAATTTTATATTTAATTTAATTACTTTTTTATTTTATATTTATTCATTTAAATTAATTATTTTTTAGTTTTACATAATTATTAAAAATATTAAATATTATTAAATATTTTTTAAATTAAAAAATAAACAACAATATTTTTAGTAATCATAGTATCATACCATATTTTTGTTATTGATAATTATATAATATTTATTAATATTAACTATTTTTTCACATATATTTGATTAATATAATTAATTAATAAATTAGTAAAATAACTTAATTTTGTATAAAAAATTTTATTATAAAAAGAAATTAAATTTTATATAATTATTTAATTATAACTGAATTAATCGGTTCAACCTGTGACTCAACGGTTGAATTCAGTGATCTGGTGACCCAATAATTTTATCGAGTTAATTATCGGTTCGATTCTGATAATTATGGTCAAAAGTTTGTATTTACCCATCGAATTTTTATTTTCTTTTACAAAAACATGGAGTAAAACGGTGAAAAATAAGAATATTCAAATAAGCTCTATGAAAAAAAAGTTGAAATATGAATATTAGAAATATGCTTGTTGGTATTTAAAATTCTGGTTTATTGCCAAAACATAGGCGATAAAATACTTCCAAAATTGAATTTCGCACTTCTTAAGATAGCATACTATTGTTATAGGGAAGTTGGAAAAAATTTGACAATATACTATTTGTCAAATAAGTGAGTTGTATATTATTTTTTATTCTGATTATTACATACTATTTTTTAATATGTATACTATTTGTCAGATAAGTAAACTGATAATTCATCTAACTCAAATTAGTTACTGATATGTTATTTTTATTGCTCCTTTTGGATTGATTAGCCATTTAGGCTTACTTTACTAGTATACATATTAAATCATATTATGAACTTTTACCCAACTAAATATTTATCATCATATGATCAATATTATTATTTACTAAACTCAACCAGAAGAGTTAATTTGAAAATAATAAAATTGTTATTCAAATTATTGTAAACTCATCTGTGATCTGTTTTACTTTTGGTATATGATATAAGAGTACTTATAAGACACTTTGATGATAAGTTATTAATTTTGCTTGTAATATATTATTCAGGTCTTATTTAGCATAAATCAATTTGATTGTTATCTATGTTTCTTTGATGATTTTGAGTGACTAAGATATACACAAATACATGATAAAAAATAATTGTGTTTGATAATTACTATGGACATAACATATACATATATTTTTAAAAAGTTTATCTTGAATAGTGTCATTATTATTTTCATTATTCTCAACTTTTTTGCTTTTTTCTTTCTAATAATTTCAAGGCTTAAAAATTAAAATTAATTGAAGAATGAAAATAAAATTAACAACTTCACATACATAATTCTATAAGGAATTAAAATAACAAGATTTAGCTTGTATACATATACTGAAAAAATAAAAATATAAAAAAACAAAAATAGAGAAGAGTAGTAAAAAGTAGGTTTAGAATTTTAAGAAAATAAAGAAAAAAATTATTTAAAAATATAGTTTATTTTGTGTCTCAAACTAAAAGTTAACAACTTGTTATTTTAGAGAAATATAAAATACACATATTTTATATTTTTGTGTATAATTATTTTTTTATATTTTAGAACACAATTATTAAATATGTATTTTTATAATTTAAATCTTCTAAAATGAGAAAATTAATAAAATAGAAAAATAAAAAATTAATTATTATTAATTTTTAATTTTTATAAAATATGTGTTATACTATTTTAATTTAAGAATAATTAATTTTTTATTTTATTATATTACTTTTTTTTTCTTTAAAGGATCTTTTTATTTTAGATACTGAGAATAACCAAAGTACCAAACATCCTCAAAGCAATCCTTTATAATTGAGGATTTGAGGAAAGATGGAGAAACATCTCTTTATAACTCCCAACGAAACCTAATAATTGGCCAATTGATAACATATCTATTGTATAACATAATAATTGGAGTACGTTAATAATTGTTTGTGAGTACTACTAAAGAATTAATGGTCTAATATAATTAGTCAATAATTAGCCAATTGATAATATATCCATTGTATAACATAATAATTGTTTGTGAGTAATGTTAAAGAGCCAATGGTCTAATGGGCTATTGAGTTAAAAAATGAATATTATCAGGATAATAAACAGGTCATGAAATTACTCATTCAAAAAGTTTAAATTGATTTTGGAATTCACCAAGGATCAAACTTTTGATAGATCTTTCGGATTTAGAGTTTTAATACCATGTCATGATACCACTCATTTCAAAAATTTCAACTGATGGAAAGAAGTAACATTAATGGTTATTATCTCTAATACTTCCTAAATCTCTATTGTACAAATATTCTATTGGCTCCCTATACTTTCTCATTGTTTAATGAATTTAGAATCGAATTTGATAGTCAAACTAATTTAATGTGCATAATCTCTTTATATTTTTCTTTTAAAATTAGACATTTGAATATATTACACCAAAATTCATACAAAATAACAAAAGAGTTGTAATAAGACTATTTAGTGTACTAAAATTTTATTATCTTTTTTCTTTTTACGAAAAAAATTATTTTTTATTATTTTTTATTATATTTTCAATTCAGTAGATTAAAAATTAATTTTATACTGTGATATTTAATTTTATTTAAAAATTTGTCATTAATTAAAAACTTATTATATATATAAAATAAAATTTAAATTCCTAATATTTATTTAAAAAAACTAATAAATTAATTATTAGACTAAACCATTCCAACTTGATTAATTCTAAATAGATTATACCTAATGAACACAACCGTGATCCGTCTGCGTAGAAACTCAAGACTCAAGAATCCGCATTGGGAGGCATAAGGAGGTATCCACAAGGCCATCAAGTGCAAAATCACACAGGCGATCGATAATTATCTTCAAAAACACTAAGTTTAATAAAATTCAGAATAACATGACAAATTAACCAATTCTTATTGTTTGTGTAAAGTTAGTTTACAGAGACTGATTTAACAAAACAAGTATTAGAATTATACTTTCAAAATTACTATTTATTCACATTTTTCTTAACAATTAGGATAATAATGCGACATAATTAAAACAAATTCAAGAACCTAGGGAACACAAAAAAAAATTCCTTCATGTTGTATGGTAAGCCTGGTAATTAAGTGGAATATAGCATGGTGAAGATGGACCTATTCATCATCTATCTGTGCAGTTGGAAATATGATGCTGCGGCACAACGGGCAAGAATACGGCGACTGACAGTTGGCACAGCGTCGGAGCCAGCGGAGCAAGCAGCGATCATGAAAAACATGCCAGCAATTTGTACGAACAATTTCTACGCTTGAATCTTTATTACCATAGTCAAACTTCTCCAAACAAATCGCGCATTCAACATCATCATCTTGCTCATCAGTTTTCGATCCCTCCAACGGATTCACGAATTGTACTCGTTCAAAAAAGTTTTGACAGAGATCATCATTATAGATATCAGAATCTTGAACAACAATGTAGGAGGTAACATGAAAGTTCACAACCATCTCCCGCCTGTTGGAGTCACACCTTTCACCGCTTAAAATCCTTCTTGCAGTTTCGCCTATGTCAGGTAAAATTTGGTCCAATACCTCAGGCGACACAGGTAGTGAAGAAAAGATTTCATGTAACAAGATTGTGTCTTCTCTGCTAAGGTTTGTGAGTGGAGTACAACTACATAGGATGCCTGAAGGAACCAAGATTGCTTCAGTGGCTGTAGTTGTAGTAGAAGAAAAGTGAACCTCAGGAGTTGGGTTTGAGCGTTCAATAATTTGGATCAATTTTTTGGTGCAGTTGAAGATGATGGAGAAGCAATCACCGAAATAAAACTCTTGTGGTATGGATGGGTCTTCACTGGGAGTGATTTGCAAAGAAGAAGAGGTGAATTCCATGGAAAGGTAATGATAAAGATGTTATTGGGGGATTAGAGAGTTTAATAAATTCGAAGTATTAAAGTCTCAATAGAAGGATTGGAAGGGGATAAGAAAAAGAATGACACAAAAAGATAAACAAGAATGACTAAATAAGAAATTTTTTTACTAGACCTTCAAAGAATTTAGACTAAAGGAATGAAAATTGAAAGAGACTAGCACATAAAATTACCTTTTTCATATAACAAGAAAATAAATCACTCACCTCATTTAATCACACTAAAAAAATATGCATAAAGTAATTGAAAATTTTAGTTGTCAAAATTGTGTAAATTGTTCTACCAAAAGTATTTAAATAGACTCCTAATAAACTAACTAAAAGATAAGATAAAATAACTTAATTTAAATTTTCTAAAGATAAAGATAAGATAACTAAATTAAAACTTGATTTATTTTAAGATAAATTATATTTGTTTAGTGTAAATCAAATATAATTAAAATTTAATTTATATAGAATTACAAATAAGACAAGCATGTAACACAATTCAGTTTAAAATATCTACTTAATATTAATTTTCAATCTATTTATCCATATAATTTATCCAAAAAAAAAATGATCTTGTACGAGTATGAATACAGATTCCTCGTGTTGAGTAGTTAAAATAGGTGTCCAGAATTAATTATATATAAAAAATTAAAAACAAATAAAAATATTTTGATTTTAGATCAATGAAATTAAATGTACAAAATTATTTTTAACTAAAAAATACTAATATACCCTTTAAGAATTATAATTATTTGATTGTGTGAATAATTTAAAATTTGAATTTGATTTAATTAAAAAACTAAAAACGTGTTCATCAATTTGATACATATGTTATTATTTTCTTAATGAATCGCATTATATCTTCCGCAAGGTAAACAGAGGGTTTTTTTTTTCTCTAAAGAGTAATCTATTTAGTAATTAGAAAAAGATTTTCTAAAATAAAAAATTAAAACAATTATAAAATAAGTTATTTTTTCACCACTTCTTCGCTCTAGAACGGCTTGATTCAACTTTGTTCACTCTCAAGAAGAGTCAAAATAAAAGAAAATCAGAAGCATCAATGAGAAAGTGGAGTGCAATTTTTCTTGTGCAACTCGTTTCCGCGAAAATGGGTGTTACAATTTTTGTCCAAACGAAAACGCGAAGGGAAAGAAAACGCCGACGACGATGCAAGTAACCAACATAGTTTGGGAGCTGTCTCCATCGTTAGAGCCACGTCACGGAAAAAACGATGGCACCAAAATCCAAAAAGGGCATAACTGTCATTTCATGTTTCGTGTCCAAACCGTGGCCCCTTTAAACAACTCAACCGATCCATAGCTGTGAGAGTTTGTTTGGAAGAAAAGAAAAAAAAAACACAATAATTCTTCATCTCTTATTATCAGAGTTTCTTAAATTTGGTTTTTCTTAAGGGAATGGACTTTATCATTTTGAGACATATTTTTTAATAAACAAAATGTTTATCCTTTAAAATTTAATTTGTCAGTCTTTTCAAAAATTTATTATTATTTAATTAATTTAAATATTTACTTTAATATATTAATTATTTAAAAAATTAAAAAAGTATTTGTTTTTTTAACTGAATAAAAATAATATTTAAAGAATAATTAGTTATAGTATTTTTAATACAATTTTCATTCATCACAAAATCATTAAATTAGAATAATAGTATTAAATTCTAGAATGATATTATCCTTTTTTTATTTTTTAACAATATATTTTAGTTATTTAGTTATTGTATGATAATTGTACAAATTATAAATTGGTTTTCACCGGAAAGGGAAAAAAGAAAAACAACTTAATTATTGTGCACATGCAACCTAAAAGAGTTCTATATTATCTTATCAAATAATTGTAAGTGAATGACCTTTTTTAGACCATAAGTCAAATCATTCACTTTAATCCAAGTGACAACTAATATAAAATTAAATAAAAAGGCCGAAAAGAAATTGAGGACTAATTTATGCCCACTTTTTAGTTTTTTATTGATTAGAATTTTTAAAGGAATATACAATTAATAACAATATGAAAGTTTAAATATATTGGTTTATTAAATAAAAATATTTTTTTCTTGATAGACAAACACTAACTACTTTGAAATGATTTTTATTATTAATCAATAAAATTTAACAAATTACATTAACTATTTTTAATAGTAAATAATTATTTAAAGAAATTAGTTACTCTTTTAAATACTTAATACGTACTTTATATTTCGACCACAACTACTATAAACTCGGATTTATAAGCCACAAATCAAATAACAAACCAAATCGAGATAATGACAAAATCATAAAATTAATAATGGTAACAAAGGCGAAACCTACCGAGAATATCAACATAATTTGAGTCCTACCAAATATAATGAATTCTGACTATTTGTAACGAGGAAGAAATAACGTAAAAAGAACAATTGAGAAACAAGGAATTATGCATTCATACTCTCTTATTTACTTGCTAGTCGCTTCTTTATTAGGATTTCGACCCTAATTTGAGTATCGAAATTTTTTTCGTAAGTGTCTGAAGTTGATGATAGACGAATCAACCCGCTATTCTAAAGAGTTGCTATAACTCGGTGGAACTTTCATGGATAGAACAATATTTTTTTATCAATAGTATAAAATTATTAGTAAAAATTTACATACAATTATTTTCATATGAAATCAACTTCAGTTTTTATCAAATTTATTTTACATACAATTTTTTTTATTTGTCTTTTTTCTCTTCTTTCTCCTCCTTTTTCACTATCATTATAATAATCATCTTCTACTCATCTTCTTTTTCTTAGTTCAATATTACACAATTAGTTTAACAATAAAAAAATTTTAGATTAATGACACAAAAAATCTATTAAAAATGACACTAAATTTTTTCATAAATAACACAAAATAATTTTAAAGAACTACACATATTCAACATCTTAATTCATTCGATCAACAAAATACCTTTAAATTTATTTTAGAATAAAAAATACAATAATTTGTTACAAAAATATAAGAAATGGCTAAACATCTTATATATGAGTTTAATACCACTCAATTAATTAAATGATAAAAAAATGGTTAAATAATTTTTCGTATCACGATTAAAAAATTTTGGTGTCAACATTAAAAAACTTTGTGTGTCACAATTAAAAAATTTCGATATTATTTTCTAATAAATTATACACAATTCAAATCTTTTCTTCTTTTTCTGTTATCATTATCTTTTTCTTTTTATTTCACTTTCTCATAATTCTTCTTATTTTACCATTTTAACAAGAATTTGTATTATAATTAAAAAGTTAATAATGTTATTTTTAATAAATTATGCACAATTTAAAATTTTCATTTTTCATCATTATCATCATCATTTTAGTTCACATTCTCATAATTTTTTTTATTTTATTCTTTTTACTAGAATCTATGTTACAGCTAAAAAAATTTAATATCAAAATTAATTTTTTTTGTGTTACGATTAAAAATTTTTAGTGTTATTTTTTAAAATAAATTTTCTAGAATTTAAAACTCCTCATTCTTATTAATAAAAATAAAATAAAAAAATGCTGCAACAAGTGAAAAAAAGGAATAGGAAGAAAAATAACAAAAAAAAACGACAATAAAAAAAACGTGAAAAAAAATGTGAAAAAAAATGCGTGATTTACATGTATATTGAATTATTGTATAAGTGATTTTTGTTGAAATTTAGGCCAACTTAATTAAATTTGTACCATAAAAATGTTAGATGCGTGGCGGGACCAAAAAAGAATATCAATGTAACATAGAATTGGGTGCTGGTCGGAAACAAGCAAAAAAATTCCACTTGGAAGAAAAGAAAAGAAAACAAGTTTTCCAATTGTGTCCCCAGATTCTGTTTGGAAGCGCAGAATCTCACCGGCCACCGTTGAGCGGTGACTTGTTCCTCTTTTCCACCCAAAGCATATTCTCTATTCTCTCTCTCTGATTCTCTTCAATGCGGAACCCATTTTCATTTTATTTATCACGCATTTTCATTCCAAAAGCTTCCTTTCATATTTAATTCCCAGTTTCTCCCTCACAATTTTAAAACCCCCTTACAAAAATTTAAAATATCTAAAAAACCCCTCTCACAAAAGAAACGTTTTCTTCATTTTCCTTTTTTTCTTGGACCTCCTTTATTTTTTTTTCTTTTTCAAATCGATCCTTGCGTTTCCGCAATGAAGAACGATTGGTTATACCCAATGGATTCTGATTCTCTGTATCCGGATTCACTCTTCTTCAATGTGGATCCTTTTATTGTTCACAATTTCATTAACTCTAACACGATCTTTTCTTTTCTCGAGAATTCTAGAAGCTTCGGGAATGACGCGTTCTGCTGCGTTTCGAAGTTCGCCGGCGCGTTTTTGCTATTGTTCACTGGCGCTTCCGTCTCGAATTTGGCGCAGGACATTGCAGGTTCCAATAACGGTTATGGCGGAATTCGAATGGGGAATGGTGGTGGTGCTGGTGTTGCAACTACTGGTTCTTCTGTTAGGGTTAAGAATGTGCCTAGCGTTGGAAATGATGACGGGTTTGGGTTTCGGTTTCGGTCGAAAAGGAAGAGAAATTTTTCGTCTGCGAGTTTGGGAAAGGTTTCGAGTTTAACGATGGATTTGATTTGGAGAGAAGCTAAGAGGTTTCAATCGTTCCCTGTTCTTTCATTAGCTGCAGCATTGGTGCCACCACTTCAAAATTTGTACGTTGTCGCTTCTAAGAATGACTTTTAGATGTTTGATTAAATTCCTCAATTAGTTGGATTTTTTTTTCCATTTCCATTTTAAAATGATATTTGGAGGACTCATAATCAATTATGGAATGTCAGCATATGTAAGTTAATGGAGGACTCATAATCAATTATTAATGTAGTTGATGATTGTAATTATTGTTCAGAAGTTGGCAACTGATTTTAAATTCGTCCGTCCTTTGACTGTTGAACCCTCGAGGGATGAATTTGAAATAGGTTGCCAATTTCAAGAACTAATTCAATGGTTTACTCTAATTTTGTTATGTGATCTAATTTGTTAACAATTTAAATGTTTACTTACCGAGTTCTCATTCTTTATTTTACTGCAATTGCAGCTCTTTTGGTTTTCTTTTAATTTTTTTTCATTGATATTGATGCTAGATCATCAAATGTACTAGCTGGCCCATGGCAGGATCCTGATGTGCCAATGCATGGAGGAACCGAACAAGTGGCTAAGGAGGTTGAGCGCCAAGGATGTCCCCGTTTGTTGTTTCATGAATTGAATCTAGCAAAAGCTGCAGTGGAGCCTAAAACTGGAATTGAGTTTCCTATGATTCTGGAAAATGCGTTGGCTGGAGAGCAGAGTGCTGGCTTCAACTCTGAGGTTAATGTTTGGTTTCTTGTTCTCATTCTTTTGGCTCTTTATGTTAACTATTCGCACCAGGCCTGTTTGAGTTTCAGTGAACATTATACTGCAAGATTCTTTTCTTATTGATGGCTAAGATTCAAGGTGGTTAACAAATATAAATATTGTTGGGAATTACTTAGCTAGTTGTTCAGATGAATTCTACCTATGTTACGCTTTGTTGCAAATTTTTTTCATAGCCGATCCCAAGTTGTTAGTTGACAGCAAACATAATATCGAATTTTCATGACCTTGGATCAATAATGTGATTAATGATTATGCAATCCCATCTAGGTGAAAAAGACTGTTGTTGTTGTTGTTGTTGTAGTAGAAGTAGTTTGGGGTGGCAAATGAATGGATCTTGGATTGGATCATAATTTACACATTACAAGTTTGTTAAAACCATCCAACCCAACTATATATTGAATGATTCAAGCATTTGATTTTATCCATTGGCCTATGAGCACATGTGGCATCTTAAGGTCACACTTACCTTCATTTTCAAATAAATTAATGAGCTTAATTTGTTTCAGGTGCTGGTTGGTACAGGATCTAAAAACATGACAATAGTTAGAATCAAGTCACTGAAGCTCTATGCTTTTGGATTCTGTAAGTTTCCTTGAATGCCTGATATGTGTTTGCCTTTTCCTTTGAAAAGATAAAAGAAATAGTTTTTGATACTTATCCTGTCGTTAGCAAAGTTCTTTGTTTATTGAGAGACTCCTGGTCTTTATTTAACAGATGTTCATCCATACTCCCTCTGTGAGAAACTGGGCTCAAAATATGCATCAATTTCCACTGATGAACTGAATAATCGTCAGGATATCTACCAGGATCTTCTGAGGTCTCGACATCATATGTGATATTTTACATATACATAATTTTTATTAACAGATAAAAGAATTCTCATCTCTGTGATTGCAATTAACAATGATTATTGAAAAACACATGGCAAAATTTCTGGAATCTGTAAATAGTCAAAAGGGAAAATTTGGCAAACTATTGGATGCCAATTTTATGGTTTCATCATTCATGACTAATGGCTTTGGTATCAGTTTTGACAGATCTTTTTGCGTGTTACGGTTGCAGGGAAGATATCACTATGACAGTCAGGCTTGTTATAAATTGCAGAGGAATGAAAATTAACAGCGTGAGAGAGTAAGTAATATTTTTCTCTTATAAGTTGTGAAAGTTTGTGTTTTTAATCTTTACAAAAAGACATTTGGCTTTCCTCATGTTTGTGCATGTGCTTTCCCCTTCTATAGAGGATATTTTGACTGCTGCCATTATGCTTTAATCCTTTTTAATCTTTAATTTTTTTTTTAAAGAAAAAGAAAAAGAACTTAACTTCAAATGTGGTATTTATTCTAAAACCAGATTCTGCCTTGTTTCTCAAGTTCAAATGACATAGCTCTATTTTCCACTTTACCACTGGGCTAATCTTTATTCAACAAAATGAGAAGTTTGATATTGCTACTAAGTAGTTGCTGAACCATGTTTTCATCAAGAGCGTAATTTGGTTGATTTGGATTCAGTAATTTTCGGTACCATCCATTCAATTTTGTTTAACCTCAACCTTGTAAAGGAACTGAAAAGAATAGGTCCTCAGTTGATTATAAAGTTGCAAGGTAGCAGGAACTGATTTTTTTATTTTATTTTATTTTGTTAACCATTTGTATGTTTTATTGCAGTGCTTTCGAGAAGTCACTTCGGGCTCGACTTGTTAAGGTACTCTACCTCTTGTAGTATCATTTTGTTACCACTGCACTGGATTTGTTCTGGCTTCTAACTTCTGCCAAACCTATTTCTAACACTTTTTATGGTCAGACAAATCCCTCAACAGACTTCAATTGCATAACTGCATTTGGTTCACACTTCACACAGGATATTCCTTTACCGTTAGTAAGTAATCTATGACTAAATTTCTTTCTATTACATTCCCAAAGTACTAATTATGTCATGAAATTACATTTGTATCATCATAATATTACAGGGAACAGTAGTTGAATTCCGACGAACAGTTGATGGACGTTTGATAACTGAAAGTGAGTAATACACTCAACGAATATTTTTTTAAATGTATTACTGAATTCATGCTCAATTCCTTTATAATATCTATGTATGTAACTAGATTGTTGACAAATTGTGTTTGCGCTGCTAAAAATGTTGGTTTTATCTGGACAGTTGGTGGCAATCAGATTGGAAGTGTCCACAGCAAAGAATTGTGCAGTGAGTAAAATCAAAATCAATTTCTATAATTCCTTAGTATGGTATCAAACTGAACCTGGGTTCTAATATTTGAATTTTCAGGAGCTTTCTTTGACATGTACCTTGGAGATTTCCCTGTTTGTGAGCAAACAAAAGATGAGATTGGCAGGAACATTGCAAATATAATTAGGAAGTGTTGAAATGGTTGATATTTTACCTAATTGTCCTGCTTTTAGAATGGACAATTTGGATATGGGTGGCATATATCCTTAGGTTATAGCTTAAGTACAAAGCACAAGCTCACTGGCTTCATGAAATTGATTTCTATCTGTCTTTAAAAGATCATGATCATTCCTTGACATGATCTTTTCAAGATTTGTAAGCCACTGGCATAGCAAAAGTTGAATTGTTATTGGAAAATTCATTGATGATTGATGTGCATCAAAGTGATGCGCATATTCATCCAGATGTATAATCATATTTTAGCAATTGAATGGGAAAAAAAAGGTTAGATAAGAATCAGAATCTTTATTTTTGTTTGCTCAAGTTGCTAATGATAAACCGGCTAGATTTACTTGGCTTTTTTCTTAAGGCCATAGGATAAATTTGTGTGAAAATTCTACATGGCTTATTACATATTAGTTTTTATCATGGATTACATATTTACATTATAGTCCAAAATATAAGACTCACAAAAACATCTACTCAATGGTGTAAGTTAATTTATAATCTTGCCTTCAATCATCAAAACAAGTATAGCTTTCATACAAGCCTTGTTTTAAATTTTAATATTTGTTATATGTTCAAAGATTCATATCATTGATTTTACAAATAAATTTGCTTGGGATATAGTATTATGGTTTATCTTTTATTATGATCTCTGTTCAATTTCAACTGACTATTGTGGCCTATATAAATTGTCTCAAGCTCCGGTTATGGTTCAATGGCCAAGAGAAGGTTATCCATAAATGTTATGTCTCAATAGAATATTATAGTTACATAAAATAAGTCTTATATTCCATTTAACAGAGGAGGGTTATGCAAGTTTTGCAAAAGAAAAGTACAAAATACGTAACAGACAAAATAAAAAAAATTGTAGTTTTTGGATTGACAAAAAAAATTATCATTTTTTTAATAGTAAAACATAAAATTTTTTGCTCCAAAGTGAACGTTATTGAGCATGACAATTATGACAGATTTGAGAAATTATAATGTTAGAACTAGAAAATGTTAAATATGAAGTATCCAGCCTGTTGTTGAGCTTCAACCTTTTGTAAGCTATAAAATCATGTGTGTTTTCGTGATTTTTTTCCCTTGAAATTTGCTGTTGTTATATTCTCTAGGCCAATTTTATGGTGTCTTTTGTTTAGTGTCTAATTATTGTCTAAATTATCTTTTATAATAGTTCTAAAATACTCAGTTTTTAACTTTTATACTTTAAAATATAAAATTAATTATTTAACTTATGTTAACAATTAGGCAATATCTTTTAAGCATCATAACAAACACCTGTTCTCTATCAGGGACAAGTTGTTGCATGTTTTAATTGCCATGAGTTGGTGCATACCTTTTGGAATTGAAATATTTGTAGAAACCCTAAAAATCTAGATTCATTGAATGTAGTCCTATTTGGTTAATAACGACATTAGAAAATGCACATGCTTGATTATGACACCAACTTGGAGGTTTTCCAACCTAATGTCTTGGTTTGGTTTTTTTAAATTTTGATGAATTAACAATATAAAAAATTTTACACGGTTATTCAATCGAATTTTTGTATCTAGATAATTTTTTAAATAATAAATTTAAAAATTAGTTACTTTTGTTATGTGACAACAAATAATTAGTTGTTTGTGTAAAATTCTTTTATACTAAAAATGTATGTAAATTGATTCTAAAAATACGTTTGGTGTGCTATAAAATTATCTATAAATATATACTATCATTTAGTTATTATGCATAGTACAAATAAAAGGAGACTAAATTTTATCCCCAGTAAGTGAATAAATAAATTCGTAGAATAGTATTAAATTTGCTTTAAACATATAAATAACTCAGTTTTTTTTTTATGTCTCAGCTCAACAACCTTTTTCTTAATTGACTGTTAACTCCACTAGGCCTGGTTTAGTCGGACTATAATTTCACAACAAAATTATTAAGAATTCACAATTTTATTATTCAACTCATGTATTTCAATGGCGTTTTTTTTTGGGTATGAAAGTAAAAGTAGTGATATATTTTAACATTATAAATTTTTGTATTTTTTAAAATTGTAGAAAGTACATAAATCGAAAGGTTCAATTTCTGTAAATCAATTTTTTTATTTTTTTTAATATAAATTCTATACCTCTCACAAATTAGACAGTCCAATTTCTATATCTTTACAAATTAGACGGTTTAATTTCTGTACCCCTAACAAATCCAACAATCTGATTTTTACTTTTCTAATTAAACGGTTTCACATTTAATAATAACATCCCAATAATTCACATTTAAAAAAAAAATACCATTGACATTCCAATATCAAAAACAAAGAGTTCGTATGTCAATTGATATGCCAAATCCTATCATACCAATTTTTTTTTTTTTTTTTGAAAAGCCAATTCTAATATCAATTGGCTAAATGGTCAATTAGCTTCTACATGTCTTTCCATCGTTTTGTTTTTGGTATTTCTCTTTTATTTTTTGGTATTCCATGTCTTTCCATCGTTGTTAACTGTTTTTCTTTTTCCTCCCTTCTATGGTCCAGCACTTCTGTATGTTTTTTTTTTTATTTGAACGAAAAGCAATTTAAGTAAGTTTTGTCAAGTCCTTGACCAAAAAAAAAAAAAAAAAAAAAAGTAAGTTTTGTCAAGTCATCTTGTCAGGTACAAGCTTGATAAAGTTGGTATGGGCTTGAGCCTTGTATAGGTTTGAGAGTAAAGACTTGCAGCAAAAAAATGAATAGAGGATTTTTTGTCCTTACCAAACAAAAAGCAAAGAAAGAAAGGTTAAGAAGAAAAATGAGGAATTTTCATGTGAGATTTCAAGGAGTTTTTTCCCTTGGTGGTTGGAGTCTTGTACTAATGGCATAAGTTGTACAAGATGAACTTTTAAGTAGAATATCTTAGACAGTGTGTGTAAGTTGCATGACAAAAAAAATTTCCAGATAGTTGTTGTATACATAATGTGAGATTTAAATTTCTCGATATTTGTTTAAGCAGATAAAGATAAGTAAGCAAACCACTTAGTCAATTCAAATTGGTTTATTTTATATTTTGTCAATTTTTTTATTTTTCACAGGTTAAAAACTAATCCGTCATGAATCTGAGCTCCATTTAAAGTTCTGCTGCTGGCCAATAAATTGCTGCATGTACAAAGCAGAATTCGAATCCCGACACATGTTGAAGTGAACGAGTGAACTGACCACTCAATTTTTTGTTAGGGTTATTTATGGGGTTAGGCTGAGCTAAATTTTAATCTGGCTGAAGTGTTATCTTGGATCGTTTTCGAAACACCAACTCTATGACCCAAAAAAAATTGGCCAACTCGAATTGTTGAGTTAGACCCCACAAAAAACAAAAACTCCACTTATAATAATTTAGAAAATGACTTGGTCAAACCGAGTCAACACATTGTGCAAACAATGTACATGAATTTAAAGTAATTACAGATAACATTCAACAGATATTATATTATACAAGATGTATATCAAAACAAAATATTTTAATATAAATATTATATAATCTAAAATTTATTAGTTCTAATATAAAAGGATAATTTATCATTGATTTTGTTGAATAATATACTTCTCAAAAAATTTAACGTAGGATAGTCAAGTTGGACCAACCTAAAATTTGATCCAAATTTGACTAAAAAAATAAATTAAGTCAATTTTAGACATGATTTAAAACAAAAAGATTGATTTAGAATAGATCATGAATATCCATAAATTAAATTTATGAAAATTGACTCAATTTGAACCAAAATGAAATTCAATCTTTGAAAAAATACATCCGTATAAAACAATTAGTTATAAATTAACAAGAAATAGATTCCCTTAAATTTTTATATCAATTTATTTTGTAAGTAGATTTCACTTTATATAAAGATTTAAATGAAACTAAAAGAAAATATGTAAAACAAATGTTGTAAGAGGTGAAATCATACTTTGTAAAATCAAACAAGAGCAAAAAGTGAGAGGATACATTATTTTCTAGCCATGCATTGTAGTTGTAGATCCATAATTAGTATGGTTTTGGTTTCCTCAAGCATGTTTCACAAATAAAATAAGAAATGTATAAAATAGAAAGGAAGCATTTGCGTGTAGGTTAACAACAAACAAAAGGTGGTATATGATGGTGACTTCCCCAAACCTCACCACCGCCACCACGTGATGATGGAAATTGGAATTATATAAGTTCCTAATTTCTATCCTATCACATTCTCACTCTCTTCATATCAATTTGGATAGGAGTGTCCATGACCTGACCCAACTTGAAGATTCGATTTAGTTTTGAACATTTTAAGGACTAATTTAGTGTGATTTTATTGGATTTAGGATCGAGTAAAAATTTCAAAAAAAGGTCTGGTCATTATTTTGGATCGGATCTGAGTCATAGTTCGAGTCATCATACATAATTAATATTTTATGTTATTAGTGATGGATGATGGCTATTTTTATGTAGAGTTTAAATATTGTAAACCTTAATATTTTGTGTTGTTAGTTATTATAAGATTATAAGTTAATGTTTTATGTTTAAAATGCATAATACTTTAGACTATTACATAATATTGTGTTATTTGTATTGATTTAAATATTTGGTGTTATTAGACAATATTAGTATTGATTACAGTTATGCTTTAATTTTAAAGAATGGTTGATTCTTGTTATATTTTTTTAAGTGAATTTTACTATGTGAATTGTGAAATAATGGTTAGAGATTAGGTGATTTTTACATGCTAAAGACTCGATTTTCACCCGATTTTTATCCGATTTTCACCCGACCCAAAGGTGTGTTTCATCGAGTCTAGGATCGAGTTATGATCTAAAAATTAGGTTCGGTCTATATTTCGAATCGAGTTTGAGTTAAGCCAAACCCGGTGTGCTTCGACCCATATACACCCCTAAATTTAGGTATCCTAATATGAAAAAAAAAAAAGTAGTAGAGTGAAGGGTTTATTATTATTGATTTTATAATTTTTATAATATATATATATATATATATATATATTATTTGAATTTAGAGAATTGTAATCCTGTTTATATTTATTTTTCTTGTCTCGTTAAAATACACAATTAATTACTAATAATTTTTTATATTTATTTTTTAATAATAAATATTTTTTATATTAATTTTTTAATAATTAAATATATATTTTTATTTGTTAAATTATTTTAATTAATTAATAACAACTATTTTTTTATACTGATATAAAAAATATTGTGTATGAATAATATTCTTTTATATGCCTATATATGTCAATGTGTGTTTAAATAAATAAATACAGTGGGTTGTGGTCCTTGAAATTCTATAAAGAGTACAACTTCAATTTTAAGGCATGTGCGTATAAATAGTGCTATTTATCTATTTTATTTCTAGGTTTTAATTGCTTTATGAGTTGTGCCACTCCTTTTACCACAAATGAGAGAGAGATAATATGTGCTTGTAATTACTAGATTGAGAAAATAGATAGATCCTTTTTATCTTGCATTTCACGCAACAAAATATTTTTACATATAGAGCCATGTTTGAGTAGAAATTGGTTAGGTCAGGTAATCAGATTTTGTTTTTAAAAATGTTGGAAAAATAAATTATTTTTGTAATTAAATTTAATTAATTTTTTATGTGTCTTATTTTTTTAATTGATGTTTATGGTGTTAATAAATTAGTAAACTAATTTGATTAAATTTAATTATCAAAATAAGTTTATCATATATTACCGTTTAATTTTAATAAAATAGATTTATAATATATTCTGACTCAACTCAATAAAAAATTAGAAATTTATTAAATGGATTTGTATCTAGTCTGTATGACGAGATGTTTTCGACGTAATCCAGTCTTTATAAAAGAAGATTCGGACAGTTGACGAAAATTTTTAAAAGGTAAGATTCAAATAAAAAGATCACTAAAACAGATAGTGAATAAAGGAGAGAAACTTATCCCTCTCATCATATACATCACTTTTATTTAAATTGGTCACCTACTTATACAAACGTTTATTTTAATATCGGAATATCTTTACAGATGACTCCAACTGCTAATTCCACACCATCTCAACTTTAACACTCAAATTCCGGCCCTCACCTCCAACAATTTCTCCGCCAGGAGTCCAACAGACTACCGAACACAATATAATTTATCGGAGTTTGCTACAAATTATTTTTCAAGTAATAAATTCGATCAGCTATTGAATCTGGTTCAAGATAGTATGATTGTTCATTCACTCATTCAGAGAAAGATCATTCCCTTATTTATATATTTATTGGATTCCTTAGCTTGATGAGATTGGATACATAAGGCATAGAAAAATATATTTAAAATATCAATATATTTTTAAGAGTATATATTTAAATTAGTTTTAATAAACTCTAAATTAAATATTTTAGTTTTAATATTTTTTATTATTTTAAAAGTTTTTGAAAATTATACATGTCAAATAAATTAGTCTTTTTATCAAATTTTTAATATATATCAAATAAATAAATATTTAATAAATTTATTATAAAATAATTAAATTTTTGACAAATATTTTTATAAGATAAATTAATTTTTTATAGATAAAAATTTATTTTAAAAAGTTTTAAAATAGTAAAAATTTATTAAACATTAAAGTGTCTGATTTAACATTTTGGGACCAATTTAAATGTTTGTTGTATTTTTAACCTTAAAAGACTTGCTCTTAAGATATAATGTCTCATATTATTTTATTATTCTTAATAAAAGAATAAAATTACAAAATTGGGAAGGTGGGCGTTGAATGTTGAGTTCAAGGGAAGGGCCCCACCGGCCTTCTTATGTTTGCTTCTTCAATTCAATATTCAATTGAGTATTGAGTTTTGTTATGTGTTCGGATAAGCTTCACATTTCACAAACCCAATCCACACTTCATTTCCACCTCATCACTATCCAACTCTTTGTACTGCATTTCATATTCAAATGTCGCACAGCCAATAATATTGAAGTCTCTGTCATTTTAAATGAGTGAATATAGCATCACCCTTTTCTTTATTTTTTAATAATATTTTAAATAGGTTTAACAGATTTGTTTTTCAAAAAAAATTAAGTAGGTCTTTAATTTTTAAGATTATTAAATATATGTTATATATGTCTTCAGCTTAAGTTTAGTCAATTTACAAAACACTTTTTTTTTTATATGGAGATGATTAGTGTAATGTATCAGGTTCAATGATATATATTATTTTTAAGACATATTAGTTTCTGTATATGTGGCCAAAATATTATTTTATAACTATTCTAAACGATGTTATTTTAAATAGGATAAATTAGTCTCCAACTTTAACATAAAAGATTTAATACGATAGCATTTTAAACAGGGGATTTTCTATAAAAAA
Organism: Arachis hypogaea; assembly: GCF_003086295.3. Taxonomy (NCBI): domain Eukaryota; kingdom Viridiplantae; phylum Streptophyta; class Magnoliopsida; order Fabales; family Fabaceae; genus Arachis; species Arachis hypogaea. The sequence goes on along the minus strand of NC_092051.1, from coordinate 146,869,102 downwards.
AATTCATCATTTTCCTTTCTCTTTATAAAATTACTTGATACCCAAAATTATTACCCATTTTTTACAAGCTAACTCTTCATCTTCCTCATATCCATTAATGTTGACTGAAATCTGTAACAGTGTTTTGACGAAGTTGACGACAACTGGTTGGTAGTGGTGTGTCATGTATATCGCCATTGTTAATAAACTTTTTTCTGAATTAAATTGGAAGTGAAGAGTGAAATATGATAAACGTGCATGTCATGTATAAAGTAGATTAAAGATAGTATGTAGCTTATATAGCTTAAGTAAGAGATATAAAATGGTTTAGGGATTGCCATTTCATAATAACGTTAACAATGTAGGTGTTAAAAAATTTGAATTCGTTTTGATGATGTTGTATTGTGTTTTTTGTTTGGTTAAGTTGTGATAGATTTTTGTTTTTTGATATTTAGATGAGTGAAGGCGTGGTACCTGTATTTCACTACGGTAGAAGTTTTGTTAAAGACAACAAGGGGTACTTGTGTACGTCAATGGAAAAGTCAAATTTTTTTTTGCAATATACATTGACTTGATATGTTTCTTTAAGTTGAAGAAACTTTTTTTGGCCTTGAATTACCATGACTACAAGACAATGTATTGGTATGATCTTACTTCTGCTAATTTAAAATATGGTCTTCATCTAATTCATGGAGATAAAGAGATCAGAACTCTACAAAAGAACAAGATGCTAAACGAGGATATTGACAAATTCTAGATCTATTTTGACCATCCAATCATAAAAGATATGAAGTTTATTGATAATGATGATGATAATATTAGTGTAAAGAGGTAGATGTGCAAGAGGTTAGTGTTGAGAATGATGGTGTTGACAATGATGCAGATATTGAGAGTTCTAATAGTGATGATGGGTATGAGTATGCAGGAGATGAATTGTAGAAGTCCCGACTTTCTGGATATAGTTTTTCGGATTCAAGTGAAGATGAAGAGTCAGTCAAAGGTGGTAAGAAAGGGAAGAGTAATGAGAAGAAGAAATCTCCAATGAAGACCTTACATAAGAAATCAAAAGTTGGTAAGTTTGCTAATGGACCAATTGACAAGGACAAGGACAATGACAAGTCAAAAAAGACAAGCATTAAAAGACAAGAAAGAGTTGGACCATCTATTCAAAAAAAGAAAAATGACGGACCTATTAAGCCCAATAGAAGTAATACAGGGTCTGCTGGAACAGAAGAAATTGTTAATAGACCTCATAGTGACAACAAAAATAATGCTACACCTGTTGGTGCTAATGAAACTACATCAAAGTCCATAAGCTTGCTAAACTTGATGAAAAACTTGGTGTGGAGTTGTTACCTAAATTAGACATTGAATTTAAGTATGAATTTGAACAATTTTGACTCCTAAAGATTTAAGTGATGATGGGAGAAATGAGTTTGATTAGCTTCAGTTTAATTCAAGTGCAGAATTTGGGGAGGTGCAATTTCAACTGAACATGGAGTTTGAGTCACTTAAACAGATATTGGAATAAATGTAAATATTGCAAGTATAAGTGTATATGCATAATGTATTTCACCATTTATCCCTAGCACTAAATCCTGATATCTTTTTGTTTTGGACTCTCAGAATGTACCTACTAAAGAAGCAAATGTGCATGCTAGACCTCCACAGCAACTTTTTAAGCATCCAAAGTAAACTATAGTAAGACTGAATTGACCAGTTGATGTCTTTACAGAGACAATGATAACTGCAACAAGTGGCACAACTTCCAGATTCTTTAAATTCATTCCTATACCAGGCCTAAATATCTCTAAAAAAAAAATAACTACTTATCAATAAAACATTTTTTTTTAAAATAACACTTGTGTGACTTGTTCAAGAAAATCAACCTACTTTTTTAGCCTTGTATGGTAAATAATTTATGGTCATATTTTGTTGTTTAAGATGCTCTTGCTTAAGATTTTAAGTTATTTGTTTAACATATTCTATTTTAAGATACTTTATTATCTATAGGTTTATAAGATACACTTATATGGTCTCTATGTCTTTATGAGATATTATATTTTAAAATACTTTATTATCTATGGTTTAGATACTTTATATATTTTTTTTAATTTACATACAAAATAGTATATCCTTAATTTATGTATTTCTTATCTTATAATTTGAGATTATATGTACAATGTCACATTTACCAAAATATCATTATAGTCATTTCATATGTTATAAGTTATCAGGTCATTTGAAATAACAACTAAATTTATAATTCTAAACTCCACCAAAATTACAACAAAAAACAACTACAAATGCCCTTAACATTAAACCACTAACAAAGATAAAAATTCTACTTTTTTTTAACAACATTGTCATTTTTTTTTTTCAAATATCAGTTCTTTTAATACCTTAACTCTCTCATCTAAACCACTATGTAAACCTGCACCATCCAAAGAACCATTCAAACAAGCCAATTCACTTCGATCTGCTACGCCGTCATTCACATGACTAAAAATGTCGTCAAATTAGCAAAAAATCACAATGTGATTGATTTTTCTGCAGACAGAATAACACATCCAACAATCACCATCTAATTCTTAACAAATTTCTTTAAAATTAAGATCTTCACATTGAACAAAATCTATAAATACCTTGAAGTAAGGACACTTGAAGAAGACTCTATTTGAGTTCTCTACTGTCTTAGACCGAGTGATTATAGCATACATCCTGCACTTGCACTTAGGGTGTTCTTCTTTTATAAAACGCCTATTACCACCGAAAGTAGTGCTTTCAATGCTCAACCTATCACTAGCAAATCTCCCACCACGATGCTTACTTGTTGTCGACGTATTGCCTCCTATCACCATCACAAATTAACTTCTCTCAGTCTATAATGGTCTTGGTCAAAAGCACAGAAGAGAGATCAGTCATGGATTACGTTATAAGAGAGTTGAAAGATAAACTCTAAGTTTATAAAACTTTCAGGCCAAAGGTTGGGAATTAATTTGTTTCATTCAAAACAACATCGTTTGGAGTAGCCATAAGGCGATGTCGTTTTGACCACGTGTACAGAAATTTATGTGTCCTAGAAACAACGCGTATCATTAAACCTGACATGTCATATTAATATCTTTTCCGTAAGAGAAAAAGTGTTATGTAAATTAGCTAAACCTAAACCGATGACATATATGACATATATCTAATAATTTTGGGACTGAGAACCTAGTTATTTTTTGGGAGGCAAATCTCTTGGATGACCAAATTTTTAGAAATCTATTTGAAGTATTATTATTATTTTTATTATTTTTTTACATTAGATTGCTGTGTATTTTTGTGTGAAAAATGACATTTAACTTATGGAGCATCACATACATTTGATTCTCTAAAGTTATAAGTTAGTATATGGAAAAAAAAAAAGATTTTTTCACTCTTTTTTTCAAAAAATAATTACTTTCTATGAATGAATAATCAGTGACAAGTATTTTGTATTATTTAATAAATATGTAGAGTTAAATTGTAATTTTAAAATTCCATTAAGTAAACTATATATGAGCCAAAATTTAAGAAGTAAATAATATTTTTCTATATTATTTTACTACTATGGAATTTATTACATGTAAAATATTTTATACACATTTTATATACTATAACAGATAATTCTTTTTAGGTTTAGTATAAAATTTAAGATTCATGCTTTATGATTTAATATTAATTAAAAATTTATGATTTAAAATTTAAAATAAGATGAAATTTGGGATTTGAAGTTAAATATTCAGGATTTAGGAGTTTGACATTTGGAATAAGAATTCAATCCTAAACCAACACATGATCTGCTTGCTTGCGTGATGTGTTGTGAATAGTCATTAACCTTAATACATAGATTAATTAGCACCCAGAACATTAATAGATGGATTAATTAATCATGAAAAGTTATGATAGTAAAATAAAATCTCATGGAAATGGAATTGACCCACTATAAGGAATGGTCTTCAACTTCTATTCCTTAAGTTTCAAACTTTGTACTTTAACATTTTATTGGGCAAATGCATATACTGTATATTAATATTTGGATGAGATAATTGAGATCATTTATATTTTTTCTTAATTAAACCACAAACTTTTAAATTTTATTAGTAGGAATTTGATGTTAGACAGTTCTATAAAAAATAAAATTATCTTATTCATGAAAATTGTTTTCACTTATTTTTATTTAGAATTCTAAACTAAGACAAATTTTGGAGCAAGTGAGTTTTACATTTCATCTAAAAAATAAAAATGACAAGAATGAATGTATCAAGTATCAACTTAATATATAAATAATATAAGGGATATAATTACCCTAAATATTTCTAGAGACAAATATATATTTTTTCAAAGATTATTTCTAGAAACAAATAGAATTTGAGAAATAAAAGGTAGATAAAGATGCTTACCGAGTCATTTGAAGATACCCTGTATTATAGATAGAAAAGATAGATCACAGCTCATTCTTAATATTCAAAAAGGAAAAGAAAAAAAAAAGAAAAAAGAAAACTTGCGAAAGCTTCATACTTTCTTTTTTTAACATCCAGTGGATCAAGATAAGACCAACCCCCACTTTACCCCCCTCATCCCATAATATATTATTATATTTTCCCCTAACTACTAATAATAGTTTTTTTAAATAAATAAAAAACAAAAGTACAGTACTATGCTGTTGGATACTCTATAGTCTATCCACTACGTTCTTTATTTAAAGAAGAAAATATTATTAAGAGGAGGATGATAATCAAGTGGAAGGAACTCATTATCTATTAATTAAGTGTGGAGAATTAAATTTTTTAATAAAATAATAAAAATATTCTATAAATTCTTAAAATTAATTAATAAATTAATTATTATATATTTATATATTATTTTCTTTTAAAATAAACAATTTCTGTCCAAGTTTTCCTTGCATTGTCATCAAGACATGGAGCAAAGTCAATAATTAAATTTATGGTAACAGAATAATAAACTATTTTAAGTGATTCTTTTATGAACAAGAAGGTTATAATTATAACTTCATTAATAAGCGAATGATGAAACAGCCAGCACTAATGATTTTAAGAAAAATAAATATGTAATGTCTAAGGATGAATCTTATTTAAAGTACTAAAATGATAGATACGCAGATATATAATAGAAAATATATTTAAATTGAAAAAAATTAGATTACCTAATAAAAATAAACATTAAAAATATTAAAAGAAGTCATTAAATTTTTTGTCAATAACTAATTAATAATATTTAAAAATATAAATTAAAAATTAATTGTTAGATTATTAAAATAAAAAAATAATTTAATAACTAAAAATATTGATAAAAAATAATAAATTCTACTAATTATTAAATTTTTCTTTTAAAAATTATTTAAACTTAATTTGAGTAAATAATTTAATTAATTTAAAAAAATAATTTAAATAATAAATATTTATATTAAAAATAATTTATAAATAAGTTATTTTATGTTTAATTTTTTTATTTTAAAAATATTTATTTTAAAAGAAATATAATAAAAAATATTTTATTATAAAAAATTATTTTTAAATTTTTTTATAAATATTTAAATAATTTTTGAAAAAATTATAATTTAATTTTAAAAATTACACTAAATATTAATATTATTATTTTTTATAAGTAAAAAATTCAAAAAAATAATTTTTAAAGCTTTTGAAACTGCCTTAGGATATTTTAAAGTTTAAAAGACTAAACTATCTCGTTTTGTGTAATTACTCCTAAAATTATAAAAAAACTAACAAACAAATTAAAGAGAGCTATAATGTGTTTTGTGTTTTTCTGACAAAAGCACATTACTCTCTCTCTCTCTCTCTCTCTCTCTTCATGCAAATCTATCTGTCTCTCTCTTTCTTGAATCTTTGTATGTTGAGTTTTGTTTTGTGTTAGGCTTCTTCAGGACAATGATGAGCCTCGAAACGCTGGGGTTGGCGGTGGTGCAACCTCCACGCGCCAACGTGTTTATGGAGGCGCGTGAGGTTGATGACGTGGCAAAGAAGCCAGCAGCTGCGGAGGTGGAAGAGTGCAGTACGTCGTCGTCGTCGTCGATCGGCAGGAACAGCGACGACGACGACGACGTTTCGTCTGAGAGATCAATGGACAGTAATAGTAACGAGAATGGTGAAAATGAGGCTCAGAGTTCTTACAATGGACCCTTGCATGCCATGGAATCTTTAGAACAAGTTCTTCCAATAAGGTACCTTTTTTTTTATTTCCATTTTTCAACTCTTAAATTTAAATGTGTATTTTAATAATCATTTATGTGCTTATACTCCTTAGATCCTTAAGTTTGTAGCTTTATACTATCTCATTCTGTATTTATTTTTTTTAATTAGTAGTTTCTATAAAATAAAAAAGAAAAAAATTTTATTGAACTCAGTTGAAGTTAGGTTGGTATGTCATTTTGATTTTATTAGATTTTTTTTGTTTTATTTGTTTGTTAGATGAGTTAGCTGGTTGTTAAGTTGGAAAGGGTGCTTTTTTTTGGGGAACAAAGTTATTTATATTTTATTTAACTAAATTAGGGTGCCAGATTGTTCAATCTTTTATTGTGATCATGGATTATGCATCAACTAGTGTCTTGGTTGATCCTTGATGTAATTTCCAGCTATTGAATTTGTCTCCATGTGTTTTCACAAATTAAACTCAGCCCTGAAAATTTGTGTCATTTGTCTTTTATTTTTGGTCAAAATGGTAGAAACATGTTAATTTGATTTTAGCAACTGGATACACCCTATATAAAGCATTAGATTAGTCAAGAAGATATAGATGCATGATATGTGTGTAACAGAAAATACAATTAGGTTAATGTTTTTTAGCATCTTTTGTGATGATTTGAAGTATATGATTATGTAGGAGGGGTATTTCAAAGTTCTATAATGGCAAGTCCAAGTCATTCACAAGCCTTGGTGATGCAGCAGCTACACCATCCATGAAAGACATTGCGAAACCGGAGAATGCATACACAAGGAGGCGTAGGAACTTGATGGCGTTTAACCATGTTTGGGATAATAAGAATCGAAGTTCCATGTTGAGGAGCAATAGTGGTGGCATTTACAAGAGGACAACAACATTGAGCTCGAGTCGAAGTTCATTGGCTCTTGCTGTTGCAATGAACAACTCTGAAAGTAGTAGTAGTATGACTAGTAGTGAGGATTCGACAACTTCAAGCTCGAATTCGACGCCCCAATTGCTTCTTCCGCCACTACATCCGCGTAGCAATAAGGCGTCTGTGTCTCCGACCTCTCTGCTGCAGAGGAGTTTCTCTCCACGGAGGTCATTTTCCATGGCCGATCTACATCATTGTGCCATTGCAGCAACAGTTAAGATCCCAAGCCCCTCCCTTGGAGATGAAACAGCTCATCCATCATAGAAAATAAACTTTTTTAGTTAAGAACTACGTCTTTAATTTTGACTTCATTTGAAAGAATCTTTGCTCTAGTGGTATTTATTTGAAAGAGCAAGAGGCTATTAGGGTAAAAGAAAAAATTGTATGCAATAGATAGAGTCTTGCATGTTTAGGAATGAATCATCTCATGTAAAAATTTCATCTCCGTTATTTTCACCGTTGATTAGATGTTTTTGTGGGTTGCAAGTTTGGCTCCACTTTCTTAATCAATGGTAAAAATGGACATATCGTGTGAAATTTTCGCATGAGCGATTACAGTTAGGATATCTTCCTGAGTTCTGATAGAGTATTATATATTAGGCCATGAGAGCTCTAACTTCTCCAATTTTTCGACTTTGTAATCATATAAGCTATATTATAGATCGAATGTCCATATTGTGTATTCTACTTAGCAATGTGATTAGATGTTTGAAGGATCACCCAAATAGGTAAGAGTATAATCTCCTTATGAAACGCCTTTTGATGGCTATTTATTTACTGAACTTTGAATTCATCCCAAACATAGGACGAAACTGACACTTTAACCTATATGCCTTACATATTTTAATGCCTTTATAAAACAAATTAGAATAATTATCCAAATTGATTCTTAAAGATTTTCAGACATTTTGATCTTCAACAAATTTTTATTCTCAAAAAGTCTTCAAAAATTATCGGACAAATGATTCTTACACCATTTTGAAAGGGTATTAATTTGTTTTAAGTGTATTTTTTAAGTACCTAATTGTTTATAATAAAATTTGTTAAAAATTTATTGTTTAGCACGTGAAAGATTTGATTCAAAGCGATGTAAAAAAACCAATGTGGAGTATAGTATAATTCTCGAGAATTTTTAAAGAATACAAATTTATTAAGACCTAAAATGTTCTATCTAAAATTCTTTAGGAACCAAAATAAATATTTTCTCAACAAATCAATATAATCATATTTACAAAGGAGATTAGTATTACAATTTACAATTGATATAACCTAATTTTGAAGGCAGCATATCATCTTCCAAATGAAGTACCATCTGTAGCCCACAATCATAGGGAAGGGAAAGGAGTAATTTATAAAACTAAACCACATCCTCAGCTTGGGGAATCATAAAATTCTTTCACAACTCCTAAGTATATAAACCCTACTTGTAAAGTTCTGCAAATTCATAACTTTAATTTGAAAGACTTAACGGAGAAAGGAACTGGACTAGTATTTACATCAATGAATGAAATTACATTACCCTTTTTTTTGCCATGGCTTTCTGAAGCAATTATACTACAGAGAATACAACATAAAAACCAATGACAAATATACACCAGAAGAAGAGCTGCAGTATTAATAGCAGCAGGATACCATCCATTAAGCGTCATCTATCCCTGAATAATTACTTACAAGTAACTAGAACTACTCAGAATAAACAAAGTAAATGACTCTTTGACTTCTGATTACAATGTCATGCACTTGCACAAATATATATGATGACAACCATGGATGCACATGTGAAGAGAAACTTGTGTCTCCACTGTGGATATGCTTGACATTTAATTCAAAGAGATGAGGTACTGAGGTTAAATTGAGCTTCAGCAACGATCATGAAACTGTAGTAGACTTCTGAAGCGAAGTAAGAAATTCGGCACAGGGATGTTCAGACAAGAATGGTGGAAGCTCAATATCATCCGGATCTATAGCAGGGATTGCCATATCTATGTCTTCGGCCGAGAAAGGAATACTGCAACAGGAACCGAAGGTGATTACAAATAAACAAACAAATGGCATACTCAACTCACAAAGTTCCAAAGTCCAGAACATAAAATAGACAAATTCTAGGATTTGGCTCCTCTACACTGCATGCTGCACTTTAGATTTAGTTTAAATAAATAATTTAAAAAAAAACATTTATAGCTACCCATATCAACGGTTGAAATACTTCACTCTCCAATATGTGACATGCACTTTAGAGGAGCAAAAGTGTGGAGATTGACATCAACATCTCATAGTAGAAGATTATATTTATTTTGAGACAATTTCTTTGATTGTTGTTATCCTGCATCGTACAGAAATTCAACAAGAACCAACTGAAGAGCTAAAAGCTATGCTACTCAACCATAGGCATCGTCAAGTCACTTCATTTAACTCTTTTTTCACTTCAGATTTATGTCTTAACATCAAAGAAACAAATGTTAAAAACACAGCAAGCACAGCACAACTAAATGGATGAGAGAATTGTACCTCAGATCGTCATCCAACAGAAAAGAATTTGAGGTCAAGTTTTGATTGTCCTTACTAACAATTTCCCTCATTTCACTGACTACCTGTTCACCATAAATAGCTCAGAACAACCAAGGGAACAATATCACAATTGCATTTAAATCAGTTTTAAACACGTCTTACCTCATTGGATACGCTCTGGGTTCCATACTTGTCGTCCCAGTACATAGTACTGATTCGATAGATCTGCCTCACCGTCAGTGCCTGTCAAAGAATTACACTTAGCCTTCTTGCTAAATTTGTGTTTATATAAACTTTGTAAAAGAATAGATGTTGCAATGGATGCAAGAAAGTTACTATGGCACTGGCATCTACATGAATGATGAAGCTCAATAGAATGAGAAGGAAAATATAGTGAATTCAATGATAACAATAATGCTGTAACCATAATCATACCGGGCAAAGATCTTGGCAAATCTCTTCCAAAGATTTCTTCCTCTTCTGATGTATTACCTGAATAATTCGAACATTGGAAAGCAAAAATGAGGGATAGCTGTTCTATTTGACACCATCAGAAGCCCAAAAACAAAAAAGCAAGTGCTTATACCAAGAACCCAACAGCTTGTCTTATATAATTAAGCTCATGCCAAGATGTTCCTGCATACTACAATTCACAAAAGAACCGAGTCAGGTCATGAAACAAAAATCTCAAACTAGCATTAGCAATCACATTTTTACCTCCTCTGTTGCATTGCCTATCCACTTCTCCAATTCTGCTAGACCAGACTTCACATACTCACCATTTGAGAATGTGCAACATTCACGCCGCAAGAGAAGACTACAAATAAATAAATAAATAAATAATGTGGGCTAAAAAAATCAACAAATTAACAAAGCAAATTAGCGAATTGAGGCTATAAAAAATCATTTAAGTAATTATAGTTTTTTACCTGTTAAAAAGGGTTATATTGATGAAAGAAAAGACCTGGGTAACTAGCTTGCGGATGAAGAAGGAAGGCACCTGAACATGTAATATTTTGTTAAAAGGAGGGAGAAAGGGATCAGTAAATGGTTGAGACTTTGTTAACAATAACAGCTCAAGACACCTTCACGTAAATACAGAAGGTATAGCTAAGACCTAGGTAACCATGCTTTTATATATTATATATATAAGAATATCACCAAGAAAGGAAAAAAGGAGGAAAAGATATCCTCCTAACAAAAAGATAAAAACTAAAGATTACTGAAGTTTGTATATGTAATAATGCGGCTTAACATGCATATCAATGTGATACACACAATTATGATGAAATCATGAAAATGGACAAACATATGATTAGACTAAACAGAGAAGTAAAAGGACCAATGAAAGAATGCAGAACATACATGGTTTCCACGAAGTTGGCTCATGAGTGTGTCCAAAAATTTGACAATATTGTCCCATTGACCACCAGATGATTGTTGAGGAGGTGCACCAGGAGATCTGGTTGACTTTCCACCATGGGATCGTCCTGCTTTGGGAGCCTAATGTCCCATAGACATCAAAAGTAAATTACAATTCTTTTAGGAAAAATCACTAGAATCTTAATGTTGACTTGAAATATAACCCTAGCAATCATTGATGAGGAGAGGGTCTGAAAATTGTCAATAATAATAGTAGCAATATTAGATGATAATAATAATAACTAATAGGATTATGAGGGCAGGTGAAAAGCTTATCTATAGCTGCTAGTTACAAAAATTATATCATTACTATACTAAAATTAATTTCGAAAAGAATTCTAGTTTCTTTCATCCACCAAGAACTGTATTTTCTGAACTTCCCCACAAGAACCAAACACCAAAATCAAGCTTCATGGATCACAATTCACAAACAATTAAGATAAGTTTCAACAAACACAAGTATTTCCACATATCCCAAGATAGAGCAAATGGTAATTGCTAGCTGAGAATCATCACTTATGAAATTAAAATTCATCTCATTACGAAATAAGTTCCACTGCATAAACTATTGTAAGTAAAATGGAAGAAATTCAATAATAATGCCGTTGTTACAGAGATACTACTTAAATACATGTGGAAATATTTTAAGTAATAAAATTGGTTCAGAAAACAATAGACTCTCTTTCCCTCCAACCTAAAAAATGAATGTGTAATGGAAACCCAATTCAATAATCTGCTTCACTTGAAGATAGAAAGCTAGTCACGCATTACAACCATAAGATTATTGAAAGCAAAAAGAAAGAATCAACTACTCAAACAATTGATACTGTAGCCTTGCTTATTTGCAAATAACAAGTCAAAAATCAAGAAAAAGTTAAAGGAAAGATAAAGGGCCACCTGAATACATTGCCCCAGAAGAGGGGAGAGTTCCTTTTTTAAATTATCTCGTATAAGACCAAAAATTTTCTCTACACAAGCAGTGAGCTGTTGCTTAAAAAGTATAGCTGGATATCTTGCCTCCACATGTGAAAAACCATCCTCATATCCAATAAGCTTCATTGGAGATTTTGGTCCCTGGAAATGCTATCATAAGTTCATAACTACATAAAGAGGAAGACACAAAATAAAGTTGCGGAATCCTGGACAAACAGTTTAAACTAAAAACTCTGTAAATAATCAATGCTGATGAAGTTTTAGTGTGTTTCTGCCCCTATATTACCTACACCTCTAATGTGCAATTCATTTGTTCTTTCACACCTGCCTGGTGTGTGAGATTAATATGTCATTACCCATTAGTATAAAGCATAATTATGTACAATAAATAATAAATAATGTAACCAAATAACAGGAGTTGAATGTTAAATGACCATATATAATCAAGTTTTAAACTTAAAAGGTTAACTTATCCGTATATTTTCACTTAATTTTCAGTTATATTCCTAGAGTTTGAAATTGAGTTACGGCATTGTATAAAAAGATGCAATCAAATCCCTTTAGTTTAAACATTTCTAACTAAATCCATGTATATCACAAGCATCTCTAAACCAAGTCCCTCCAGTTCCAAATTTTTTTATTAAGCCTCTATAGTGAATTATAAGTTCTTTTTTTCTCATCTCTAAAACTTTTTGTACAATATAGAGACTGGATCACAAAGTTCTTAAACTACAAGGATTTGGTTGGAAAATGTTCGAACAATATAGGGACTTAATTGGAAATATACAAACTATAGAAAAGTAAGTGCAAATTTTTTAGCAATACAAAAACATGATACGGATTTTTTTAAATAAAGGGACTTCAATGAAAATTGAATGAAACTATCAACACCAAAGGAATTAATCAACTTTAATGTCCACAATTTAAGCTATAGAATCTTTTCCTGTCATCCATCATAATGGGCCCTTAGTTCCACCCCAAAAATATCTTATTCTACATTTATGAGTGGGAGCGGTAGAAGACAACTTACATGGCCTAATCGGCTGCTGAAACCAGAAGATCCCGTATGACGATGAGCAGTGGGAGTTAAAAAGCCATTTGAACGTATGTTCCTCTGTAAAAGGCACAGCAGGGCAGATGTATTTGAAAGCCAATATGGCAATAGAGAGGCATCATCCTTAACCTGAATTACACAAAGAAGCTACATTTCAGATACAGGACTACCAATCTTAAGCTACACTGAAAGAAAACTGCTATATGAGGAAGTTTTTACCGATGAGAGAAAATATCATATTTACCTTTAGAACATCGTTTATGCCTTCAATTATGTAATCAAAAATAGCTGTGCGCTCAGATTCAAAGGCACGCCATTGAAGAAGACATTTGTATATGATACGAGCTGCCAGAGGTTTACCGTTTTTAAATCCCAAATTTTCTTTGATACACCTAGAAAGAAATTCATAGTTATCCTGCACAACGTGAAATCTGTTAGCCAATAGACAACAGGCAATTACATGTTAAATAGAAGATAGAATCATAGTAGCAATTCTAGCTTTTGATGAATAAATTTAGAGGAATGTGTGTGGTTCCTTTTTTATGCACTCACTTGATACTCGCTTTGAGCAAAATGGGATCATACAAATACCTACCTAACTTACCTTGGTCCTTGTGCTTAAGCTATTTTACTTTTATAAAACGAGGTTGTTAGAATTGAACTTCATACACTTGGTTGTGCAAACTATTAAGCTACAAAAATGTGAAGTTGTTTAAAAGTAAAAAAGTCAATAGAATAGTTTGTTAACCTCACAAGAATTTCCTCTACTCTTAGACTCATCATACCTCCATGTTTTTATCATCTTTGTGGGAAAAAAATCATTAAAATTGTATGTCGTCTAGACAAAACATGACCTCAAACTAAAGGCAAAGGATATAGTACACAACCAGAACAATAATAAGTCTACCTGGTGCCTCTCTGCTGTTAACTTAGGACGACGAGGGTCTGTCAAGCCTGATGTAAAAGGAGCAAGTTTTGTGGGTGTGGGTGTCTCCTGCAAAAAACCAGACCACATAAAATCTATAGTTCAATTTAGAAATTATTTTAAACTGATGAAAACAAGAGTAGCTTACAAATAGGGGCTTTCTCTCAGTGCGGGAAGCAATTACGCTTGAATATTTCTGTTGCAGAAAAAACGACAAATTAAGCAATAATGTTTATACAATTCACAATGCAAACTCATGAGAACACAACAGATAAAATAAACTAATAATAAACAGAGAAAACCAGAGCAGGAATCATCTATTAATGAATATGCATGAAGCGAATTACCTCTGACAATGACTTTGCAAGACCTGAACGGTTACTCTTAGGAGCAGCACTTAAGGCTTTCTGCCGAAGCACGTGATTTTCTTCCTCTAAATTCAATACCTTCCCCTCAAGGCTGTAGTTGAGTTTTAAAAAATGAGTAGTTACAAAAAATTACCTTCTAGAGTGAGGAACCATATACAATATTACAAGTCAGGAAAATTTATAAAAAAGCTAAAACTTTAAAACATGCAAAAAGGAAAGGCCAATGTAATGGGAAATATACATTCAGTAAATAAATTTGTATTTTGGTAGAAAGTGGGAAAAAGGGGTTACAGGGAGGAGAAAGAAAGGGCACCTCTTAACACTTTGCTCAAGTTGAGAACACTTCTGTTCAAATTCTCTCAGTTTCTCAACCATTTCTATACGGCCTTTTTGAGCATCCATGAGTTCAAGTTCCAAATTTGTGCACTTCTTTTCGAAGGCACTCAAAGAATCCTAGAAATATAAGACGAGGAAAGAAAAATAATGTAACCAAATTCAGGAGAGAAAACAAGAAAGAAGTAAGTTAAAACAGCGATTGCGCACATAAAACTTAATCTCAATGCAGCATTGGCTAGTCTCAAAATATCCCATATACATGCAATTGGAAATGAACAAGTATGTGTTCTCTTATCACACGTATAGCAGCACACGTGTAACCACATCTACCTTTAGGATAGCATTTTCCTTCCGTACTTCCTCCATTACAACCAACTCTTTTTCTAAAGCAGATTTTTCCTTCATTGACAATTCCAACTGATTTTGCAGAACAGCATTCTTATTGCACTCGTTAATTGTTGCCAATTTAGCTGCATCTAATTCAAGATTCAAGGCTTCTAACATCTTTTGAAGTTTGGAAATCTCCATTTGCTTAGACTCTTCATTGGAACCCTGCATATGAATGCAGAAATAAACCATAATAAGTTGCATACATCAAAGCTTGAATTCAAATATTAATTAAAAAAAAAACGAGAGAAGAGGAAGGAAAAAATGGGGATAAAGCAATTTGAAATGTTGTCAACAGGTAGATATGCCAGATATGAGATAATTAAATGATAGGAGCTTAAGTCCAAATGATCACATAAAAGAGTAATCATGTATGTAAACAGAGTGGGGGAGGTAACCAGAAATAGTAAACTAAATGATCTCCAGTCACATTTGCCAGTTAAAATCATAGAAGCCCCCCAAAACTAAATATATCAGCCTTTGGAATCAATGAGATGTAAAAGTAAAGATAATCTAGATTTTTTTTGTTTGGGGGGGGTGGAGGGGGGAGAGCATGTTTCAAACACATTCAATGTACAAGAACTCTTTCCGCATAGAAGGATTAAACATTTCCAGCATAAAACCTATAAAAAGTCTTTATGACAGGGAAAAGGTACCCTTATTTTCTTTTCAAGATGCAAACGCCATGTAAGCTCGTCCAATTGCTTCTCAAGTTTACTCTTAGCTAAACGGAGAGCACCAGCCTCATTAGCCTCCTGAGAAAGATGAATCACAAAACAGTTTAGTTAACAACAACTGCTAACTTGGATCTCCCCAGTCTAATAAAGGAAATCACTTACTTGCTTAAGTCTCCGAAGCTCTCTTTTAGCTTGTTTACGCCGCCAAAGGCATTGTATTGCCACAATTGAAGCTTGACGTTGTCGGAAAGTTGACCTAACCTTGGCCATCCTCCAATATGCCTGTGATATTCAAGTTAAATGTTCAATAAAATAATACAACAGATTCCATCATGCCTGAGTAACAACTGCACACAAACAACAGCAACAGAAAGTAAATGTAGCAACAATTTAAGTAATTAATGCATTGTCATGCCTCATGTCATAAAAACATGTGTACTAGAAGATTGGAACTTTTAACATCAGCTATAATACTGCTGTTTGATAAAATCAATAAATTAAAAATTCCTAACACAAAAACTGGAACAAGTAACATCTGATAACTAGGATGATAAATGCAAATTTAACTGGACTATATCAAGACCAAGAAAAAGGCCATTGCAAATGTCCTACCACAAATAAAATCCCCTTGGTAAAATTACCTGAATAACAGTAGCAGCTCTATGCTCCTTTCCATGCAAGAATCTTTTGCGAGTTGCAAAACCACGGACATGTGACTGAATGATGACAGTAGATGAATATAGTTCTAAGTAAGCACACCTCTTTAGACACATACGGATGTATTTCTGAATAGAGATAGCTGCAGCGGTCTCCCTTTTAGCAACGTAAATCTTTCGTGCAATGCACCCTACATTTACAAAAAAACAGATAAAACAGAAGACCACCACATTGACGTAAATACAAAAGTAGGGGTTCCTATATGGAACATGGCAGATCTTAGAAGACTGCCAACCAAGAGAGCACAAATCCATCATGTGTTGTCTAGCACCAAGATACCAGTTAAGGATAGAAATGTAACTGAACTCAATAATATAGAAATTAGAATAGTTTAACCCATCCTATATCCATTTAACATTAAATCCCAAACTAAGTACTTCCCACAAAATTTCACTATCTATCAGTTGTAACAACAGTTAACCATAGAAAGACAACTTCTTCCGGGAGCAGCAAGAAGTGGTTCATGCAGTAGCAATAAAGAAAAAACTA